>NC_083765.1:16483353-17118054 GCF_963514075.1 Conger conger
CACTGAAATTTGATTGTCTATTGGTCTGATTTATCCAGTTCCCGTCATACTATTATGTCTTGCATACCATTTTAAGCATTTAGCAGATGCTTTTTTCCCCACAGTGATTTACACAGTTTGCATCCTGTAAACACCTTGCTCAATAGTATAGCAGCAGTGCTGTACTGGAGAGCCTCACAGTTGCTAGGCCAGTTTTTATGAATCCCTTAACATTGGTTGGATTATCAATTGATAATGACTTGTGATGATATTCTCTTTTAAGGACAGTAACATTTATTTTATTTTTTTTATTTTCCCTTTTAATGACATTTGTGAGCTGCCATAATATTTATCCATAGCTGTTGAGATAAGTTATAAGACTGTTCAGTGTCAATGTGCCAACAGGTATGAATGTATTAAATATTATATATAGATAGTAGACAGTACTACAGATAGTAGCTGATCTATCTGGATCTTTCCAACATAGCTGGAGCATTATGGTTTGTGCAAGAGTGGAAAAACATAAACACCAAGTCTTACTGTAATATTATAAAAACCCACAATGTTTTGTATCACAGATGACACCTGATGAAACTCTTCCACAGGGCAGTCATTGGACACTGAGAAAGAACAGGTCACACATTTCACAGGATGATGAATTCTTTTTTTTATTTATAATGCAGGGCTCTGTTGATGCTGGAAGCACCCTTAGTATACTCAACAAGTTGGATGAGTTGCTATCAGCTGGTGAGTGACTTCAGCAGGGCATTTTCATATTTTCCAAAACTGCCTACATAAATGGGGAGAAGTGTTTTAATTACCTTTAATTACATGTATGCCTGAACACTTTACATTAAGATTAGATTAGATTAATAGCAATGGAACTACAACCAAAGATAAAATAAAGATAGAATAAAGATTGTACTCATTTAGTCCTACTGCTGAACTGTAGGCTTAACATTTTGATATACAGTAAAATTGATACAGGGGCTTCTTAATATATGTCACAGTTACTGTATGTTCCAAAAATGATGACGGTATAAAATAACATAGAAAGGAAAATTTTATTCCACAAGAATGTATGCAAATTAGAGGGTTAGTGTTCCAAGGCTTACATCCTCTTGGGGCAGATAATGGCCCATTTAATACCACTAGAATCTATGGGGGAAAAGAGATGGCTCATCCCTAAAAACAACCAGTGAACTTTAGCCTAGCATAAGCTGACTATACAATATGCTATTCCCATTACGAGCACACACTCCCGCATATCCAGCTGTTTGCATGTTTTCATACTGTATTAATCACAAACACCTATTTTACAGTAACTGCATTTTCTGAGCAGAGTCTACAGTAAGCTGGTTGCAGTTGGATTGAAACGTCATGGATGGGCAGTGCAGGACTGATTCGATGTGAATTGAAGATGGCTGTAAATAACTTAATGAAGTGTGAAATGAAGGATACTGTGCAATGCATGGCGCAGAGCCCCTGCACCATGCCTCTTCAGAATTGATTGGATCCCATGCCCTATGAGCTCATATGGGCCGCCTCACCAGTCGCGGTTTTGTTTTCCAGGGACTGACAGACGGATCCGCTACATGATCTCTAAAGGTGGGAGCGAGACCCTCCTTGGCGTGCTGGTGGAAGAGGCCAGAGCCTCCATTCCCGATTACAGCGTCCTGCTCCCACTGCTGAGCCTCCTGGCCAAGCTGGGCCCCCGAGGTGAGCAGCACATGGAGGCAGCGGGGCCCCTCTCACGTGTTAAAACAGAGACGGGGGTCCTGACACGCTGGGACCCGTTCCTGTGGCCAGCCAAAAGCCGTGCTTCATTACAAAATCTCTAGTCTTCACCTGTCACCCAAGCCTTTATACAATCATGTGGCCTTTTTGTACTGCTCCGGATTTGTTTTTGTACAAGCTTGATGAATTTCAGTATAAGTTGACATCGCATATTGTCCTTTTGGCAGGATCTTCTGTTTCCAGGTAGCAGTGATGGAATGCAATGCAGTGGCATGACATTTCAGAAGTAATCATTGATACCATGCTGCTGTCATATTAGATCTTGGGAGATCAGGGTGTCATGGATACAGCTTTTATTTTGTAAGGTAACCGTGAGGGTAGAATGTGAAATCAGCACAGTGTAGGGCTTTAAAGCTCTAGGGCAGATGCTCCTGCTATCTGTCTCTGAGAGTAAATGAATCTCACCTGTCAATACATGACAGGGTATTGTTAACTTGGCTTTTTTATGAGAAGGATGTTCTGGTGCCTCCCTGCCAAACTTCATTACACATCTATGTTGCTTTTTCTAGCTGCAGTAGAGAGTTGTAGTGCTAGCTCATCAAATCAAACCAAATCCCAAATACCAATCTTTTGGCTGTTATCATTTGACTGTGGCCTGTCAGTCTGTTATTTTTAGCTCTGTAAAAGCCTAGCATAACAATAAAAGTGCTTGGTTACTGACAGATTGGTCAAAAAATTTGAATCAGGGTGAGTGAAGAATTTATGATATTTAATGCAAAATACATTAAATACATACAGAGTCGCTGAGGAAGTGACAAAATCTACCTCAGAGGTAGTGGCTACTTACGAGGGTCAAACACAAACAATACACCTCTCTCCTCATAGCACCCCTTGGTTATTTTTGTAGCATTGCACACAGGAGAGGCTATTCCATCTCCCTAATGTGCAAAAGGTGCAGAGTTATTTCTAAAGTGTCATTCATCAGATTTTTGTCCTCCAATATATTAATAATAATATTTCAGTATGTAACTGTGGAAACAGGGACATGTTTGTGTCTTATCTGAGACAGTAAGTCTGGCCTGTGTCTGTGGTCATTACTGTTGGCTGTGAGAGAAACCCTCCCCTCCTGGCAAGGTATTCTGTCTTCCAACTTCTACTGCTGAGTCGTCTGGGATATTTAAAGCCATATTCATATACGCTGTTCTGGAATCTTACGGGCAGGGCAATTGAAAAAGGTCCAAATACTCTCCAAAGTAGCTGGAGCACATTGACACAGTGTACTTTTAACTTTGAAGGCCTTTTTTATATTACAGATGCCTTTTACTGTTATTTTAAAATGTATTCATTGATAGCACAGTCCGCTTTATATTGGTCACCTGCTGATTGTCAGTTCTTAGTCTTGCTCCTTGCTTCAGTAAGTGGTGTAAAATTGGTTACCATAGTTACTAAACCCTCACAAATGCAAAATATCTCAACAAGCCACAGTAAATCCCTGAGATGATTATGGAGATGTACTCCAGACAGCCCTGTAAATGTTACAGGGGCCCTGCATTGAGTGAAAGTGCTGCACACGTCATGCTTAACCTGATGTTTTTAGTTCTGCACACTGGAGGCTGGTTTTCTTTCAGACAGAAGAATTGGTCAGAAAGCACAGGCAGCTGGGGCAGTGCTTCTCACCCTGGATCTGCTGCGACAGAACCTGAAATGTGACAGGAGGGCAACGGCCTGTCTCTTGGTCCTTCGGGTTTTCTGCTCCTCGGGTGAGAATCGCCCTAGTATAAGTTCGCTGCTTGTGTCGTGCTGTTGGCTGGATGTCTTGTACATTTGGTCTGAAAATCAGCTGAACCTGTCTGCATGCTTTTATGCGTTTAGTTGCTGCCACATGATTGGCTGATTAAATATTTGCATTAAGAGGTGGTGTACAGGTCTACCTAATAAAGTGATCACTGAGTGTATAGCTGTCCAATGGTTCCCAAATTTAATAGTACATTCAATTTGAAAATTAGATAAAGTGAAAAAACATTCTAGTCTGAAATTTCAGGTCTCTCTGTTCCCACACCCCACATTTTATTTAGAAAGATTTACACCTTCACAAACATTTTTATGAATGTTTGAACACATAAAATAAGACAATTGTCCCAGGCTCACAGAATGGGCTCACAGGCTCACAGAGATGAACTGGCTATCCTAATAGCAGACATGCAAATAGTTCATTGTCAAAGGTCAATTACAGCATAAAAAAACTATGATGAGATTTGAATCTGTCAGATTTATAAAATACCTCAATTATTATATTATATAGCATATGGACATCTCAATTGTTCTTATGGAAAATCCATGTGTATCATGTATTCAGACATCTGACTCAATTTGAGGAATAACATGTTTCAACATGTCTCATACATGATGGGACAATAATTTAGAAGATTCTAAGCTTCTTTGTAGTTCAAATTGAAGTATTTGTAGTTTCATTAAATGTTTTTGTTCTTTTGTTCTTTATCATCACACTTACTTATTCTAAAGAACAATGGGGAAACTGTATAATTTCAGAATTCTCCTGGGGGAAAAAAACAATGGTTGGGTTTGTTTGGAGCTAATGTATGTTTTCCCTTATGCTTTCTCTTAGTTTCCACCGCTGTACTGATTGGCAAAAACAGAGGCCTGGATATTGTATTTAAGCTGATAGCCCCTCATACGACAAAGCATATACAGATGGTGAAGTATGTATCATAAATCATGTTGATTTGTCACTTGTTGCTCTGGAGGTATGCCTCAGTCACCACCAGTACTGTAGTAGAAGCCTTACTATTGCGTTCTAATGCTGGACATTACTTGGAGGCTGATTCACTTTACATTTACAACAGGACTAACAAGCTTCATTGAGATTAATATATGTATCTGTTTGGTTTTCAAACTAGTTTTCACTGGCTTTAGCCATACTTGTCTAAAGTCCCAGAGGGGTCATTTGCTTGCTTTTTCCTATTGTTTTCTCCAGTGTACAATTAGACTTAGAAATTGTCCTCAAGCCAGCAAATTGTCCCTGGAGAATAGTGGGTCAGATTATATTGTTAAGGGAAAGGAGCTTTTAAGGGCTGAATGGAAATCTTGACTATTTGCTTCTTAGATGTTAATAGCCTACCAGTTCTGCATTTTAGCTCTGTTTAGATCTGTTTAAAGCTAAGATCTATATTAGTATGTGCATGCTTGCATGATATATTTTTATTTGTTGTAGTCATGCGCATGTTTTCTGTTGAAGCTTTTGGTATTTTAAGGGAACCATAGTAGCTCCATGCAAACAAGTTATGATGTACAATTTCGAAATTAGTCTATGAAATAGCTGAACTTTATCTCTTCTGCACAAATTGTATAATTTGCATAAGTTGTGCTTGCCTCAGATTTTTCATTAAAATGTGTTCCTTGGAGCAAGAGTCCTCTGGGCCAAGACAGACATGAACTTGCATTTATCAAAACTTTCCAGAGCTCATTTAAAGGAAAGTAGGTTATTCAAGTTTAATCGAGTTGGAAAACAGTGGGGGGTAGCAAGTAGCAAGCCCTTTTTTTCCCCTCCATGTCAATCGTCTGTTGGCTTTGGATGTGCTTAATCGCGCTTTGCAGATGTGTATATTTAGAGTCGGCGCACACCCGCATGCACACATACGCACACTTGAATGTAGTAATTCTGTATTTTTGCCTTGGAAGCATAGCTTGTTCTTTGAGTGGCAGCTGTTGCACAGGAGCCAGTAAACAGTGCTTGACCTGCTCTGTCCATTGCAGTGTTGCTGGCGTGTGAGCACGGGCGCCGGGCAGGGCTTTGTGGATGGGCTTGAGTGTTTGTTGACACAGGCCAGATGGGTGCTGTTTTTACTTGTTATTGTTGTGCCAGTTTCATGTAGCCATTCCATAGTCTCCTCTTGCCTTTGGAGCTGACATGCTTTAGTCCACACTGACAGATGCAAAAGAGTGAAACTGTTATTGTGTGGTTTGAACCCTGGGCAGGGGAATTGCGGTAACTGAGTCTGAGCTGTTTCAGTAAATACCTAGTAGTGTAAACACTGTATTATAAAGAATGAACATTGTGCTAAAGCCAAAAATATACTGTTTTAGAAGATTGTCGAAGAAGATGGCAGATTTACGGCAAACTTAAGTCAATCTCAATAATTATATTATGTTGTATGCATGTTGTGTACTGTACACTGTTTTGAGTGTTCTCTTTGCAAACACAACATAGTACACTATACTGTACTATAGTGATCTCTAGCCAAGTATCCAAACACAGTAAACAACATCAAAATTGAATCACAACAAATTGGCAACATACCTTGTCATTATATTGTTAATGAGATCATTTTGCTGCTATGACCACAACATGTGTGAAAACATTTTGGACCATTTTTCAAGTTTTAGTCGTAACACTATACAGTCTTGTGTCTTTTGTCATTTTCCACTGAAAACATTTTGAGGTTATGCATTCACTTTAGTATCCCCATGCTCTTATAGAGTAGCTTTGTTGTGAAACACTGTTTTATGCAATTGAAATACAATTTAGTTTATAGACAAATAGAAAAATGAAAAGTCAGCCATCATGAGAAAGTGAATCTCAGAGAAAGCAATTTGATGGACAGACCAATCATGTAGCCAATGAATGTCCCTTACCAATATGATTCATACATGCTTTGAACATCTGACCAAATCCTGTCCTTAGATTCCACTTTCCCATACACTTGGAATTTTTTTCAATATATCAGGAGAACTGTCAATAACACACACACACACACACACACACACACACAAGATGGAAGCACACACATACACACACACACACACACACACAGCCACTAGTAATATTGCAGAAATAATATTCCGATATTCTGTGAACTAGTCAACTAGTTTTCTGCAGGGACTCATTCACATTTCAGTGTAGTCTCTGCACCCTGAGGAACATTTTTAAACTGAAGGCAAACATACAGTAAGAGCTGCTATTTGTATCAGGTTTGCTGAGTTTTTATTGCATTAATCGCACAGTTGTTAGGAAAACTGCAATACATTGATAAGAAGGCTTATACTCCCTGATGACTTCCGGAAAAATGGACAGATTCCACATCTACCAACCGATAACTGAAAATGTATAGAGGAAGGCTGTCAGTTGTCTAATTACAGCACAGCCTCTTCCCAGCTAGGACCCTGGAGAACTTACAAGAATGTTATGTTGCTGTATTGTATAGTATTATGCTTCTGGTTATGGTTGTTTCTACATAAGCACAATGATTGAGGATTAATGTTTGGTGTTAAAATAGAGTATATATAACCTGCATACTTTTGGATGTACTGTATCCACCATGCAACATTCTTTTTCTCCTCAGATGAACTGCATGTCCATAGCCATCATCATTTCAAAGAAAAGTACAAAATCCATGGTAGCCGTTGGCATTTGCACGCTTGTAAAGTAATGAGCTGAGAAGTATTCATCAGTATTCATCCTGCAAATAAGGAGTCATAGCTATTTGCATAAACGCTGAGTGCGTCATGGAATTAAAGTGTCGTGTTAGATAATAAACCAGACGGCGGAAGGGAATTGAATCGATAAGTGGACTGTTAATCATGTGAACAATGTGCTCCTTTGTGCACACTTACACTTTTCTATTAACTATGAAAATATTTGTGCACACTTTACATTGGTATTGGAGAGCAGTAAGTAGTATGCGTGCCCCACCTGGGACACTGTTAAAAAAATTAACTTGGTTACTCACATACAGTACTATATGACCACCCTCTTCAAATATGAGTGCTCCCATAAAGATACGTATTGTACTTCTCACTGAAAAGGCACATGGCATTATTGATCGGTCTGCAAGGGCAGCACTGTGAAATTACTTTATTACTCTATATATGTGACAAGTGTGTTTATATTATTCCTTTTTTGAGAAAATAAAAAAATACAATTGTTTGTTTTCAGGGTACCGGTATGACACAATGCGATTCTAAGGATGCTTATGTAAATAATTTTACATAGTATAGCATCGTTTTATTCATAATTAATTTGCCAAAATGGATCAAGCCCTCTAGAATCAAAGTGGCCTTTCTCAAAATTCAGATCAAAGCCATTGGCCAAATATGCCATGTAATTGATGATTTAATCATGCACAAAACCTGTATAGCTGAATGCTCTTTGTCTATAAGAACAAAACTATTGAATAGAAATGGGGCATTATAGATTGGTAATTAGTTGTAACATAAAACTATGTTTCATTAATGTTTTAAATTGTATACTGTATGTTTAGAGCTTCAAATTATTATCTTACTAATTTACTGTCGCTGAAATGGTTATCCAGTAACAGCCATTCCACAGGTTTATGAACAGTGGTGAAAATTGTGTTTTGTGTTCCATGTTGAATTGTAGCATTAAACTTGGAGCCTCAAGCATCATTGTGTACACAGTTAGAATTTAGCTGCATCTCTGAAATGAATGTGCTCTGTAAGTGTTTTAATTCCTTTTGTTTGTTTTACAGAGCAGCCATAGATACACTCGCCGCAATATTCCATTCAAGTAAGTCCATGTATCCTCTTACAATACATTTTGTACAGTGTTAATGGCCATATACTTCCATGGCTTAAAATACATTATACAATAGTTTTGGGAGTTGTTCATGCTGGCGGGTTGCATAACTTCATGCACATAAGATTTTCCTTGGGGATAATAAATACACAAAATATGTGTGTGCATGAGCATATGAAGTGCCAACAAATGTCTCTGATGTACTATAGACATCCTGTTGCTTGGCTACAATGTGGTATGGCACATGCTTGATTGAAACTCTTCACTGTTCGCCCTCAATCCCCTTCTGTTTCAACTGGCTGCAGATTGTCGAGGCATCATTAGTCTTGTAAATTGTCATTGGAACACTCGTCCCACCCAATCAGGAGGGAGGCTGTTGATGGTGGCTCTGCCCAATGGGCAGCCTGCATGCGGGGGTGGGCGGTGGGGGTTTTCCCCAGGGGAAAAGGCATAGCATCAGAGGTGCCAGTCAGCCGCATTCGGGAAGAGCGGTATGCTAGGATCCTCGGGGGGAGACACAGAAACACCTGCAGGCGTCCCACCATTTGTGGTTCTGCCTTGCCATGGATCCAGCTCAGTGCTGCTGGTCTGCCAATGGGGATGTCCTCTGTGATCAGGCCTCTATCATCTATAGCTATAGCCCTGGACTCATTGCTTATGACAATGAAATGCAAGAGAGAGCGTCTACCTGAATCTCCCTGAACTGGCAGGCACCCAGGTCCTCTCCTCTGGAGATATCATGAGAAGCTACAGTATGTCCAGAGACTGGGCTCCGCTAATTCTTTACTATTATTGCATTAGCGCTTGAGTACTGGGTTATGTTTGAGACCAAGGTATTGGTGTAAAGGTTAGTGCGCCATTGTATGAGTTTGCATTCTGACTGAAATTTTAAATTATAAATACTGCATTATACCACCTCATCTAGAACAATTATTAAATCTTTGCGCTAGTTCTTTAATGGCATTGAGTTTGGCATAACATTTAATATGGTTGGTCCAATATTGCACTTCATTTAAAAAATGTATCAGATTCTGTTTACTTATTGATTCCATCTTATATTCCTCTTAATTTCTTGTACATATTTCATGTTGCTCTGGCAATACAATTGGATCAACCCGTAGAAATTGGTCATGTTCACCTTAAAATAAGAAACAGCTCTGTGAGTTGTCCGGTAAAATATGTGTCTTTCATTGTCCTTTTGCAGGTGCCATCATCACACATGTTAAAACACATGCATAAGTGCACACACACACACACACACACACACACACACACAAAAACACATGCACAAGTGTACAGACATGCGCACCAGACAGGTTTATTTATACCAGCTTGAACCATCAATATTGACATTTAATTTTCTTTAAATAAGAGGACATTAACTTACAGATCAATATGAGCTTGCATAAAGAAATAGAGTGTTTAGATGTTCATAATTGGGTGCAGTAAATTATGCAGAATGAGTATCTGTAACAGCGAGTTAATGATGGTACTCTACCATCCTACAGATGGCAGTGTGGTTCTATGACTCATTGTGAGTTCAGCTGGTGCACCTGTTAATGCAGTGCAGTGCTTGGCAGTTATTCTTGTGAGCATCCCTTTGCTCTTTCAACAGTCTTTTTAAAAGGAACATGGCTGAATGATAATATAGAGTCCACGGTAGTCCCATTCAACATAGTCTGTATAGTCAATTGTTTTTGGCCCAAGTGTGTGGGGAATGGTGATTCATTCATCGCTTCTTCTGAACCCTGTATGATTCATTCAGCAGATAGTCATCAAACGTTAACTGCGTTCCTCCCACATTATGTCTTGCAGGATGTGTTGTTTGATATCAATCTTGTGCTGCTGAGATACAAGGCATAAGGCTGCTTTTTGTATTCATCCATCTGAATCCATTCTTTTTTCAGAAGTGGATATTTTACTCAACATACTGTGTGTTACAGTATAGTCACACCTAATTTTTTGTACAGTGGGGTGCAAAAATTTGGGCACCTCTGGTTTAAATGTTGTTTACAATGAGTCTGTACTTGATCAAAAGCAGACCTGAACTCTAAATGATTACATGAGTTAAACATGAGCCTTTCTGCAAATTTTAATGCAAGAACCCTTTTGGATTATTGTTACTTTTTAAAAAGATGACTACCAAGGCCCAGAACCAGGTGATTTGCTTGTTAGGGCTTCAATGAGTCGGGTGAGTATAATTCCAGGTCTGAACTTTTGATGCTGAAGTAACTCCATGCCTTCTAAAATATCTAACAGCAGTGGCTGTTCTGTCTGGTGTTAACAACCATGGGTTCCTCTAAACAGTTGTCCAAGGATGTCAGAATGAACACCAAGAAGGAGACGGCTACAAAAAATGTCTCCACATTTCAAACTACTTATTTCCACTGTCAGAAACTTAATTAGAAAATGGAAAGAAATTGATAAATGCAATGATTGAAGTCAAAGCAAGGTCTGGAAGTCCAGGAAAGATAGAATGGCCCGAGACCTGGTGATAAATGCTCAGAATGCCCAGATGCACATCACTGCAAAAGAGCTGAAAAACAAAAAGACTAGCAGACACGGTCTAGCTGTTCACAGGACAACATACTTTAAACAACAAAGACCTACATGTCAGTTGCCTGAAAGAATGACCTAAACACAAAATTAAGCGTCTGAAGTATGTAAAAGAAAGCATTGAGAAGCCTGAAGCCCTTTGGAACAATGCTTTGGATTGAAAAAAAACTAATTTAGCTTTTTTACTATCACCAAAGAAGCTATGTTTGAGAAAAAATGGTCAAGTCTTTGTGCCAAGAACAGCTTGCCAACTGTGAAGCTTGGAGGTGGATCCATTATACTTTGGGGTTGTGTGGCAGTTGGGGTCACAGGAAATATTGTGTGAGTGGAAGGAAGAATGGATTCCACAAAATAACAAAACATCCTACAGGTTAATTTTTGAAGGTCAGTCCAGACATTGAAGTTAAAGAGAGGTTGGGTATTCCAGCAAGACAATTGATCCAAAGCATACCTCGAAATCAACCATGAAGTACCTCCGGTAAAGACAGATTAAGATTTTGGAATGGTCATTACAGTCCCCAGACTTGAATATTATTGAAAATATGTGGAGAGATTTAAAACATACCGTGCATGAAGGAGGCTGAATAAATATTTCTGAGCTTGAGGTGTTCTACCAGGAAGAATGGGGAAAAAGCAAGAATTTAAAGACTCTTAGATGGCTACAGGAAGTATTTACAAGCTCTTATATTTGCCCGAGGAATGTTGCAAGTATTGACTGACAGGGTTCCCAAACCTTTGCCCCGGGCCTTTTTCCTTTTTTTAAAATTTATTTTGAAACTGTGAAAAAATTAAATAGAAAGTAATCTTGCTTTAAAATCTGAATAAATGTGTCATGCTTAAATTTGTACCATTTAGAAATCAGGTTTGCTTCTGTTCACTTAGATATTAATTGTAAAATATATTTTACCCAAATTTTTGCACACCACTGTAATTGATACTTATGTTATAGGGGTGCAATAAAATCTTATTTTGAGAACATGAAGTATGTTTAATGATCTATTTTGAATAAAATAACTGTGTGATGAAAGAGGTAATTAAAACACAGTTCCATTCTCCAAGGACATACTTGCATTGTTTAGCTGTACTGTATACAGCTAAGCTGTACATTTGGCATGATAATATGTTCAACCACCCCATTGGGT
This sequence comes from Conger conger, assembly GCF_963514075.1. Lineage (NCBI taxonomy): Eukaryota > Metazoa > Chordata > Actinopteri > Anguilliformes > Congridae > Conger > Conger conger. The sequence continues at coordinate 16,495,321 of NC_083765.1, forward strand.
ATGTACGTGTAGGATGGAAACAATCTGGATTCCATCTTCATAAGGATAGAGGATGAAATTGAATATTGTGTGAATAGTGAATAGTGTGTTATATTTTTATATAGTGATTTTTACTTTCTGTTCTGGCTCAGCAAGCAACATCAATCACAATTTCCCAAAAATGCCGTCAATGGGGTCCAGCCTTATGTACAACAGGACTAAACCACTTTTTAATTAAATTATTCTTTGTTAGATATAGCAGCGTGCCTCCTGCTTTAGCTAGCGGCTGATTTTTGAAGAGGATCCCCAAGCGTGCTGGCTGAAACCCATTGCAGGCATTAATATTTCAGTAACCTGTATCTGTGTGAGGCAGAGCCTGGAGCTCACATTGTGTGCTGCTTCCTCTGAGCCTCTCCTCTCTCACACCGAGAGCCAGGCGGAGAGAGGAAGACTGCACACGCACTCCCTCAGTACACACACTCTCCCTCAGTGCAGCTGATCATGAGCACACACAGTGGCCAATAGTGTGTGATGTACATTCCTACATGCAAACATTGAATATATAAAACCTTTTTCCATAAAACAAATATGCAGCAAGGGCTCATGTATGTAGTATGTGTGAACAAGACGGTCATGCGTCATAGTAAAACTGGAATGAAGTAAAAATAATTAACCCAGTAGCTTGGTTTGCAAGATGAGTATTTCTGTTCTCAGAGAACCTCACTAACCACCCCATGCCATAGGCACAGGCAGGCTACTCTCCAAAGCTACTTTTTGTTTGTTCGTCCAACACCGTAAGGTTTGTGCAAACAATTGTTTGCCTCAAAGTGCTTTTGACAGAGTAGATTTTCTTTCTCTCCTTGGGACAGTAAGGAGGTTGTTGGTTGGAACTGAGCAGCACTGTCTCCATAAGGTGCTGCTGAAAGGGGTGTTGATTAGGCTAATCTGTGTGCTGCTCCCTATGAGCTCCTGCCCGTAGCACTGCCTCAGGATCCCAGGGTCGGCTATGAGACTCTGAGTGAGGTCCACAGCTCAAAAGCGCACAGCTGCCCTTGGGCTTACAGGCTGAGGTATACATGCTCTTTTCCTGTAGCAATTATTGCTTGTTGGTGGTGCCCATTTCTTAAATTAGAAGAATACTTGACAGATTTGCTTATTGTAAATGTAAGCTGCTGGTTTATTTTTTGGGAGACATTTAATGTAGCATTATATGCGTCTTGCACATTGTGATGCGGCATACATTACTAAGCTCAGATACAGTGACTATAAGTAGAAAATCGCAGTGAAAACGGTTATTAGTATCATTTACTGTGATAATGAGAAGTGTGTGTCCATGCTTGTGTACATGCACATGTGTGTGTGTGATTATACTGTACGTGTTATACTGGCTGTTCCTAAACTCTTTGAAATAAAATTAATGTAGTATGGTCGTCCTCAAAGCAGAACCCAATTTTAGCATTTGATCCTAGCTTCTGCTCTTTTTTAGTTTGAGTGGATCTACAGTTCATTCAGTGATTTTAGTGGATTAAAGTGAGACGGAGACCATGCTGAGTCATGGCCTTCTAGGATAACGGGTTAGGGGCACCCTGACACACTCCTCTACTGCCGTACAATGATAAAGATACTCTCTCTCCCTTCCTGTGTAGCAGACCGCTTTCTTGTTTATTTGACTGTGTGGGCATGAGTTGAGATAGACATTTATTACATGTCTCTTATTATATTTCTCTAATACAATTCTCACTGAAGCCTGACACAATAACAAAGGGGCCATACAAATATAAGTATGAATGATTAATACAGCTGTCTGCATAAATATTTACTTGATCCGCGAGAATAAAAACACAAGAGGCTAATTCAAACAATCAAGTTATTTATTTATTTATCGTGAAGATAAGGCACCTAATATTGTAATTAATGCAAAATCATTGCCAAATTAAAAAAGGGTTTTGAACTCATTTTCATTATTTGGATAATTTTGGGATTCATGGATTTAAAAGTTAATGATTAATATATGCCCACTCCTTAATGAAGTGTCTGACAATGCCAGGGCCGACACATGGCTCACTTTGAAAAAGGAGACACACACAGCGAATGCTATTTTATTGCATTTCAGTGTACACATAAAGGTGATGTCTATGGAATACCAATTATTTTTTTGCTACTAATATTTTAAAGCTAAAATCCATGAACTCCACATGCACAAACATGACTGATTTTAAATTTAAAAGCCCTTCATTCTTAAGGGCTCACTACGTGGAATGCCCACATGCATTACCAATTTTTTCAATTATCACTTGCTGTTGGATGCAAAAAATGGATATAGTGTAAGTGTGATGAACTGAAGTTGAAACTATTTTGTTGGTTTTCCCTCTCAAGAGGCCAACAGCAAGTCTGCGGCCGCCAAGGGTTACATCTCCTGTCTGCTGAAACTGTACGAGGACTGGCATCTGAAAGACAGGGAGAACTGCTGTGTTCCCATCCGCAGGGCACTGCTTCACTGCCTGCACTGTGCCACCAACACGAGGGCTGGGATGGAGGCCCTGCTGGCAGAGGAAGGCATGACACTGCTGTTCCAAAGCACCCAGGTAACAGCCAGCCAGTGATCCTCCTTCACCTAGCACTTCTCAAACTGGTGTTTTCTGCTTTGCAGCAATTCCTATTTTAATTTGCTTTCGCCTTTGCTGTTTGTATTGCTCATCAAGGTTTTATTGGCTTTGATTAGCCATTTCTGTGTTAAAAAGAAACGGTAAGCACTTTAGCGTTGGTTACTGCTGTCTGTGGGTATAGAGGTGCGTGTTTTATAATTAAAGGAAACGCAGGCAAATGAAAGTGATTACGGTCGTCGTGTTCTGTGGTGGTTGTGCTTTCAGGCTTGCCTGGGCGTTAAGTGTCTGGACTCCCTGACTGACTCTGCTGTCCAGCTGATGAGGAAGTGTCATCCAAAGTGTCCTGTTCCCCTGACCTCAGATCAGAGTGTCTACAGCTTTCCTCTGCCAAGGAGGCTAGTCTCAAGTGTGCCTACTGATCCAGAGGTCCCAGGTACAGTAAAGCATTGCTCGCAATGTAGTGATTTTACCATATCTCCAGTTAATGCTGACAGAGAGAAAGCTTGAGCATGGCAACCCATTAGCCATCATAAGCCCAAGTTACTTTCTTGCTGTGCCTGTATTAGATCATTTTCCTTGGTTTATTCTGTACAATAGCACAGTTTAACAAAGCTGGGCTTCCAGTGGAGTTGGTGTATACTTTACCATTTCTTTTGGGATATAAACCTTGGGCTAAGGAAATCTGTAGCATTCAGCCCCATTGTTGAAGGCACATTGTTCTTTAGTGGCATCGAGTTTAAGCTTTGAATGTTTATTCATGTAAGAATCTCAGGTACGGTCTTTTGATTCATCTACCACAGGGGATTTGTAGAAAAAATACAGTACTAATACAGTCCATCAACTGCTTTCGTATGCAAGCATGCAAGTTATATTTATTGATAAGAATGGATTAAAATGGCCTCCTGAAATATTCATTAAAAAAAAAGAAATATTAAAAAAAATATGATATGGCCATGCAAAAGGCACGCACCCATAGGGGTATGCAGCTGTTTCCCAGCATCAACATAATACAGCTGTCCCTCGTTCTCCTCCCCCATGTTAAATGCTGTTTATTAAATGCTGTTTATATGACGTGTCCTGAATGATTTTTGATCAAACAGGAGTTTTATTTGCCTGGATCATTTTTGATGAAAGCTCTTTCAGGTCTCCTCTCTTTACTGGCTATATCATAATGCGTAGCTAGTGACCGCTGTGACTCGTTCAGGGAATACAATCTCGGTTACCTTGGCAACCAGTCCTGATGACACTGCATGTGTGAGGTGCATTGTCAGGTGCCCTGCTTCTCTGTGCTGTGAGATGCTGCAATTTTCTCATAGGGGCTCAACAGATAATACCGTCTCATATGAAATGAATCCACAAAAATGCATGCAGCTATGCTACAGTGTGAAACATAACTACTTTAAAATAACAATATCACACATAATCATGATACCCAATTGCTATTGCAATAAAAAAAAAACGTAACACTTGAATAAAATGACTTCAAAGACTTCTGATTTCCGTTGGTAAATGGCCATCGCATCAGCTGAAGAAAAACACAATGTGAAATATGACTCATATGCTATGCTTGCTATGACTACAGTCCCCCGCGGTTTGCCGGAAAATGACAGTGTGGTACACCTGCTGAGTTGAAAGTGAGCGATCCCTTGAGGGAAAGGGAGATGCGTGCTATTGGGAGCACTCTGAGAGTAACACACCCCATACAGACTGTGTAACCAGTTAGAGGGCAATGGGCTCTCCTAACAACCTTGCTGACTGCATGGCTGGAGCTATAATGACCCCTAAAATTGAAATCCCTATCCCTGGCCTGGCTCTCCCCTGGGGCAGATTGGAGTTTCCCAAGCTGTAGATCATTCTGCCGGCCTCTTTGACATGCTGAGGAAATTTGCATTTCTAAGTTTCTTCCTTATTTTTCCTGTATGTAACCTTTGAATGTGACCTCTGCTGCTGTATCGTAGCTCCTTGGGTTTCACGGACTCTGCATGTGGACTGCATGCTGAATCCACCTGTAAAGTTACAAGCACTGCTAAATGGAAACTTCAATCTACCTGGCAGAGGCACAGGAGATTTATTTCTGTGTGGGAAATGGACAGATGACAAGCTAGTCAGACTTTCCTATCTCTTTAGAAGCCACTGATGCATAGCCAAAGTGCTAGAGTGCCCTGACAAAAACTGATAGGCAGTTGACCTCTTTCTGGCCTTAAACGATTTAAAGATGTCAAATGATTTGGCAATGGTACAAACATACAAAAATAGTTCACCTGCTTCTTCTGGAATACTTCTTATGAAGATCTCATCACAGATAATAAACTTTTCATTTTTCAGGAGTTTCTTATGGTTCAGATACAATGTGTCCTCTCTGACTGAGGGCAGGCAACTATAGTTTTTTAAAGAAATGAATTTATAAACTGTATACAGTTTTGCCCGCTGGTGTATCTTTATTATCCATGATTGGGCATGCATTTAATCTGTCTGATATTGTACAGTTGGTGGTATGCATCAGTCCCATATCGCCTGCTTGTCATCATGAACCTGTATGCGGAAACAGCTGTCATAACATGCACGGCAGCAGGTCAGGTGAAGTGCGGATAGTTATAATACATTTATTTAGAATGCTAATAAAGCGCTGTCTGTCATGAACACAGTCTCATGTTCATTTAAACAGGAAATGTCTTTGTCATGTATGTTGGGTTTTAATATTGCTGTGCATTTTGTTCAGGATGAGCGGGTTCAGATAATGGATGGATGGATGGATGAAATATAAATAAAAAAATAGACAAACAAACAAACAAAATACACACATATATATATATGTATATGCATAATTAGACCAGAAACAAGAAACTGACAGAGGATTTCACCAGATTCCTGTTTTTTAATCTTAAAAGAGAGGTACTCCTCCATTTGACATTGAAGTGTGTGTCTTTTATTTGCTCCTCTATAGATGATAGATCTGAAAATGACAGTGACGACGACAGCACGGCCGATGAGTCTGACCACAGGGAATATGTAAGTGCTGCACTTTCTTCACCAAGGCCCAGGAAAGCAGCCAGAGCACTCCCACATTGAATGGAAACAATCTGCCCGCTATCCCTGCTAATTAGCTAAAACGGGACTGTGGCTTGAATAATCTATGACTTCCGAAAGGCGACCGAGGCAGGGGAGTGTGGAGATGCAGCCGAGCGTGTGGCTGTGATGTCTTGGTGAACTAATCCCACATTACCTCAATAACAGGCCCTTGATGCATCCATAAATCAATGGCCCTGCTCTGCATCCTCTGCCAAGCACAAATTGGGAAACCAGTCCTCTGTGCTTATAGTTTTTCCCTCTTGTGATTTATTTATATATTTTTTGGACGCTTCTCTTTTCACGCTGTCTGAACTTGGCCTGTGCCATGCATAGCTGTGCATGAATGGGAACAGGCGGAGTGCCATTTCACCTTGGCTCATAGATTGAGAGGGGAAGAGAGCGGGGTGAGGGTGTCGGGCGGATGCAGACACATTCATCATCGGCCACATTTGTCCGTGGAAAGCAGCGGGGAGTTCCGCACTGCGAGGTTTCCTCCGAGTGGCTGGCTGCTTAGCACAAGGCTCTCCTCAGTGAGCTGTCAGAGGCCCGGAGCCCTTTAACCATTACCTGACACCACGGCGATGCCAACCGACAGCCTACTCTGCACGTTGTCACTTGCCACGAACATATATTTAGACAATTGTAGTTAATCCTCTTACAAAGTTCTTCTAATTGTTTATGCTTTCAGAAGCAATTAATAACAAATAAATGTGCATTAATTTGAAGCACTGAGGTTATTTCCGCTCTTTGTTCTTTTTAATGTGTGTAGATGATAGATGATAATTACAAATAAACCACACTAAAAATCATTCCAGCTCTGTTTATACTGTACAGCTGCTGCTCTACTGTGGTGATGTCGCTTGTGTTGCTGTTGACAGGTCGGATATAGAGTTGAACTACACCCTGCCATACACCCTGTGTAGCCACTGTGGTGTGTAGCCTCTTGTCATGTCTTGTGCTAACAGGACGATGATCTGGAGATAGACTTGGAAAAGCTACGCAACAGACCTGAACCTGACAGACCGTTGGAACAGCTAGGCCAGTATGTCCGGCTGTGTCCGGAGCTGCGCCATGACTTCCCGGTAAGACTCGCGAGTAATACTTTACATTATGCTTCCATCAGTAAAAAATGAATTAATGTGTGGTTTTTATTATTGAATACATTTTAAATCGATCAACATGATCTCGCACTGATTTTTAATGCCCTGGAAATGGGTTCACATATACCAAATCCTGGATCAGTGCCACCCCATGATGACATTCTGCAATTTCAAGCAGTAATATAATAGATATAAAATCGATGTACTTACACATAATCGATGGGCAAACGGCAAAAATATTTTAGCAACAGAGGTTATGGTTAGGGGTAGTGTTAGGGTTAGGGTTGACATTGACAATATTAATTGAGCATAGAGACACAAAAACGCTTGTATGTACAAGTGCCTCAGTTTTGACTGTGGAATTACAATGTGCTATTAACTTCAACCGCTAGGGCAGATTTCAGTGATCAGAACATACGATCATCGGTTGTTAAATCAGTGTGAGACCAGGCTGACTTGATATATAAGTGACGTAAGTGTATATAGGTATAGGCATCTGTCTGTCCTTGGACAGACAATACAAATCAATTAATTAATCATTTTCATGTTAATTAATTAATGATTGATAATTACCTTAATTCATTAATTCAGATGGAGGATAATGCAGTGCTATTAGATTGATGACCACTTGTAGGTGTATATTGATGTTTACCTTGATTGTAAAAGACTTGTGTTTAATTATGTTAATGTAGGCACTTTTAATGTTGTCATCAGTCTCCGCTATAGATTGTGGTATTCACAGTGATGCACTTAGACATGGACAGGATTAATAATTATATTTCCCCACTGTACAAGCTAGGTACAATAATGTTGAGCCAACATTGAAGCTAATTCTTACTCAGAACAAAAGGGTTAGTGATTTTACAGAATCCAAGGTCAAAATGTTGTCCTCACAGAAACTCTCTAAACATACTGGTACGGCACAAGATAATATTCACCTTGTGAATTTATGGTTCATTGCTGAAAATGATAATGATACATTTATGACCAAGCTTACTGCACTCAGGGATACAGACAGACTTGTGTTCTTTGCTTCAGCTGAAGTATTACTTTTGTTTCCAACTAGTTTTCTACCTATTCCCACCTTTGTTCTCTCCCTGTCCAATCTGCCATTGGAAGTCTTTCATCTAATGAGTGGGTAACCTGTTCCCAGCCACAATCACAATGCATCCATTACTTTTTAAGTAGTGTTTCACTTCAGCTGAAATATGTTTCAGAAACTATTATCTTTAATATAATACTTTGATGGCCTTATGAAGTAAAGCCTAACAAATTAGCTGTCCTGGCTGTCCAAGTTTCTGCAAGTGGAAATATATTTTTTCTCCTTTAAAGAGTGTGCCAGTGGTTGTTGATGCAACTGACAACTCCCTGTTAAACCTGAAAGTAGTTCTCTCTTAAAAGTTTGCCCCAGCATGATGCCCTCTAAGGCAGCCATGAGCATAAATGAAAAGTCAACATACTTCCTGTTAATCTCTCTTTGCTATATCTCATTGTGTCTGGCGCCACTGATTTCATTTGAATAATATCACTTACAAGATTAAGAGCTGGCATTGGAAAATTTGGCCTCTTCAATTAATTTGTGTCCATCTTCTCATATGTAATAATTCAAGATGCTGCAGGACAAAAAGTACATTAAATGGTTCTGATCCAGAACTTGCCTCTGAAAGATATACTTGATTCATTACTTGAAACAATATCATTTTATTCCAAAAGTATCTTCCATTGCAAAAGCTCAATGCTTTAATGTGGGAAAAATGTGACTTTTGGATGTACAGTATAAACATCCTGTGTGCACAAGAGAGATTTTTTTTGTTGTTGGCTCAGCTCAGGTTATAGGCTGAGCAGAAGAGAGGTTTATCTCTCTCTGACCTTACAGTACCTGTTAATGTATGAGGATCCGGCACTCTGTAAGGAGGAACTAGTGTGATGGTAACAGAAGAACCCTGGTGGACCCTACCTCTCAGCTGAGCCATGCAGTATAATTACAGTATACAGTATCTATCTGTATCTATATACACTCAGACCACTTTATTAGGTAGACCTGTACACCAGCTTGTTAATGCAAATATTTAATCAGCCAATTATGTTGCAGCAACTAAATGCATAAAAGAAGTACAGCTGTTTTTCAGACCAAATATCAGAATGGGGAAGAAATGTGATCTTAGTGACTTTGACTATGGAATGATTGTTGGTACCAGATAGAGTGGTTTGTGTATCTCAGAAACTGCTGATCTCCTGGGATTTTCACACACAACAGCCTCCAGAGTTTGCGAGAATGGTGCAAAGAAAAACAAAAAAGAAAACATCCAGTGAGCAGCAGTTCTGTGAGCAATAATGCCTTGTTAATGAGACAGGTCAGAGGAGTGTCATGTGTCAGACTGGTCAAAGCTAACAGGAAGGTGACAGTAACATAAATAACCACACATTACAGTACAACAGTGGTATGTAGAAGAGTATCTCTGACCACACAATGCATCAAACCGCTAAGTGCATAGGCTGCAGCAGCAGAAGACCAATACGTCTAAAAAATAAGTATAATAAATACCCAATAAACTGCTCACTGTGTATGTGTACAGGTGCATCTATATTTCAATCAAACCCTGTATGAGATGAATACTGTTCATTATGCATGGCTTTAGATATCGGGCTGTATTTCTTTACATAGAGTAAATGTGTGGAACAGCTAGCCAGGTTGCAGTGTTGCAGCCCATAGGAGTACTCATGCTCAGACTTGATGAATTGCTGGATAATCTCTTGTTTATAAAGGTGAATGGTGAGTGTGGATGGACTGACTAGCCTCTGTTTCACAAAATGTTTCCATAAAGGCCCATAAAACAATACAAATACTTTATGTTATGAGCAGCATATAGCTATTATGTAGTTTTTAAATGAACTTTAATGCAGTATAATGCTGATAAGACAGGTATATATAATTGTCTAACCCCTCGAGAACAGGCTGGCGCAGAGCACTGCAGGAATCTCTCAGTCTCTCAGTCTTTCTTTGATGTCATCTTGGTAACCTCCAGTTAGAAAGAGACCCCAAGCACTCTACTTTCCAAAGACGTCTCTGCTACTGCAATATCCTCTATGGTGTTCTTTCAGAAATGCTTCTGATTATGAGATGTAAGATGAGTTTCCCCTCTGTTGTATCTCCTTTTAATTAATAAGGATGATAATAGTGTTGATTCCAGGCAAAATTACAAACTTGAAAAGGATACATTTCTAAATTAATAGCATGGTAATTTCACACACAGAAGTTTTATTTTCTCCCTTTCTCTGAGTAATTAAAACATTCCTTGGCGGTTGATTCAGTCTGAAGTTTGATCACAATCAAATTAATGTTCAACTCCATGAAATACAATGCAGAAGACAGTGCTAGTCTTTCTATGACTGCTGTCGTGTAAGAAGGTAGTTTCTAGTCATTATAAATAATGTGAATAACAAATGTGACTATTATGATCTAAAACTGAACATGTACAGCAAAATTAGTGGTTTGTTATGAACTTTACATATCCCAATAAAATCCCTATCTGATTCCTGTGCACTGGTACCTAGAGAAATGACAGGTTCAAGGCATTTTCTGTTATAAATTCAAATGTGCAACATGATGTGGCCATTAATTTCAATGAGCTACGGGGAAATTGTGAGATTAATATACTGATCAAAAAGGACACAAACATGAGGAAAGAAGCTCTTGTGTGTCAGATTTTTGAGGAATGCTTTTAGGTTCTATGAATAATCTCTGCGGCTCGTATAATCCAATGCAAAACAATTTCATACATATTTGCTTGGCAACAGGGCATGCATTTTCTATAACACTTGACATTAAAATAAGAGAATTCAATACTTTTTCCTGGCCTTCTTTTGTGTAACACACTTTTTTAATAAAGAACATGAAACCAAATTAAGTGGGCATCTCTAGTGGTCCAAGGCAGGCAACATCCAGTGTGACCTCAGGGAGTCAATTGAATGAGTATGAAACCGGAAATTAAATACACAATTGCAATTCATCAAGATCCTTACTGTGCAGCATTAATCAGAACCAAGTTATTCCATTAATAAAAGGCTGGTGTTCTTTCTAAACAAGACAGGGGACATGTATTTCCTCCACTGCTAAATAATGCAGTTTGGTAAGGTGAACATTGTTTTATTGAAAACTAAATTAGTTTGCCTATTTTTGAGGCCATACACATGTACTTACTGGAAAGGAGATGTATCCTTAAAAATGTCAAAGTAAAAGGAAAAAATCTATGAAGATCCGAATAAGGTCCAAATTAGTTGATACAAATTCTTAAAATTGGTGTATTTTCACATCAGAAACATTTCACAGTTCCAAATGGCCTTTGTTCCCAATGTGTTTGCATCTCAGATGTTCTACTTGCTTGAGAAAGAAATTGTATATGAAGTCTTGCATAAATTCAGGTGTATGCTTGCCTCATCTTACCTGGTTGTACTTTTGGTGCTATAAGCATGCAGCTGACATCCATCTACTTTCTACTTGAAGCAGACACAGTAGATTCTAGGAAGTGTACACTTTTGACCTCTGCTTCTGGCTTCTCAGAAATGAGCAGCAATTATGCAAAGAAACCAAATTAATATTTTATTTCTCATACCTGTAAGGAATTCTAGGCTCTTGTAATTTTGAGAATATTCTCTCTTTCAGCCACTGTAATTGGAAGAACTTATCTGTTTTAAATATCAAAGGGAAGCTCACCTTTTGATGTCAGAAAGTGAGAGAAAATTTGGTGCTCAGGCATTACTGTATCTGAAGAATGTTTTCCTTGTAAGAGTGTTGTTTTTGTGTGTTGTACCATCTGGGGTGGAGATCGAGTCTGAATGAACGTCATAATTTCTTGAGGAAATAATCAAATTATCTACTGTTTTCCCTGGTAATGTCTATTGCGTGAGCATATATAGATAAATGTCTGTTGTTGTCTCAGACAACATTATTTTAATCTCACTGGGGTTGCAGTTATGTTGCTGCACATGGAGTGTACATGGAGTTTATATCAAATGTAGACTGAGGAGAACAGAGATTGGAGTTATGGCCTCTGTGGCTGTTTATGCGATGATGAAACGGGTTTTTGTGTATTGCAGGATCTGGACTCAAGCTCTGAGGTGGATGGCAGTTCAGACGAGGAGCTTGTACCCAATGGAGAAGGAAAAAATCACTGTAAGCAACAAAGGATATCGCGCCACCAGCAGGAACGAGGAGGCTCTTCCTCCACCAGACCCCTTGAGAAGCAGGCCACCGCAGAAGAGGTGAACACATCTCCTTTCCATGAGGGAGGGGGTCCAGCTGAGAACCATTGTCTGGGCAGGTCCAAACGGGACAGTCACAGCATGGTGGACAGACTCTTGGAAAGACACAGGGCCTGCATCCCTCATCACGACCCACGCAAGTACGCGGCCAATGCTGCGCAAACAAAGTCCATAGCCGGCTACTCCATCCTGGCCTTTCCAGACTTCTGGGGCCACCTCCCACCAAGCTACCAGGAGCCAATGGCAAGCCGGAAACCAAATGTGCAGAGGTAGGTCATGCTGCATGTTCAATCAGGATTTATTCCTTTTTTTTTTTATTCAGTGATTGTTCTTGTCAGTTTGGTTGTGTAATACTGTATATTTCATAATTACTATGATGTCTACAGATAATATTATGGTGTTTACAAACATGTATCTACAGTAAAATAATATTATTCTCATAAATTCCCAAATTTAAACTTTGGGGATTGGTGCTCAGTCAAAATTAAAGAGGCTCGACTGAATCTGAAAGATTGAGTTAATCTGGAAACCTTTTAGTTCCATCTAAAAGTGGAATTTTGCAGGATTGATAAAATTGTATTGTTTTTTTGTTTTTTTCTCCACATTCATTGTGACTGAAGCCTTGTTTTTTTTTTTTTTTTCATGGAATCGTGCCCCTCCATCCACTGTCAGCCATTTCTCCACATAAAAACATTGCACATTCATTTATGAAGCCTCTCAACAAGGGTATAAATCTATTGGCTTTTTTTTCTTTTACACTGGTTCACTTTTTTCAGGAAACAGGAGAGCTACAGAGCTTTGACATTTGTCATACCACACGTTATCTGGCATTGCTGGCATTGATTTGACACACTAGGACAATTTACTTTGAAATATAGTGAATGGCAGTTACTTTTGGTCAAAAAAGGACAAGATGTGATGAACCATTCTGGGATTACTCATACACACCCAGGCACAGGCACACACACACACACGCACACGCACACGCACACGCACACACACACACTGCATTACTTTTATCCTGGCTGTAGGTCACCTATGAATCATGCAGAAGTCCATTTTGAAGGTTTCTCTCTTAAGGACAGAAAAAAAAATGGCACATGGTTATTAACTTTGAGCGACAGTTAAAACAGTGTTAAAACAGCACACAGTTTTTTTTTCTCTTTTCTATCCTTATGTTATTTCTTACTGTGTTCACTCAAAAATAAGATATTCATTTAAATATAACAATTTCCTTAAAATTATGCTGAGACGATGTCAGCTTGTCTAAAGGTGACACTATATTTGGTAAACCTATACCCTTCATGCCTCCTGGTGGTAATTCAAACATACTGTTATTACTTTTGGGGAACTATTCAGTTAGTGGGTATCTGTTTGAGGTGTGACATGATATTTTCCAGGGCCTCTTAATTGTAGGCTGTCCTGAAATAAAAAAATCATGAAAAGGTTAGCTAGAAGCTTGTGTTTAATGCTCCTGGTGGTTTTGCTGACGGCATCCCTGGGGTTACTCAGTCCCCCACAATAGCCCAGAGGCCCCATCTCACCATAGAGAGCTTCATCAGATGGTGAAACCTGCAGTGTGAGGGACAGGGGGAATGTGAGAGTATACTCCTGTCCAAGAGGCTGGTGGACAAAATGATTTTCATACCGCCTGCCACAGGACACCCACATCTCCCAGGTGTGCTGTGAGGGTAGCCTGATCAAACACAAGCCTGGAGGCACTGCCAAACAGCTCCGTACATGTTGCTTCCCTTTAATGCCATACTGTGGTGGGAATTGGGACTCAGCGAAGGTGATCGATGCAAGCCAGATTTGGGTGGGGTGGGCGCGAGTGGGTGGGGGGCGTTGTTTGGTCTGCGGGGAGGCAATCGATTTGAGCAAAGGTGAAGGTAAAACAGGGGGAGGGCTTGGGTAGGGCAGCAGCAGTGAGTGGAAATGTCATATTTCATAGTTATAGTTCTGCTCGAAACTTTAAAAAAAGAAGCACCGTTAACTTTAAGTGCTCATTTCTGAACAGACTACAACTCCTGACAACAATGTTGATATTGTATACAGAATACTATTTTTACACTGTCAGTGGCTATGTATTTTTACAGGCCAGAGTACAGTTTTGTCATTTTGTGGCACAAGAAACAGGTATATTTTTGACATGGACATTTTGTACCATATTCATTTATATTATATTTTCTATATTTTATTTGTTACAAATCCTGTGGCAAACAACATAAAACTGGTGTCACTAATCCTAAGGTCATGGATATGATTCCTGCCATAGCACACACTGAAAAATAACTTGAAATAGTTTTAAAGGTTGGCAGTGTAATATAAAGGTTATGGAACTTGTTTTGTAACTCAGTTGGGCCCAGTTTTAACCCCAGGTGGGGTTTGGAAGACACTTCCATACATTCTCAATGTCACCCAGAAATCTTCACAACCCTTTGGCATGTTTTAAAAAAATATCAAAGAGAGCAATATCAGAATATCAAGTCATGTTAAATAGGTTAAAGTAATGAAATGCTGAAAAGTGTATTCAGCTATCAGGTTTATTGAACTGCATTACATGAGGGTTTTGTTAATTTCTATGTTATGAAGTGATTTCTGTACATTTCCTAAGAATGGACTTGTTCAGTTCTATAATAGCAGTGCATGAGATAAAGTCTAGGACTGAAAGATCAAGACTGGTCTGCTCTGTCTTTTAGACAGAAAGTGTTAGAAGACATCCGGCGCTTCCTCTGCCCCGATGATGTTATTGATCGAGTTGTGTTTGACTTGGAAGATCCCAGGTAAGGCAAAGAGCTAATCAGTATGGAATTGTGTGTCTGGATGATTAAATCACATACATATGGATGTGCTCCTCAAATAAGTTATCCATCAAAGATAATCTGAAAACAGGTGCTATAATATTCTAATGATGTAACATTAAAATCTCGAACAGCAGTATGTAGTTTCTACCATCATCATTTTATCATATTCACATCATCCCTCCTCTATCTTGTCTTACACTTGACTATCAAAACTCCCACATCCTCTGTCACAAAACACGTAGTGGATGGTACCTTAAAAGATTATACAATGAAAAATGAGTTGCACTTGGTATTAAAAGCATTTTAGTGGATATTGGGCCAGTTTCATGGAGCTAGTCCTGGACTGAAGTTGGTTTTGTATGGAGAATCTCCATTAAACACAGAGTTTTCCTTCCCCAGTCCTCCAGGGCTCTTTGAAGAGCCCTGTTCCCTGCGTTTCTACTCCAAGTTTGAATGTGGAAACCTGCGGAAAGCTATCCGTGTTCGCAAGTAAGTTCGTTGGTTAACTTCTCTCAATTATTAGTAATATTTTAAATAATAATAAAATAAAAAATAAATTATAAAAGGTCATTATGTAGGAATGAAAGTTAAAGTGTTTTTTAGATGAATAGAGAGACAGAGAGATGGATAGATAGTTGAATGAATGAATGGATGGATGGATGAATCTGTGTGTGCTGTCTAACACCCTTTTTGCCCCACTCCCAGTTACGAGTACGACCTGATCTTGAATGCAGACGTAAACTGCTCCCATCACCTCCAGTGGTTCTATTTTGAGGTCAGCGGAATGCAGGCCAACGTCTCCTACCGCTTCAACATCATCAACTGTGAGAAAGCCAACACCCAGTTCAATTACGGTGAGAAACGTAACGGAGACTATAAGTCAGATGTGCAAGGCACCCCATGTGATCCTAATGTTTTATAATGGGGGTGAGGCAGGGTTCTCTGTGTGTGTGCATGATATACGAGATGTCAAATTGGGTAAAGGATATCATAGCAGTCAATAAATCACAGTCGCAACTTTCCAGCTCTGAAGTGTGGTTGTGTGCCACACTACGACACAACACTCTCCAATTTAACACCAGCTGTCCTGCACATCCCAGAAAATGCAACGCTATGCTAGTACAGCTGACTGTTCTCAGCCCCATCAACTTGTTATATGGTCTTGTAATGTAACTAAGGTGAACTCGTAAGATTGTTCCCAGTCATCAGGAAATTACTTATGAACTATGAATGCTTAATGTCTTTTGTCATTGATTTATTTGGCTTGACCTTTAGCTGCAAACGGTAATGGTGTTATAAAGACTGTGTGAGCAAGATGTACACTGTCTAATGTAGGCTTGTCTGGCATCAGGGATGCAGCCTGTTCTGTTCTCAGTGTGTGAGGCACTCTTGGGACAACCACACTGGCTGCGAGTGGGCAGTGAGATCTGCTACTTCAGGTTTGTAGCCTGCAATTTACAGTACCACCTTCATCCAGTATGCATAATAGCCTTGCATTCTCATCGGTCATAGAGTATGTTTCTGTTTCAGTAACCCACTGGGGCATAAAAATATCATAACCAGGCCATGTTGCTTTGTCTGTCAATGTAGGAACCACTTCAGCCCTAGCGATCACCTGAAAGGGCCCTCATACTACACACTGAGCTTCAATGTGACCTTTCCACACAGTGATGACGTCTGCTACCTAGCGTACCATTACCCATACACGTACTCTACCCTGCAGGTACAGTACGTCTGTGCTGGCTCAATGCTCCTTCTGCTTCTGCTTTTCATTGAAAAAAAAAACTTTACGCTTCTGACTTTTGTATTAATGGAGATTAGATTAGATACAGCAAGTCTATTTCCACTTGTGGAAATCTTTCTTTGACCTCACCATTACAGAAAGGAAACACAACCATTTACACACAGTTACAGTACTGAAATTGACACCTATAGTTTGTATCAGAAGAGTGAGCTAGGTCTATGACAGCCCAATACATTTTGAGCACATTAATGTATTTTGCTCTCATGCTAATACAGTCCTTTTGAAGTGATTGGCCCACCGTTGACCTGTGTTTCAGA
Source organism: Conger conger (assembly GCF_963514075.1). Lineage (NCBI taxonomy): Eukaryota > Metazoa > Chordata > Actinopteri > Anguilliformes > Congridae > Conger > Conger conger. The sequence continues at coordinate 16,512,202 of NC_083765.1, forward strand.
CACACCTGCAGATGCTGGAGCGCTCGGTTGACCCCTGCAAGGTGTTCTTCCGCCAGCAGAGCCTATGCAGCAGCTTGGGAGGAAACCCATGTCCCCTGGTCACCATCACCGCCTGCCCCCCGTCCCGCAGCTGGAGTCACCTGTACCAGCTCCGTGAGTGAAAGCGTGCTCCACACCTCCTGTACTGCTCTGTGAGTGACTCTCTGTGAGTGATACCGTGCTCCACACCTCCTGTACTGCTCTGTGAGTGACTCTCTGTGAGTGATACCGTGCTCCGCACCTCCTGTACTGCTCTGTGAGTGACTCTCTGTGAGTGATACCGTGCTCCACACCTCCTGTACTGCTCTGTGAGTGACTCTCTGTGAGTGATACCGTGCTCCAAACCTCCTGTACTGCTCTGTGAGTGACTCTCTGTGAGTGATACCGTGCTCCGCACCTCCTGTACAGCTCTGTGAGTGACTCTCTGTGAGTGATACCGTGCTCCGCACCTCCTGTACTGCTCTGTGAGTGACTCTCTGTGAGTGATACCGTGCTCCGCACCTCCTGTACAGCTCTGTGAGTGACTCTCTGTGAGTGATACCGTGCTCCGCACCTCCTGTACAGCTCTGTGAGTGACTCTCTGTGAGTGATACCGTGCTCCGCACCTCCTGTACTGCTCTGTGAGTGACTCTCTGTGAGTGATACCGTGCTCCGCACCTCCTGTACAGCTCTGTGAGTGACTCTCTGTGAGTGATACCGTGCTCCACACCTCCTGTACTGCTCTGTGAGTGACTCTCTGTGAGTGATACCGTGCTCCGCACCTCCTGCACTGCTCTGTGAGTGACTCTCTGTGAGTGATACCGTGCTCCGCACCTCCTGTACCGCTCTGTGAGTGATAGCGTGCTCTGTACCTCCTGTACCACTCTGTGATGCTTCACACTAATTAATGTTAAGATTAACCAGACAAAGATTTCATGGAGATTTGCCTGCATAACAGAGTGAAAAACTGTGGTGGTTGTGTTGTTCGTAACATCGTGAATAAGCGTTTGGAACATTATGAGCATGGAACATCGTCTTCCGAACACAGGAATTTTGTGTAATTTGTCATTTTCTCTATAATTAATTGTCCAATTCACATCAATAAAATCAATTCTGTTCAGAATACCGTGAGTCTACGTAACTTCATGCAGGCACATGTATTGCTGCTACTAAGCCAGGCAGTGGTTGCAAGGTGCTATCAGCTTCTTTGACACGGTCTGTGGGGACCCTGTTCCCTCTGAGCTCCTGATTGATGGACGTGTGGGTTTGGAAGGAGCAGCGGGAGATGAGCTGACACCTCCCCCAGTCCCCGTGTGAGGTGACACCCAGCGGTGGTGTCACCAGGATACAGCGCTAGGGAGAGCTCATTGGCCCCTGATCATCTCACTGATTAATACGGGGGGGGACAGCTGCAGTGAGATCCCCAAAGGCAGGCAGAACATATGGCCTGCAGTTGAGCACAGGAATGTATTATCATACATCAAACTGCCCGAAGTGGATTTTTGTGTAAGTGTAAACAGCCGACTGGCTGTTATGGTGGCCATGAACTTACATGTATGGGCATCACATATTCAAGTGTTTCTATTTACTGAACACTGTTGCTTTTGTGTGACATTTATAGAGTATATATATTATCGTAGGAAGCTTTATAATTGTGTAAAATACAGCCCAGGCTTATGGCATATAAGTACCTCTGAGTATATTTTTGCAGAACAAAGATTATGTGCTCACAGGTACATTTTGCTGCAGTTTTAAAAACTAACCACTAGGGGTTGTAATTTAAGGAATCTAACATTACCAGCGTTTTTAGCAAGATTAATGAAGAAAAAGCAGTGTGCTATATGATTGAATAAATGTGTTTTTTGAATGCAGATCGCAAAAGGGGGAAGCTGATGTGCTAACCACGAGATTGAACCACTGCTCTAAACCAGCAGAGTTGTCACGTGCCTCTTATCCAGTAAAGGTCTATAAAGGTCTAATCTTTCCTTTAGCACCCCCAATGTCATTTGATTTGAAACTGCAGCAAAGCCTAGCCTGAGAAGGTACGAGAGCTAAATGATATGTGCATGGAGCTCATTTACATCTGTAGGTTATATTTAGTTTCATAATTCAGTTCAGTTTCTGTTGGATTAAAGGATGCACTCTGATTTACATCATTCGCTATCTCTGCAGTCTGGCATTTAGCCATCATACAGTAGTATGCAAAGATTGGGGCAGCCCTGGTCAAAAAGCCTTTTACAATTAATAAGTGAACAGAAGCGAACCTGACCTCGAAATGGTACAACGTTAAACATGACACATTTCTTCACATTATAAAGGTGAGCAGCAGCCAATATACTGACATCCCTATGTCCTCAGGTTCAGGTGAAAGGCATGGTGTTGTGAAAAAGAAAGTACAATTCTGTGGACATAACATAATAGGACATAACTATCTACTGAATCACGGGGTACATGGGGTATTTTGGAATTACGATGTAATTGTTTGTGTGTTTGTGAGTCACATGAGGTTAGGTCTATATACTTTGAGAACTTGGTTGGGACTAGACTGGGTTATTTTTTGTGTCCTAATTTGTAAAACTATTGAACTGAAAGAGGGTGTACTCCCTGTGTGGGCTCTCTTCATGTTATAACATCTTGTCCTCTATATAGACAATAATGCAGCTGTTAAAATGGAAAAATTTCAGCGATGTCATTCAGCTTTCAAATATGTATATGGCTCCAAGTAATTATTCCTTTCGCCATTGTTAGCAGTAATTTCAAATGCATCGCCTTTGAGCTCGACAATCTGTCTTTGTCGGTGAGTGCTTGTGAACTACACTCACTTATATAAAGCCTGAACTCTGTGACAAAAGCTCATTTCTAAGGATTTAACACCAATTAACTTTGGTATTGAATCGGTCGTGCCATCTCTCCCTGTCTGTAATCAAATGTCACCCTCTACTCACTTGCTTAATAACAAAATATTGCACACATATCTTTCATTGGGTTTTTGTGGCATGATTTATTAAGGGAACTAATTAAAATCAATGCTGTTCAACTGTCTGCTGCATCGGTAGTAAACAAAGAATCCTAGCCTGAAATCCAATAATTGATTTACAGTTCAGTGTAGTTCATGTATACTGCTAAAGCCGTTTGATAATTAAGCAGTTTGTTTGTGTCTAACTGAGAGGCTATTGTGAGTGGTTGATGTTGTCTTCTCTTCATGTTGATAAATCTTGTTGGTAAGATATCCCATTGACAGAAAATCATTGTGTGATAACTCAGTTAGGGAAATCAATACAATATTTAATATTGTATAAATATTTTAAGAGTTCTGTTTATTTACCCTTTAATATTGTGTTACAGCATAAGAACTCTAACCTGAAGCTGTTTTGTTACAAATGTGATTTCTAGTTCAGCAAACAGATGTCTGTTAATTATTAATGAGCTGAAAACTGATTTGAACATAGGTTTGGAATGGCAGAATGTGATATATTAAAAAGTATGCTACTGTTTTCTAGCCATGTACAGTACAGTACATCATCTGATGTACAGAATACCATCTGATGAAAATGCATCAGGAATGCAGGACATCCATTGCTCTGAAACATTTATGACTTTGGTAGGTTTAAATACACAAATTTTATGAACTGCAGTTGTACTGTGGCTTTATTTTTCTGTAGGTTACTCTTATTTGTCCCTTGGTCCTGGCTGTTCTTTATATCAAACACATGTTCCCATATTGTAAACTGCTTCTATACATTTAGTCGTACAGATATGTCCAGTTTTTAACAAATGAAGCTGCTGATTTTGTGATTATTGCCCATGATTGTGATGATAGTGATATGGTGTTATTGCATATGTTATTTCCAGTTTCATACCCTGTTCAGTTGATAGATTGAGGTTTCGCCTACAGCAATGATGTTCTAGTTTTGCTATTCTACTCAGATCCTCTGAATGTGTCCACTGTGCTTGACTGCATGTGTTGTCATTTAATGGTTTATTGGAAATGAGAAGATAATATCCACCTGAGATCTTAGCTTGTTTTGTGGGGAATATATGAGATGGGAGGCAGTTGTTTGCATGAACTTGCTGTTCACTTTTGTGCTCAAAGGGAGGCCTAACACAAAGTCACAGCGCTTTTGAGTGTACTCTATAAAAGTGCCCCATGGAAACAGACCTAGGCAACATCAATACATCACAGTCCAGAACTGCAATTGGGGGAAGAAATATACACACATTCTGGCACATTCTTGCTTCCTTGATAATCAGTACTGTGGCTATAAATTGACAAAAATGTTTATCAACTTACATATAATGCTGTGTATTTAGTTTTTGTACTGCAAAATGTTATCATTACCAGCTTAGTTCTTCAAAGTTATGAGTTTTAGGTGTACTAGCAGTATTACACACACACACACACACAAACACACATGCACACACACATGCACACGCGCGGATGCACATGCTCTCACACACGTATATACAGTATATATTAATTAAGATGCTGAGAGCTGTCATTGTCTGGTCTTCATGTTTTCTTCAAATAAAACAAAGAATGACATTTTATACATTAAACTAAGGGGAAACCTGAATAACTTATTTAAATAAAACATTAAATAAATTACATTTAAGACCAAGATACGTAACAAAAATATCTTCCTAAGCTAGCTTTATTGCCAACATTGTCAACATTTTAATGTAGGCATTCAGCAGATGCTCATATCTGGCTCTTACTGTACATGCATGTGCAGTATTAACATATTGACATACAATAAGTATTAGTAACTGTGATGATGGAGATCTGAGGATCAGATCAGAAGCATTTCCATGACCGCTGCAGTCACTGAAAATGAATCTACATCAGCAGAAAGTGTATATGTCTCCACAGAATACATTATTAGATTTGTCTCTATAATTCTATAAGTGAACAGCTGTGAAGTGTTTCAATATCCATGGTTTTCTGTTTGTGAAATCCGGACTGTAGTAAGCATGTTCGAAATGCATTTATAGCTAAGGGCACATGCATTCATTTTGCTGACATCTCCAGTTTTGAGGGATTTTATACATATGTATTGCCCCTAGTAAGCCTTTGGTTTCTGGACTAAAAGGGAATAATAATATAATTAGTATGACTGTCCAATAAACTATTATTATGTGCGTCTTTATTATTATTATGTCTGTATAAGCACTATCCAACTAATAACTTAATTGTATCGTCATGTTATCACTGCTGTAGTTGTTCATGTACACCCATACCTTCCCATCTGGTTCAGATGTTTAATTTGATTCTGTGATGGTGTCTCAATGATATGATTGACCACAGGAAAACATTTAAAAGGGGCAGCTCACCCAAAAATTAAATTAAGGTATGTTTCTACTTACCCAGACTAGTATATGTCTATCCAGATAGTTTCACTGAAATGTGTTGCTTTTCTAAATATTTTCTGTAGTTTTCCCTGGTAATGCAGATCACATGGGACTTTCGTCCTGTGGATTTCAAAGCACAAACAATATACATTCAAAAAATGCAATATTCAGTACTCTTTCCAAAGGTAATCTTGCTTTTAAATCCAAACATCCACAGACTTTATTTTCTGGCAGGTTCCATCAAACTAGTTTACTACTACCAAATTATACCCAATATGTAGCAGGCAGGCGCACTCGTATGAAACTTGAGTGATGGTGTCAGGGCATGGTGGAATGTAACTTTTGTAGTTTAAATGTAACTTGTTTGCGACTTACTTAATTAAAGCACATAGCAGCTTTGAAATTCATGGTTGGGATATTAAGAGATATTAATAAATTGCACCCTGTTCCTGTCTCAACCATGAATTTGGAAGCTGTCGGTGTGCTGCTTCCATTGTTTTGGTACACACTCAGAGTAAATGGTTCTTTCTGTGCACCTCTAATTCTTTGATCTTTGTTGGATAAAATGGTTAAAGGAGCTTTCACACCTTTTACACCTACCCCAGAGGGATCCATAATGATCTATGTTCCTCTCTGGCGTCAAGCCATATCATTTTTTTCTGAGAGTGTGGTCTTTTGCGTGGGCTGACAGTTCTGCATTTTCCTTTAAACTGAACTGAACACCAAAAACAGAATGATGAGTTATGGGACTAGGGCAATACCATAGGATTTATACATGAACAGATTTTGTATTTTCTGCAATGGGTTACAATGGGCACTGCACTGTTGCATTTGCACTATGTTTCTTTACATTACTTCCTTTTCACATAGATCCTTCGGTGTTAAAACTGCATCACTTCTCTGAGATGGCCAACGCTGTCCTGCAGTTTCTATAAGCAGGGAGGTTGTTCCAAGCATGTTGGAGAACTTGCCACAGTTCTTCTGCAGACTTTGGTTGGCTCCTTGCTTCTGATCTCAGACAGCCTTGATCAGGTTTTTATGTAAAAAGTAGTCAATCGCTTACAGTAATATGATACTTTTTTAAATTAAATACAAAAATGTCTCTGTAAAATTGAATGTTTTGGAAAATGAATATTTGGAAATCTCAAATGTGTTCTTTTATACTAACACACACAAAACAATAAAATAAATATATATATAATAAAGTCTAGGGTGCCTAAGACTTCTGCACAGTACTGTATATCTTAAGCATTTTACCCCAGTACAAACTGCAGATTTATGTACTATACAGTGTTTTTCAGTACCAGAAATGGAAAAGGCAGGTATAATGATGTTGCTATCTGTTCCTACATTCTGTTATGGAATGTTTTTTTTATTATTATTGCTTTTAGCTAAACTGTCATACTAAATAGGGTTATGCTCCATAATTAGCAAACCGAGAAATAAGCCCAACGTAATTGCACTCAAATGTTTTTAATTAATAAATTGAAAATTAAATACAAATTTTCATAAGCTTCGCAGGGCAAATTCATCTTATAATTAGAAATGGACATCTCTGATTTGTACTAATTACCCCTTATTTGCATATGCAGGAAGGGTTTACAGGGAGGAAAGAGATTGCTTTCTGATTGCTTAGGGGGGCTATTATACTCTATAAGACACTGCTGACACAGCTGTCTATGTGTTTCATTAGCTGATATTTTATCATGAAGTACTTCTTCAAACTTCTGTGCAGTTAAAGACAACATTTTTCTTTTTGTGCCATGCCATTTTTAGAGACGGCTTCAGTGTCTGGACAGTGGTATTGTCAGTGTTGGACTTGAAGAATATATCACCTTCTCTATTCGCTGTCTGTCAAGGCAGATCCAGAGGCAGAACAAGACCCAGACAAAACCAGTGTTTGTGTTTGATAGTGTCACACATAATTCTGTAAAGATTTGCTGATCTTTATGCCATGCTGATGGCCTGCCCTATTCGCCACGTCATCTGTAGTGAACGATCTACGTGCCATCACATTGTCAGAATGTGTCTAAATATTTAGAATATGCTGTAGCCCTGTAGAGTATTCTGGGGAGGAGAATGTGTGAAAGTCAGGCCAGTGGTATTTTAATCACAAATGTAGTTTCAGGAGTAATTCTGGAATGTGCCCTTTTGTAGTAAGCAACACTACATTTTATAAGGTTGTTTAGTAGGCTTGCTCCCAGTGGGCCCAATTTGGAATGTAGCTCTCTGATTTCAAGGTTGCTTCAAGTGTAGTTGTAGTACAAAACAGAGGCAGGTGCTTCACATAAGAAGAATGCAGCAACATGGCCGCCAAACCTGGTGACAGACAAGTGAAAGTGTTTAATCTTTTTCCCAAAGCTCCAAATCTGGCCTGGCTTTTTCATCTTTTTAATTTCAAGCAATTCTCAGGAGGAAGGTGGTATCTCAGAAAAGCATGTAGGAGTGAATCCTTTTTTTTTTTTCATTTTAAGCTTTTGGGCACAAACAAATGCAAATTGAAAAACAAATTGTAAATTGTGTAACACCTCTTATTATATTGTAATATTTTTGAAAACACTGAGCAGTAAAGCAGTAGCAGTGTTTAACCAGGCTTCAGCAGGTTAAAACTATGGGCATGTCCCCATAGCACAGATTTATTCTCTTATACACCCTCTCATTTTTAAGACAGACATTTATATAGCTTCCCCTAATTAAAAGCATTTCAATACCATTCAATTTTAATGGATGTTGACTTCCCAATTAACCTTTCAGCACTGTGATTGGATTAGGTGAATGTCACATGTGCAGGGAATTCTAAAGTCTGCACATACAGACTAGCTAAACATGTATTACTGCATGTGTAATTTCGAAGGTATTTAGGAAGTTGAAACAGAATATTGAATCTAATTGAAAAGGGTTATCTGTGTCATTTAATCAGACTTTACAGTTGACTATACATGAACGGTCATATTAAGATACACTAATGTTACTGTGTTGAGGAAACAGTGACAGACATATCAGGTTGTGAAAATGATTATGGCTTTTCTTTAATCACACTGATGCTCGAGGACAAGTCCCAGAGGAGCATCTCTATGTACCAAAATAAATAACGTCCATCCGAGGTGTGTGAGTGGCAGGTTCGACCAATTCCTCAACATGATCATTATTACCAGAGAGAAGCGCCAGAGAGAACACTCAGTGTAGTGTCAACTCATTACCATCCCATTTCCCAAGCACGTTCTCCAGCCCAGGCTGCCACTGTAATTCACTGATTCATCAGCTGCCATTGTGGAGTCAGGGTGGAGGACAGGGCTTTCAGCTGGATGGTTTTGGGAACAAAACAAGTATATCTTGATAAAGCCATTGTGTACTAATTACACAACGGGGATCCTATGAGTCATGAATTTAAAAAATGACGCACCACAATTAACTCGTGTTAATTTAAATAGAAAATCACAAGACTGGTGATTTACCCTTAACAAACTGGAATTGTCTTGTCATGACTGAACAAGATTAGTAAGCATAGTGTTTCCCTATATGCCAATAGTACTATAGACAGAGTATTTCACACTTTTACACACACACACACACACACACACACACACACACACACACACACAGTGGGCACATGCACATTGTAATTAAAGCCTCAAAGCCTTTCACGGACTGAAACCACTTAGGAATGTTACAACAGCTGTCATCATCTTAGCTTTGGAGAGTTTCCTCCAAAATCTGAAAGTGATTTATAAATACGTAAATAAAATACTTTTCTCTTAACACCTGATCTGCTGCTAAATATGTGCCAGAACTGCTTCCTTGCTGTGTGGCACAGGCAAAGTATCATAATCATCCAATTGTGGGTGTAGGATGTTTGGGTTTGTGGAATAGCACTGTGCTCTGATGCTGACCTCATTTGTAAAATGTTCCCAAAACACACCCACATCCAGCCACACTTCCGCTCTGCACGCGGAGAACCAAGGCGCCATAAGCTATCAGAAAGCGCAAACGCGTGAATCAGATAATGCCAAAAGTAATTGTGCAGAATAATGTGGGAGGAAAACAAGGGAGCACACCTTTGAAAATGAAAAATAGCGATAATGTACCAAATCAGACTATTGCCTTGGAGCTTTTCATTGGCCTCGCAGTGGGAAGACTAAACGAACCAGCACTGATATCTTAATTACTCAGCTCCCTTCACACCTAACAAAAATGTGTTCGACCAGAGAATTTTGCCACCATGAAGAAGAAAAAGGTGGTAAAGAGTTGGTTCTTATTATTGTTATTACTGTTAGTCATTTTTTTTCAAAATCTGCTGTTTTGTTTTGCTTCCTATATAAAAGGTATGTGATCTGGCAACTGCCAAACAGTATCCTCGTTCAGAACAGCATGGGGGGGTATTTCCACATTACCACATTTACATATCCCTTTTGTCATTTCTGTGTCACTAGGATTATTCTTGGCCATATAGCCAGTTACAGACATGCTAGCTAAAAGGATCCCCTCAACAATCTTAATATATTAATATACATTAAAAGGGTCTTTTTTCATGAGTTTATCACTTATTTGCTATGTTGGGCTATTTTTTTAATGAAATTGTAACTACAAAATTGTATTTTTTTAAATTATAGATATTGTATGTGGTATATATGGTATATTTTCTGATTGCCAAATGTATCTGTGAAATGCATAATATAAGGAGCTTGTCAGTCAATAAGAAATGTTTGCTGATGTGCATATGGTTATATGTTTATGTAGGCTTATTTGTATATTGTTTTGCATACTGTATACAGTGTGCAACCATCTCACATATCCTACACCATACACATATGCATACAGTTATGCTTGTTGGTCTCTCTTTCTTTCTCTCACCCGCACACACGCGCACACGCACACACACATAGAGAGAATCAGATTCCCTTCCTTGAACTGGAATATAAATGATCAATTCTCCAAGCTCAAGTAGGCTTCTCTGTAGGGAAAATTAAATCCACGCTTCAGACTGATGTGATATTTATCACTCTCATTTAATCTTCTGGACATTCCTGCCGAGAAGCTTGCATTTTCTTTCTCCTGCGTTTTTATATCCAGTCAATTCCAATATACTTGGTAGATCCATACAGAAATCATGGGCTTTCCATTATCGTCAGAAGATATTTTCAAGACATGCTGCACTTTCCATTGGCTACAAATTAATTTAACAGCAGGGTAATGTGCCAATGCCAATCACATAAAATATCTTCTCATTGAAATTCCATGCAAATTACTTAAATTATAAAATCTATGCTATTCCCCCCAAAACAGCAAATCATATTTAAAAAAGGGGACATGCCTTCCCTTTCAGGACAACAAACGACTCTGTCATCTGGCCTGGAAGCCTGACTCCTCTATGACTTCACACATACCCAAGATGACATTACGTATAAGACGCACAATAAAGGAAGAATAGAAGGTATCTTTAAAATGCTGGGCAAAACCCATTACCGTAGGATCAGTGAAAATTGATTTTTTTCCCGCCTTTTCTTGGTTGAAAGGCTGGCCACAATTGCCAGACTAAATTAAATTCTCAAGGCGTTTATGATATGAAATCCATTTCCCTCTCTTTTCTAAATAGCTTTGTGAAGGATAGTATGATTCTACCTGAAACAGCATGCAATGGCATGTCTCAAAGCTTGATTATTTTTTTTACCAAGCTGCAGTGCCTCGTTTGTAGATGTAGCTTCATAGACTGCAGATACAGTGTTCTGACATTATTTGGTCACATTTTATAGAAACTATGCAGGAAAAAGCTATTCCTTTTGATCATCAAGGATATAGCTAATGCTATATGTTCAGAATGTGACATTGTGAATTTAATTATACTACTTGAATTGCTTTAAAAATGACGTTATACACCTGCAGACATTCATCGGTGATGAACAGTGAGATGAGATGAGTCAAAGTTTTGCCTAGCCAGTGATGGACAGCGAGATTAATTGAGTCAAAGTTTTGCCTAGCCAGCAATGGATAGTGCGATAAGATGAGTCAAAGTTTTGCCTAGCTAGTGATGAACAGTGAGATGAGATGATTCTAAGTTTCACCTAGCCAGTGATGGACAGTGAGCTCAGATGAGTAAAAGTTTTGCCTAGCTAGTGATGGATAGTGAGATAAGATGAGTCAAAGTTTTGCCTAGCTAGTGATGGACAGTGAGATGAGATGAGTCTAAGTTTAACCTAGCCAGTGATGGACAGTGAGCTCAGATGAGTCTAAGTTTTGTCCTACGCTCCACACCCCAGGTAACCGGCCATATGTGGTGCTAACGGCCCGGGTGCACCCTGGAGAGAGCAATGCCAGCTGGGTAATGAAGGGAACACTGGAGTTCTTGTGTAGCGGTGACCCTGTTGCAGAAGGACTGCGAGAGGCCTACATCTTCAAGATCCTTCCCATGCTCAACCCAGACGGGGCCATCAACGGCATGTGAGTCCAGTGCCCCCCTGTCCTATTTCATGTGTTGTTGGTGAGCAATTACTGGAACCCCTGGTTTAATTCTTTGTGCAAACACCCCTGGCAAGGATGACAGCCATGAGTCTTTTCCTATAATTTATGATAAGGATAGAGAACACATTTGGTGGGATTTTTGACCATTTCTCCATGCAAAACTTTTCTAAATCATTGATATCCTTGGGTTTGCACTTATGGACTGCCCTCTGTTCAGTTCAGACCACAGCTTTGGGGTCTGTAGACCAAGATGGCCATTGCAGAACATGGATGTTGTTTTCACCATTTCAATGTGGATTTTGATGTATTGTTTGTTTTGTGTCATTTTCCTGCTGGGAAATCCTCATACGACCAAGTCTCAGCTTCCTAGCAGACCCTTTTTTAACCTGCTACTTAGCTGTTTTAAGCTGCACTACACGTTTAATTCAGTTTAGCTCTTGCTGAACTAATATTGTGTAAGAATAGGGGAAAAATGGGGAGGGGAGATGTAAGTCGCTGAAATTAGTCTGGACAAAGTGCATTGTCATTCGATTGAATGACAGCATATATATATGTGTAATGGATAGACATTGTTGTGACATTGCCAGATAACATCTCACTTGATGTTCCGTATTGAATGTGAATAGTTGCTATATGATTCCCCTGGCTCCCTGTCCTTTTTAAAAGCAGAACTACCCTATTGACAGTCTATTTTGGGCAAAAGATGATCAATAGCACACTTTACCTTCCCTTTACTCATGACTGATCTGATTTCCTCACTTAAGCAAGAAAGGGGACGAAACAGACTCAACAGCACAATCTTTTTATTATTGTGAGCCAAGTGTCCGGGGAGGCTGAGCAAGAGTAATTGATCAGATTTGCTCTCTACATTATGCTGCTTGTTTGGACTGGGGAAACACGTGCTTGTCAATAGGAGTGAGTCGCTGCAGATCTTTGTCGAACAAAACCAATTTTTCTCCCCCCTGAGCCCTCCTGTCAATACGAGGTGGTATCGATGGGCAGCATCTCATGGCCTTGACCGGCATAGTGATTCAGAGCTGGGAGTGGTGACAACAGCACTCCTCGGAGGTGAACGGTCACCTAAATATAGCAAATACTAAAATAAATCCTAGCATCTGCACAGCTCCTCCTTGTGTTATTAATTAATACATGGTTTCTTCTGAGCTAATTTAAACTATTTAGAATTACAATCCAGTGAGTTGTGTTTTATGTTGACACCACAGACTATCGATCATCTAGGTATGTCAAATATACTTTTGAAATATGCTAGGCCATTTGACTGACACACACCTTCGTGCCTCTGTAAGATAGCTACTACCGTGTCTTTCAACTAACTGATAAACAGCTCTGAGAAACACAGGTGGTGGTGTAAATACCTAGCTTCATTTACATGTACAGTATATGTAAATGTGCCTAAAATGTTTCCTAACCTTATAAAATCAAATTATGACTTGATAACCAAATAGGTCACATTTGCCTATAATTGTTTCATCATGGAATTCATTGACACTGATGGGGAAAAGAAAGGTTAAACGCGTATTTTAAGTTGAAGGACCCTCTCTGAGATGCTGATTCTTGGTGCAGACCAGATTGCATATTAATTTCCGTCCCTCTAATTCAGATTTTTTTTCTTTTACTCAAATTTAGCACAGCTAATTTTGCCTAATAGATTTTGGAAAAGGAGTCTAAGAATAAATGTATAATAGTAAATGTATTCTAGAATATAATGCAAATAAATGCTGAAATGTATTTATTTCATTGCAACATGTTGCTGCCCAGTGCATTGTGATATATTATTATTATTATTTCAGTAACTGCAGGCTCTTGTGTGAAGTGCTGAATTCTTTGTATTGGTGGACTGTTGGGATTCCAACTCACAGATGATTTGTAAAGTGTGTGGCGGCGGCCTGTAGCGTAGTGGTTAAGGTAAATGACTGGGACAGGCAAGGTCGGTGGTTCTAATCCTGGTGTGGCCACAATAAGATCCGCACAGCCGTTGGGCCCTTGAGCGAGGCCCTTAACCCTGCATTGCTCCAGGGGAGGATTGTCTCCTGCTTAGTCTAATCAACTGTATGTCGCTCTGGATAAGAGCGTCTGCCAAATGCCAGTAATGTAATGTAATGTAATGTGTGAAGGCCGCACCTGTCATTGGGGGCTGACACGAGAGCTGTTTGCTGCTGTAATTATACAGGGTAAAGCAGATCCAGTGAGTGAAAATGAATGCTGTTATCACATACCTGTGGCTCAAATCTTTTACCATTCCAGGTGTGAACAGACGAGAACAGATTGTCATTTAAAACCCTGACCTTGAGAACCAGGGGAAGAGAATGCATTAAGCAAACCCTGAGGGGAACTTCTCCCAGCACGAAATGCAAGCATGCCAAAGTAAATAATCTCCTTATCATGCAGGGATATGGATTTGGGTGTTTGTTTTTTTGGGGGTTGTTTTGGGGGTTGTTTTGGTTAGTCATATCCAGTGCCACATCAGGAGGGAACGCAGAGGCCAAAGTACAGCATTGTCAACATTTCACAAGAAAAATGTTCTGTGCCTTTATGGATGTTTCCAGTGTCTTCAGATAAGGCATATTTGTGTCACATTTGCCTTCCGTATGAGCTTTCTTGAAATTGCGCGACAAAGAGAACAAGTGAGAAAGGGACAGTGGAAAGATGAAGAAAAAAGATGATGTGTTAAGGCCAAAGTCATGAACTTCTCCAGCCTCAGGTCCCACCTGCATTTGTGTTATTAAAAACATGTCACAACACAATAAACTGTTTAATTACAATCCTTTGAACGTGGTCATAACCACCAACAGCTTTAAGCTTTACAGTGGCACAGCAAGCAAGAATGATAATGTTTTATGAGTATTTGCATAGTGCCCATTGAACCATAAAGAATGATGTATGGTATGTGCATATTGATTTCATTATCACGGTTAATGTTTTAATAGAGGCATGTAAAGCCAGAAATGCTACCCAGGACATTTTAATTGGTATTTCAGCATGGTTAACTGCCAGTAGGAGCAGTGTTTCTTTTCTATGAGTTTTCTGCAATACTGCAGTCATCCTGTCCCTTGCCCAAAGGGAAGAAATAACCTGTCTTAAACATGGCTGCCTTGAGTCAGGGACATGAAACACCTTATTTTTGTGACAAAGTCAGAAAAGAAGAATCCAGATTAGGAAGAGTCCAGCCTTCCTCCCCAGTGGGCGCAGTTGGTCTTCCTGTCCCCCAGACAGCCATGCTCTTGGCCTGTGGCCCTGAGGAAATCTAAAAAGCTTGACCCTCATTCATTTCTTTCTGCTGACTTAAGGTGAGACTTTTGTTCTCAATGTATCTGTTGGACAGTTCAAAACCACAGTGTTGTACTTTCACTTGGACTCTGGCCAGTGAAATAAATTATTTGCTTTGTCTCTCAGGGGATGACGAGGACAAGGCTGATTTTTTTTGGTTAATTTAATTAATTAAAGTTCACTTGCCTTCCATAATATTTTTTCTTGATTTGGCACCATACTCCAGTTTTACATTTGTAATGAAATATTCACATGTGGTCAAAGTGCACATAATCTTTTTTTGGTGATGCCCTGCCAGGATTGTACTGCAGCCATCTTCAGATCCTGCTTGTTTTAGTGGCTAGTTGCCTTCAGTTTTCATTTCAGCATATGGAACACGTGTAAAATTGGATTCAGATCGGGCCAGTCAAGAATTTTCCAGTTTTTAGCTTTGGAAAACTCCATACTGCTATAGCAGTTTGTTGGGGATAGTTGTCTAGGATGAAGCACCATCCAGTGAGTTTGGAGGCATTCTGTATTCATTATGTTGATGCCATCATCAATAACAGTTTCAAAAGCCAAGAATCAAGACTATATACTGTATAAGTTCTCATATACCTGCTCTAAGAAAGCAATTGAACCGGACTAATCAGAAGCCATTTCTCCCAAACATTATAGTGCCCTGAAATGGGGATTCTATGAATAAATAGTTCTGTCATTTTTACAGGGTAAAACTAAAAAATACAAATTTCTAAAAACTGAGAATATTTTAACCACATGCAAATTCCCTGCTGAAAATTCTATCTCAAACCAGCCTATGTTGGTCAAGATGGTTTAAGCTGTGTTTTCGACAATTGTTCACCAGCTGAGTATCCTATAGTCAGCTAGTCCAGTTTTGCCACCAGCTTAACCAGCTTTGACCAGCCACAGACTAACGATCACCTGCTAGAAGTGTCCGAAACAGAGCTTGAACCATCTTAAACCAGCTTAGAATCCCAGCTGATTTTAGCCGCATTTTTCAGCTGGGTTGTTTGATTACAAATCTAGAAGTGTGTAGTACAGATTCAAATCAAGGGGAAAATATTTAGACTATATTCAAGGGTCATTTCATAAATTGCTTTTTTGTGAGTGGATATCTTTATTCTTCATCTCTGTGAAATTTTGTCCTGACTGAATGAGAGCCTGTTTCCTTCCATCATATCAACTGTTCTGTCAATTAAAAACTCATCAGAAAATCCTTTATTAATCACATAAATGATGAGAGATGATCTCTTGTGCACATTCAGTGCTCTCTTCCATTTATGTCCTTTAGATTTTTGAACAACAGTGGAAAGTGAAAGAGTAAGGAGTGGGAGTATATTAGGGAGTGCATTCAATCACTTTTTTGGTGTTTTGACCTTACCTTTGAGAAATGCATGAGTAGGAATAAAATCGAAGAGGATAGTTGCATTGATGTTAATTGTAATCACAAGACAGAGGGTTTAAAAAGGACATCTTTACTGGAATATAGCCCAGATTTATCTGGATCCTTCACATTGCTTAGTACAATAATAATGCCATGACCTTACACTTCCCTCTTTTTAACTTAGCTTAGCTTCCACCCTGCATATACAACATTACAATGTGATAGAATAAATTAAACTTTGAATTTCTATTAAGTTAGCGGCTGTGTGGCAGCCTCAGAATTCAGAATCCATTACCTTTTATCACACTTACATATAGTAAAAATAATGAATTAACATTAAGGCAGGATGAAATAGTAATTCCATCTGTAAATCAAAATGGGTCCAAAAAGCCTGCACATTCACACATACTGCTGAAAGCAATAATGGGAGCAAATGTCACAAGTGAATGAATTTATTCAGCAATATTAATGTGTGACATGTATTTATACTAGCATGAGCATACCTCTGCTTTATAATTCTTGCTGATGCTGAGTTGATAATTGCTTACTGACTAACATTGACAGATCTATATGTTTTAATTCAAGAAATATCAAGCCTCACACTGAAAAATGTTTTTCCTGCTGTGTGACTTTTTAATGTTTTAATTTCATTGAAGAGGTGAGCGGAGTGAGTGGTTGAAAAAGGCCCTTTAATACGGCTCATATTATTTTAACAGGATCATGTATTTAACAGGATTTTTCTTACAAATGCTGTTATTTTCTGTTGTCCATGTGACCAGTCACTCTCCCGGTTTGTAGCAGCAGGGAAGGACATGCCCATGTGACCAGTCACTCTCTGGTTTGTAGCAGCAGGGAAGGACATGCCCATGTGACCAGTCACTCTCTCAGTTTGTAGCAGCAGGGAAGGACATGCCCATGTGACCAGTCACTCTCTTGGTTTGTAGCATAAGGGAAGGACATGCTCATGTGACCAGTCACTCTCCTGGTTTGTAGCATAAGGGAAGGACATGCCCATGTGACCAGTCACTCTCCCGGTTTGTAGCAGAAGGGAAGGACATGCCCATGTGACCGGTCACACTCCTGGTTTGTAGCAGCAGGGAAGGACATGCCCATGTGACCAGTCACTCTCCTGGTTTGTAGCAGCAGGGAAGGACATGCATGTTCCAGTTTCCCTGCAGTCAGCAGGGCTTCAGGAGGGAGCGGGGAGGGGGAAGGTGGGGAATGAAAACACTGATCAAACTAGAAGGAACCAGAGAGATATGCTGTATTAAAATGTTTTGATTCATTAGGGCGGACCGGCATGTGACATTGACATATTGTGAAGCCCCCACTGGTCAGATTGAGACAGGTGCATGATGAATAGCACAGGCTGTCAAGGAGCATCTGTTATTTATCATTTCACTGGGCTAGCATTGACCACAGCCAGCCCTCCCCACCCCTGCTCTGCGGCAGGTGACGGCTTGCTTTAAACATGAGAGGGAAGTGAATGTGTAGCCTTTCAACACAGACTGTGGGAGCATCCTCATGTCATCTGCTGTTTTGCACTGATTTATACAGCTGCCATTGACCTGTTCTACATGGAAATGTGACATAACTGTCTGCTTTTCTTCCAGCCAAACTGAAAGCTGTTTTGAATTAAAACCTAAAACATTTTCTTGAAGGTTTGGCTAGGGATCTCTTCTATATTGTGTTGAATTGTGGATGCACACTTATTTTTTTGTCTCTGTGAGTGTGCCTGATGCTTTTTATGGTATGCAATGAATCTGTGCTGTGGGCAGAATGACAAAGGCTTATTAATTCTTGCATTATGCAGCTGGTCCCATTAAGAACAGCAGCAAGTAGGAAATTGTTCCTGAGTTGTTGTTTTTTTCCCCCTGCTTGTATCCAGAAGGCCATTTCCATTGAATTTGTGTTGTGCATATGTACGTTTTGACAAGTAGGGTTGAGGCCAAATATTTGTTCTCAGTGTGATTGAGTGCTTCATGAGGGAATTTTACGACAGAGAAAGAGAATCTCATGAACTGACAACTCACGGTTTCCATGGAGCTTGTATGATGTAATATGTCAGAGAAAAGCTTACCTGACAAAATCAATACAGTAATAAAGGAATTATTTTATTTGTTTGCAAGATAATTCTTTAATGTCATCAAGAGCTGGTTGTTATTTTTAAGTAATGCAGACTAGTCTGTCAGCCCTTATTACATTTTGCCATTTATCAGACACTATAATATAGAGCAACTTTCACAGATTACATTTTTACACACAATCCATTATACAGCTGGATAGTTGCTGAAGTGATTTGGGATAAAAACTATGACCAGGGTTACAACAGTAGTGTTCCAACTGGAAATGGAGTCCATAATATTTAACTTGCAAAGCCCAATTCCCAATCCATTATGCTACCCTGCTGTCCAAAACAAAATGCTTTTACATTTTCACACTGTTGGGGCCAACGTAAGAACTTTTTGAAACAGGGAAACGCCTTTGTCCACGCCATTGATGACGCAATCAACGCCGCCTCCCACTGTAATTTAATGGAAATTTAGCCAATACAGTAACAGCCGGAAATACGCAACTGCTGGACCTCACAAAAGCCTCAGGCGCGAATTTCACGGCCTCTTTCTAACCTACGGCTATCCCATGCTGTTCGTTCCAAAAGAGACTCCCATCTAATTAATTTTAAGAACACTCCCTTTGTGTCTGAACCCCTGATCACGGTTCTATTCATTGGGCCTGCTAGTTCTGAAATTATACACATCAATACTTGCAAGGACCCGATATTTTATCGGAGATCGCACATACATTGTGCGGTTTTAATCAACTTTGGAGCTAGAAGACGACCGGCTTCTCTTCCTCCTCCAACCACGCGTGAGACGACGACGCCTTCCCCTGGTCAGGCCAGAGACGGATTTCCCTGGTCCCGCCAGAGACGCCCTTCCCCCGGGACAACGGTACCTGGACAGCGTTAATTCCCTGGAGCATCACAGATTCTCCAAGCAACAAACTTTGCCTGCTGACGACGGTCAGCTGTTTGAGACTGGTCGAATATCATCAGATATTCGCCCCCAAGTAAGGCTGCGCATCTGGGCATTAGTTTTGTTAATGTTATATACATTGTATCGTTAGATTAACTTTATGTAACTTTGTTAAATTGTTTTTCTCGTTTACAACTTCCACACGATCATCCAATTACATTGTTCTCTCTCTCTCTCTCTCCTCCGTACAAATAACCCTCCGGGCTTATAGTCAGTGGATTCTAAGTTTATAAATTAATTTAATCAAGCACCGCAAACTCGCGGAAACGCTTCCCAAAGCGCAAGTACTCTTGTTGCGGTGATTTCATTAATTTGTCTCCTGACCACCCAAATTTGAGCTAGGTGTACGCGCCATTACGCGCTAGAACCATAGGTCCACCATTATAAGGCCCTACCTACATTCTCCACCAATTCCTTCCCCCATCCTCTTCGCCCGCTACGTGTACTCACGTGCACGCGCTCTTTCCCTCTTCCTTTGTCTCCTTCCCTCGCTTTCTCGACGCGGGCATACGTGTACGCGCATTCCTTTGTCCTCCATCTTTCTTCCCACTTCAATGCGTTACTTTTCCGTCACGCCCTTCTTATTTAGCTGTGTTTATATGTTTCTTGTGTTCAATAAATACCCCTTTATTGTAACCGGTTGTCCGTCAATGTTTTTCCAACACTAAATCAAGCCAACTAGCTATTTAAGAACTACTTATAAGGCTACTTATAAAATTCGAACTCATATAAGTGGTTGTTGAATTCATAGTATTAATTCAACGGTATGACTGTTGAATGATTTATTAAATCATTACCATTGAGTTCGTTATTAATAACGTAGCTAAATTTAATAATTAAATGAGACTGATTACTAAATACGATATTACCCTTCGGAACCTACATACTGGTGCCCCGTGTGAGGAGTAGAAAAGTTGGCTTGATTCATGTTTGAATAGCTTTGGGGTGCGACCAAGATTTTTGCGTTTTGTCTTGAACAACCATTTGACGCCACGGGGTGGCGCCAAACCCACATTTAGCCTACTAGGCCAAAGGCGCTTGTACGCAATTGTATTGTGGTGGTAGCTCTGTTCATTGCGACTTGACGTAGCTCCGACATCATCGCGAGACTAACGCAGCTTTATTCACCAAGTGACGATAATTATTTAGTAATTGACATATCGCTTAAATAAAGTTAACGGATTAATAATTAATGGTTATACGTTTTGATTAATTTATTAATCATTTCCCATTAAAAAAATTAATAATAATAATAATTCTTTAATTTTAAGTGTTTTGCCAATTATTCATAATTTTAACTTTTTCATTTTTCAATTAGCCACTCATCCCTTTTTGATTATTAATCAAATTCTGATTTCAAATTCCACGTTGAATCAATTTGAATCGTTAATCATTCCAGGGTGTTGGGTAATTGTCACTGGTTTTCTTTTCCCGTTTTTGTGCTTTTAGAAGTACATACCATTTAAGATTCACCCGGCCTGCTGAGGTACTGGGCTGGTGTTGTTTATCAGTGCTGTTGCTGTGTTGGTATACACTGTTGGTAACCCGATAGCTGGTTTTGATTCTAAGTGCCTAACCCGGCCCTGTGAATTGATGTTGTGACTAGTCAGTGCTTCTGATTTGGACACGTTTCTGCTGTTGTTGCCAAGCTGGTGTTATCCTTAATCAGTCGTGATAATCAACCCACGTGCTAGCATTCCGGTGAAAGCTTTTGGTTGTGCAAACTACTGTAGCTAGCCAATACGCAGTAGTTTTGGTTGTCTTGTAAGGTGCTGCTGCAACGCACCACACCTCACGTGTTTCATTCAATTTAACATTTTGCACAATAAGTAACTAGAGTTCGAAATGAGCTTCCGTGCTCCACGTGCAGTGGCTATGGAAGATAGCCCACCACCTTTGGAGAACATTTCAATTTGTGAGTTTGTGGCTCAACTCATTCAACTGTCTCATGAAGACAAGGAGGAACTTGAGCAGCACACTGCTGAGGAGTGTGCGGCAGGAGTGGACAATTTGGTCCGGCTCATCCAAGACCCCTCTCGGAGTGTGCTCACTGTACAAGACACAGTTGGAAGGCTGTTTCTCTTGTACCATAGACAAACGAGTCTGGAGCTTGACACTCTGCATAAGGAGAATAAACTCCTACGCCAGAGAAATGATAAGCTTGACTCGGAAGTCGAGGAGCTGCGCCATGACCTAAAACTCACCACTGAAGCCTTAGAGGAATGTACTTCCAGGCTTACAGAGGGTGAGCAAAGCCAGAGTGCTACTGGGTCCATTGTCAAAAGACAGGTAAGTGGATTCTCCCGTACAGGGGTACCGGAGGGCCTTGCCTCCAAGCCTACTGGCTCTAGGGAGCTTGCTACATCAGAGGCTCCTCCTCGTTGGGCAGCTCCCCACCCGGAACTGGGAAACCTTGGGACTCGTGCAAAGCATAGGCCCAAACCTAAGCTAACTGCTACTAGCCCTCTTCCCACGGATTGTTCTGAGGCCGATTTGTATTCACTCTCTGAGGAAGAGACTGAAGGCTACATACCTGATCCACATTCTCTCTCTAAAGACCCTACTAGACCTGCACCAGTTTCTTCTCTTCGTGTGTCCATGGGTCGCTCCACAGAGCATCACCCACGCTCATCACGCTTTACGTCTCCTTCATCGCCCCCTAGAGGGGACAGAAGGAATATAGGGCTGCCTCGCCTATCTCGTCTCTCTTGTCAAGAGCACAGGACCCGCTTTGCAACCTCATCTCCACGCCGTGTTTCTGCTTCACCACCTTGGAGGAAGGCAGAAATGCCGTATCGTGATTCTGATTCCCCGCATGGTAGGGAATCAAAGTTATCCTATCGGGAACCTCGTAGGGAGTACTCACCATCGCCCCCTAGGCGTAGGGTGCATGGTTCTCGCTCCCAAACCCTAACCACTCAGCGGGAAGAAGAGTCCAGCCACTCTGATAGCGATCACGGAACTACTTACCGACCCCGCCAAACCACTCGTTTCACTGGCGGTCCCCGCTTGAAACAGCTGGATGCACTAGCCAAAGACATCGAGAGATTTGACCCAGAAAAGAAGGATCACAATGTTGAGGACTACCTCAGAGAAATCGCACATAGTCTCTCCGACTTACCTGGTGCGACGCAGAGAGAGAAGATTAAGCTGATCTGGAAGACTACTTCCAGATCAATCCATGCTTTCATAGAGCCCCAGCCTTCCTCAACCCGTGATAGTTATTCTCGACTCTGCAGAGCTCTGATGGAGGAGTATTCTCCATTTGCTGATGAAACATCGGCAACTATCTCCGCCATACAAATCAAGCATCGTCGCAACGAACACCCAAGGGAATTCTATAACAGGTTGCGACATGCATTCTTTCAGGGAAGGAATGCGCCAGGTCTTGTGGAAGACCGGGCCTTCAAGTCCCTCTTCCTGCATAACTTACATCCCTGTGTGCGGACCCATGTCACGCTTATGACGCGGCAGGATGATCCGTCGATGCGCAACATCAAAAAAATGGCACAGATGGCATGGGAAACAGTGGTCCGCTCGAATGACAAAAGGGAAGAGGACCAAAGGGTCCTCATAGTTCAGGCCCCCACAAAGGTTTCATTGGAACTGGAGGGATCTGAAGTTCCTGCTCCAAAACCCTCTCACTCCCGTGTCCAGCAAAACCGGCCTTCACATCGCGACAGCGCAACAAGGGGATGGAAGGACAGGCAGTCGAAGAGGGGTGGTGATCGTCAACCGATGGATGCCCAAGGAGAAAGGAATGACTACCAGTCGACCTACATGGGTAGGGACAGAGAACAGAGGGGATACAAGGGTCGTGATTCCCGCCGAAACGAACAATATAGAAAACAGGAGGGTGGGGCAGGTCCTCAAGCTCCTGTCCAGTGGAAGTCAGAGCTGGCTTCTATAAAGGACACTTTGGCCGCCCTATCAAAGGGTATGGCGGCCCTCTCTAAAGTCCCACCAAAGGATGCTGAAAAGCGTTCGGGCAAAGGTGGTGATGGTCCTCCTAGAGAATGACTAGTCCGGGAGCCTTCCTCCACACCGGCGAGAGTCTATCTCATTGGGTGGGGTAAGGAACCCCTAGGTGATGCTGTTCGTTCACCAATTAATGAACAGCCTCATAGAACCCCACCGATCACCCTAACTTACCCATTTTTGCAGTTCCTAGGCGACCTCATCCAGAAAGGGAACGCCAAGCGTCTTTATACTACAGTCCTGATTGAAAACGGACTGCACCTTGACGCTTTATTGGACACTGGATCCGAAGTTAGCCTGATGTGCGCAGACACCTTTGCAGAGGTCACCCAAATGACCCTGTCCACTGGGAGACGCCTTCGGATAGAGGCCTGTGACATCAACATCACCAGCTATACCCAAGACCAGGCTCCAATCACTCAGAAAGCCTGGCTGGAATTCACCTTCCAGGAGATGAAAATTGTACACCCCGTGTACATCTCCAAGGTTAACACGGAACGGATGTTAATTGGCCAGGACCTGTTGGACAGACTGGCCCCCCTGATTGACTGTCATCGCGGACAGCTATGGGCGCAAGTCATGCCGAAGCCCATCAATATGGAGACCACTGGACACACGTCATGTGACAGAGTGGCGGTCGAGGAACCACCTAGTGACTCCCTCGCTCCCACAAATCTATGTGCGCAGTTAGCCCCCTCGCTCCAGACACAAGGCCAAGCGCCCCCTAACCAAGACACCCTGAATAGAGCCGGGAACCGTTGGCCACCTGCTCAAGTTCTGAATGGTCATGAAACCTTCCTCTGTGCCTTAAATAACTCAGAGTCAACACTGTACAGTCCTCTGGTTACCGGTGGCATCCGAGTGGGTGAAACAGCCATACCGGATGCACTTGTAGCTTTGTGGTCAGAGAAATCTGCCATAAGGCAGGAGCTGTATGATGCAATCTGTCAGAACGACCCCTTTGTGCAAAAGAGCCATCGGTTATTATCAGCGGGGTCTCCCCAGACCTCCATGGTAGCTGTTGGTGTTTGCACACTCTCCTTACAGATTGGAAAGAAGGAATTCAGGCACTACATGAGCGTAGTGCCGAAGTTGTCCCATTCTGTTTACATAGGAGCCGACATCTTGGTCCGGCTTGGGGCCCAGATTGATAGGATCAATCAGGTGCTGTGGTCTCAGGCAAACATAGAGAGGAGACCACTGACGGGCACACCTGAGAATATGCGCTCAGGCCAGACCATCCCTCAGGCATGTCAAATCGCAAGCGAATTTGACGTAGCCGTTCCCGCCAGAACAGCTGGTGTACCTGTCCGCCTCATGGTTTTAAAGGGACAGGAACCACAGTGCTCCCAAGCCTTCTTTCAACCAGGACCACACTTCTTTCAGCTGAATTTAACGGTCTGCGGCACACCCCTGCTCGAACTGAACAATCGTTCAGCTTACTTGTTAGTGCAAAATCTGACTAACCACGTCACTCAGATAACAGCCCGAGAGCCTCTGGGCTATCTAATTGACTGTGCATTTCATGATTTTGAGTTGACCATTCCGGTGATTGGTGAGTTGCCAGACTCCCTGATCGGGGACGAAAATGATGCGCAAGTGTACTTCACGCACCCCACTCGGATGATTTCCATTAGTCCTCGGGGAACTATACACACAAGCGCCATCTGTCGCATCGACCTAAGTGGAACCAATGAGATGGTGGTACATGCCATTGTCTCTGATCATAGCTCAGCCTTGAGCAATGATGCCTACCCTCCTTCACAAGAAGAACCATACTCTGGTTTTGAGGCTGAAGCTCAGCAGCAGCTTGATAAAGCTGATGCACTGGAGACAGATACCCAAAGGCAAGAGCTCAAAACACTTTTCTATGAGTTCCGAGACATATTCTCCAGGGACTCTTATGACTGTGGTATCACAGATATGCACACCGTCCGCATACCCACCGATCCCGGCGCACAACCAACATTTGTACGACAGTACAAGATCCCTCTAGCAGCCTTTGAGTCCATTCAAGAAATTCTGGACTCGCTGTTGGAAAAGAAAGTCATCCGGGAATGTAACTCAACGTACAATTCCCCATTGTGGCCGGTGTTGAAACCATCAGGTAAGTGGCGTCTCACTATTGATTACCGGCAGCTGAACAAGCAGGTTCCGCTCTCCCGCTGGCCAATGATCCATTTGGACCAAGAACTAGCAAAGGTCACCAATGCGAAGTACTTTTCCACAGTGGATGTGTCAAACGGCTTCTGGACCATGAAAGTGGATCCAGTGGACCAGTACAAACTGGCTTTCTCGTTTGGCAATCGACAATTCACGTGGAACCGGTGTCCCTTTGGCTATTCCAACTCCCCGGCGGAGTTTAACATTTTCCTACATAAGGCCATGAGCGATGCGGTTGCGCGCGGTAATCTAATTTATGTTGACGATATCCTGATGCGTAGTCAGACATGGGATGCCCATCTAGCGGAGATCCGTCACGTGCTCAATCAACTCTCCGGTGCGGGCGCCAAACTGTCCCTGACAAAGGGTCAGTGGTGCCGATCCAAGGTGGAGTACGTCGGACTCCTGGTTGGAGCCAATGGTGTGGAACCACAGTCCAGCAGGGCTCAAGCCATTCAGGACATCAAGTCACCAACCAATGTGTCGGAACTGCGGAGCTTCCTGGGGATCTGTAATTATTCTCGACAGTTCATCGAGGACTATGCAGAGATTTCCAGGCCCCTGACTCAATTGCTCCAGAAGGACAGAGACTTTCTGTGGGAAACAGCCCAAGAAAGTGCTGTCAAGGAGATGAAACACAGGCTCTGCACTGCACCATGTCTTGCCTACCCAGATAAGGACAAGGAGTTCTATCTTGAGGCAAGCTTCTCAGAGCACTGTCTCAGTGCGGCTTTGTCACAACAGTATGACCAAGACAGGCGTGTGGTCGCATATGCCAGTAGGTCATTGACCAGTGTTGAGCTGAAGTTCTCGGACTGCGAAAAAGCCCTACTCGCTACGGTGTGGTCAGTAGAGCACTTCCGAAGCTACATCGGAGGGCAGAAAATTATCATTGAGACCTGCCACCAACCTGTGTCATTCCTAAATAGTCAGCGACTCAGAGAAGGCCGAGTCTCCAACAGTCGCATCGCAACCTGGATGATGGCTCTGCAAGGCTATGAGGTTGAGGTGAGGTATGCTCAGAACCACAAAATGGCCCTGGGCCAAGGGTTGGCGGAATGCCAACATTGCATTGGTGAGGGTGAACCTCACGAACTCCCCATGATGACAACAACTGCAACACTGCCATCGAACCATCACTATTTTGATGAGAATGTTTGTCGCGGTCTTCCAAAAGTCTATGTGGACGGGTGCTCATTCCATCATGAGGGCCAAGTCCAAGCCGGTGTAGGTATAGTTTGGGCAAACTACTCTGTCGATGAACCCCAACAGTATCACCTTGGACCCAAGACTAGCCAGTATGCGGAGATAGCCGGTGTGCTTATCGTCCTACAACAGGCAGCTCGGGCTAACATTCCAGAGTTAGTTATCTGTTCAGACTCAAACTACGCCCGGTACAGTTTTGTCTCTCACTTCCCAGTGTGGAAACAGAATGGTATGAACAATGCCAGAGGAAAGGCCGTGAAGCACTCAGAACTTTTCTTGGCTGGTGACAAACTTGTCAGTGATCGTGGCATGAGGGTATACTGGAAAAAGGTCAAGGGGCACTCTCAAGTCGCAGGCCCGGACAAGGATGGCAACGATGAAGCAGATCGGTTAGCCAAATCCGGCGCGTTAGATGGTAGCCCTTGGCAGTTCCAAGAAGAATGGCTCCCAGCAGTGGACACCTGCTCAGTGAACGCAATCACTCGTAGACAGGCTTGGAATGGTCAAGACCAACCAGACGACAGTCACCAAACAGTGTGTTTGGGTAGGAAGCCCGGCGACGCCGACCTGGTCACCATGCAAAAACAGGATCCAGTGATCAAGGCCATTTACCGGTTCGTGTCGGATCCTCTGAAAAACCCCATCTCAGCAGAATCGCTGGAACAATCCGGTGATCTGAGGACATTGTACAATCTCAGAAAACATCTGAAGAATGATAAAGGGTTGTTGGTGTACACCCCAAATGATCAGAAACCTCCTCGATGGGTCGTTCCAGCTGAGCATAGGGGTGTGATGATCGTTCATGCTCATGACGCACCCTGTGGGGGTCATAGAGGCTCCAAGGCCACCTATAAAACGCTCCGACAGGTGGTGTACTGGCCATTCATGGCTAAGGACATAACAGAATATGTCAGTGGTTGTCTAGTCTGTTGCCAGTTCCAGCCATCACAACCCCTACACCGAGCTCCTCTACAGAAGAGGGGAATCGCGTTTCCCTGGTCGAACCTCCAAATAGACTGGATCGGCCCCGTTCCAAAATCCTCGAGAGGTAACAAGTACCTCCTCACGGTAACTTGTGCCTTTACCAAATGGGTTGAGTCTCTCCCTGCCCCTAATGACACGGCTGAAACCACAGCCATCTTGCTGGTCAACCACGTCTTCAGCCGTTGGGGCCTTCCTTTGTCTATCGACTCAGATCGGGGCACTCACTTCACAGCTACGGTAATGACTTCATTGTGGGAAATGCTGGGTGTCGAGGCA
The DNA here is from genome assembly GCF_963514075.1 of Conger conger. NCBI lineage: Eukaryota > Metazoa > Chordata > Actinopteri > Anguilliformes > Congridae > Conger > Conger conger. Next base: position 16,540,339 of record NC_083765.1, read on the forward strand.
AAGTTCCACATTGCCTACCACCCTCAGTCATCCGGACAGGTTGAGCGAGCCAACCGTACCATCGTTGGCATGCTGAGGAAATACGTGAAGGCTAATGGCAAAGATTGGGACGTGAAACTCCCTTTGGTGCTGATGGCCATCAGATCAACTCCTCACCGCTCTACCGGAGTTACCCCGTTTGAGATGATGACAGGGAGAGAGATGACTCTTCCCTTACACCTCCTCTACAGGCCTGAGGATGTGAGTGTGGCTGCAGCATATGCTACCCACCAATATGTAGCAGACCTGCAAGCACACCTCAGGGCCACCTTTGCCTGGGCTCAGGGAAACCTCGAGGCCAGTGCTAAAGGACAGAAGGCCTTTTATGACAAAAGGGCGACCGAGAGTGAATATCAGGTTGGGGACAAGGTACTGTATTTCAACTTTACCAAACCCATCGGTACGCCTAAAAAGTTTCTCCCAAACTGGTCTGGCCCTCATGAGATTGTGGGAAAGCTGTCACCGGTTGCTTACCGCATCAGGATCTCAAAGCCAAACCAAACCCCGGTGTATAAGTGGGTCCATGTTAACCAGATTAGGCCATATAACCCTTCAACCGTCCAAGGGGGGTCTCATGACTAACTGGTAGATAGGCTCCCTCACCACTAATGTAGCATGCTACTTACCCCTCATATACCTTCCGTTCCTGGGCATTAATCCACTTCAACCTATATCCATTCCAGAATGCACCTTGAGTGGATCCTTGTGATGTTCCTGGTCCTTCGGACAGCACAGTCCGACGAGGTGGTGGAACCGGGACCTCCTACTGGCATCGTTCTCCAGGATGCTCCTGGACTTCTTCTAGTAAATTGCCACCTCTACACCCAAAGGGTCTATGTCCGCCTTGACCCTCAGGACGTCTACCAGAAACACATGGATGCGCCCAAGGACCTCCCCTCCGATGGGAGGTATCTGAACAGCCAAACCCAAACAACCCTGGAACATGCTCGCCTGACTACTGTCCACATCTTGGAACAATTGCAGAAGTTCCTAGTAACTGAAGAAGAACTGGGGGGGACAAAGCGTCAGAAGCGATTCCTAGGGGGGTTGTTAACTGCAGTTTCTGCGATTGGGTCGTTGTTTTCAGTTGGTCTCTCTGCTGCTAACTCTGTTAGTTTGAGCACAATAAAAAGGCAGGTAAACGACCTGAAGCAGGAGATGCCAGAGATACAGCAGAAACTGTTTGTCCAACAGCAGCAGTTGCAGGGTGTTGGTAGGACTTTACAAGGTACCATACTTACAGTCAACAGGCATTCAACACTTTTGAATAGTACTGTCTATGCCCTCAGCAAGCTGTCCCATATTGTAGAGACCGAAACCTCTGTGGTGCGTATGATCAGGGATCTTATGTCCGACCTCCTAAGGGAAGTCAGCTCCTCAGTGAATAGCCTGAGTGGAGGAACTATCCCTTCATACCTCGTACCCCTCAGTATGGTTGAAAGTATTGTACAGTCTGCTACCACCACCACAGTTCAAACTTCACAGGTTCATTTGGCCTATAGCCTGGGTAGTGCCATCCCTATATACGTCAATCCAGCAAATCTAGAGATAGGATTCATCCTTAATCTACCTATTATAGAAAAGCAACATATATATCGCCTTAAGTCTGCCCTTAATGTAGGCTTCTGGCAGGATGACATACATGTACATATCAAAACACCACCCATGCTAGCCTATCATGAAGATAGCCCGACACTCTACCTTATCCCTAACCTAGACATGTGTACTCTCACAAAAGACATTCACTGGGTATGTCCTAGCAACCCATTCATTAGGGATACCACTGAACGCTTATGTGGCCTTAGAGTCGGTGCGTCTTCAGAAAAATGCAGGGCTAGCATGACTATAAAGGATGATGTCGAGGAAACCCGCATAGAGAGAGTTGGGGCTCGGTGGCTTGTGAACACCCCTAAGCAGGAGATCACAATGTCCTACGACCGCCACGATACAGCCACAAGGATGAAGCTCCCTAACCAAACCATCTTTATCACAGTCCCCCAAGGGACTACAGTCCATATTGAGGACACTGTCCTACACTACCTCAATCCTGAGAGATATGAGACAGAAATAGAGATGGTAGATGCCTTTCGAGGCTACACACTCGATCTTGGTGACACCCTTCGACAGCAACTCCTGTCTGAAGGGACCAAAACGGTCCAATTCAGTCTGGATCAGTCTGGACTCCAAACTACTCTCCTCAGTCCAATAGTCAGAAGGTCATCTGATCCCTGGGGTACTATTAGCGGAGTCGCGTTTGGACTTCTCCTGGGTGGCTGGATCGTTACTGCGGGTGTGGTACTAATCCTCTCTAGACACATTCAAACCTTACACACTAAAATTGACTCCCTCACCAGAATCCCTGACCGATTTAAACGCAAGCCCTGTGGTGTTCTTCCTCTTTCACCCAGGACTGCAGGAGACTGTGTTGAGTGATAGGGACAATGACCCCCTATGCACTGCACCCAGCCCTAGAACTGCATGCCCTTGTGTACTAACACATATAATCTCAGGGAATATGTAACCAACGGTCAACAGTGTATTTTGATATGTACCTTTGTTTTGTTTCTTTGCCTACTATAGCCTACATAACCTACCTCAATTGCCCAGATGTTAGCAGTCTGTAATCTTTGCCCAGATGTTGCAAGCCTGTCATGTACTGTGAATGGACTTTTGACCCACTTTGTGTCCTCAGGACTGATTTGAGCTCGTCCTAAGGCCAAGGGGGGATGTTGGGGCCAACGTAAGAACTTTTTGAAACAGGGAAACGCCTTTGTCCACGCCATTGATGACGCAATCAACGCCGCCTCCCACTGTAATTTAATGGAAATTTAGCCAATACAGTAACAGCCGGAAATACGCAACTGCTGGACCTCACAAAAGCCTCAGGCGCGAATTTCACGGCCTCTTTCTAACCTACGGCTATCCCATGCTGTTCGTTCCAAAAGAGACTCCCATCTAATTAATTTTAAGAACACTCCCTTTGTGTCTGAACCCCTGATCACGGTTCTATTCATTGGGCCTGCTAGTTCTGAAATTATACACATCAATACTTGCAAGGACCCGATATTTTATCGGAGATCGCACATACATTGTGCGGTTTTAATCAACTTTGGAGCTAGAAGACGACCGGCTTCTCTTCCTCCTCCAACCACGCGTGAGACGACGACGCCTTCCCCTGGTCAGGCCAGAGACGGATTTCCCTGGTCCCGCCAGAGACGCCCTTCCCCCGGGACAACGGTACCTGGACAGCGTTAATTCCCTGGAGCATCACAGATTCTCCAAGCAACAAACTTTGCCTGCTGACGACGGTCAGCTGTTTGAGACTGGTCGAATATCATCAGATATTCGCCCCCAAGTAAGGCTGCGCATCTGGGCATTAGTTTTGTTAATGTTATATACATTGTATCGTTAGATTAACTTTATGTAACTTTGTTAAATTGTTTTTCTCGTTTACAACTTCCACACGATCATCCAATTACATTGTTCTCTCTCTCTCTCTCTCCTCCGTACAAATAACCCTCCGGGCTTATAGTCAGTGGATTCTAAGTTTATAAATTAATTTAATCAAGCACCGCAAACTCGCGGAAACGCTTCCCAAAGCGCAAGTACTCTTGTTGCGGTGATTTCATTAATTTGTCTCCTGACCACCCAAATTTGAGCTAGGTGTACGCGCCATTACGCGCTAGAACCATAGGTCCACCATTATAAGGCCCTACCTACATTCTCCACCAATTCCTTCCCCCATCCTCTTCGCCCGCTACGTGTACTCACGTGCACGCGCTCTTTCCCTCTTCCTTTGTCTCCTTCCCTCGCTTTCTCGACGCGGGCATACGTGTACGCGCATTCCTTTGTCCTCCATCTTTCTTCCCACTTCAATGCGTTACTTTTCCGTCACGCCCTTCTTATTTAGCTGTGTTTATATGTTTCTTGTGTTCAATAAATACCCCTTTATTGTAACCGGTTGTCCGTCAATGTTTTTCCAACACTAAATCAAGCCAACTAGCTATTTAAGAACTACTTATAAGGCTACTTATAAAATTCGAACTCATATAAGTGGTTGTTGAATTCATAGTATTAATTCAACGGTATGACTGTTGAATGATTTATTAAATCATTACCATTGAGTTCGTTATTAATAACGTAGCTAAATTTAATAATTAAATGAGACTGATTACTAAATACGATATTACCCTTCGGAACCTACAACACTTTCAACATTTAGCAGATGCCCTTATCCAGAGCAACTTCAATTCTCTGTACATGCAACCCATGTAGTGTGCAAAGATTTGGCAACCCCAGTCAAAAAGCCTTTTTCAATTTATCTCTAAGTGAACAGAAGCGAACCTGACCTCTAAATGGTACAACGTTAACATGACACATTTCACATTTCTGTTTCCCTATGGCCGGGTTCCTCCCGAGATTTCTTCCCATCGGGGAGTTTTTTTCTCGCCACTGTTTCAGGGTTTTTCTTCCCTAAGGGAGTCCTTTACCTCATATGCTATTGGGGGCTGAGAGCTGATATGTTTAATTCCTCACTCTGTAAAGTGTCTTTGTGACAGTCTTCTGAGAAAAGCGCTATACAAAATATATTGAATTGAATTGAATTCTTCACATTTTAAAGCAATATTACTTCTTATTTAATTTTTTGATCCCCGTCGGCCGGGGCCTCTCTGTGTGGAGTTTGCATGTTCTCCCCGTGTCTGCGTGGGTTTCCTCCGGGTACTCCGGTTTCCTCCCACAGTCCAAAGACATGCAGGTTAGGCTGATTGGAGAGTCTAAATTGCCCATAGGTATGAGTGTATGAGTGTATGAGTGTGTGAGTGAATGGTGTGTGTGCCCTGCGATGGACTGGCGACCTGTCCAGGGTTTATTCCTGCCTTTCGCCCGGTGTATGCTGGGATGGGCTCCAGCCCCCCTGCGACCCTGTTCAGGATAAGCGGGTTAAGATAATGGATGGATGGATGGATGGATTTCATTTTTTTGTTTCATAATAATAAAAAAAGGAAAAAGACCCCGTGCCAAAATGTGGGAACTCTCAATGTTTTCTTTTGCATACTTCAGACACTTCATTTTGTGTTGAGGTCGCAATTCTGCCATGTAGGTATTTGTGGTTTAAAGTGCAGCTCATTTGCAGTGATGTGTGGGTCCTTCTGAGCATCTCTCACCAGGTCTTGGATCTTTCTTGATCTTCCAGACCTTGCCTTGAAATCAACTGTTCCATTTATCTTCCATTTTCTATTAATGGTTCTGACAGTGGAACTAGGTAGTTTGAAACACTGAGAGAGTTTATGTAGCCTTCTCCTTGGTGGAAATTAACCATTTTCTGTTTAGTGGAACCCATGCCTGTTAACACCAGAAAGAACAGCTACTGCAGTTGGATACTTGAGAAGTCATTTCAGAATAAAAAGTTCTGCCCTGGGATTATACTCATCTGATTAATTGAAGCCCTAATGAGTAAACCACCTGGCTCTGGGCCTAATCATCTTTGAAAAAAGTAATAAAGAATTATCCAAAAGGGTTCCCAAACTGTTAAACCTTTTCCTTTTTTTCATCATTTATAAAAAGGTAAAGAATTATAATAAAAAGCAATCTTGTTTTAAAATTTGCAGAAAGTTATCATGTTTAACTCTGTACCATTTAGAGTTTGCTTTCAATCACACACAGATTCATTGTAACAGACATTTAAACTAGGGGTGTCCAAATCTTTGCACCCCACTGTACAGCTAGATACTTGCTGATTCATGGGTTCATTGCTCAAAGGTACATTTTCGCTAGCTCTAAGAAAATGGCAAACTAGAACCGATTGAATCACTGTTCCCACATATTACACACTTGAATTGATTCTATGTGGTATATTTTTCTATTTCTATTGTATTTTTTTCTACTAGTGCTGCCATGAAAAATGATGAGATGAAAGATGGAAAGGACAGATGTGATAGAAACAGCAAGAAGTTAATGGTGCAACAATGATGATGTGTATGTACAACCAACTGATAGTGTTAGAGAAATGGGACCGTGACCATGACATTGCTGTGAAATAGGGGTCGGAGCAGACACGTCTGACCTTAAAATGACCCTGAGCAAGGATGTCACATGTCTTGGCTTCAGAGGCTCAATGTATTGGGATAAAGTGTTCCCTGGGGATCTTAAGAGTCTAATCCGCACAGAGCCTCAGACACATTATTGCTAATCTATAGGCCTTCACCTGTGGCAGTTCACTGGATCCCCAAGCAATTTGGCCAGGAGCTTTCCATTTTCTATGCTAATAAAACATGGAACAATTTAATTTTCTTTACTTTTTTGTTGAATGAGCTACCAGGCATGTATGAAAATGAAATTGTAAAAAAGAATATACCCAACACCAATACCCGCCCTCTTCCCCATTAATTAATTGTGTCACTAAAGAGCTGGAAAAGAGGTGTCTATGATTCAGGTAGGGCACGGGGTTAAGCAATCACATTTTGTGTGCAATAATAATCCCTGTGTGCTTTCACTGATAAATGATACCGTGGCCCCTGTGACTGATTTCTTACCTACAAAGAGCCACACACTGGAAATTAAAGGATTGCCTTGTGTGCCTGCAATGAAATTACTGGGCCACACTCAGCCCCCCTGGGAGCGAGGCTTACCCCCAGCCCCATCAGGCAGGCTCGAAGGCAGGCAACATGTTCCAGCGTGGCCCACAATGGAAACCGAGAAATGATACTGAGAAAACCATGCTCAAATGGATCCGATGAGACAAGAGCAAAAGCTCCTCTGTGAAACCCTGTGCTCTGAGATTTAGTTTGTGGTCATGGTACTATGAAGAAAAGAATGGTCTATTTCAGCTCGAGACAGGATAGAATGGGAGGTCAGGTATGGTGCCCTGTTGAATGAACCTGAAATATTTCAGACAAGGCAGCCCACCTGCTTAAACACAGTGGGTCTCATTCATGAAACGTTAGTAAGTCTATGTGCAGATTTCCACATAAACGTCCGCGCTACTAAAAACCTACTCCGGATTCATGAACGCCGAAGCGGAAAAATTCCCGAAGCGGAGATCGAAATCATCTTGGGTGAAATATATTTTATTGGATAAAAAATATTTTATTTTCTTCTATCAGTAGTGGTGTTGTGACAGGGACAGGCAAAGCGAAGGCCTGGAAGGAGGTGACAGATGCTGTTAATGTTGCCTCTGTAGACAATAGAACCATATCCGAGGTTAAACGTAAATGGTTTGACATGAATCTGGAGGCAAAGAAACGCATAAGCGCACAAAGGAGGAGGAGGCTCACAGGCACAAATATCACCTGCTGACGAGCGCATCGCTGGCATTATTGGGGAGACCTCTCTGTCAGGAATTATACCTGACGGAGACGCCGACATGCCTCCACTGGAGACATCAAACCCAGATGGTAAGGTGATAATTGTTGTATCATAATACATTCTGAAAACCATCACTGATAGCTTAGTGGTTAGTATAGTTTGACCTAGGTCGTACAGTCCCACCAAACGAACAGAGCATTTGTGGGGGTTTCTCTTCGGATTGAATGGAAGTGGAAACGGGAAACCAGTAATGTTATATTGTGCGATATGGTGCGTAATGGATATCAGTGTCGGAATGTAGAGCTATTTAACATTCATTTCAAGAAAGGATACGGATCGTGTATAGCCCACTTCAGTTTTGTATGCATCGTCTTCAAATTATTTGAATCTTAATAGCCTAAAGCTCTGTTTTATACTGTACAGCTCCAAACAACTCTTCAAGGGTTCTGAATTTCTGTATGTTTACACTAGGACTCGGAACTGTACTGTCCTCTCAGGTCCACTTTTGCACGTGTTCTTGTGTTTGATTTGCACTTTGTTGTATGTCGCTCTGGATAAGAGCGTCTGCTAAATGCCACGTAATGTAACGTAATGTAATGTAAAAATAAGTCAGTCTGCAGCCAACGTAAATTAAACATTTTTCAAATAAGATTTATTTAATGTTTCTTTCAAATGAAAAAAAGAGCCACACATAAACTATGAAACTAACTTTTTGCAAAGCTTGTCGGCCTAAAATGTGCACAGCTTATTCAGTCTTAGCAACACTTGCCTTAAAATTGCTCTACAAGTCACTGGCGTGTCTGTATAGCAGCCGCATTTCGAGGCCCAAGAGCTGGTTCCGGAGGCAGTCGTTCCTCTGCATTGGGGACTTCAGGCAGGGGAAGGTCCTGTTTAATGGCCACATTGTGCAGGACACAGCAGGCTAATATTATTTTGCACACCTTCACGGGTGCATAAAGAAGGGTACCACCTTTATTGTCCAGGCAGATCCATCTTGCCTTCAAGACCCCGTTTGTCCGCTCCACAACGGCCTGAGTAGCAGCGTGTGCCTCACAGATCAGTTGCACATTAACGGAATGAAGGTTTTTCCGGTTTATGTAAGCAAATGCATCACAAAGAATGTGTAATCTATTGAGTTGATTTTCATAGATAATTCACAATCATGAACCTAATCTGGATCTTAAACCTGCTAATTGCCAACTAATTTAACTAAATGTATTATATTTTTAATTGTCATGTTCATATCACGTGTTTCAAAGGCATCTGCGTATTGTTTACATAACAGAGCGCAATATGAATAAAAACGTAAATTTCCAATAGTGACAAGCATTATTTATGTGCATTCTTGAATTTACACAAGCACTACGCGTGGTCAGCAGCAGGTGTAGATTTTGTTAGTAGCTACGAAAAGATCGGAGCTACTAAAATATTGATGAATGCCAAAAACCCGTAAATTTCCCTCTACTCGCATTTTACACACAAATTCGTTCAGCTCACGTTTCATGAATGAGACCCAGTGTGTGTACAGCATGAGTTTTCCATGTAGGAAACACTGGCCTTGATTAAATTGACTATTACTCTGACAACTGCAAGTGAACAAATGCAAAGAAATAAAGGTGTTTTTATATGTTCAGTGTAATTTTATTGATAAACAAAAATTAGCTTGTTAAAGTGTGTCTGTGAAGAATATAATGCTCTTGACAGTCAAAGTTAAAGCCAGTGTGTCTAGCATAGATTAGATTGAAGGTTTAAGTGAGGCACCTTTGAGTTAACTAGGATTGTGGTTTACAGGGAATTTATTTGAGGCCAGGTAGCGCATAGCTCACTCTGTGATATACAGTAATACTTGAGGTGGTTACAGACTGTCAGAGCACTAGTAGGTGTGTTTATTCTGATAAATCAGAATTTCCTTTTGATCAAGCGTGCCGCCCATTCATAAACAGTGTTAGTTTTGTGCTTTGCTTCTTTGCATGGATAAACATGTTGTCATGCACAAGGGGCATGGATGAGATGCTGGAAATTGGAAATAAAAATGTATAAGGAGCCTTTGTGACGAAGGCCTTTGAGACTTGGAAGTGATTTTGAGACTCCCGACAATGTCTGGGCATGCTCCCGATGAGTCGGCGGATGGTGTCCTGGGGACCAGACCTGGATCAGGCATTCAGATTCACAATCACTTGTGCTTCCTAAATGGACAGATTGATATCCCTGAAGTTTAACTGACTTGGTCTTGCACTGTGATGATTAAGTGTTATGGACACTACTGACAATCTCACTTACATACATTCACAAATATTCACATTTCCTCAACAAGAAAAAAAATGCTAGCTAGTACATATCAGTTAACTAACTTTAGACTGCTGGCAGTCGAAATGAGCCAACTACACAGTGACAGAGAGCAGAATATAAAGTTGCAGGTGATCAAAATAATTCATTAAGACTCTACAAATGTTATTATCTTTGTTTTGACCGAATGAATGAATTGAAAGCAATTTTCATACTAGTGTGTGTAACACCTGTCTCGATGGGAATTTTGAACCAGTATTACATTTCATTCTTGCCTGGATAGCAAGCAAGACAGCGGCATCAAAACTGTACTCCATTTATACCTCAAATCTAGGGACCTGGGCCAGCAATGTAGAAGGTGATATTTCCTGTTAGCTACCTATGCTTCAGTGGTAAGTAAATCTGCCAATGTTAAAACAATATAAGGCCTCCACTGGCTTCCTATTTCCGCACGCATCCGTTTCAAGGCCCTAGTGTTGGCATTTCAGGCTGCTAAGGGGACTGCCCCACCTTACATACAACCCTTGATCACTCCCTACTCCCCAGCTAGACCACTCCGGTCTGCCAGCTCTGGTCGCCTTATGGTTCCCTCTCTACGTGCACCTGGCGGTCGAGCTGCACGTTCACGCCTGTTTTCCGTTCTGGTTCCTCAGTGGTGGAATGACTTGCCTACCACTGTCAGGACCGCAGAATCCCTTCCCCTATTTCGACGCAGACTCAAAACACACCTTTTCAAACTCTACCTTAGTCCTCCCTCCTGATTTCCCCTGCCCCTCCTTTCTGATGTCCCTATCCTTGTCTAACCCCCCCCCCCCCCCCCCCCAAAAAAAAAAACAGCATTCCATTCGTTTTTTCCTAGTTCTGGATGTGATGCTTTGACTTGTGGTAGAACCTATGCACTTGTAAATCGCTTTGGATTAAAAGCGTCTGCCAAATGAAAAAAATGTAAATGTAAATGTAAAATGTAAATCCCAAGCCCGCATATACTGTACATACTGTACAGTATCAGAGAACATAAAATGCAGTTAACCCATTGGTTAAATTAATGATACTTTCTTTTACTCACCATGAAAAAACCCCCAAAGGCACACAATACAACGTTAAATCACACATAACTAATGCACATGAAAAGAACTTGTCCAAAATGCTCATTACAAATATAACATAGAAAAAAAACAGTTGGCACACTTCTTTGTTGGAGCTTTGTGGCCAGTCTACTCACACCTTTTGCAGAGAACAGTCGGAGGAGAACGGCTGTGTCCATCCCAGGTGCAGGCCTAGTTTCTCTCCAAGGATTCAAGCACAGTCTTGCCAAATTTTCCTTCTGCTGCATACACGCTCACTTTTGAAATTCTTTATACGGTTCCCCTTTCCTCCAACTTCTAGAACTTTCAGCTGTGAAGTTGCCTGCTGTTCTGCATGCGGCTGAACACTCTTCCCTGTCCATTCTCCAACTCTTTTCACAGCCCACCAAAACAATCTGAAAACCCAGAAAATGGATTTTAAACAAAGTTACTCAAGGGTACAGCCAATCACATAAAAGGTCACAATGAAAAATAAGCATGCCACTTAAAATTATCCATAATCCAGTTAAAACCATAAAAAATAGGCAGTCAGAAAACAGAAAAAACACTCATGACCAGTGGAGTAAACCAAAGTTCAGAGACACATTTTAAAAGAAAAACAAGAAAATAAACAAAAGAAAATAAATTAACCCCTTGCACAATTTATAATCTGTTCTCTTAAGGGGGTTACAGGTGTATTAACATTTCCCCTCAACACATGGAATAGCTAGCCAGAATATGTAGTGGAGTCGAGAGGCGCATTTCTAAATGCTTTGATACTTCAACTGGACACAGTAATAATTTAACATTAGTTTAGTAGTTATGTTCCTTAAATTGCATTTGTGGTTGTCTTGAATGTTCTCTTTATGGACTGCATTTATTTTACTGAATTACTGTATTGGTGTTATTGTTTGTAGATTAATTATAATGCTTAAGCAATGCAATAAGCATTAGTTAGAATTCATTAAGACACTGAGACAGCCTGAGTGGCTTTTGCTCTTCTTTGAAATGATATTATACTGTGTAGTATGTCCTGTGAAGTAATGGGGCATAGAGCAAATGTTAGTTAGTTTAGTAGTTTACTTCATACTTCCTTTCTACAATTTAATAACATCAATAAAATCAATAAGAAAACGAATATATAAAACAAATGATTTAACCTTAAATATTTATGTCAATGTTGCTCATACTGCCGATGGCTGGAGCCCTTAGCTTAGCGGTTTGTCGTGGGGTCGACCTGTAACCAGAAAAAACACATCCATCCACGAGACAGTGACATGTGTCCGATGACAAGATGGCTATCGAGCTCCTCTGTCTCCATGCTTGTTAATAACCCTGAGTGATGGGCGGAGATTGTGCTCACCTCGGCTCTGGTGCTGTGGATAGGATATCTGCGAATCTCAGCGAGCAGTCCTGGAGTCCCACTGGACAGGCCATGTGACCTCAGCTGGTCCCGCTCAGGCTCTGTCCGCCCTTATCATAGAGAGAGGATAAAAGGGAGAGCCGGTCTCTCTGCGCCTGACCCTTACAGTGGTGACGTGGTCGTCTCTGCCTGTCAGTCAGGTCACTGCTCTGAGACACTTTGTGGGATTGACTGTATCACAGCCTCCAGGGCCAGCTCAAGGTCACCTACACAATGAATGGCTCCCTCTTCCCTCCGCCGGGCATGCTGGGAAGATTGGAATTGCCCCCTCTCAGTTTTCCATTTCGTATCCTTACCCGACACGCTCAGCCTTTCCCTGGCCGAAATCAGCTCATTTTTCTTGCTTCTGGTCAAACATCTTGCTCTTCATTTCAATTCGTTTACAGTCTACGATGTATATAAATCCCATGAAAACCCTTAGATGAACAGGACTCGATCAAAAGGCATCAATTTACTGGAGGGAAGTAGTTTTCTTCAGGGAACAGGTGCAGTTCAATCAGAGGCCGGTGCGTACCATGTTTGATGAGGAAACTGCTCTCTTTGTGATTAGTACAGACCACAAGTGCTCTGACTGGTAATTTAATACAATCTCTTGGATTAGCATTCCAGTTCAAAATGAAAGTGCATCTCATTGCCTAGCATCTGACTTCTTGCTTTGTACTAATTTAAATAGATTAAATATTATTTTAATTGTTCATACATTATATCAGACTTAACCTTCTGAAATATGTACATGTAGGGGAGACTGGTCACAAGCTAACACAGGACATGTTGAAATTTGAGAAGTTTTCGTAGTTGTGCAGGAATGATGGTTTTGTGAGTGGCAGAACAATTGGAAAACTTCATCAACAAATCTGTGCACCATTCAAGTAATGCTTTTTCACCAAAGTAATAGTTGATTCACCAAATAACTGTTGATTTGTGAATGGCACAGACTCCAAATCACTGTCATTCTAATGACTGTCTTGTGGGTTACAAGGCAGTATAGTTTTGACACAACTGGAACAGCCGTGGCATTGAGATACTGTGTTCCAACATGCCCCCGCCCATTATAAATGCATCCCCCACAATACCTTTTAGCATAACATTGTATATTCCATGTATATCATGCACATATTCAGTCCTATTTAGGACTCGCTCTTATCCATTTCTTCCGAGATATTCGTTACATATTACTGTTGTCATATACTATTAGTATAGAGAAAATATAGACCATTTCTACTGGACAGTTATCAGATGAACAATGTAAATGGTAAGAAGTGTCTGTATTTTAGTGCGAGCAAAATTACTTTACCATATAAATATGATTCAAATTAAGACATATATCGTAGTGGAGACAAATTAGGTGATTGTGCTGCATAATAGCTCATATTCAGTACATTCTATGAGCCTTACCTCCAGGCACTGGGAAAACAACATTATAAATATATATTTTCAAATATAATATCATGTAGCTACAGTGAATACAAAACTGCAGAACTGGCCGGTTAAACAAATACAGTGGCGTGAAAATGTATTCAGATGACTTTTTGCACAATTTATTGTGTTGTAGATTTTTGCCCAATAATCTACACTCGATAACCCATAATGACAAAGTGAAAACATGATTTCAGAGATTTTGCAAATGTATTAGAAATAAAAATGTGAAATCTCTCATTTATATAAGTATTCAGACCATTAGTTCAGTAGTTTGTACTACTTTGTACTTTGGCAGCAATTACAGCTTCGAGTCTTCTTGGGTACGTCTCTATAAGCTTTGCATACCTGGATTGGGGTAGTTTATCCCATTCTTCCTGGCAGATCCTCTCAAACTCTGTCAGATTGGATGGGATGCTTCGGAACTGCCATCTCTGCCAGCTCTCTGAACAGATGATCTATTGGGTTTAAGTCTGGGCTTTGGCTGGGCCACTCAAGGACAGTCTCCAGTCTTGGCTGTATGCATCGGGTCATTGTTGTGCTGAAAGGTGAACTGTCACCCCAGTCTGAGAGCAGGTTTTCTCTAGGAAGAGTCCTGATTGTTCCAAACTTGTTCCATTTCACAATTATTGAAGCCACTGCGCTCCTGGGAACACTCAAAGCTTTATAAAAGCTTTCCATGATCTATGCCTCGCCACAATTTTATCGGAGAGTTCCTTGGACTTCCTGGCTTGGTTTTTGTCCTGACCGCAATTTGGAGTGCCACAGCAAAGGGTCTGAATACTTATGATAATGGGATTTCTGTATCTTTCTTCATGTATTTTATGTTTAAATTTAAATCAAACAAATGTGAATAAAAACAAAATGATTTAAACATGGTTTGATGATCTAACTTGTGTATACACCCATCTTGAGGTAATTGTCCTTTAATATTAACTGCTGAATTGACTGGGAAGGCATGGCATTCCATTGTGGAGACATGAGGACACGGTGGCCTGAGCATTGTCTCTTTTTATGTATTAAATGCTTTGTTATGTGTGTTGCTGGTCCTACCTTCTCTTTTACATTCAGATGTCGCTTTATAGTAGCCAAATACCTTTGTGTTGAAGTGCGGGGAAATGCAAATTTAGTTTAATTCAACTGAATGCAGCATGCAACAGTGTGGGAACATTCATGGCAATCATTGTAAAGTGGCAATTTACTTGTCAAAATGGATGACTAGGGAGGTGTAATGTGCAATCAAAGAAAACTCTACTGACCTTAGGTTGCAGGTGAAAAAAAAATGCTTTGGAAAAACTAGTGACCCTACTCATAAGACATGACTTGAATGCCTGGAGATTTGGAATTTCAGGAAATCTATTGCTAGTTGTTTTGAATGCTGTGCAGTTCCATGACCAATGTAGAGCAAGTGGCTTGTTTATTGTTGGATGTTATACGACAGTATATGGCCTTATAATGTGATCCCTGAGGCAAGTTCCATTTGAGATTATTCACTGCAGCATTTTTATCCGGCACGACTAGTCTGTATAAGTGCGCTGTCAGATTAAATTTGCTTAAATTTTCTCTGCTCACTCGTGCACTCCAAAGAACCGTGCCCTTCTTAATCTCCTGGGCATTAATCTACTATAATGGACCGATCATTTTTGCTTATGAGCCCCGTTATCCGAGGTGCTTTGCTTAATTGACTGTGGTTAACAGAAAGGCTGCCTTTAACAGCGTTGAGCGGAGCTGCGTTGTGTGGCACCTATCCAGCGACTCCTTCAGGGAGGGAGGGATCAGTTCATCCCCCAGCAGGGGTGACGTCTTTCTCTTAAGTGGTGTTTTAGGGCCGGTGGCACATCCCGGCAGCTGACCGGCTCTCTGTTCTGAAGGAGGGCAGCATTTCCTGTGAAAATACATTGTGTTCGCTTGATTCTGTGCCACACTCAGGAGTCTGGCAGACGTCCTTCTCGGAGAACAGAGGGGTTTTGGGAAGGGAAGATCAGCAGTGTGAGGCAAGGTGCTTCATCAGCAAGAAAGTGAATCTTCTCAGGTGTCTTTCCAGCCCTGCACTTGCAAGTGAATTTGAATGTTTTCTCATATGGCACCTTCCAGGGTGGAGTGAGGTGGAGGGTGGAGTGCATTTAGCATATATTCTGCCAAGGAACAATGCATAATATGCTCTCTGATCTTAAATATATATTACTTTTTGTGTATGTGTGTGTGGGGGGGGTGTACATTATGGATAAATAGAATAAATATAATATTCGAAATGTTATGCTGTGATTTTAATGAGCCGTCTTTGAAGAGCAGGGTGCAAACATAAGTAATGTATGTGTTGAAAAACAAAAGGAGGAATGAATACAGCCATACACATTTCCATTGTTTTATCATCTAAAACTGATTGTCAAATATGTTCACGTTGGTATACCAATGCATGCCTTTTTCTCATTAGGTTTTGTGGGAGGAATGAATTCTGTTTGGGCTCAAACTGTCAGTGTATTACTGAAGGTGACCATGTGTATTGAAATGGAGTAATGTGGAAGTGGATGTCTTTCTACTGAAACAAGCTTGATTTTCTGTGCAGTTCATTGAGCTCCCCCTACACCAGATAGACTTCAACATATGCAGTCTGCTTGTTGGTTTTTCAACTGGCATTTGGCTTACTCTGCATTAAAAAAAACACTAATTTGCCTGCATACCAAAAATGAGGAACACAATTGATCTGTGTTTTCTTCTGAATTCTACAATAGGGTTTATAATTCCGCATTATCTCCTTGTAATGTTTGGAAATTGAGGTAAATATAGCCTGGTCCTTCAACATCATGTACTTGGTGGCTCTGCACAGATTCAGAAGCTGCAAACAAACGAGCGATATTAAACCACCTCCAGTGATGTCCCTTGTGGCAGAATTATTGTCACCAGGCTTCAATAAGCAAACACATGAATATTCAAAATGGCAATTTCTGATTCACCCTCTCTCATTTATGCTGTGCTCACAGGTGATAAAAGAGTGCCGTTGCTAAGCGCAACGGAAAACAGCATCTCATTAGCATGCCTGACTCGCCTTCATGTTAAACAGCTGTCCTTGTTCCATGTGGGGTCCAGCTTTGGACGCTGTTCCTCCTGAAGTTTTAGTGAATCAGGGACGTTGGCCGATGGTAGTCATTTGGCCCTGAAATGGTGCTGGGTCGTGGAGAGATCGAGCGAACACCTCAGTGCAGGAGAGCAGCAGAACAGTGCTCAGAAGGCCTGCATGAACACTACATAAAGCACCTGCCAGCAATGACAAATCACCAGCAATCTACAGCAGAACATTTCCTAGGGAAGGTGCAGAAAGAATATTACCATCATTTCAGTCTTCAAAAGAAGGGCTGACTTCCATCAACTGTCTTTATTTTGATGGATTTGACAAAGAATGTGGCAGCTCAATAGTGTTACACACAGGCGCTCAGCTCTGACATGGTTTTTCCTTCATTCCCCCTCACAATACCCATTTTTTTCTGTGATTTAAAAATATCTATACTTTCTCTCATTCACAGAAGGTCTTATTGAATGTACCTGCTACCCAGGGAGAAATTCATATTCACGGAAAACAGAAAAAAAGAAGGCATGTAGGGACAGACTATTTTCAGTAAATGGAGAATTTTGTCTATTTGGGGGGCGTTTTCAGTGCAGGCTTTTAATTAATGTGCTGTGTGCTTGTCTCCTCTTCAAACCATGTGATTCTGTTCAAATTCCAAATCCAACTAGACTACTAGGCCTCCCTCACCTGACATCCACCTCAATCCCAGAGTGTGAAGACTACCACTGTCGACCGTTTCAAAGCCAGCATCTCATGCATTCACCTGCTCTGTTGTGACTAGTTACTAGGCAACCTAACCTGCTTGGAAAAGAGTTGTGCTTTGCCTTTTACAGGCAGGGCTCATGCAGCTGCTGTATGGTGGGTAGGTGTCGCTGGAGATCGATGAGAGTGAGAGAACCCCAGTGGACTATTCCTCCCATTGGGCAGCAGACAATTATGTCCCCAGGCACCACTACACTAACCAACAAATGATCCACCAAGATTCGATCCTGCACCAGAGTCTGTGGTCAGGTCTGTGCAGAAAAAGGTGTTCAAAACAGTCAGTAACCATCCTCCAGGCTGCGGCCTGTTGCATAGTGGTTAATATACATGACTGGGACCCACAAGTTCGGAGGTTTGATCACCGGTGTAGCCACAATAAGATCCACACAGCCATTTGGCCCTTGAGCAAGGCCCTTAACCCTGCATTACTCCTGGGGGCATTGTCTCCTGCTTAGTCTAATCAACTGTACGTCGCTCTGGATAAGAGCATCTGCCAAATGCCATGAATGTAATGTTTACATCCCCTTTCTGTGAGTACCTGGGGGACTTGTCAATCAGTTGAGCTGTTTCTGCCCAGTAGAGCAGCTCTGGGGGAGTTGTGCATAGGAATGAATGACTAAAGAGCAGCATGTATGATTAAAATCCTATTTAGGCATGAGAAATTCTGTAGTGCAAGGGATGCTTTTAACAAGCAGGGTTTTTTCCCCTTCTGGTCTCAAGGGCCATAAAAGGAAAAGGCAGATATTCAGATGACCGCTATTGGCCAGAACGGCTGCACAGTTGTGAAATGCGTGTCATCACAAATGGCAAAGCTCGATTACAAGCAGAAAACATATGCTTGTCTACCGCGGTGCACATTCAGCGGTGGGCAAATAACAATGCCTAAGCTGTAAACTGATTTCTATCTGCTGTAGCATGTATGTTATTGTTTGAGATTTGTTGTTTTAACCTTCAACCACTCAACGGATACCTGCCAGCGCTGCTTCCTACGCAGCAGCTGGCCAGCGCTTTTCCAGGCTGCTAACCGCTAGCTGAGCAGCTGAGATGTGAAACCTCATCACTATTCTGAATGTTTTTTTTCCCTTTTAGAATCTAAAAAGTATCTTTTGGATGCTGCTACCCCATGGTTTATGGAATTTATGGAATGCCCATCAGTTTGATCATGTAAATTCTAGGTTGTTGCAGATGCACAGAGGCTCAGTTTGTGATTGGTCGTTTGTCACCATGGTTTGGCGGCATTATTTTTCCAGCAGATGTGCTTACGTGAAAAATATTAACAAATTAATAATGCCCCACTTTAGAATTTGAGCTGGCAACACCATACAAACCCAAATAATGGTGTGATGAGCAAAAAATATCTAGTAAGCGGCAGCTCTTGGGGAAAGAAAACCTTGTTCATGAGAAAGGTCAGAGGAGAATTATCAGCTAACAGAAAGATGTTCAAATGACAGCTGTTCAACATAATTGTCAGGTTCTGTGTTTTTCGATGTCTAGTCTGTGTCTAAGTACCTAGCGTTTCTGTGTTTTGATACCCTCTGTGCACACCGTAGTCACCCTGTGAGTTCATTCATTCAATGTTATTTGTTTCACCTGCATTTCACTTCCTGATTGTTTCCCACGCCTGATTGGCATTCCCTCTTGTTACCTTTGTTCTAAAAACCCTGTTGTTTGTCCAGTTCGTCGCCAGATTGTTATTGTGTTTAATCCATACTCTCCAGCATTTATTCCTGATTGATTCCAGTTATGACATGTTCGTTTTTGGCTTCCGTCTTTAGTGTATTCTATCTGTATAGTTCTGATCCATAGTTTATCGACCTGTCACGTTTCAGGTCTGTCTCGCCATGTTTTATGTTTATTCATTTTGTATTAGTCTTGTATTGTCTTATCATGTATTATGTTAGTCTAGGTTCGTCATGTTGTTTAGTTATGTTTCGTTATGATTTATTTTCTTGTCATGTCTAGTTATGTTTTCATACGTTTATTTTACCTGGTTATGTTGAGTGATTATCGTCTTAGTTTCGCTTTGTGTTATGTTTTGATGCATGTTTATTGTTACGTTAACTGGTCGTTGTTTATGCATACACTTTTACATGTTTTTCCGCAAACCTTGCGTTCCGCCTTTTCTCTCTCTCTCCTTCTGTCATTCACTCCCTAATTGTTTCCATTTGTCTATTTACTAAAACTACTAACGCTAGATCAGGATTGGGTAGAAACTAACAAACTAATCATGTGTTCATGTTACCTTACGTTTCTCGTGCATGTCATTTACTAATTTACTAATGCTAGGGCAGGATAGGTTTATTACTAACGATTACTAATCTCCTTGTTAAACTTGTCATCCATCGCACCTGTTTTCCATTTCCTTGCTACGCTCTAACTAATTGTCTACACCTGTCTACACCCGCATTTATAGCCCAGTCGCGCAACTGTTCACTGCGAAATTGTCTGCCTCTGTTTACCACGCAACTCTTGAGCATTTACTACCATTGATTACACGTTACGATCCACGCCTGTTTACCGACCATTGTTTATTGATTTCTGTTTTGTGACCATCGTTTGTTTTTTTGACTACGTCCTCGCCTACCGTTTTTGTACTTTTGCTTCGCTGATTGTTTCATGGTTTCGACTCCCGCTTCGCCCACGACTACGCCTCTGCCTGCCGTCCGTCTGTTCATCTGCCCCGCTGACGGCTCTCCTGCTACCGGACCTCCCTGCACGTCTACCGACTACGAGTTTGCCTCTTACCTCGGCACCGTGCTTTTTGTTTGTTTACTTTTTGTTTGGCTGGATCTACGTGTATGGACTTTGCTTGTGTTGACTACTCTCCTGGGATTCGTCCCGAATAAAGCCCTGAGGGGTCTTTATATTACTATTGTTTCTGAGTCGTGCATTTTGGGTCCAACCCCCACGCACCCGTCTCACTGTTTTTGTTTTCTGACCTCTGCTTTTTGATTCTGTCTTTGTCTGATTTGCCTGCTCATTACGGAACCCTTGCCTGTGACTACGACTACACCTTTGATTACCTGTGTTATATCTGTTTGCTGGAGTATTGAACCATTGGCTGGACTACTGATTACTCTACCTGAACGACATGGCTCAGGCAGTAAGAGCAGTCGTCTGGCAGTCGGAGGGTTGCCGGTTCGATCCCCCCCGCCCGGGCTGTGTCGAAGTGTCCCTGAGCAAGACACCTAACCCCCAAATGCTCCTGACGAGCTGGTCGGTGCCTTGCATGGCAGCCAATCGCTGTCGGTGTGTGAGTGTGTGTATGAATGGGTGAATGAGAAGCATCAATTGTACAGCGCTTTGGATAAAGGCGCTATATATGCCAACCATTTACCATTTTACCATTTATTCCTTGCGATTCCTGTTTGCTGGCTACCAAACCCAACTAAATCTGAACTGAATCTTGCCTGCTGGATTTCTGCGACTGGGTCCTGTTGTTCTAAAGCCCTGATAACAATACTGTGCAGAAAGGCATCTCTGCCCATCTCTGAAACCACGTGCATCAAAGTCCAGGGATCAATGTCTTGCTGTGAGATGTTTTTGTAGCAAGATAATGATCCCAAACATATACCAGTGCTCGCTTTCTTCTTAATAATGTTCCAAACTGTTCATTTGGTAAGCCTATTGTTTGGCCTATGTCTCTGACTGTTTTCTTTTTCTTATTTCTCAGCCTGATAATGGCTTCCTTGACTTTCATTGGTGCAACGCTGGTCCTTATGTTGACAAATGCCAATTACAGACTCCAAAGGCAATCAAAAGCCTAGAATCAAGACTAGGTACTTTGCCGCAATACAGTTCAAAATCACTACATGAAAGCTTGCAAATTGCTGGCTTAGAAATCCAGGAATAGAAAGAAATATAACCATTGTTACATTGATTCACAAATCCTAAAGCTAAATATGCTGATAAAAGGTCCAGAGAATATCTTACATCTAAAACACATTAATCTATTTAAGCATGTTTTTGGTCAAGGGTGTAGTCAAGTTTTGAAATATTAGCATTGCATGGTTATGTGGATTACAGTAAATGACATATAATGTACTTTCACAAGTTTAATCTGGTTTTATATTAATTATTATGATTATTTTAATTAATTATTATATGAATGTATTGTTACTTTTAGATGGTAGGGCACTTATAATAGGGTATATCATAGGCCATATAGTTTGACATATAATGTAACAATGTTCCTAAAGGTGATGCCAGATATTGAACAGGGGGATGTGCAATTGCATTTATGAGGATCTATCATACTGTAGATCCTCATATTGACCTCTTTTAGCTTGCTGATTTTAACTTCTGATTCCAGTCATGAACCAGTCAATTAATTTATTAACAATTATTTTTTAAAATATTTATTTTGGAAATCAAACAAATTTAAAATCAAATTGCTTGTCAGATTATTATTCTTATATGGATTAATACACTGCATATCTGGCATATAAAATATTCCTCAAAATGCACTATTAAAAACTGTCTCCTCCTCTGCACTCAGCATTGAGTTTAATGTGTATCCCTCTGCTCTGGAGAGATTTTTGCCATTTTTCCCCCTCTGCAGTATCTTGGAAGTTATAAACCAAATGAAGGTGTCAGAATCAATCGGTTCCACTGTGCCCTCAAGAGAAGTGACAGATTATTAACATTCCTTAAGCCTTGTGTTCTGTTCACTTTTTGGACCAGTTGATACTGTTCACCGGGTAAAATTGACTCAGAATATTATTGGGATTTTAAAGCAATACAGAAATAAGAATTGTGTCAAAATACTTAACAAATATGGTCATTATCTTATTCCCAAACAATATAGATAAAATGTATGATTAATGCGTATTACCTCTGCTAGATCACATTTAATAATTATAGTAAAAAAGTTTTAATTAATGGAATAAATCCAGGATAATGAAGACATGGGTGGCATGAATCATGCTTATCTTGAGAAAATGCAAATGAAACAAGGTTTTCATGACTTTTATTTCTTGATGTTTAAACAAGAACCAAATGTAACAGTTTTCATCACTCAAGATGTGTAACGGTGTGTGCGTGTGCATGCCTGTCTACACACCACATGATGGACAGAATTTCAGTGTGTGTATTACAAATATAGGCTCATGGGTGTGGTCTGTGTCCTTGTGTCCTCTGATAGTCCTCTTCTGGTCCCAAAGACTGTGGTGTAAAGCGATTTATCTGTTTTGTCCCTCCCCAACTATGTGTCTGAGTGTGTGTGTGTGTGTGTGTGTGTGTGTGTGTGTGTGTGTGTGTGTGTGTGTGTGTGTGTGTGTGTATGTGTACATGCATTTGTCTGTGTGTGAATGTGTATGTGTGTGAATTTGTGAGTTTGTGCTTGATATCTACCAAGGGTGATTTTGCAAATGCATACGTTGAGGGAATCCTTATGGATCAGGAGTAAGGGGGTGGGTATTGTGCATATGGGGGTGGAGATGGGTCACTAGGCTTGGGACAATTTCTTTTGGCATTATGTCTATAACACGGAGAGGGCTGTGTGTTCTTTCCATGAAATATTCTGCAAATCTGATTCATAGAAAGGCAACAAGAATATACCTGCGCACAGTTGTGCATGCAAGTATTCCTATAAATGTATGTGTAGAGGTGTGAAAACAAATTAGAGATGAATTTAGTATGACAGGAAGTGAAGACCCCTTTTGTTTCTTATTTACCATGATCTGTCAGTCTTCTCCTACAGTGTCATTATTCAGGCTTCAGGCGCTTCAAGTTGAAGAGTTGAACTTTTCAGAAAGGCGCGGGCTCTTCAATGTCACTTCTCATGATCGACCAATCACAGCTTAGATGAGGTGGGACTTCCTTCTTGCTCCAAAGTTCTCAACAGCGGTGATAGCGGCAGCAACATCCCCATCAAGCACCTGGGATGTTCACACACAACAGTCTCTAGAATTTGTAGAGAATGGTGCGAAAAACAAAAAACATCCAGGGAGCAGCAGTTCAGCAGGCAGAAATGCCTTGTTAATGAGAGATGTCAGAGGAGAATGGCCAGGCTGGTCAAAGCTGACAGGAAGGAGCCAGTAACGCTCATAACCACACATTACAACAGTGGTATGCAGAAGAGCATCTTTGAACACACAATGTGCCAAACCTGTGGATAGGCTACAGAAGGAGAAGGCCAATAAGTCTAAGAAAAGTCTTATAAATACCTAATACCTAATAGTCTCTATCCAGTTTTACATGTCAATTCTCATTAGCTTCATCAAAAACAGTCTGTTTGAGTGAGTTTGTCTTTAAGGCTCATTAATATCAAAGAACCTCTGTTCTGATTGGTTGGCTAGCTCCACAATGAAGTAAATGTGCCTGGATTTCTTCCGGCAGCATGGTGGGGCATGCTGAAGGCGTCATAACGTTACGGAAGTCCAAACGGCTTGTTCAAATGCAGGTTTTTAATTAAGATTGTTTGGATTTCTTTAGGAACTGTGTATATTCATTGTTTTATAGCATGTGCAACTCTAAAATCCACATAGCCAGGGAAATGTCATTTGGGACCTTTACAGTGTTAAAGCATCAAACATTTAAATCAGAAACAGTGGAGAACAGTTGCACTTTTTTCTACTGTGGAAGATAACAACAGACAAAGGTGATGATGTATAGCATGGATTCCACTCCCACATCCTGAGAACCCATCACCTCAACATTTTCTCAAAAACAGCCATGGCAACTCTCAGCGCTGTAGGCGTCACAAATGTAAAGGTTGCTCTGGCCATGTCTCATTAGTTTCCAGGAATTTGCAAACAAAACATTGGCAAAGGTTGGATTCAAGTTCTTGTTAAGCCACTGTGTTTGCATAACAAAATATTCCCATTTGTTGTGCTTTTCTTTTTAAAAATATATAATCTTTTTGAGCCTGTGTAAATGGTCAGCCTCCCTCCTCAGGTAGATATCCAATCAGCGGCTTTCTCCCCCTATCCCATTCACCTTTGATAGCCCTTTAGGGATTTTGATTAATGGACAATGCATTGTTGAGACTCTTGTGGCTTTGAAAGAGTGATGTGTCCTGTGCATTTGGTTATGAGGACACCATGTCATTGTGGTGGATTGCTTATGAATGAGTGTTCCAGAAGGTCTAGTGCCTCTCTGCAGTGGAGGAGGGGGGTGCATGTTTGTAATGCTAATTTTTAATATCAAGACTGCTAACTGCAACCAAAACATGAAATACAAGCTCTTAAAAAAGGCCGTTCATCTAAGTTCTAAGTTGATAGAATCAGTGCAGATGCAATCACCAAGACATGCCATTGAAAAAATGATGACAGCCTAAACGCCTAAAAGGTTTTTTTGTGCAAAAAGCCATTTGATACAGCAACCCTGAATCTCTACTCCAGCAACGGCATTCACTAGGTCAGTGACTCTAATCGTGTTCTATTTGGGTTCTTTGTTTCTGTTTTGTGCACAGCAGACATTGATAGGAATTTGAAGACTTTGACCTCATTAGGTAAGGCCTAGACAGCTATTCAGTCCTTGAGTGTCTGATGCCCAGCAACAATGATAGAACCATCTTCGTGTGCTATGAAGTCGGTGACGCTTATGAAGGATTAGGAAGAGTGGCTTTCTATCTACTGTGTCAAAAATAGTTGAAGAGATGCATACTCAATTGCATTGAAATCTCTTCTCCCCAAATTTAACTAGATGACATGACGCACACTGCATGACTCCAGGCAGGTCTAATGGTGAGGAAATGAAGGTGTTCCATCCATAGGGATGCACTGCCGCCTCTCAGCGTATGAAATTAAAAGGCGCCACTGTTCGCCTCATCAGCTTCTCCCTTTGAGACAATTGGGTAACTCGCGTTATTGATTGCACATCTCCTAATAGTGACTCAAATCAATTTAAAGCTGATTCTAAAAGATCATCATTTATCATACGCTATCAACCGATATCGGCTCTGTGAAGAGGTAATAAAGAGACCCGGCTACGTAACAATAGGACTGGCTGCTGGAGGAGGGAGATAGATGGTGTGCAGTGGTCCCAGCTGCAATGACAGAGAGATTCATCTGTGATGCACCGGGTGCAGTGAGATCCCAGGATTCAGATGTTTGTACAGAGCTCAGGTCAATAGATCAGCACCCTGATGATACTGTCCTCTAACACGCAAGTGTTTACTGCTTTGTTCTGTCACTCACTCTGCCTGCAACAACAAACCAGGACACTTGTAGGAAGAAAATGAAATCAATTCCACAATCATGCCTAACAGGTGACACTGAACACAACAGTGGTAAAAAAAAGGGTTGTTTGAATCTTTTGGAAAATATGTACCCATCATTGACCTTCAGGTGAAAGGAATGGCTTGGAGGTAATGGCATACTTTCCAGGGCCTGATGTCCATGCTGTCTTCTGCTGCCTCAGAAATTGTAATTAGCTCTGATCTAACATTAAAATTAAATCTAAATGCCTTTTTAAAGTCTAAAATGGTTTGACTAAACTCATTGTTTTAATGCATTTAGCTCATAATTTGTGGAGAAAATGGGAGCCAGCTGTGCTGGGGTTTTTCACTGTTTTATAGGTTTTCTTGGCTTTATGCTCATCGTGTAATCTGAAAATTGTCATAAAATGAGTCGATGAGCAGACAAGGGTAGGCCTTGTCCTGATGATACATCTGTCTTTTTGCATGTTGGCCCACATATCTAATGAGCAAGGATAACCTGCTTCTAATCTGGTCAGGGATCTGTTTAGACGCAGTGCATGTGTGCGCGTTGGTTAAACCGGCCAACACAAAACTGTATAAGTCATTAGAAACATCCTTGGTCAGCACTGGTCTCAGTGATTAGATACACAACACACACCATGGTTCCCCTTGGCTGGGCAGAGTAGCACAATTTGGGTCAGCAGGTCCCCCATCCCTTGCTCACTGGGCATGCCAGGCCTTTTTTTATTGCGACAGCTTGAGCTCCCAAAATCCCCAGGATGGCAGGCGGCCTGGTTACTCGGTGTTTGGCTGCCAGCCTCGACAGACGGAGAGCTGTGCCGTTTATGGGCAGGACTGGCATTAATACTGTACAGCCTGCCTTCCGCTCACACTCTCTACAGCACTCTCTCGTCTATAGTAGCCCAAATGACATCAGCGTTTACACATTTGTGATGTGTCTAGCACGTTTGCAGTTTTCTAAAGACGACAAAGGATGGGTTTCTATCCTTTAATGGTTTACACTTTTGGCTACTCTTATTCAACTTATTTTTTCTAAAGCATTGTGAAGGATTCATGTGTGGTTCAGTCTTTCGCTGTGCCTTCAGCCTGCCAGTGGAGTGCATGGCCTCCCTCATATTACCTTACAGTACTAAATAAATAAATATTCTTCTTTATTTCTCCTTGCTTCAGTATCCAGGGAACTGTACATATATTTAATATGCCCCCTGTATGAAAGTGTATATAGAGGTAATATAATTAGATGGATTGAAATAACATTGTTTTTTTTTTATTGTTTTTTTTTTTATCCAAACCCCAGTGTTACTCACTAAATGTTTGCAGGGCATTTTCCTTTGGATTTCAAAATGTATCAAAATTGGTCAAATGACAGATTTATAATTGTCTGATACAGTGCTGTGAAATTACTTTTTCACATGGGTGATATGAGTGTTTTCTTTTTTCATTAAACAAATTAAATAATAATTTTGATAAAAATGTTTTGTGTTTACTCGGGTTCCCTTTGTCTAATATAAAATTTTGTGTAAAGATCTGAAACCATTCAGTGTGACAGATATGCAATAATAGAGGAAACCAGGAAGGGAGAAAATACTTTTCACAGCACTGTACCTGTATATCTTATATGGGTGCATTGATCTTTCATAATTCAGATGCATTGCATTTCCAGCTTGCTTATTACATTTGAAAGAAGTACTAGCTGGCGGTTGTTTTGTCTACAGTTGTTGTAATGGCTGAATTCTGCTACATACACTAAGTGAGCACTTTATTAGATATTTTAGACTTTTTGATCTTCTGCTGCTGTGCCTATGCACTTAAGAGGTCTCCTTATGCTGCAGCAAATTGCAGGCAGCAATTAATTTAGAACGGCGATAAGGCTTGACCAGGACTATCTGCCAAACGTTGTACTTTTATACGAAAAGAATCACTTACGAGTATCCAAGCAAAATCGAGTATTCACCCAGGCATAAACTTGCTCAATAACATCAGATATAGCCAGTTCTCTTCAATTAGGCCATAGGTAAGTAAAACATTTTATATGTATTGCAATATTGCAAAGACCTGCATTAAAACAAAAACAAAAATCTGCTCAAAATGTAACTCCTGCATTTAACTAAAGCAGTTTTGTACCTGGGCATATAGAGGGACATGAGTCAGGGTTTTTTTTTTTTCTACCAGGCCCTAAATGGGCCCTCTTGCAATGTCCTCTTCTGCAGAGCAATTGTGCGGCAGCAGTCTTAGTTTTGAAAACCTGCTAAATGAGACTGAAGTCCTCAATGATTTTCTATACTGTATTAATCCCAGGCACCGCTGCTCATTGAATGGAGAAGATCTCAACAGGCAGTGGATGAAGCCTGACTTGAGCCTCAGTCCCACGATATACCACACCAAAGGCTTCCTGCTCTACCTCAGCAGCATCGGGAGGACTCCGCTGGTAAGGGTAGTTTCTCTGATCAGACTCTGTTCAATTTATTCTTTTACCCCCTCCATGCACAAAACTAAATATGCAAAGGGAGTATCTCTCATTCCAATACACCATTTTAATTGTAGATGTTCTTGCATTGCATTGTTATAATTTCTGCATTTAACAGTATCGATTTTGTTATTAAATGTTTTGAGCACACTGAATATTGCAATATAAATATGCATGCAATTGGGTGTAATGTTGAATCAAATTAAAATGTATGTGTATAATGCATTTCACAACCCGCTTAATGGAACACTCTGGCCTAAACCCCCTCAAGAGCAAATCCGAGGGTGTTAGATAGGGATGAACCCATCCATGGGAGGAACCCATCCTCCTCTAGCCAGCTCATGATGTCTGTTTTACCATAATACAGTAATTAATCACAAAAAACTGTTTGCATTCTCTGAAAGCCTCAAAAGACAGGAAATTATATTGATCAGCCCTAACGCTGACATCAGGCAGCTCTCAATTAAGGTATCAGGTCATCTCTCCAGCCTCCTTCCAGCAAATGCAAACATTTCACTTTTTTTTGTGATTAAATTCCATTTAACACCTGGAGGTTCAATGAATACTTGATAGATCATTGTAAATATGCATTAAAAATAAAAACCTTGGTTGAGAACTTGCCTTACATTAAATAATCTATTTGGCCCACTTGCTAACATTAACTAGTTACCATTTTGATCGCTTTGGCGCAATTGTTGAATGACAATTAACATTTTAAAATATATAACATCACTTGTTCACAGCAGAATACAATTACTCACTGCATTCTACAAATTGCAAATGTGAAGCACATTTATGCAAATGATAAAATACAATGGTCTACAATTGGCCCAATTATCAATTGCATGAGTATTGCTGATCAGAATAGATTATGTTGTTTTCTGTTGAATAGTTGAAAATGTCCCCCAAACAAGGCTGGACTTGGTGCTTTGATAGTAATAGCAAATGAGTTGATTTGCCAAGTGTCAATAGCATACTCTAATTTGCCTGATAATAAGTTGGTTAAATGTCTATTATTTAATTGTGGCTATTATAAATGGTAGTGTACAGCCATTATTTGACTAATGAAGTTGTCACATTATTGTAACTAGGAGCATAATTGCAATTAGGTACCGGCCCTCCTGTTTCCAACATTTTTATCACAGAGATGCTGCAAAATGGAGTCATTTCTGGTTCTTTATAGCATGAATGATTAAGCCTGGGTGAGCATTGACAGTGCTCCAGGAGTGAGTCAGCAGAGCTCAAAGGGCTGCCTGGCAGGATTAATGGCTTTTCCAATTTTGGGACACATTCAGTGGGCAAACACTGCCGCAACATTTTGCCGGGAGGTAAAGCCATTAGATAGAGGGGTCTGGTGCTTTTACTCAGGCCTTCTTCACTCATCTGTCTACCTGCACATTGAGTCCAACCGTGTTGAACAATTTCTCACTGATCTAACAGGAGGGTTGCTCTCTGCTATTTGTTTAAGAAAAAGACCAAAAGAGTTTTTGCCCTAAAACTCAGACAAAAGGACAGACAAAATGGGGTACTGGTGTACTACTATATGGGTTCTTCAACAGGCTCTCACTCTCTCTCTCCTTCTGCCTCTCACTCCCCCTCCCCTCTCTCACTGCCCCCTATGTTTTCCTTTGCAGGTATTCTGTGACTACCATGGTCACTCCAGGAAGAAAAATGTCTTCTTGTACGGCTGCAGTGTAAAGGAAACACTCTGGCAGTCTGGATCGACGGTCAACACCGCCACGCTGAAGGAGGACCCGGGATATAGGGTACTCACAGCTTCCCCTCGCCTCCACATCCCACATCCCTATGCTCTGCCGCTCCCCTTCCTATCTCTTATATCTGAACTCTATCTTATAAGCAGTGCTGATTACACCACTCTCTACATGAATCAAACAGTGCTTTCTGTGTATTGGTTAGGCATAGAACAGGATGAGCACTGCTGTGAAGGCTTCTGCATTAGAGATGGGTGCCTCACTGTAAAGCAATTGTGGGCCCAATAATGAGAAAACGTCAAGAGATTCTTCAGTGATAGTGTTGCGCATTTATCTTGTACTTTTTTGTGAACAAGTCTTTATTTTTTTATTTTGTTTCACACATTCCAGGTAGAACAGTGAGACAAATCACAATGGAATAGATACATCAGCTATAATACTCCTATATTAGTATGTGGTTGGTAAAGTAAAAGAAACCAATAAGCAGTACAAAAACATATACTTTTTACTGATTAATTGCTAATCACAGCACACTAATTAATTAAGCAATTCATTGCACTCTGTCATTCACACATGGTTGCATTCCATTCAGCAAGAACAGTGGGAGAAGCTTTGCACAGTCTGACTGAGGTTTTTCTAAAAGGCCACAGATCATCCACAGGGCATTGAGGCCCACCAGAGGCTCAGTCCAACTCTTAAGAGTGGCCTTCTTGGCAGCAGTACACCCTGCCAAAAAGGCTTCCTAGAGAATTGCTTCTAGTTCCTATGGTTGGATATGGTTGATATTTTGATGTCAACAATCCCATCTTTTTTTCACTCATGCCCACCAAAATTGTTGGCAATAATAAATAATCCCATCAAATAAGTGGTAAGACCCATGTACATGCTGGGCTTTCTGTCTTATTAGTCAATCCCGAAAACCCTGGACAGGATTTCCCCGGCGTTCTCCTTCAACAGCTGCAACTATCTAGTGGAGAAGTCGCGAGAGGCGACAGCGCGGGTGGTGGTGTGGCGTGAACTGGGGGTCCTCAGGAGCTACACCCTGGAGAGCACTTACAATGGCTGTGACCAGGGCATCTACAAGGTGTGCCACCCACCCATTGTACTATGTCATATGCTGTATATTTGCTTGTTTGTTGCAACATTATTTATATTTGTATAGAGTCTATAGCTATTACCATATTTTTTATATGTATAGTACAGTGGACTGCACTGCTTTAGCATATTCTGCACCACTGCCACTGTGTTAGTCGCATTACAATTAATTATGTACAGCATACATTGATTAGACTATAAATGATCTATTGCTAAATATAAATTATGGTTCTACTAAAATGCAATCCTTGGTAGCAATAATAAATATCTGTATCTGTGGCAGGTTGCCACTCTGCACTATTTGAGTTATAAATATATTCAGAGCACACTTGTTTTGACATGTTTGTTATAATAGAAAGCTACTAGCAATGTCTAATTTGAGTAGAAATATAATCTGCGCATGTGTTAAAAGGGAGTTATGAAAATGTAACTCAAATATTAAGTATGCCAGTGATTTGAACATATATTTAAAAAATATATTCTAAAGTTATGATTGAAAGTAATTGAGCCAGTCAGGACATATAACACATATTTTACAATTCACGGTGTGCAATCATTTTACAGATGTTTGTGTGACATCATTGTGATTTGCCATACAGTAGATCCAGTTGGCAACGGCGGACACGCCCACAAAAACGCTATAATCTCTCCAGCCTCAATCCCTGCGGGGGAAAGCTTGCCAGAGTTTCCATAGGAACTGTGTGGTCAGTCACATGTCTTCAAATGAGCACAATATGTAGTATGATAGCGATTTTCAAAACCAGAAATCTATCCTGTGCTCAGAAAATGGGTCTAAAACCCAGATTTGCACTTTTATTTAACTGCCAAGAAGCCAATGTCTAACCACAGCTAAAGGCATAAGCCTATAAAATGAAATCGTTTCTGCGATGTGATGTAAAAGGTGAAATCGAACGAATAAGATCAACGACGTTCAGAACAATGGCAGACGCATGTTTGCTTTTCCCCTCAGTAGACGAAAACGTGAAAACAAGCAGTGAAAATAAATAAATGCAAGGCTCTTCTGTCAGTGGAAGCAGGTCAATTATAGATGGGCTGTAACAAAAAATATATATATTTCATAAGAATGAGTAATTTGGTCATCATGCTTGCTTTTGAAATGTGCCCTCTGAGTTCTGACAGTTAAGAAAAGGTCAGTAATTGTGCTATTGAGGGATACTGTCTGCTAATTGTCAGGAGAAACTCAAATGGCTACATCTTTGGGGTTCAGAATGACACCCTCTTCCCAGTGTTCTGTCCATTCAACCCTTATCTCTAATGAGCCCATCTGAGCATTGTAAAATGTCCTCCTTAGTTGTTAATTTTATTCGTCACAAATATATTTCAAATTACGCTTAGCCAATTGCAGTATTGAAATTAAATGTTATCTGTGCATCAGTGTAATAATCATATATTTTAGCATGCTTATTTTGTCTGTTTTAGGTTTTTGAGTTGCGTTGAGTACACCTTCTGTGGAACTGAGTGCATCTTGTCTCCATTTGTTTTCTGCATATAAAACCTGGCTGTGATAATCCAGTTATTGCTTACTTGTAAAGAGCAGTAACAATTATTTGTTTCCAGACTTTTCTCAGAAAGCTATGGCAAATATTTCCCAGACACACATTTCTGGAGCTTAATGTTATTTCTTTCTGTGCAATTGTTGTTTTGTTGTTCTTTGAACTCTTGTGAGTAATATTAACACCTTTTTCTCATTACCAAATCGGTAAGAGTGTTTCCCAACATTCTTGAAAGGCTTGGTGTCAGCTGGGATGCTACCCCTGAATTTGTGTAACCGTTAGAGTTACAGTAACACATTTCTGCACAATAGACCCTGTCTAGCTGCCTACAAGAGACCATGTTTCTGAATGTACGAGGAGATACCCACGGCTGAAATATAATTGGAAATGTACTAATGGGCCAGAAATCTGAGACGTCATTAAAAGACTTGTGAGCAGGTTGTTGGCCAGATGTTTTATACATGTGCTTTTAGGTTGGGAGACAACGTGAATGTTTCTCGACAGTCTGTGCTCATTTTCTATGAAGGTGTCATAAATCTGGCAGGCCATTAGACTGCAAAGCGACTTCAAGTAGCCCCTCTACTGGTCTTTAATGTTCCTGAGCAGCCGGCAGAATCCTTCCGGCATTGTACGCTAATTCACGCCAATTAGTGGGCTGCATGAGTCGTGGGATTGGCTGTGGAATTCAGCAGAGATGAGAGGTTTAATTACCCTCTCAGTCAGTCACTAAATCAGAGCTAGGGTCATCGTGTAGAGCAGCACTGCTAAATTAGAACTGTTGTTGCCTCCTTTTTTTCACAGTATGAAATATGGGAACAAGAAGTCGTTTCGCCAAGACTATTTGACGGCGTTCTTTTACAGTCAATATATCCAACTTCCACTGTTTATTTATTGTGAAATAGCTATTTCATGTCTTAAGAAGGAGAGCAATCAGATCAATAGGATACATTTTATGGAACAAGCAACTGTACTGTACTTCATGTACGTCTATCACAGTATACATGGCCGTTTTGCAGCCCTGGTCCTGAAATGCCACAAGGTTAGCTGGTTTCTGTTTCTTAGCAGCCAATTCAGACACAGGAGATGGTGTAATCGTTTAATCAGGCAAATATATAATGATAAATACATGCCATACTCTGGCTCTCTAGGAACAAGGTGCTACATTCTGTCAGCACCATAATATTTTTTATAGCTCTGGGAAACTTTGCATTGCCTTGCATGGACTAGGTTGGGTCATAACAGTGTATAAATGTATTGTGCAACCTGCAGTTTTTCTTTATTTTTTGAACAACCACTAGCTTCACACTGACTTAAAATCAATAAATGGTCTCTTGTTGAAGTTAAACAAGATCACTTGTTGAAGCTCAAAGGCCAGACTATAACAAGTTTTAGTTGACCCTTTCACTTTTTTCACACCTGCTCTGACTCAAATAAAATTGATGATGAACGTGAAATAAATGGTCAGACTCTAACTCACAAACAGATTCTTTTCAGTTTTCAAAACAGAGCAATCGATGCATGTCAGGTGTTATGCCGGGGCAACTGAGCTAAAAGAATGGTGTTTCAAAAAATAAATGACTAAAATAGCCAGTTTTGGCAGACTTGACAAAGCACTTGACAAAGTTGAAAGTGATTATAGTTTGTGCTCACTTTTTATTCTGTTTTGATGTAAAATGTATACAGTAATACTGTAATTAGGAGTACACATGACAGGCAATGCATGCTTTTCACGGCAGAAACAGAATAATACCAATTTTGTAAATGGTATGCCATATTACTTGGAGCTTAAGCATGGATAGTTCAGTTATGTGTTTAAAGGCCTGCATCAAATCTAGTCCATGGTTCCAGCTGCCTGGAACCTTCAGGGTGATGTAACTGGCAATAGTGTTGGCCAGGGAGAGAGATCCTTCAGCCAGCAACCCCATTTAATTCTGTGCCACCACCTTCCCTGGTTGACCAGGTGCCTGTAAATTGCTTGTGATGTCAGGTGATCTGCACAGTCCTCAGATTTGCACCTTATTATAGGTGGCTTAGCTTGTACATACTGTATCTTCTAGGGCTCAAAGAAACTGACTTTACAAGTTTTGGAAATGTTTTTTTGTCTTTGTCCTATAAAATGGGCCTGAGATTGTAACTTGAACCTTTCTGCAAATTTTAAAGCAAGATTGCTTTTCATTTAAATTTTTTACTATTTATAAATTATATTACATTATTGGCATTTGGCAGACGCTCTTATCCAGAGCGACGTACAGTTGATTAGACTAAGCAGGAGACAATCCTCCCCTGGAGCAATGCAGGGTTAAGGGTCTTGCTCAAGGGTCCAACGGCTGTGCGGATCTTATTGTGGCTACCCCGGGATTAGAACCACCGACCTTGCGTGTCCCAGTCATTTACCTTAACAACTACGCTACAGGCCACCCCCATATATAAAAAAGGAAAAGGGCCCTGTGCAAAGTCACCAGACCCAGGTGATTTACTCTTCAATGAGTCAGGTGAGGGCTGAACCTTTTATTCTAAAGTAACCAACTGTAGTGGCTGTTCTGTTTGGGTTCCTCTGAACAGCTGTCCAAGGATTTCAGATTGAAGATGGTTAATTTCCACCAGGATATAAAAACTCTCTCAATGTTTAAAATTACCTATTTCCACTATCAGAAACATTAGAAAATTGAAGTTAAATGGAACAGTTGAAGCTGTGAAAAATGTAGCCAACAGTTCTAGCTGATCACAGGACAACAATACAACATACTTTAAACAACAAAGACCTACATGGTAGAGTTGCCAGAAATAACAGCCTCAACACAAAATTAAGCGTCTGAAGTGTGCCAAAGAAAACATTGATGAGCCTGAAGCCTTTTGGTCAGACAAAACCAAAATTGAACTTTTTGGAGAAAAACAACAAAGCCTTTGTAGAGAAGAACACCTTCCAACTGTGAAGAATTGAGGTGGATCCATTATACTTTGGGGTTGTGTGGCAGCTGGGCGCATAGGAAATATTGTACGAGTGGAAGGAAGAATGAATTCCACCAAATATTAAGAAATTCTAGAGGCCAATTTTCAAAGGTCAGTCCAGACATTGAAGTTGAAGAGAGGTTGGGTATTCCAGCAAGACAATGATCCAAAGCATACCTCAAAATCAATAATGAAATACCTCCAGGAAAGACAGATGAAGGTTTTGAATGGTCACTACAGTCCCCAGACTTGAATATTATTGAATATCTGTGGAGAGGTCTCTAACATGCTGCACATGCAAGAAGGCCGAAGACTATTTCTGAGCTGGAGGTGTTCTGCCAGGAAGTATGGGGAAGAATTCCAAAACTGAGGATTGAAAGACTCTTAGCTGGCTACAAGAAGTGTTTATCATTATCTGTTATCGTTATCTGAGGAGTTACAAAGTACCAACTGACAGGGTTCTCAAACTTTCCCTTTTTAATTATTTTGAAACTGTAAAAAAATTTAATTCAAATAATCTTGCTTTAAAATGTGAAGAAATGTGTCATGTTAACATTGTACCATCTAGACATCAGGTTTGCTTCAGTTCACTTAGATATTAATTGTAAAAGCCTTTTTGACCAGGGGTGCCTATTTTACACAAATTGAGGGAAAAATGGAAATTGATATGATTAACTGAATTTTGCTCAATAAAAATAATAAAGAAGTATCTTGGAAGTTTTCACAGCATTTGTATAATCGGTGTAGAAATATAAAATACCCCTCTAATACACTTGAGAATGTTTATGACATGTGGATTATAAATTTGGTTTAACTAGCAGTCTATTTTCACTTTGCAAAGACCATTTAATGGTGAATAGCGCATTTAGCAAATGCCTGCTTAATTACAGGTTGGGCCTAAAGATGTGTAAATTATTATTCTTTGTTTTTCTTATTCACACCATCCCTACAGTTCTATTTAATTTCTCATTTGTATGTTTATTTGTTATTGAAATAGAGAATTCCATACTACTACTGGGTAGGGCCTCCCTTTGCTCTCAAAACAGCCTCAATTCTTCATAGCATGGATTCCACAAGATTGAAAAAATTCCTTTGAGACTCTGTTCCATGTTGGCATGATTGCATCCCGCAATTTCTACAGATTTGCCAGCTGCACATTCATGTTGCGAATATCCCCTTCTACCACAACCCAAAGGTGTTCTATTAGATTCAGATTCGGTAACTGGGAAGGCCACTGAAGAACATTTGAACTCACTGTCATGTTTATGAAACCATTTTGAGATGACTTTTGCTTTGTGACACGGTGCATTATCATGCTGGAAGTAGCCATTAGAAGATGCATTCTTCAGACCAGGCTATGTTTTTCCAGTCTTCAAATGTCCAATTTTGATGAGCCTGTGCCCAATACAGCCTGAGCTTTCTCTTCTTGGCTGACAGAAGTAGAACCTGACGTGGTATTTTTTGCACCATTGTCAGTAAACGCAAGAGACTGTTGTGTGTGAAAATCCCAAGAGATCAGCAGTTACAGAAATACTCAAACCACCCTGTCTGGCAGCAACAATAATGCCTCACTCGAAGTCACTGAGATCACATTTTTTCCCCATTCTGATGGTTGAACATTAACTGAAGCTCCTGACACATATCTGCATGATTCTATGCATTGCCGATTGCCTGATAATAATCGTGATTAGATAATCGCATGAACAAGTAGGCATACAGGTGTTCCTAGTAAAGTGCTCAGTCAGCAAGCTCAACTAACACGTACTTTACAATTCAATATTATTAATTAATGATTAGTATGGTTAGTACAATTGTATGACTCTCTGCAATCTCTACAAATCTATTGTAACTGTAGACATCAATGCAAGCATCCAGCCAATGCCACTGCCCCTAGAAAACCATGACTTTTGAAAACAAAAACTTCAGATTACAAACATTATCATTTGATTAATAGTTGTGAACCCTTTTGAAAGACGAAGATGTTTAATAGCATTTTTCCAAATTATGCCAAAAGTAGAATGTATTGTCAGAATTATTTTGGAGTAGTCTCGCCTCTTGTGTTCATGAAGAGGAGATGCACAGGGCTTGAGATGACTTCCAGTGACCTTGCTGAAACTTTCTAAAGGCCAGCCCCTTACTGCAAAAGTGAGCTTTCATTCAATATTCATCAAGGTTTAATATCAACTGAAAGAATCATAATGTGAAATCCTCAAAACTCGCAAGAAAATGTAAAATCAGAGAAACCTGGGAACTCAGGTTCTCCAAGAGGAAATGGGACATAGAAGGAGGTGGTGTATAACGTTCTCTCTGCAGCGCCGAACATCTCCCCTAACCTGCCTGTGCACCAGCCTATTAAAATCATGCTGACTCCATGATCCCAGGCTTGGTAACAAGACTCAGTGGGAGCCATTTACAGAAGACTTCAGTGCAGTGTTATGGCATAGCCCACTCACTGTGTGACACATGTCTTTTAGTAGAGCTGAGCGGGTAAATCAGTCAATGGAAGGTTCATCTCTTAGTGCAGAATCCTAATTCCGGGGTAAAGCACTGGAATGAAAGGGCATGTTTAAGCATGAGGGTGAATGCTTAAATAATTAAATGCATGGAACTGCCAGAGACTTATTTTACATTAACATATGTACATATTTTACTACTATTATTATTATGATGATTATGATTATTATTGCTGTTGTTATTATTATTAATTTAATAAATATTATTATTATTATTGTTGCATGCTCATGAATTTATTCCAAAGGGCTAGAATGCATTTATTTGTAAAACTGAGATGGAATTGTACAGCTTGTTCTCTTGTGACCTTAATCATTTGCATTGAGTTGCATTTGCATGGTTGGTTGACAGTTAATTAAGATGTTCATCAAAGCCAAAAGATATGGCACCCTCATTGCCCCTGATACAAGTTTAACTGATCATAGGCAAACAACAGCTTGAGACATATGGTAGGCCACAGCAATTATGGGGAAATGCTAAATAAACGTAAGCCTCTGATGATATCATAGGGGAGTTCTATCTGTACCGTATAAGGCACATATTGGAAGTCTCAATTAGGATGTCAATTACAGTATAAACATTTTTGAATTATTAATATTTAAGTGAACAATATTTGGTCTGGGCTTGGCAAAAATACTGTTTGTGGTCATGTTTCATGACCAGCTTTTTATTCATAATGTTAGAAAGAATATGTGGCAGCTGTTTCAGGTGTGGGGTGCCATAAGTGAAAAATTTGTACCAGTTTACAGGTCTGTGCTGGCAGTGGGGTTCTGACACCAGCAATGTCCATATGAAGTGAAAATGGATCCGTAAAATACATGGCTGAATTTACCTTTTGAACATTCTACAAGATTGGAATATTTAGAGAATGTTATTATTTTTTTCACATTGTCTCATCTGTAATATTTGCTGTCAGTGGTAGAGTGAATGACTACATTGACATGGCTAGCAGCAGTAGCTATGTTTATGTTATTATTTATCTATTTGATAACAAGACACAATGTAGTAGCTTGTTACCTGACAGTAGCCAGGCTTTTTATGTAAATGTTTGCTAGTAACCAACTGATGGAGCTATGCTGGATGCAGGGATTTTACTGCAATACAATGGCATGAACTGAATATTAGACCTTAAATGTAAACTCTGCCATGAACTGCAATTAATTAATTGCTAAGTACATATAATCTTTGCTTAATTCATAACATAGATGTTTGTCCAAAACCGACAATGTCATTGTGACGTTTATTTGACCACTTATGACTGTGCTAACTTACTATCTCTTATGTTTGCTATTTAATACTGTATGGCTGTCATCAGCATAGTAGTAGTATTCACATGTTTGCACTTGTACAGTATGCAATCACAATTAATGTCATTCTCTCTGAAAAATAGCTGCTGGCTGGTGGGCTGAGCTGACCCTGTACTCTGTGAGTCTTGGTGGAAAATGTAACATGGCTGCCGGGTGGTATTGTGTGTTGTCTCTCTATCTCTCACCCTGGAGGAAAGAATGAAGGATCAAACCAAGCAGAGAGCCTTAACGCTTGTGCCCTGCCTATCAGAGCACTAGGACATTTTCAGTTTTTTTGTCTCTACCACTCCATATTATGCCATGTTATCATGCTCTCTCCTGGATGACATTAACCGGGTGGTCTTCAGGGTTACTTCAGGCTTCATGATTCTGAGATCTCACTGCCAAAATGAACATGGGGGGAGATGACTGACCAATAGGTGGCACCCCTCCCTTAGCACCACGATTGACTTTTGCAAGAGCGGGAAGCTGTAGGCATTTATTATATTATATACGCCGGGTAAGGGGGAGGGCTCGTTTAGTTTTATTTCACGCTGAACACATTTCATATTCACATTGTGATGTCTTGCAAGATGGATGGAGTGTTGAGTGCTGTAACTTTTCTATTTCTGGTTTAGATAATAGATGGTTGTACAGTTCAGTTTATGTCTTTACTCACTGATCCATGATTTCAAAGGACTGCTGTGTAGATTCAAGGTGCAATGTTCGCTTAAAATGCATGCTTTGCTTCAACACTGCGTTATGCATTATGTCTCATCACAACCTTAACAAAGTAAAAACTCAACAATACACATACATCTACCGTATACATGTTGAAGTGGTGCCCCTTTGGGCAATATGTATTGTCAAAAGAACTGCTAATGATTTTGATGCATGGCTAAAAAACAACAGGGTAATTTAAGTATTTGTTATTGTTCTGGCTATCGATAAAATTCAAATTAGCCACATAGCTTGGTGGAAATAGTGCACACCAATGTCAGATGTTCCAATTTATATTTGCAATATTCAAAATAAATGTGGATTACAGTGGTGAAAGTGAAGTTCTGTGCAGTGTTCCAGATGAAATATTGCTGTAATACAGAACTGTTTGCATATTTCAAGGAAATTATTCCAGTAAGCTACATTGTCATATTTAGTTTCACTTCACGGTAATAACTGCATGCTCCTGCCACCCAAACATTTTTTTCTAACTCACATATGACCTTATAACCTTTAACCAAAATTCGGTATTTTAGAACTGGCTTGATTAGCACATTAGCATAGCCTCTCCAAAATATATTTCATGTCATGTTGCATTCAATTATTATTACCATTTAAAAACAGATATTGACTTAATCCAGGCCATTGAGTACTGTAATAGGCATGCATGACAGCTGATGTCTTCGGCCCACGTACCTTTCTTAACCTTTGTGTTGTCCTCAGTGCAAACCGCAGTGAAAACCCAATCCTTTTTTATTTGATCTCTTCCTGAAGTGACCCTACCATTAGAAATCGTTTTTTATATTTTTGTAAGAAATGGTACACTATCAGGGTACAAAGATTGTCTTGTGTTGTTTTAAACCCTGCGGTAATGAAAGTTGGAGTCATGACCAAAGTTAAGCACCACACTTCCATTACAGAAAAATAAACAAATATGTTTTGTAGTAAAAACGTTTTGTAGAGAAATACAATCTCTGTGGACTGGGAAGTAGGAAAACAGTTATGCAGCGATGACAGGTTGTTTCAACGTGAAAAATATTGATTTAGGGTTTAAAATTCAATGAAGACTTTATCACCTCGGGATCACTAAGGTTTTCATTTTTGGCCTAGTAGACACGAGGTGCATACATAATATACACATGTAAAGCTCATTATTTCCCCAAAGGCATTCCGAAAGTCATTCTCATGGCTTTATTATGAAAAAAATAAAACATGATTTAAAGCCATATTGCCAAATGTATCTATGCGCTGTATTTATGCATAAAACAGAAATCTCTCCCTATCCATGTTCTTGAGCTTAAATAAATAAAGTATATTTTGCTTTGCTGTGTGAATAGAATAAAATATATGGTTAACTCTTGGCCGTGATCTCATACATGAATCTAATAGATACAAATGAATAAAAATAGTTATACTGTAAGTGCATTGTACATTGTATTAGCAACATTTTCAATCTTGAATGTTGTGGTGTCAAATTATTGTTGTTTGTGTACTGTAGCAGTTTCTCAAGTTTAATTGCACCAGGCCTGTCAAATCATTTGACATTTGACAAGCCTTAGATGCAGATCTGACCAGAAATTTTGATGGTCAATGCAGCTTGCATAATGAGAGAATTGATTTTCTCACCAAGTAAACAGCCTCTGTGATATGCATTCTGCCCATGTAAACCTACTTTCTAAATTATTGAAGAGTTACCACTTGTACACAGTGTGGATCTCAGTCGGAGAAGCCCTGGTTTTACCTGCACTGATGTGTCTTGTTGGTCTGATGTAGTATCTGTCGGTGGAAAGGATGACACACACATGCCACCCACCCTCCCCCCCGATCCCACCCTGGCACTGTTACCGGTACACGGTATGAGGCAAGCAAGGTGGAGGAGGCTGCTGGGAGCTCTCGGGGCCTGCTGTGGGCCTGGGCTCATTGTGGATGCAGTGTGCATTCTCCACTTATCTACAGACACTGTTTCTGCAGAGGCAAAGCAAAGGAAATGACGGACGCAAGCAAACATGGTCTAAACATGGGATTAAAAAGAAAGAGACTCATGTGGAAAATTGGAACTCTCTGAGAAACACTATTCATTCTCCCGTTATGGTGACTTTAGATGAAAACACTTTGTTGTAAGAATACATATAGGGATAACAGACCATTGTGTGTTATGTTACATAAGCAATCATTTCCCAAAGTACCCAGTTTCAGTGGTAATGTGGAAAAAGTAAGGCCTTAACTTAACTGTGACAGACTCACAGTTAAGTTCACAATGTTGACTCCCAATGTGCTGTATAGTATTGCGCTATTCTCTGAGCTGAAAAATAATATCGACATATATATATTTTTCATAGCCATGCTTCTTTTTTTGAAAACAGACATCTGAGAAAATTAATTATATAATACTTTAAATTACTTAGTCTTTAGTCTTTTGCAGCTATTTTCAAAATAATAACCCCATGTGAATTTGTGACGGTTGGAATTGTTCTTTCAACTGATAGCAACAAGAAGTCTTAGTTCCTGAAAGTCCTGTGCCCTTTTCTCCTCAATTTCTCATGCATATGTGCCCTTTCTTGTGCATTTCAGTAGCTAGTCATCTGTGTGAAAGGCGGTTTGATCTTTTTTGTCAAAAGTAGGCTTTCTGTGATTAATTTCCATGTGCGGTCGCTCTATACCAGTGCTACTCAAGTTCACGTCCAGAGGGCCACTGTG
Source organism: Conger conger (assembly GCF_963514075.1). Taxonomy (NCBI): domain Eukaryota; kingdom Metazoa; phylum Chordata; class Actinopteri; order Anguilliformes; family Congridae; genus Conger; species Conger conger. The sequence goes on from NC_083765.1 coordinate 16,582,813, forward strand.
TCTGCAGTGCTTCAACCGCGTGCGCTACACCACCTGATTTCCCAAATTACCTCATTATCTGAACCAAACAGGTAAAATAATTAGTGAAATTAGGTGGTGTAGTGCATGGTAAGAGCAAATACCTGCGGACACTGCGGCCCACAGTACATGGAGTTGAGTAGCTAGCTTGTGTCAGGGACTCGGCAGGGTCGGAGACAGTTGTTAATAGCAGTCTATATTTCTGTGTGTTTGTGTGCGCACGTGTGTGTGTGTGTGTTCATGCATACATGTTCCCTGCATCAGGGTCTGCAGACTGGGACGAAAGAGCTGGAGGAAACGGGCCTGAGGTTCTGTCAGAGCCTGCTGTCCCTCCGGAGGAACACTCTAATCTCCAGCAGGAAGTTCTTCAGCCATGCGTCAGCCCTCCTCGACCTGGATGACAGCCTCCTCGACCACAAGTCCCACAAGTGAGTCTTCTGGTTGCTTGCTGGAGTTCACCCGAATGACAAAGTTGCAGACATTTAGGCAGATTTTTTTGTATGTGTGACAAACCTCTGGCTGAATTGTTATTTTCATATTTTGATGTATGAATGATGATCAGCACCAATGTATTCAATCCATGGCTGGTGTGATGATAGAACAGAAACAAAAAGAGAGAGTTGTATTTTACGTCTATCTTGTGGAGAAAAATGTGTTGAGATATTTTATAGTGATACTACATAAATTGGTCTTGGACTAATATGTGCCTTGTGAGCTGGGCCATGTTCTGCCAAAGTTGCCGTCCTCCCTGTTGGTTTCACATACTCATGTAGAATGAATACTCATGCTGTTTAAAGCTCATTCTGGGTTTCCTGTATTTTGTGGCCTGGGTATTGAACAGGGAGTCCGTGGACCCCTTAGGTCCCACTCTTTGGGTTGCCCAGGCCACATGGACATTGCCACTTTGTGGCACGACGTGATGCTATCTGAAGGGTGACCGACTCTCACGCCAGCGTGGGCAGGGTCCATACTGTGGCACTCTCTCAACTCTGTCTGTTGTCCTCTCTGCTCTCTACCTGTTTAAATGGAGCAAAAGTATGTGTGGGCTGTTCTGCTCTCACTTTGCGTAAACAAAGGGCCTCAGAGTAGTTGAAAATTCAGTTTGACTTTGAAAGTCTAATGTATTCCTGTGCAGTCACGCATGCAATGCATACTTACAAATGAGTACTGTAAATTTAGTATAATATGCTTCAAGTTAAAATTTTAATTAACTTTACTTTAAAACTTAATGCAGTGATTTCATTCCACAGTTTCAAATTGTGTGAATGCATTTGTCCAAAAAGGTCTTTAAAGTATAAATAATGAGAATAGCCAAGAAAAAAAGCCATATAACCTAATACATCACTTTTAGTGAATCATTCCTTGGAATAATACCTGATGGTCCAGGATGATTTATCTTGCTGTAAAAAAGAGTGTTGATGAGCTAGCTGATAAAGTGTTATCAATAATGTAAGCAATGTAATGAATTAGCTTTGTAAGTAATTTGGCCTTAAAAAAATTGCACCCATCTGCTTGAAGTTTCAGTCATCTGGTAGCAACTCATCCAAATATCTGTGCATAATAGTAATTCGGAGCATTTTCTGCCAACTTGACAGGTCAGTGATACTGTATATGTTATTGGTCAATTTTGTAACATATATTTTCCTGATCAGCTGGCTGAATTTATATAAAAAGTAAATGAATCATGAACACAACATGACAATGCAATGAGAAGTATAGGTAGGATAAGTAGGTTGGTTAACATAATGTGATAACATCATAGTAGAGTAAAGTGAGCTCCTGTATACAGATTTTACAAAAAATGTTGTTCTTTTATTTAGTCCTGCAATGGGTTGGACATACAGTTTCCCTTAGAATGAAATTACCTTGACTGTGTGGAGCTCTGCCCCAGTGAAAGCCATGTGTCTCAACCCCCCTGATCAAATCTCGTTTCCTGGGGAAGCCTGGCTCCAAATTCCAAATGGTTATAAACGCCAGATGGTTCATTGGTTCATTGCGGACCCATTTGAGTGGTCAACATCATAGGCCTGATTTTGGATTCAAGGAGACCAAACCAAGCAATCAGGGAGAATGCAATCAGACTCCCGTGCACACTGTGCACGTCACTTCTATGTACAGGGTGTCTGTAGCCAGACCCCTGTATGTAGCTTTTATTACCAGGTATGACTTTTAAGACTCCGTAAATTGGTTTCCTTTGTAATACTTTTATGTATATTTTATTTGGAACTAGAGTGTCATTATATATATAACCTGCCTGGTAAAATAAATAGTTAAAACTTGATCTGTGTAGTTTCGCTTACTGAACACTCACTGTTACACAGGGAATGCTTGGTTACCCCCTCGGGTTGGTCTAGGGCGGATGTAAATTTACGCTTAATGTATCACGGCGTATAGCGCCCATAGACCTCTGATGGTAAATCACTCGCCTCCGCGTGGTAGTTCATTCATGTCGAGAACAGCCGTAGCTTGTTGGTCTTCTTGGGTCCCTAGGCTGTAAACAGATATACCCAAAAGTAGCTATTCCTGCGACCTCTGTAATGACTGCAGATATCTAGCCAGCTCATGAGACGTGCACATAACGCGCAATGTGACATGCGGCGGTACCAGCAGAGGATTGTTCAGGGAGCCCGTTACGGTACAGGATTCCTGTAGCGATCAAGTCCAAATTATAAATAAGACATCCACCAAATGTGGATAACTAATCTAAATTATTATTCAAATGGAGTCAGAAAAACGAAGGTGAATGTATTGGCCCCATTGTGGAGATTCTTGGTGAGCCCGGACCAGTAAAGAGCGGAAGGCAGAGTGGTACTACTGTCTTTGTATCGTGGTTTATTTATTGGCTGATCTAGAGTCTCCGTATAGGGGCCACTAATATTTAACCCTACTAATATTCTCTTTCAGCAACACCAGAAGGACACGCATGCTGATACCTTCGGCCCTCGCTAAATTCCATGGGGTTTTACGGTTTGAATAATTCCTTACTGTACATTCTGGTTGAGATTCTGGAAAGCCATACCATTGTGACTACTGTACCATTTTTTATGGAAAGCCTGATTTTCAGACAAGGAAGTTTCTCTTCACAGAGGTGCTCGATACCTGAGTTTAAGTGATAGTCCATATCTGTGAATCTCCTGTGCTGTGTCTTTGTGTCTTCATGAGGGTTAAAGGGTGAGCTGCACTGTCCCTCTTTTTCTGCCTGATAATGACTGGATTTATCGCTGTGATTCATTAAAACTGCAGCTGAAGGGAGATTATTTACGATTATGGATTCCTCATCATTTCCTTTGCTTGATCGGTACATCTTCAGTGAACGTTGTCCTAGGATATGAAACTCACCATCTCTGTGGGGTCAATGTGGGTCACGTTGTGCTGGTTAAAGACTGATTATTGCCAGTATTGCTATGCTATTATGGCTTGATCTGAGGCTAAGAGCTGTATAATGTACTGTCCTTTTGTAATGTCTCTAGTATGCAGTATGAATGGCCTAGCTTTTACATCATGGTTAATGTTTACAAGGCTTGCATTGCTTACAGTTGAATATGAAATTGGTTGTCGGAAATGTGTACATGCACAAATAAAACTTAGTTTGTTTGGAGAATATTGCAACTATTTGCTAAACATATTTCATTTTAGAGTATGCATAGCATTCGATACAAATGCATTATGTCAATGCTTAAGTTTAATGTATGGAAATGTGGAATATTTCATTATAAATTGACTACAATAGTTTGATTCTTACTTCATTCTAGGAATGAAGATTGTGATGTTTCAGAAATAGCCAGTTCCCTGCTCTTTCTGAAAGGTGTCATGCTTTTGTTATTTTCTTATCCTTATTTTTTGCTGGTGGAAAACAGGAGCTGAAGTTACCATGTCTAGATGTCTTCCTCCTTTATTTCAGTGGACTGGTGATATGTTCCTTTGACAATCAACGCAGTTGCTGTCAGATAGTCGCCCGTTCTAGTCTGCAAACTGGTTGTATTATATACAGGCTAAGTCTCTGCCACCATCTCCTTCAAACTTTTTATTTGTTTATATTTTAAGATGTACATTATTGATTTTGCATACCGTGTGTGTGCGGTGTGTGTGTAGATGCATGTATGTTATGTGTGAGTGTGTGTGTTTGCATGTGCATGTGTTTCTACAAATTGATTTGTATGAAATCAGCAGTTTCTATCATTTGTAAAGGCCAGCATTTGTGTTTCTTATTAAATCATGTTGATTTAATTCTCATTGATCAATTTTTTCAGAAGTTGCAATGAAAACCTGCACGATTTCTGTATAGTAATGGAATTCAGGACCAATCTTACATGTTAAAGTTTTGTTTGTATGTATAGTGGGGTGAACATTATTAAGTAGAGATTATGATGGAGACTGGAGACTAACTAGTGTTATACACAGTGCACATTTTATCCTGTGAAGCTAGATAATAGTCTATCATAGCCATGAACTGCACCTCACTTATTTGACTGTGAGGATTGGACAGCAATGCACTTCAAGCACTGCGGGTCCTATTTTACGGGTATAAAATGTCCCTTGATCGTGCAAACACAGCTGTGGCAAGTGCAGATTGATATTTGGGAGAGACATTTACACAAGTAACACCAAAAGACATTTACAAGATGCCACATAGTAATGGGACACAGCAGGGGTGGTAGTGAGGCACAGGACATCAACCTTCTGCTGAAGGCAGGTGTGTATTAACAGCACACAGAGTGACAGTGATCAAATCAAGATTAATCACTCTCAACTCCCACTCCTCTCACCACCGTCTAAAAACCCCCAGTTAAGATGTACTAATGTCCTCTTCAGCATACACCGACTGAGAGAGGTGAGTTAAGTCTGAATGGGAATACAATGGCAGGCTAGTGGATATGCTGATTTGGAAAAGAGATATTTAGTGAAAAAGGTATGTGGTGCCTTCCCCCATACAGATCTAAGTTATTGAGGATTACATGCAGTGCTGTTCCTGGCCCCATTAAGAACAGTGCTGTTACACTGACCTTATACAGTGCATTGGGTAAACTTCACTTTCACTTTCAAGGTCTTACCATAGTTTAGGTTTCTGTTTTTTTTTTTTTTTTTTAAACTGAGGATCTGTGAGCGTACTCACCCTACCACCCTACAGCAACCTATAGACACTGCTCATCTTCTGCCTCTTTTGAAATGGACTGAATCACTGTTGTTGCTTAGAAATACTATGCAAGCCCCTCTGCAGCGCAAGTGTGTTAATTTATTTTAACAAAGCAGCCAGAACTCGAGAGACTACTGCTCTACAAACTGAAGTTTTAATCAGGTTCATTAGAGCTGTGCTGGTTTCTGAGGTGCTGTCTTGGTTCAGTCTTCAGAATGTGGTGGCGGAATGCTCAGGGAGAACACAGCCTTTTGTTTTCAACAGATTGACAAGCTGAATGCTGATGAATGCATTTTTGGCTTCATGTTCATACATTAAAATTTCACATCAAGAGCCTATATACAATGCCAATTTCAAGAACTATTCAATATCTCCTGCACTGCAGGTCTCCTGTTTGTTCTGAAACTCACTTTACAGCATTGTGTTTGATAGCAGACAAGTATGGTGAGGGTGGCAATGCTAAGTGTGGGGATGATAGTACAAAAATGATGGTTCAAGTCAGTGTTGGCACAGGTTAATATTACCATCCACAGCTAAGTAAAGGAAGCAATACCAGTGGCACGACATACTATTCCAGTAAATAATTCAGAATAATGTTAAAGTAACTGAGCTGACTGTCAGCCATTTAAAAACATCAGCATTATTCTCTATACGTCTAGTTCAGCAACAGCATCTTGAATATTGCATGTCTCTCCTTTGAGCGAAGTGAAATGGAATCAATCTTCAATGTATATTGGAAACGTGTTGAGTCGAGCTGATCGTAATACACTCCCAAGAAGTGTCTGTAATGGTTTCTGAGTGCACACACTGTAAACAAGACTGGCATGTGCTGCGCAGTAGTGCTGGTCTCCCAAAGAGAGTCTGATTAAAACGCTGTCCCCTGCCGTCACAGTGACGTGCTCTCTCCCAATCTGACACTCTACTCACAGCTTACACTTTTTCATCCACAAAATGGGTTATTTGTGGAACTTAGAGTATTTAAATATCTATAGTATGTGCTTAGTCGCGGAAGTAAATTCACTCTGCTTTAACCTGGAAATATACATACTCCAATTTAATGGTGTTCGGTAGTAAATAAGCAGTGTTGTGCTACATTTGTTGTGGTGACTTCTGTTATGCTACCATTCTCTCATACATTATATTCCATCACACAGCAATGTAATGTTTATGGAAAACATGAATACCTTTCAAGAGTCATGTCGAATGACATTTAATTCATCACACTGCACAAGTTCTGAATTAATCATGTGAATAGGATTAACCTTATTAGTTTAAGACAGATTGGTATTGAGGTTGGCTGAAGTTGTATGAAAGTGCAGACCGTGTGCTAAATAACACCTTAGGCCAAGATATTGTAATTGAGTCATAATGACAGAGACCAACATTTTAACATTTTGACAACACATATTTTTCATGAAAGTCAGATATTAGTTCCCTCAGTTAGTCTTCAATCATTTTGATGACAGATAAGCATTTATTGATGTGATAATATATATTTAGTCCATTATTCTAATTGAGATATTGACAGCGAATAACGTTTTAAAACGATTTATGATGACTGGGTACCTCAGAATAATCAACACATTTATAATCATCCCAGATGACTTAAGTGAGATAGCTTGGTTTAATTTTAGCTCCAGTCTTAATTATCTTTCCTTCACTGTGCTGGATCAAAGGGTTTGGACAGATTTGTAATAGATGGTAGACAATGTAATGTACATTTGCTGCTAAATCAAGTCCCGCTGAAAAATAGCATTTTTACTTCATACCTCAATTCTGTTCTTCACTGCAGTGCATGAATATTCTATGCTGTGGTCACGAGTTGGTCAACATCTTAACTCTGAGACACAACCCAATGTGGTAAATGTAACTATTGCATGCATTCGTTTTTCCAATTAATTCTTGCCAATTAGGAACAGATATTATTTGCATTGAAAAAATAAACATAACATTGGCTCTGCCTCATCTTGACCACCACCTAGCTGAATTAGAGCACCATGATTAGGGGCACATCTTTGCGTGGTCTTTCCCATTGATTGAAAAGCTTATGCAGTACTGTATGTTTACCTATTTGCAGCAGCAGAAACTATTTTTTAATTAGGTAATTCTTTTACATTTTTTTGCAGAGCAATTGTATCAAGTTTTGTTGTTTTGATGTTTTTTGTGCAGTAGAAGGAAATCATTCTTTGTTTGCATTACCAATGTATGTAATAGAAGGATGACAGGTTTACAAAGTTTGAAAAAGTTTCAGTTACTGATCTGTACCATGATCTGTACCATGACAACGCAATGTGTGCGTTGACAATCGGGAATCAGTTATTTCACGATCATGCAGTTCATAACTGAAATAATTTATGTTTTGTATATGACAATGCATTTGTTTTTAATGTGCTTTGGGATATTGCTCTCCTGGATCATGAGCCTTTATTGTGGACTGAAACTGGTTCTCTTTGTGAATTTACCTGTATATGGCTTGGTTAACTTATCCTGCTTACTTTTCATGGCAAAAAATGAAGAGCTGAATAGATTGAAAATGTCTGGACAGTGTATCTCATTTTAGCCAATGATCTTGGCAAGTCGGACCACTTGGTTACTTCTCTGAGCTTCTCTGACAACTGACCTTCTTTTTCGGTTGCTAACCAATCTTTTTATACATTTCTCCAGTTCTTTGCCTCCTAACAACTCATCAACTTCAGGTTCTATGTTCCTTAGGACTGTGTGGACTGATCTGTTCTGCTGTTTCCATTCAAACTTAGTACAGGCGGATTTGAAATGAGCAGATGTGGACCTTGTTAAAGTATTGTGTGATTTCACTCAAAAGGGTCTGCTTATCAATTAGGTCAATTTCATATTTTTATTCTCAATACATGTCTGAAGACATATAAATACCATTTTGACATTATAGAGAGTTGCTCATGTAATATTTTTTTTCTTCTGACCTGCAGGCATTCATGAAAAGGAAAATGTTCCATTTAGATAGACTTGTCAAGTTGAAATCCTTTTCCAAAGATGTTAACATCCAGGCTGCGGACCGTCATTATCTGGTGTCCAGACTGAAATCGTTATAACCTTTGCTGAACTATTATCAAGGTCAGGTGGCTCTGCATGAGTCAAATGAGTTCCGATTGTATACTGCATAGACTAATGGAGGTTATATTACCTCTGTAGATTGGGGCACTTGATTATGCCGGGGTTCACTGAAGGTACATCGTAGTGATCTCTTATGTTTATGCATGTATGGATAATTAAAAATACAGTAAAGGTTGATTACTGTTCATTGTCAGCAGTATATGGATGGCTTCTCCTCTTTTGTATATTATAAACATTCCTATTCATATCAATCATCTGAACACTTTCCATGAGTTTTATTTCCTCATTAAACTAGCCTTGATGCTTTATGTTTGCAAACATGCTTTTTTTTACATAATTGTATGATTTTTAATCATTGGATACATAATGCTTGCAATTTAGTAATAATAGCTGTTGCACCCCAGAGACTGGATTCAGATCATAGTATAATTTCCATGGTTCAGCAAGGAAATTATATTGTAATTATTTGATATATGATTTTGTGGAAAATGGAATACAGCTAAATATGTGGGATTCGTCTGGGATTTTAATCTAATTCTAACATCTAATAGGGTAATCCAGCCTAGAAACAATTTAAGTAAATTGCATCCACAAAACAGGACATACTTCTGTTCCAAGGATCTGTCCTCAAACAAACTGACTAGACGAGATTACAGGTCTTTTTGACACTACTCTGTCAGCAAAGCCACTTTTGGCTCCAATTCAGAGCCACAGCAGTCAATAGACATGTTTACATTAATATTCATGAACTGCAGGGTGAAGTCACTGGCCCATACCAATATCCGGTTATTTTGATCAGCACATTCCGCGGAGCTGGAATCCATAGCTAGCATGTGACTCTAGCTAACCAAAACTTGTGGTGTTGTGTTGCTAGTTGTTCTCTGAGATACAAGACCAACCCAGTCTGAACCATAGATGCATTGGCGCAAATATCTGCTTGCAGCTCCTCACTACTAAACATACCACAGCTGTGTTTAAGGACTTCTTGTATCCTCAAAGAAGAGCCCACTGCTTGAATACAACAACAGAAAAGTATCTTGGTGGGTTTTTCCAATATAGGTTATGTAATTGCAGTTCAGAACCCGGCCAATGTCAACTTAAAACAGTTTCGCAAACAGGCATATTTGAGAAAGCTTGGTGAGTTTGTTTGATCCTTGTGTTCTTATGTGACACTTTGAAGTGTTTATGTTGGAGTCACAGTTGCAAGTCTGTTTCCAGCTGTCTGTATCAGCAGTTTTCAAAAGTTAATTTACCACTCTGTAAAGAGTAAAGCATTTTCTGAAAAGCTATTGCATAGACAGTAGTTGCAGATTTGACAGCAATGAAAAAGCAATTTCAACTGACTTAAAAAGCATATTTTGTGAATGACAGTAAGATTGCCCAGTGTGAATAAAACTCTGCATTTGTGTTGTACTTCACTGGAGTAACTGTAGAAAAGCACTAATGCTCTGTCTGGGACTTCTGGGACCTGTTTTGATATATTTCCAAGAAGAAAAATCTTTTCACTCATATATTACCTACCAATTTCCCCTCTCCATTTGCATTAATGCAGCTTTTGAAACCATGGTCTTTCAATATATTCTGAAATAAATATATGATCTCAAATGCAATATGTTTCTTTTCTGTATTCATTGATATTGCATGTGTTTTCAAAATTGAACTAATACTCAGTGACAACTTTATTACGGTGACCCTGTACACCAGTTTGTTAATGCAAATATCTAATCAGCCAAACATGTGGCAGCAACGCAATGCATAAAAGCATGGTCAAGTGGTTCAGACCAAGCATCCAAATTGGGAAGATTTTTTTTCATAGTGACTTTGACTGTGGGATTATTGTTGGTGCCAGACAGGGTGGTTTAATTATATCAGAAACCTCTAATCTTAGCTGATTTTCACGCACGCACACGCACACACACGCACACACACGCACACACACACCTGAGTTTACAGAGAATGATGTGACAAACAAAAAAGACCCAGTGAGCAGCAGTTCTGTGGGTGCTAATGTCTTTTTAACGAGAGAGGTCAGTTGAGAATAGCCAAACTGGTCCAAGCTGACAGGAAGGTGACAGTAAATCAAAACAACCACATGTTAAAACAGTAGTATGCAAAAGAGCATCTCACATACCTCAGTGACAAGAAAGTTGTCACTGAGTGTATTTTAATAACCTCAACAGTTACATTACATCTCAAGGCACTAAAACGGTTTGTTTTCAATGCCAATAAAATGTGTGCTAATATGCACAGAAAATCATCAGCCAGTCCCTGAACATTGGGCCTCATGCAGTGTATTCTTATCATAAATGTATCTTCTTTAGAACGAAGGGCTCATATGAGTGTGCCACGTTGGATTCAACAAACACACCTTACTTCAGACTAAATGAAGATATTCGTTATGATACAGTATGTGTGGTACTGTAGGTGGGTTCTGTTGGATAGATGGCCGAAAGGGATAACTGATACCCGATTGGGTAGATTGCGGTTCCTTCATTTTGGCAAAACATAACAGTAAGAGCCGTCGTCTGGCAGTCGGAGGGTTGCCGGTTCGATCCCCCGCTCGGCCTGTGTCGAAATGTCCCTGAACAAGACACCTAACCCCCAAATGCTCCTGACGAGCTGGTCGGCGCCTTGCATGGCAGCCAATCGCCGTCAGTGTGTGAGAGTGTGTATGAATGGGTGAATGAGAATTGTACAGCGCTTTGGATAAAGACGTTATATAAATGCCAACCATTTACCATTTTACTAAAACATTCGAGATAAAAATGAGCAATGCAGTTGCTGAAATTTTTTTCATATTTGATCTTCAATGCCTAGTTTGAAAATTTGATCCAAATTTTGTGTGCAGGTGAGCTGTGCTGACATGCAAGGCTCTTGTTTACGTGAAACCACTGGTAAATGTTGTGCTACTGAAGTAAAAATAATAAATAATGGAAAATTGGCCTATGCACCAAGTTCTATTAAATCTCTTTTTGCTTTTTTTGTGAAGTGGCACATTGCAACTTTCAGGGCGAGTGCACTATACATTTGATAATCGTTCCCACCCCCCTCTGACACTGAAGAAAATGTATTGTCTACTTTGTTAAGATGAACTCATCATTGGCTAAAATGAGTTTGGCCTTCATTTGGTTTTCATGATCAGGCAACTGCATGATTCCCCCTAATGCAATTATGACTGAAGTCCAGCCCCACTTGTCCGTTTCCCGTAATCCCGTAACCATCCCAACCCTTGACGAGGCCTTGTCAGCAAGCGGATGGGACCCGAGCCTTCAGACGCCACTCTCCCCGATCATCTGCTCCCTTTCAGATACACCGCGGGCGTGCTCAATCATTGAAACACTCCTGAAACTCAAGTGTTTGTGTGAGGAAGAAAGTAGCTTTATTCGAGGAATACTAATTGCAAAGAAAGCAATCAAAATAGGAAATGCCATGTTCTGGCTGGATGTCTCAATATCTCTGCTTGAACTGAATGTTTAGTCACTGATTAAATGCGACGACACGTAGTAATCTACAGTTCTACTGAGGACCATGGACAAGAGTGAACTTTTAATGCATCCACTGTTAAACTGCCCTAGGATAATGAAAACTTAAGCTTTGCCACAAGGGAAAACTACATTAAGGCATTAAGCATTAAGCAACTGTTCGTGAAAGTTCTCAGGCTGAATCAGGACACACATAGCACTATATTTATCCAGCCTTCATATATAAGTCTTGATATTTAATCCAATATACTGTAAATATAATTGGAAAGCTGGCTTTCTGCTTCCTAAAGAAATAAGCTTGAGGTTGGACTCCCGCTCTGTCTCTTACATTAAAAAATAAAATGTAAATAAATATTTTATTTTTAGAGGATGTCATACTCCCCATATGCTCAAAGCAGAGGTATGTTTCGAGGATAGAAGGAACAGTGCACTGACATCCCAAGGTGAAGGAGAAACCTGCCATTATTTAGCTGCTATCGTCAGTCGTCCGTTGATGAAGTGGCAGCAGCTCTCTGGATTGCGTACTCACTGAGGTTGCTGGGGACCATCAAGCCATTATGTCCAAACAAATGTTAGCACTGTAAAAGGGGACAAGCAGCCTCTGCTCAACCTCGTAGACAAACACAAACATGCCCCCCACCCCCACCCCCTACAGCTCTCATCAAGCGACATGCCACGCGTGTCATTTGTAAATCCAATATTCCTGTGACACTTGATTTAAGTATGAAGGTGTAATGAGTAACTGTCAGGGAGATGTATGGCGTCCTTTGGGCAGAGTAGCACAAACAAATGAGGCCTGGACTGGTATTTGTGTGATCACTTAATTAGAGCTGGAGCTGGAAAAGAAGGTGAATAGTAATCTGTTTCATCATGAGTCATCTCTCCACCAGTTATTGCAGCTCTACCCTTTGGTCTTGCAGATTATATTCTTTCACCTCGTAGATAGCTGCACTTTTTTGCTGCCCAATATGTGCAAATAGAATGTCATTTTGAGTGTGAAGCATAATGGGCATTATTGTCTTTCTTTTTTTTCAGCCTACATTGTGGACATTTTGAGAGAAATGAAATGATACCTAGTTTAGTGCTCAATGCATAAGTCATTTATTTCACTGTGTGTTTTGCTGTGCATGTGGCAAAGTGACAGCTTGTCTTTATTGCTATTGTTGTCTAGAACTATCTCTACCCTTTTGGCAATAAATTAGACACCAAATAGCATTTTATCTATTGTAAATCACTGTCTGGCTTTGTGTGCTTATTTCAGTGTTATTAAGGGCACTGTTGTCACCTTGGATAAAAGTGTGGGGCACACTGACAGCAGATCAAAGTGTCAAGTCTTAAACTACACAGCAAAATGTTGTGTACAACTAAATGTTACTTTAGCTGACTTTATTTAAACATGTAGATATTAAAAAGTGCCAGATTCGGAACGGTCTAGTTTCAAAGGGGTTTATGCAGTGCTCAGAGGTGTTAGCATATTTGTTGTTATTTTTTGTTTTTGTTCTGCATAGTGATGGGCAAGATGAGATTTTTGGGATCTCATTAGTTTTGCTAAACAGCTCAAACCAAGAGGGAAGCCATCTTTCAATCGCTTATTCAGCCATGTGGCAGAGAAGTGTGTTTTGTTAAAATGAAAAAAAAAAAACAACCTTGAATTCACAGTTCTGTAAAAGTCATGTCTCTCTTTGCAATATAATCAATAGCCATTAACATACAAACAATTAGAATAAATACAATCGTAACAGAATTGGTGATGAACATCATTATCTGTTCATCACCAAATGGGATACAGCCGCAAATAGATATGCAGAACTGGCGTGCCCACAGAGAAATGGTGGGTAGCCTGCCAGTGATTATTGTCACCAACCGGGTTGCCAACTCCACCAAATTCTCTTGGAGGCGTCTTCATAGGCAGATCTTCTGGCAGAGGTTTCACCATCACTGAAGCTCTGGGTTGTTGTCAGGTAGAGGTTTCACCATCACTGAAGCTCTGGGTTGTTGTCAGGTAGAGGTTTCATCATCACTGAAGCTCTGGGTTGTTGTCAGGTAGAGGTTTCACCATCACTGAAGCTCTGGGTTGTTGTCAGGTAGAGGTTTCACCATCACTGAAGCTCTGGGTTGTTGTCAGGTAGAGGTGTCACCATCACTGAAGCTCTGAGTTGTTGTCAGGTAGAGGTTTCACCATCACTGAAGCTCTGGGTTGTTGTCAGGTAGAGGTGTCACCATCACTGAGGCTCTAGGTTGTTGTCAGGTAGAGGTGTCACCATCACTGAGGCTCTAGGTTGTTGTCAGGCAGAGGTGTTACCATCACTGAAGCTCTGGGTGTTACCATACATTATGATAAATTAAATATGAGCAAGAAATTCTGTTGAATTTTATGCATACTTGTTATGTACAGTACTAGCTTGTAAACTGCACTTATATATAAAAAATATAGGTAACACTTTATAATAACTGTGCATCAGTATGTGTTTGAGCATTTTGCACTATTTTGCTTAATGTCAATAATCATTTTCAATATGATCCAATTAGAGAGAGATAAAAAGGAAATGTTACAGCGTTAGCAAGCAATGTAAACATGTACCCACTCACAGTAAGAGGTAAACAAAAGAAGAGAATAAACAAGTGCTAACGCGCATACACGCATGCTCTTGAAGAGATACAGCAATCAAGCTGCCTGTCACATTCACAGCCCCGCACGGATCCCTGTTTTTTAATCTGATTAGAGCGGCAGGGCCTCGTGCTGACTGTCAATCAGTGCTCTGCTATCTGAAGGTCGGCCGATCCTTCACGGGTCTGGACAGAAGGATCTGCATGTACAGGGAGCAGCCCTTGTACACATCTCTCAACCCTGTACATCCTCTAAACTCCTCATTTACTTCACACCAGCCTGGCTGCTTGCACATGCCTTTGTTGCCACAGTGATATTTGAAAATAGCATATACTGTACAGTAGTTTTAATGATATGATAAATTCATTATTCTATCCAAATATATCAGATGTAAGCCTTGTGCAATGTTTACAAGGCATCTGTTTTTTTTTTTTTTTAAACACAGAACATTGTTTGTTTCACATCTTTGAACATAATAGCAAGATGAACTTGTGTCAATGAGTAAGTGATATTTAAGTCTGCCAGAAATAACTGCAGACATCATCCAGACCTAATTATACTGTAAAATACATGCAGCCTACTCGTACATTAAGAGTTATCAATCTTCATATTGTACTGCATATTTCATAATCCATGTGCAGAATACTGCTTTTGTATTAAGCATCAAGTTTATACTGTATCAAAGTTGTTCATACAAAACAATGTTTTTTATTTTATTTAGAATGTTTTTTAAGTGCTAGGTGCATACAGCAAAAGATAAAGAGAAGATTTTGTTTATTTTCATTTAATTAAAACTTGAGGTATAGTCTGAAAATGTGGGTTTTGCTAGATTGGCAGAAATTGAATTGTTGCTATTGGATAGACTGGTAGAGTTGTGACTTTTGGCTATGG
Source organism: Conger conger (assembly GCF_963514075.1). Taxonomy (NCBI): domain Eukaryota; kingdom Metazoa; phylum Chordata; class Actinopteri; order Anguilliformes; family Congridae; genus Conger; species Conger conger. The sequence goes on from NC_083765.1 coordinate 16,598,036, forward strand.
GCCAGTGCCACTGAAAGGCATGGGGGTGTTCTGGATCACTACATTAGACACAATCCCTTCCCACACATGCCATCTCCCTCTCTCATCTGAGCCAGGGAAAGCAGCTACAAGCAACACATTCTCATTTAATTGCTCCTTCAAGGAGACCTCAAAGGTAAACTGACTGTGGCAAGCTCAGAAAGCGATGATGGCATCTATAGTAACTGCCACTTTTTGAAACTTCCTTTACCACCTGGTGTAAAAATGTGAGGATGAGGGGAAACCCTGACCTGATCAGTGAGCACTCCACCTGCACTGTGTTCACTTCATTCGGAAAGGATATGGAATACAACTACTCTACCTATTAAAAGCAACATTTTGATCTTTGTGTTTACCAGAGGCCCGTAATACACAAGGTGGGAAATTTGACTTATCTACTCCAATGGACCTGTTCAAAATGAGCCACATACAGCTGCCATGCAGTCATGTTCATACAAAATATATCAGGACATTTCTTTCTTTGGGATAAGTGCCATTTTAAAACAGACCTGAGATCATTTTATCAGGGTGGGGTTGGAGCGGAGGACCAAGTGCGACTAAATAATACCCCTCCTAGATCCCAGGGGCAGTGTACAGGGATAAGTGGGACAAAAAATGAGAATAACTCCCGTAACAGGGGGGAGAAACAAAAACAAACCCGAAGGCGATTCTTAATAGGGAAAACAGAAAAGGAGCCCAAAATGGCTGAAGAAAATAAAACGACCCTTTGAGAACAGGGCGAGTGTACCGACCAGTAACTGTGCCGAATAACGAGCACAGAGAGTGCCCAATCAGGGGCAATGAAATAAAAATACAACCTAGCCAAAAACAGCGTAGGCTAAACAAAAACCATGAGGCGCAGCTCAGGAATAAACACAAACCAAAATACATTTACCGGGGACAACGTCCCTCTACCGCCGGCTCACACGAGCCCAAAATAAAAGAAGAAAATAAACCCTTAGGGAAGGCGTCGGTAGAACCACACCAAACGCCTTCCTACCTTTTAGAATAATTTGTTAGGAAGTTTAAATCAGTGAACACACACCTGCACAGTACCTGACTCAAACCTCACGTCTACCGTGTGCATTTACCGGCTTGGTGTTAGAGCGAACAGTAACACAAAAGCACTGAGGCTCATACAAACTGGCCTTAAATACACAGCTGGGAGGCCATTCCCCTAATGCAAACGAGGAACAGGTGATAACAATGATCCCAGGCCCTCTAGCGGTCACCACGGGAATAACCTCCCACCATGACACATTTAGTTAAACGGGTGATTATTTTTCTGGGTTGCATCTTTGCAGCAGGTAACTTAAGGAGCCGGCCATTCTCAGTAATTCTAGCTGAACAGGAGGAGAAGGTACTGTCTCTCTCTCACTGTAGCTTGGACAGGGAGAATGTAGTTGCATAACCACTCAATAAAAAGGAGGACCAGCCTCAAAAGATGCAGGGTTGTAGGAGAAGCAGAGAGAATATCATTGTACTGAGGCACTGAGAAACATATCTGATCCAAATGGTCTTGGACTGATACTATGCACTTTCCGGTAGTGTGGAAATTCTCACCTGGTTACATAACAGCAAGCGGGTATGCTTCAGGGTAATAATATTCATGAAACTGACAGACATGGAATACTCCCTGTCAAAAAGTATACTTGTTTGGTTTATTGTCTCTTAAATCCAGGTCGATGGTTGTGACTACCAAAGCACAGCATGGGTGCTGGATCTTGTATTCATCTGACTGAAAAGGTCAAGTGGTCCTGCAGTGAACAGTGAACTTTTGCCAATTAGAAATTTACATTGATAACCTGAGGCTGTCCGTTTCAAACCTGGCGGGATTTAATTTACCTACCTGAGAAAATTGGACCACAAAAGCTTGGTTAGTCACTTCCAGACTCTTAAGTGCAGTGGTAAGTATCCAGTGCTTAAAGTGGGTGAGGAGTAGAGCTATTCCGGAAAGTTGTTATGGACAGGCAGATAAAATATTGTATGCCAAGCCTGAACTATATCTAGTAAATAATAATACACATATGTACCATAGACATGTCAACCCTTTCAATCACTGTTGGCCTTTGGAGTCATGCTGTTGGAGGACTGACAGCCTGGTTTTCCCCTGCAGCTCTTTTGAGGATGACGAGCCACCTTGCGAGGAGGAGATTGAGTATTTAAGCAAGCGCTCTCCGGAGTTTGGCGGCAACATGCGGAACTCTGAGGTTAATGGCAATGTGTCCAGCTCTGAAGAGGACGCTGATGAGGAGGAGTGGTGGGAAGAGCCCAGGAATGGCCTCCTGCACCCAGACAGGAAGCCCGATCTCATTCCCCACCTTAAGCACGAAGCCTCTCCAGAGACACTACATATCAGTCGTGGCATGGGTAGCAGCATTGACATTGTCAACGGGGAGCACTTACTTAATGGATGACACTTTAACATTCAGGTTCTCTAATGCTTTTCAACTTAGAACGTAACTGCTATGTGCATCACCTTTGATAAACCCTTTGTGGAATTATCTGCAAGCCTGTAGGCTTTCAAATAATTCCACAAAGGGAAGAACAATTTGTTGTGTAACTCCTTTAGCAAGAGTAACATACCTTGCCATTTACAAAACAAGCTGAGAAAGCCTACTTGTGGTGGTGTCATTGAGGTATGGTAGATGCTGTATGACACTGTCATCATTACCCTTTTCCAAAAGTCCCTATGCCTAGCTTTCTTGAAATTTGATAGCTGTGGAAACATTAAGACTAAATACCTATAGCTCACCAGGCCAACATATGCAAAGGTGCTGTACCACTGAAATAGTGTCCTCTGGTAATTTACGAAATGTGTTCATACTTTTATAGTTCTGTAAATATTTATAATGCAACTATGAACCTGATGTCTGTTTCACCAACATCAAAATTATATATCCACATAATATACACATATACATATGTGTTTGAATTGTAGCCTGGAAATTGTTTACTGCTGGAATGTTTGGAGGACACCCACACATTTTTACCAGATGTAATTATGGTACTCTACATGCTGATTAATGCACAAAAGCAGTTTGCAGTAGTGGGGTTTATGCAAGTGATGCCTTTTATGGCATTGGTTTATTTAACAAAAGAACATGGTACATGTAGAAGTAAGCATATGCAGTATATTAGATCATTAATAAAGACGCTTTAAGTACGTCAAATACAGTAACTCATGTTTATGGGATGCAGTCTTTCAATGCTGTTTGATAAAAGTGCATAAATCATAATGCATAAATAATTATTGATAACAGCAACTAACAACCATATGTATATTATTTCTCAATTTAAATTAATATATTTTGATAACAGTCTTGTTATTGTCTGTTTTGTTTTAGTTTTTAAATGTGTTTAAATGTTTGTTTCTCCATGTTTATCATGAATGCGTCTTATGTCACATGACTCTTAACCCCTGTAGGCAAGTAAGACTTCTTTTTGCATTAAATATCAATGCAATATAGGAATTACTTTCCTTCTTCCTACTTTCTTCTACCTACATACAGTGGGGTCCAAAAGCCTGAGACCACTAGTGAAAATGCTTCCATTATTGGCATACGCTCTTAACCAGAGCGACATACAGTTGATTAGACTAAGCAGGAGACAATCCTCCCCTGGAGCAATGCAGGGTTAAGGGCCTTGCTCAAGGGCCCACGGGTGTGCGGATCTTATTGTGGCTACACCGGGATTAGAACCACTGACCTTGCGTGTCCCAGTCATTTACCTTAACCACTATGCTACAGGCCGCCCCCAAAAACCTTAAATATCTCAGAAGATAATAGGAATATTGAAAAGCTATGAACAAGCACAGTATTCAAGACATTGTTTACTATGGGCCTGGTGATTTGATTGTTGGTGGAGGTTTCCTGGAGAAACTCTATCCACGATAAAAGTGCCTATAATACTTGTGTCCTGTGGTTGCGCTCATGACAATTAAGATCAGTCTTAAGATAAAAACATTTTCCACACTCTCGACACCTCGACACGGCTTCCATTTTGCATTCTTTTCCAATTTAATACAAACTGATTAATGTCATCCCAGCATTATGTGACAAAGTTCCTTTACTGAATGCTTGGCTTTTCTCAGTCTTCAAGTGCCCCCAGAAATGTTCAATGGGGTTGAGGTCAGGAGATTGTGGACTGTTTTCTTTGGTCTTTGAGTATTTTTTGCAAAGCTTTGAAGTAACTTTGAAGTAATTTGTTTTATTTTTTCCAAATCCTAAAACTTTTAATTATTTCCAGGAATACATTAAGAAATAAAGTCAAGGTGGTCTCAGACTTTTGGATCCCACTCTATACAGTATTGATGGAAACAAACTGACCTCAACATAAACCACAATTTATATAGAGAATATACTACAAATATTTATCTGAAGTACGGTGCTGAAAACATGACACAATGAGTGGGATAAAAAGGGTAAAAGAGCTACTATCTGCTGACATGAACTTTTCATGACAATGGGTGAGACACTGATCAGTTAATGAATGCACATATCTATTTAATGCCTAAATAAGTAATGGAAAGAAATATATTTTTTCATCATCAGATCTTACTGTCTATTGTGTGTGATAAGCATGTGGTAAATGAAGGAAAATATACTCTAATAAATGTATGTTAAATATTAAATATGTTTCTGTCACCTAAGGATATATTTCTGACAAAGATTGTTTTACTGACGAACATACAGCCAAAATGTAGCATGCTGTTGTAGCATAGGTCACCTCATTTTGTTTTCATTAAGTGACTTTATACTGTGGTGTTTCCTCTGCCTTGGATCAACTCAAGAGAGACAATGCAAACACAGAGCTCTGTGATTTGTGGCAGCCAGTCATAAGGACATATAGGAAACCACAGCAAATTCATCCCAGTTTCTGTCACATTGCATCAGGGGCTTCAATCAAGATGGACAAGGAAGAAAGCCAAACTGTTACCCACAGGGGCTGCCGTAGATCTCAGTGGGTAAGCTGAAGGATTCCTCTTTTCTCTTCATCTTACCCCAGTTCATAACATATGCTGTGAGGACTTAATGCATTATGTCAGCCTCTTTGAGCAAAATAAGATGTTCTGTTGCACATGCTACCAGGTTCTTTTGGGAATGCACAGCTGAGTGTTGTGGGGCTCTGTAATGCAATGCTACTCTTTAGTGCAATCCTATCATCCTAACATTAGGCCACCTTTCAAAGGGGACAGATTGGTGGGCAACCTGCTGACCTTGAGGGCAAGGAGATCATTGTAAAGAGGCCGACTTCCAGCAAATATGGACCTGTTCTCTATCTTCTGACTTCTACAGTCTACCGTTCTTCTCTGTCAGTCTCTGAAGCTGGGCTAGCTATAGATTTATACATTTGCATATATCCTGTGGACAAGTCAGAAGATCACCATTGTATAGCTGCCTTTGGAAAGATGGCATACTATAATTTCTTCAAAGAGGAGAAGTCTATATATATATGTGTGGGTGCGTGTGTGTGTGGATGGAAGTGTGTGATTGAATGTGGACTAGTCTATGGAAACTGTCAGATGATTTATGACACATTCTTCATCCCTCTCAATTGCCTGTCCCTATAAGCTAGAAAGGCACTCATCCCAACAGAGGTGGAGTTTATCTTGTGGTGCTAAATGACCAACTGTTGACCCCACATCTGGCCTTGCTTTTTTGTTGGAAACAAGATACACATTAAGCTCCCCTCTGCCAAGGGTCAATATTGCTCTGTCCTTTATGATCAATGACTGTGAAGAGCTTTGGTTTCTCCTGTTGCAGCATCATGAGCCATGATGCTTATACACAATTTCCTGGCAGTCTTTTATTTATCTTTTATTAGTTTGCGGTTGAGGGGAGGTAGCTCGCCCGTGACACCAGCTCAGTTGTGTGCAGAGAAGCATTGCCTCGCCCCATTTTTAAACAGGCCCAGAAAGAACAGCCATGACTCGGAACAAAGGCAGACATGTAATGTCAACGTGAAGAAACAATGCACAGGGAGACGCCCCCCACAATGTATGATTTCTGTCATACCATACACATGTACGCTTATTGTTTTAAATTCATAATCATTTCAGTAATTCTCTTTCCACAACAGAAAATTCTAACTGAAACCTCACTGTCTATTGTGTTCCATGAATGTGCAGGGTCTCCTTTTGTTCAATATGGATCTAACAACTTTTAAGACTCGACTCTGTCCTACGTACTTTTCTCATGCAAGACATGGCTAACATCTGACTGACCCGTTATAAACTTGTTCCCCTTAACAGACAGATTGTCTAATTAGAGGTTGCCATGGTGAGGCGCTGAGCATATCAAGGTACGACTGGCCTCATTGAAATGCTGTGAACAAGAGTCCGTGCACACATGACTGCATTTCCTAATGTGTGCTTCACTCCAGCTAGTCTGCCTCTCTCCTCTGTAGAACAGAATCAGTCCAGCATTACAGCCAAGGCTAGTCACCCTGCAGTCTGCAGGACGCCTTCAACACTGATTACTGCTACCCTTTTTTACTAATTGGCCAATAAGTGTATGGTATTATCAGCTCATTAACTTTTTACCCACATTTCACACAGTGGTGCACAAGGTCCTGAGTGCATTATCAGAGGGTTTCAGTTGCGTGAGGTTGTAATGTATATTATCTGATTGTGTTTGACCTTTTTGACAAGTTTCACATCATGGCAAACCTACATTCTGTTCCTATGATGGTGACTGAATTACTTACACAGTTTTATCAATTAACCATAGGTGCTTACAATGTAAACCCTACAGTTAATGTTTGTCACTTTGAATTTGGAAGCTAGACCATGTTGATATAATGTCAACCATAGTCTTCATTACAAAGGTAATGCATACCACAGGTTTCATTGAAGGAGAAATATTTTCTCCAATGGGTTCACGGATTATGACTCGTCATCGATAGGGCTCGGTCCCCAAAATGCCATTGGTATCGGATAAGAGACTTGAAACTGGGCATATTGATTTATTTTTGGCTTCATTAATTGGATATCTCCAGATTTTATATCCTATAGAGTAGGCCACCTTTTCTGGTCTCAGTCATCTCATTGGCTAAAAGTAAGATGTAGTGATTTTGCAAGAGTAAAGAAATCTCTAAAGCGTATAAAGGTAAATCACAAGCAGTCAATCTATCTTTTGCTTTACAAATCTAAAACCCATACACTTTATTTTCCATTTCACTGTCCTAGATCATTTGGATGGATAAACATATATCTGAACAGAAACTGCTGCACAAATAAAGTAATTGGTTTATGTTCATGCTCTGAGTAAATTGTTTTGGTTCTCATAATAAATTGTCATTTTTGCTGGATCACTTCATCATGAAATAGATTGGCTTGATCCCAATTGTTGCCAATTTCAAATTATATTGAAATACTACTAAAACATATGAACCTGTAATAATATCTTAACTACATGACATATCCCCCATTAATATTTGTGCTAATTGGATGAAAAATGAATGGTTCTAAAACACAAAGTTCATAATGTGGTTTTAAAATATTATATTGGTTGTATTAAATTAGACTTGAAATGGTATTGCATTTGCTAACGATTCCCGACTCAAAGTGCCAGGTACTCTATGACAAAGCACATTTTCCAGCCTTATGTTCCAATGTAACAGAGACATTAATTATCTTGGAGAGTACATTGTTTCATTTATGTGTAATCCAATCCATGTAGGTAACTTCAAATGACCAATTATAATGAATAGTATTGAGTTATACTTTTTTGCTCTGGATAATCTGCTGCTCTCCACCTGCTATAAACACTACTTGGTGTTAGATTTTAATAGTAATACAGTGGTGATCTCATTGAATGCATCGCTTAAACAATAAACAATTCCATAATAGAAATAATCAAGTAGTTTTTGAGTATACCGTTAAGTGTATTGCTGAAGTAGGCTTTCTGCATTTCTTTGGTTCTTTCCATTGGTACACCTGGTACCCACATGCTTTCAGTTGTCACTGTGACAAACACCTCTTCTCTGTCTTAACTCTCCCTGTGGTGTCCATGTGACATTTCAGCAACTGCAAAATTCAAATGTTTCTGTTCAAGCTTTAAATAAGCATGTGCTTATGTCTCTTGATTTTTTTTAGGTATGTTAATCTGATGATGAAACAGATCTGTATCTCTATCAACATCCAAATTCCTGCATGTTTTGGGTAATGTGTTCCTTTCATACTGACCTATGTGTAATTTGTTTATGATAATCCAGTCAATCACATAATCACATAAATAAGGTTAAGTACATCACGTTAAATATCTAAATACCGGAATGTAGAATTAAAAACGAGGTTTAAAGTACATCAGTTCAATTTCTTCTTCCACTTCTTTGTCATCTCAGGATTAAAATTAAATAATAGTAATGAAATAATCCCACCCACCCCCCCCCCCCCCATGCCCCTCATAAATGGAAAACATAATTAAGATAACTCAAAAGGCGGAACGTAAACATTTATTCAATTAATGTAGATTAAAGACATGATGCATCAGTTATGGATTGCAAGTTTATTTTCTAATTTCTGATTTTAAGTATGTACTGTATCAATGAGAACTTTATATGAAACAAAATGTTTCACTGGGAGCACATTGCAGCACTGCACAAAACCTGGATGAACAACAAAATAAAGTCAAATTGAATAAAATAAATAGCTGAAGGCCTTGCATAGAGGATTCATAGCAACTATTCTAGGGCAGTTTTAATTTCTCTGCATTGCTGTCTTATTGTAATGCATCTCTATTTACCTCTACCCGACTCTTTGACATTAATTCCAATTCATGAGAATTCCACATTAATAATATTTTATTCAGTGTCCCTCCATATTAATGAGCCCTATTTGTGTTTACCGAAATGCTTTCGGTCTCAGTGGTGTGATGCTGCAAAACAGTAAAAGCTGGGTCGGCCTATCAGATCATGTAAGGGAGAGCAACATTCAGCAGTAATTTTGATCATATAGTATTGTGAATTATGTGCAGATGTGAATGTCAGCTATAAATACTGAGCCCATAGCACAGTGTTCAGGTGCAGTGTGCCAAGACTATATTTTCCATTTAATACAACTGACACACTGGTCTCTGTTCAGCTAAAGTGCAGGACAGTACCTCCCAAAATTAGACAATCTTGTCACCAATCTCCACAGGATTTTAATATGATTCTTTAAATATGAAAATATTTAAATATGCATTTGATTCTCAAAGCATGTAATAAATGTATTAGACTATGATGTGTATTAAGAGAAGAAATTACAAACTAAAGTACTGCAATCAGAATCGAAGTGGTGGCGCATTGCACAAACATTTTTTATATAGTTCAGTTTAATACATTTCAACTGAAAATCATAATCGCATTTCAGCTTCATTTGATCTGTATTCATTAGTATAATTGTGATGACTTTCATGTGGAGTGACATTTGTTCTCTCCTTCTTCTTCCGTGCTTGAAAATGGATATTGGATTGAGCACAAGCAATATTAGCATCTAGGTTAAGCCTTCGTAAAAAATAAAAAAAACACCAAATGCACTGAGTTTTTGTAAGTGGATTAGACTACAGATAGATCTTAACAGATATGGGTAATAGCCACATCTGTCCCACTAAATTACATCATCTTATCTGTTGGCATCTCCATTTCTATCTGTCAGACAGACATTTGAGAGACACTTCCAAGGGGAGGAATGGTTTACTGTAGGGTCTCCATTTCATACAGGAGGCCATTTAAACCCAAGACAAAGATATGAATGGACTAACGACTTATACCTAGCCCACTCAGACATCAAAAACATGACTGCAGAAAGCAGAGGAGCAGAGAGGAGTGATGACCATAGGTGTAATTTTTGCCAAGAGTAGTTTGAAGTGAGAACATAAAGGATCGAAGTGAAGTTCTGAGTATCGCTGCCTGATCAAAGTCTGCCAAGTTTGAGACATAATGCTGACTTCACCTTAAAATCTGTATAAAGTTTTTGTGCATGTACATGTAAGGCAAGGGATTAACTCCCTGAAATGCCATGTAATAAGAATGAGCACATTATACTTGCAGGGGTACTACAGTTTAACCCCTTAAATATCGGCCCATAGGTCCATTGATCAAAGTTTTTGTCACATACCCAACCCCCATCAACAACATGCAATTTATTATTAAACATTATTTATAAGCATATTGAATAAGAATAATACAATATTTTGAGAATGTACTTAGATGCTCACCGATATAAAACGTCACTGAAAATGCCCCCTATTGTGGAGTCAAAGGTGTTTTCATTGTCTCCCTCAGAAGTATTTACTCAGTTGAGAGATTCATTGGAGGTTCCTCAAATTTCTATTTCTATTCCTCTATTTAAATGAAGGCATCACAAAATATATATATTTTTTGGTAAAACATCAACCTTTTTTGGCATAAAATCTCAAGAACAGTCTTGGCACGCTTATTTGAAATGCTACAGTTTTGTTACGCGGACAAAAAAAACGCTGTGTTGTTTTATGCAAGCCTAACACACTATACACTGCTGTAATGTCATTAGCTAAAATTCTTTTCATTCACATGCCTGTAGTCAGTTCTTTGCTGAGTAGAAGTTTTCCTTGCAACTGCATTGGCTTCATCATGTTCCAGACAGCCTATACAAAATGTGGAAAATAGCCAGACCTTCTCTTTAAACCTAAAGGACCCGGATTCGCCCGTCTAGTCTATAGCTCATAGAGCTAGCTAGCAATCCGATTATAATTTGGGAACCGACCGCTAATTTAAAAGTTAACTGGTTAAATCTTGGCACCACACAGTAGCCAGCATATTGTTTTGATAAACCAGTTTGACAATCAAGTTGCTGTAGCTCATAAAACATTATGCTCCATAAGCTAATGATGAAGACAAAGTCCAGCCATTTTGGAATGGCCAAACAAAATAAATATTTAAACATGAAATAAATGTGACCGTACTTGCTAAATCTGTGATGGAAGCAAGCGGCTACAGGCTACGGCTCAAGTTAGAATCGCAGTCGAACACCCACTGTAAACCAACGACTGGCAGTCTCTGTTCTAGCAAAGGCTCCCTGGGCTTCTGCACAACATCTTTCAGTGCAAACCCCATGGAATTTTTAAAGAACCCAATGGAAATTTTAAATTCACTCGCCATCAACATAATAAAAGGAAGTTAGGGACCGTAACAACACAAAATCTAAAAATAATTACTTCCAAAACTTATTCCTTTACTTCTTTCTTTCTTTCCTCGTCTCCTACCCTGCAGGAAGTATGTGGAGGACGGCACAGGGAAAGAGGGTATGAGATGAGTGCTAGGAGTTGCTGCTCTTGCAAAGGAACTGGGTGGGAATAGAATGTCTATTGGCCAGCGGCGATAAAATGTGTTCTCTGCTTGGTTTCTGGCAGCAGCCAATCAGTGTGGCACAAATATTTCACCAAAAAGAGAAAACATGCCCCTCCAATTGAATGCCCATATGGGCGCAGTGCAAGTGCGCATCAGGACCAGAAGCAGGAGGCGTGCCCAGCCAAGACTGACACACATGAGAGAAAAAGGGAAGAAAACTGACTTAAAATATTATGTACTTATGTAGCCTATGTACATAATTTTATGTCTGGTAAATCAGTGATACAAGACGTTTTGTAGAAGTATGCAATGATGAAATGGACAACAATGATTCCTCCAGAAAAATGTTATGTAAGCAATGGACAACAAATATTCAAAATATTTTTAGAACATTTTTAGAATTAGAAACTATTATGAATTTGGTTCACTAGACTCTTTGAAAAGCACACTAACATTACCTTATTTCTTTATAGTATCTGGATTTCCAAAATGCACAGAAGATGAGGTCCTAAAGCAATAGCATCTTAAAATAGGTTATGCAGATCTGTGAGTTTTAATGCCTTCAAATGGTATGTCCTGTTACCGTAGTGTTTGAAAATTGCACTCTGAAAAAAGAAATGAATGCAATGGGCACAATCCACAGTATATATTTTTTTAAATGGTGCTAGGTTTTTAGCACCATTGTGAACTGTATCTTGCTATTTATAGCACCAACAGTTAAAATGTTTGTATTATGTAATGATAAAAAATCTTTTTAAAAGAACTTTGTAATAAAGAATACGACAAAACTAGTTTTCAGACTCTGTGGAAATGTGTTTCTAATAATAACCCACTGGCATTTATACTGAGTGTATTTTAAGTAAAATGTATTGTTCATTTTAACTGACAATGTGTTCTTCAGAAACAGAGTTTTGTGAGTTCAGCAACAATAAAAAAAATGCTAACAAACTATTTGTGAACCAAACTGCATTTGTGAATTCCAAGTTAACGTTGAGGATAAATGTTGTGTCCAGGACTAAGGTTGTGTACGTAGAAAATAGATCTACAATTATGAATTTCACGTTTGATAAATGTTATCGAGAAGCACTGCTTTTAATCACACATGCACTTAATTGGGTGTGTAATTTCAGGAGTAACAGGGCGCTGGGGAAGAAATTTGGTTCTGTGCCCTGAACTGAACTTTTGCAATATCTTTCACCTGTGTCTATGGGCCATTAACACCACACTCACTGGGGAACAAGAACATTTCATGGCTGATTTAGCAATGCCCTGATTGCATTGCTTCCTAGCATTGGCCTCTTTTCTTCATATACCTTGCGGACAGAATCAGCTCTGATTGCCACAAATAGATACCACAACATATCACATACTGGACAGCACATCACTTAATGATGGCGATGTGCAAAAGAACAAAGGCTCTTGGTCTCTCAGAGGCTGACGAAATGTTCAGTCATCGCCCCAATCTTGCCCAAAGTCTGCCTTCAAAATATACAAAATCTGATTATAAAGAAGTGTTGGTAAGGTCACAAATCATCTTTTTCCTTTTAAAAGTGATGCGATGGGAAGTGGGAACAGCCTGAAATTTTGAACTGGCCCTCTCCTACTCTTCCTCGCCATAACAAAGCTCCACTGGGAATTTCATTACAGTGCGGATTACAGCAATCATATCCTCCCCCTTCTCTGTTAGACCCAGAAAAGGGGAAAATGGCCTGAGTAGATAACATGACATTTCTGCCTGCAACAAAAACATTGCCTTATTCCAGGCTACAATACGCTTTGTTCACCAGCCTCTATTTTTCACCCCTATGCCTTTCCAGTTAACCTGTGCAGCTTTGAATATATTCTGCCAATGAAGACATATAGCCCATTCCTGCTTCATACCACACGCAATTTCCTCCCTTTAATTACAGAAAATAGCACTTGATTCAAATGTTCATTCAGTTAGATCCATTTTATATATCCACTCAACAAATATATTGCATTATGGTCATATGAATGTAATATCATTTAATAATATACTAAATGTAATGGTATTTAAAATGCATGCATTCTGATGCATTCAGTGCATTTAGTTTGTTTGTTCCTTGTTTTTACAGACGTACAGTAATCTGTTGGTATTTTTGTTCTAAAAACCATAATATGCAACTTCCCATGAACCAACCCAATAACACCCTGACCTGGGGCCTCATTTATAAACGTTGCGTATGCACAAAAGAATGCGTACGCTACTTTCTAAACAAACTTTGGCATTTATAAAAAACGAACTTGACGGGGAAATGTGCGGTCCTCCACTCTGACCCATGCGTACGCACATTAACTGGAGAAATGAGAAACTGCGACTCCGATGGCAATGGGATGAAACGCGAGAAATGGTGTGATATTGATACCACTGTGTAAAATAAATCGAAATATTACCTCTCACGTATCATATATGAAGAGTTAATTTGCAAAAACGGATAAAAGCCTCTCTTACAATGAATAAACAAACAGCTGTTTGATTGATGCTCCCTGGAGTGCCCAAAAAATATGATTTAGGATGATAAATATAAACAGAGATGTTGTTGTAAAATAATCCCTCAAATATGTAGACGAATTGTTAACCAATACTTCATGTTATTAAATGTATTCTCATAAATAATATGGTGAACAGTCGGACAAATTAAGGTGCACTGATGCCGTTTACAATGCGTCAGTCGGGCAGATATGAGGATGGATTTTTGTTCGTTTTATCTCTTAATTTTGTAACTGTGTTTTCAATGGTGCTAGACAAATAACGTGTATTATTATCATTATTATTATTATTATTAATATTATTATTATTATTATTATTATTATTGTCATCGTCATCATCACATTTGTTGTGCAGAACTGTTCGTCGTTTACAATCAATCAGGATAATTCCCACACCTGTAGCTTTTCAGAGGCAAACAAATGGCTGAAATCCCTTTTCTTGGCCTTCTTTTCAGTGTTTGCCATTGTCGTCTTTGTGAAATGCATATTCATTAGGGGTGTTTCACTGCCTATTTATAGGCAACTGTGGGCGGGACATGAAGCAAAGGTGCACCACGTTTAGAATTGATTGTGATTTATAAAGGAAAACTGGCATGGGACGTGTGTGTGTGCACTGTTTTATAAATCCGAATATTTTTGTGCGTACGCACGTCCTCGGTTTCATGCGTATGCAACCTTTTGACGTGAATCCTACGCACAGTTTTATAAATGAGGCCCCTGGTCTGAACAATTTTACAAGCAATCCCCATTTAAAGCAGCACATGTCAGATGAGTCAGAAGTGCTGAAATAGTTGGTGTACTGCCATTTGGGAATATCTTGCATGTGGTTCTGATGCCAAGACAGTCTAACGGCAGTCCCAATTTAGACATCCATTTTCAAATTGCTGTTTTATCTTCGGGACAGCTTACAGTCCAATTAGCTTGTAAAGTGATGTGCTCAGCCCTCTGTCAGTACAGAATGACAGTGTGTACAGAGCTGTAGAAGAAGCCAGGAGGAGGAGAAAGACCTTCCAAATATGTACAGTCTGAGACTATGATGGAGCTCAGAAGTTGGAAGTCATTTTCACTTGGCAGCTGCAGGAGTCAATGAAACATGAAATTAAATTAGCATCTCTATAAGTTCTAAAGGCAACAATGCCTCACGAGACTGATAGGCTTTTCTCCAGATAAATATTCTCTCTGACATAGTGCACAAAATACCGCTTAATTTGATCGTAATTTCCCATCCATTGTCCTGCTAATCTATTAAAATGTACTGTAATGTTCACTTTAAATAAACTTTATAATATTACTAGACTGGCGGGACAGTCTCTATGACATTTTCTGTAATCTATAGTCATCATCCCTAGTACCATACAGTTGTAAGAGTGAAGCCTATGGGGACCTTTGTAAATTCCTGGTTTCCTCTATTATTACATATTTGTCACACTGAATGGTTTCTGATCTTCTGCTTTTGGTCTAGTTCACTTTGTTTGCAAATATATTTATTTATGTCAGTAATTGTATTGGGAATAATAATCCACCTTACATTTTGCTTTTACAGATTCCCACGAGATAGAAATAATCATTCTTAATTCATGTTCTGCCCATTTACAAAACTTAGTGTCAGGTGAAATTGATGTCACTTTTCCACTTTTCACTGTTTTTTTAGTGGTGTAATTATTAACATTATGATATACTGATGTTGGAGCACGAAGAGACCCAATGTCAAATTTTGCAATTCTACCAGTTTAGGTTCTCGGGACTAAACTAAAATAAATGATATGCAAACTTTTAATAAAACTAAAAGCAATGAATTAAATTAATATGAGTATTACTTATTGTCAATCATCTGTCCTTAATTAGTGGTAATAACTTCCTCAAGATTATTATTTTAATGCAATTGGGATTATTGTTTGGCACAAGGCTTGACAGAAAGGGTATTGACCTCCTCATTGGCCCATGTTTGCATGAAGTACATACAATAAAACATGCCGCGGCAAGTTGGTGGCCCTCATTAAAGCAACATTAGGTGGTCATCTGTGTTGATCAATGGTAAAAACAGGCTGTGGGTTGCAGAAAAATTGCTAATTAACAAATTGCATTTATTTATTTATTTCATATGACAGCTAAGCTCTGGAGTGAAGTTATTATTTTTAAATTACCTAGTACAAAGTCCTGCCCACTAATATATTGCAAATCACCTCCGATTTTTTGCCTGACAGAACACCTTTATTTCCTCATTCAGAACATGCTGTGGCTGTAGGCATATTCTCGCAGATTTGAGATACACATTGATCTAAATGTTTGACAGTATATGCTTTACCCATAGCTGCCTGCATGAAGGGAAGGCCAGTTGCAAATGTCTTGACCTTTCTTGTCCTCTTGGTCATACCCTGTGGAACATGTGAAGGCTATCCCCTGATGCTTGTACACTCATCATTCTCTGTAGAGGGTGCACAACCATGATGCACAAGCTTGCAGACTAACAAAACCATTAATCAATGATTACTCTGTGCACCATACCTCCAGATATAGGTCAGCTCTGGTAACAAAGCACACACTATGTGCGGCAGCATTACTCTGCTGTTATGGGGATATAAACATGGCTCTGAACCCACTGTAAAGAGACCCTGCTTGTAAATGTTGCCTAAAGTTCCCCAATGTTTGTTTGTTTATGAATTCATTAATTAATGTGTTTATTTATTCTTAGTCCTAAGGCTTTATTTTAAGGCTGATAGCATTTACAGCATCAGCCTGAAGGGCAGCTACTGTAGGGCAGTTATATGACTATAAAACTACTGTATTTTCTGTACAAGGTTTGCATGTAAACACTGAATAAAATGCTGTACATTGTCTTCACTAAGCCTGTGTCCCATGGCAACCTGCTACTCATTGCAGCTTGCTGGTGCAGTCAGCTTGTCTGAAACTGAATGGCACAGAACAGCTAATGCAGCACACTAACCTCAGACTCCTTGTGATGCTTGCAGTCCTGGCTGTGGTCCCCGTGTCCACACAGGTGTCAAATGGTTGCCTCCAAGAGCCAAAGTGATTAAACTGTCAATAACTGTGATTCAGGTCTATGTGTTGGGAATGAATCACCTGAACACTGTTTCACGGTACAAGTCATTAACAATGCACAGAAGTTGAATTGAACAACATTGACAGTACAGGACAGAATACAAAGCAAAATTATGTGGGACTGCATTTCTGTCTTCAATGGGGCATAGGAAACCGTTCCATTTTCTGATCAAACGAGTGCTATAAATGAACACCATAATAGTTAAATGCCTTTAAATGATTAATAAGATAGATAGATTAAAGAGTCGTTTTATTCTGGACATTCCTGGTTTTGGACAATGTCAGATGGTTTGTCATACATTCACTATTGTGCTATTCCAAAGTAAGGTACTTGCCACTTCCTGTCTGCATGTTTATTATTACAGTATATTTCAGCCCAACCCATATTTTCATCTGTCCATCCATTCTTTTGATACAGTCCCCAGGATCACGGTCTCTTTATAGAGCGTTTGAAAACCAATCTCCCCTGATTTCGGAGCTACATTTCCAATCTTCTCCCTCTATACTCTTGTGCTTATTCCTCAGTCCCTCAAACTGTGGCCCAAGTTAGCTCAGGTCAAGTTCACCGCCCTAAAATTGTATCAATTTATATTGCTGGATGAAAATGGCTTTGAGGGGATTGAGAAAATGTGGGTTGTTACTTGGAATGGTGAGGCTTAAGAGGAAAAAGATGTCTGTCTGGATTATGAATCAAAACACATTTGATATGATTCTTCCCACCTCTTGGAAACAACAGTCTTTCGTCCAGGGTGACAATCTTTAGTCCTGGCTGGTAAGTCAGTGGTGGGCTGATTTTTCAAGACCTGGTTTTAGCAATATTTTGGAGATTAAACCCAAGTGTTTTGGTTCTCCAGCAACACATTCAAGAACAAATGCTTTCCATCACTATCACATCCAACTTGTTCATTTACATTGAAAAAGAAGATTCACTATCTAGCAATACAAAAGTATTTTCAAGGGTATTATCTTAAACTTAAACATAGTGACTATACTAATAACTGTTTCTCCTGCTTATATCACTTAACTCACTAATCTCAGTGAGAGTTCTAGATTCAGTCAAAATTCATGAAATTATTAAATGTGTTAAATTACTATTAAATGTGTTATTTTTTTCAAACACACCTTTCCGAGTTAATTTTGGTGATTAATTTGTCCAGAAAAAAAATCAAAATCAATCATTTTAAATCAAAGCCACATCAACTTTTTAAATTATGAAACTCCAATATTCACTATTGGCTTTTTAATTTAAAGGATAAATCATTCAACTTTGCAAATAAAAATTCATGCCCAGGCCTCCAGCATTTCAGTCTACTGGCATTCTATACATGAATGCACCGCAATCTATAAAACAAGTGAGGAGCAGGCAGAGTGCCTGCCAAAAATCATCTCATTTTACATAAAGCCGGGTAATAATGAGGTTTTCAGTGCTCACAGTTCCTCTGAGCTGAGCGCTCCCATGGCATGCATTCCTTTATAGACTTTATAGACTAAAAGACTGACACTATGCAGTATATATAACAAGGCAATTTGTAAAAAATAAAAAAATAAAAAAAATAGAAAGAGAAGAAAAAGAAACCAAAATATAATTAGCCATAATGTCCCTGAACGTGTCTTTCTGGGGACTTTATGAGATTTTCTAGATGACTGGGATCAGTAATTGGAATGTGGCTGTGTGACTTTAACGGCTGCGGTTTTCTCTCCCTTTTAATTAACCGGTTATCCATCCCGGTGATCTTTTCCCCCAAAGTAACCCTGAACAATGAAATGATATGAGCTCTGAGGAAAAGGTGCAGTGCACTGTAGTATCTGCAGCTCACAGCCTAGCAATTGACTGCAGAACAGAAGGGTATGAGGGTGGCCTGTTAAGCAGAGCAGTCACAGATAAAGCCTGAAAACAGAACGTAGCCACCCACATCCAGTTCTGTACCTGCTGAAAAATGAAGCAATTAACCTAAACACACACATTGAAGTTGATAAAAGCAGAGTAGCTGTCAAGGAGTTCTACAAATGTTAAGCAGAATGTACCTGGATACAATCATAATCAATTTCTCCTTACCTACAGACCCACACATATATGTTTTGCCTTATTTCTGCTGCAAACTTATTAAATGTTTCATGTGTTCACTATTGCTAATGCAGAAGGTCTGTGACATACCTAAAACTATATCAGTCACTGCAAGGTACAGTATCACAGGAAGGTCTTTTTAGAGCAATTTACAGTTTGAATATAATGTGAGGCAATTCTGTTTCAGAGACTATTGGGAAAGGGCAGCTATGCTTATAGGACCGACTTTCTCCTCCTTAGAAAGCTCTAGTTGCAGAGGTAATAGCTTTATGTTGGAAATATAATATAATTACATCAAAACAATAGTACTCTACCCCCAAACCGGTATCTTGCACAGAGGAAAGTCATTACAATGGTGATAACTGAAATTGATTATTTTAAGTTCGGAGCTCAAAATTAAGTCTACATCAAATAAGCATTACTGTGCAGTCTTTTGTCTGCTGTGCTCTTGGGGGGCAGTTATATTGTACTATTTGCTAAAACTCATAATATTCATTTAAAAATGATCTCTCCTAAGGCACTTGTCTTGAAGTTTTTCCTCCAGTGTTTTTTTTTTGCTTTGTTTTTTCGCTTCAAAATATATAATTGTAGGCTGTTTATTGTTACTTGTAACATTTGCCTGAACTGTATCTGTCTGACTATGCCTGTATGTGTTTTTTTTACCTATGTATATAGGTATCACTTGAAAAAAAGATTCCTATCTCAATGTGACCACCTATGAAAATAAATTATTAATAATAATGCTTATGGTCTTCAGTGACTGAGGGCTGTAGTATAACATTCTGATCATTTATACTCATTCCTATAGTTGGATATTTTATGTGATGTGCTATATGTTGAGTATATTTATTGAGGTTTATAGGCTACAACATGTAAATAAAACATATAAACAATTAGCATTTTGTCTGGATAACCACTAATTTTGATATTTGATATTTTCCAGTAATGTGTGTTGAATTTATAGCGGTTTCGGAACAAATTAAATACAATTTGCCAGGGCTGGTTTTTTTGAGAGGTTCAAAAATAGTGAACATTACATTATAAAAACCTTTTAAAGTTATTTTCTTCTCCAAGCCACAAGCAAATATTAGCCCCAGAATTAAATTCCAACCTTTCTGAGGAGTCTGTATCTAATAACAATAGCCATCAATATTAGTTAAGGTGAACTTTCCCCCAATATTACATTACAAATGCAGAGCTTTGAATTTAGTACTAGCCCATTAGTTCCTTTGACCTCATTTACCATGTTTAAATGTATTTCAACAGAGATGGGATCTGCCTAGCATTCAACATATGCCTGCAATAAAGACAACATTGGTCAGACAAAAATCAATAATTTGCAGCGAATTAAGTCTTTTCTTTATAACTTACTTAGAGTCATTAAAGAAAAACAAATGCGCAGCACTGCTGAGGCATACACAGATAGTCTAAAATACAAGCCAGAGATACGGTACGCTTATTTTGCTAGCATACTTTTATTCAATTATCTTTCACTCAGTATTTAATATTTGCCAGGTACCATTTTGGTCAAAGCTGACTTGAAACCTTAATGACAGAGATGAACTGTATACCTTTGATGCATACATAAAATAAAATAAAAACAGTAACTTGCTGTTTATATAACACACATTGCAGTTAATGAGTCAATTAAAAATGAGACGCAGTGAGCACACGTCAGACATGCTATAATTGGATGCTTGTCTAGCATGCATTACACTTTTAGAAGAGGATTGATCAGACACGCATCCAATACAAAATGAAACATGCGTGGGTATGGAGATTACACAAGGAAAACCAGTATAATTGTATTTAATGAGGCCTTATTTAGAAACTGCATCCACTAAAGACATTACTATTTAACCCTCAAACCTACAGTGTATAACTGTGTGGCTGTGTCAAGTCAATCCAATACTGAACATGAATTATGCAATGTACCGTGCACCTGTATACAACAAATTCTAACGCCTATTTCCCTTCACTGCTTTTGTATGTATGTTTTGTTATGGACATATTTTCTGACATTTGGACATAATTTGATCATAAACCGGTTAAGACGTTGATCCAGCATATCAACTCACAGTGCACTGAATGAGACACTGTGAACATTATATGTTAATGATATGTATCATTACTTGTTATGTAAGTGGAGCATTAAATTGTTTAAATCTTTACTTACAATGGGACATAGGCTTGAAGCGCTGATGAGTTAATACAAAATAAATAATAATAATTTGACATGACTCCTCAGACTAAAGAGATGAGTGTATGCTGTTTTTTATATATGCATCCAAAGTCGGAAATGGATGGTTCACCCTGGGTTACAACGAATATAATTACATTTTATTATATAGCACATCCTGACACACTCCCACATATAGAAAACATGAAATTTCCTAGAGGTCATATTCTACTGTATTTGCTCTTTTTAAAATCCATTATCCAGTGTAATAAGACATGGATGACATTAATTATAAAATAGTAACAATATTACAGTGTGAAGTCATTTATTTGCTATAATTCAGATAATCAAACGGCCAAATGAAAATTAATTTGTAACACAGACATGTAAGACAATAAGACATGTTTCTGTGTGTATGCTTTCATGCGTGAATGTGTGAGAGAGAGTGTGTATGTGTGTGTGTGTGTGTGTGTGTGTGTGTGTGTGATGCTTCATGCTATACATGCAATCGATATAAATACAGAAATATCTGGAATTTATCTTTCCCTCGACTTCTCATGAGTTATGGCCTTGGAATTATAAGGTTCCATCTGCGTTCTGAGTAGTTTTGAGATATTGAGCTTCAAAGATGCCAATGTGAATTAATGTTTTATGGTAAAGATTAGGTTGAAAGCTAAAAAAAACCTTTAAGCTTTCCACAACTTGTTGTCCTTCCTTGTAATAAACATATGTTTAAAGCAGAAAAAAACAGTAAAACAATAACTAACCATAATCCCCAAATGCAGGAAAAACTGGAAAAACAGAATTTGTAGTGAGCTGTGCTGTACTGACTAGTACACACTGCCTACATTTATTGGCTTCACAATACATTCAGGAGCAGTTATATGCATAATTGTACTATAATCTATGATATGAGTGCGTGTTTACATGTACTATCGGGAAATATGAGTAATGTCTTGGGATATTGCTTTTTACCAGTAATGTCAGGACTGTCCTTCCCCAAAGTATTGTCCTGTACTATCAGCAATCCCTCCAGGCACAGACGAAATAGTCTTCTCGCCACTTTTTCTTTGCTGCAATAATCTTTTCACTGTGGATTTCATTAATGTATTTTCAGAAATAGATTTCATTTAACCTGTAAGTGGACTGAGAGGCTGAAATAACAACTTTTTGTAATTTCAGTGTTTACCATTATAACCATTACAGTTTTTTACAATCGTTTTCACACTTGTCTCAATACCATGTCCACTTTTTCAAAACACTTAACACATTCACCATATCATTAGACTATGTGAACTAAACTGTGGATATTTTTGCATTGCTTTCATACTAAAAGCATTCAATCACCACTTCTTCCAAAATTCATGAATACCTCTCTCAGTCAGTGTTCACTACCAGCAAATGTTTGTACAAATACAGCAAATTTTGCAGACATTTAGATACTCTGTTCAAAACAGTTAACTTTCAGTTCAAAACCCAATAAAATTTGGATCATTGTGGAAGGAAATATGCTGCATTTTGGCAGAAAAATGAAACTATATGCTTGAAATACGTAAGACAGATCATTCTGATTTGAGCAGAAAGTTTATTCAGTTTATTCATTTTTTTTGTTTGCAGCTTTGTTACCATCTATACAAAAGTGATCATACTTGCATTGAAATGTGCATGTATACAGGGTAAATATAGATGTAGTTGTCACTGAAGAGATTTTTCCACTATTACTGCTGTATATGTACTGTTGAAACACCTGGCTGTCTTTTCAGTGAACAACCTACCCAGGTGTTTGTTGTTTGTGCCCCGTTACCACATATACAAAAGGGGCCACCTTTGGATTGGCACTTGCATTCTTTAGCCTTGGTGGGGAAAATGGATGCAGCCAGAGGTAGAGGAAGAAGACATCATGGAAGAGCAAGAACAGTTGTGTCTGATGAAATCAGAGCCACAGTCATTGATCATGTGGTAAATCATGGTCTGTCCCTGAGGGAATCAGGTTGAGGGTTCAAGCAAACTTGCCTAGATCCACAGTGGCTTCAATAGTGAGGATTTTCAGGCAAACCAACAGGTACTATACAGTATTTAAAGCATTCTGACTGAAGGAGTTCAATTGATGTGTATATTACAGCAGTACTGTGATTTGAGAAGTTTCCAGAAAAAGCAGATGTATCAGTGCACATTTGTCTTTGACTCACTACAGGACCGAGCGGTTACCTCACACAGTCACACAGGGGGAAGGGGAAGAATGTTTATACCTCAACAGGAGGATACAGTAGTTGGGATGGTCATTGTCAACAACAGCATCAGGCTAAGAGAAATATGCAACAACATAATCGCAGACAAGAACATATTTCCAAACATTGACAGTGTAAGCACTACAACCATTTCAAGAGTGTAACAGAAACATCAGATCAGGATGAAACAGTTGTACACTGTCCCCTTTGACAGGAACTCTGAGGGTGTCAAGAAACTCAGGTACCAATATGAAGTTTATGAAGGTATATGTGAAGGTTTAGGACCACCACCCACATGAACAGATGTCACTTCTAGATGCAATGGCTGCTGGGTGTATGACATAACAGTGGAACACATCCAGGGCTGGATAAGGCACGCAAAAAGATGTTTTCCTCGGTGTATAGCAAGAGATAACATTCGGAGTGATGTTGATGAAAATCTATAGCCAAATGCATAGGACAGGATGGATGGGCCAGGCCAACAGTAGACTTCTGATACTGATAGGCAGACAATATATGTGCGAATTACTGTATATAGTGGAAATATTGCTATTTGGTATGTATTTGTTATTGATTGTAATGTATTTTGAGTAATTGATTGTATTGTATTTTTCTTTTCTGAATTACAGTATATTGCGCTGTGAGAACAAACGTCAAAATACTGTAAACCCTCTGAAGAATACTGTTGCTTTTGTGATTTGTTTCTTTATCAAATATTGTTTTACATTACACAGTAAAAATTGTTATTCTGGGTTTCCAATATAGTAAAACATTCATTCATTTACAGTTTACTGTAAATTTCCCACAATCAGTCATGACATCTATTATGAGAGGCAAACCAACAGATCAAAAGTTTCTTTAGCTGCTTGGCTTGAAATATTTGTGGATGCAAAAATAGAGGAAAGGGAAACACATAATATATGTATTTAGCAATGCTCCATGTTGTTTGTGTTTTGCAGTTCATTGAACATTGAGTGACAAAGTAGTTTTATGGGAGAAAGCATATGCTATAGTTATGGCAGCATGAGTCACTTTTGGGTGAAATATTAAGTGTTTTGGTGGTTGAAGTGCATTTTGCACCAAAGGTTAACTGATGTGCTCAAGTGCGTGTTTCAAAAGCACACTGTGTGAAGAGTTTTGAAAAAGTGGACATGGTATTGAGACAAGTGTGAAAACGATTGTAAAAAACTGTAATACCTTCTTTAGAAAGAAAGTCACCTGAATGCTTTAAGCTGTGTGCTGAAAGCTGTGTCAGGACTAAACATACAGCATACAAAAATACAACATGCAGGTCATTTTAGGACAATAGAATCCAATGAAGTCATAGGAAAATAAAAAATCCCCATAGTTTCTTCTCATTTTCTAACTTTGTTATGCTGATGGGAAAATATGGATGATCTACCCCCTCCCCGATGCTTCCTTGGTAAGCTAAAGTTTCTGTATCACAAGAAGACGGTTGGCATAGCTTTAACATTCTTTATATCAAGAAAGTATTTAACAACTTTATCACAATTATTATTATTATTTTTTATACCATTTACCACATCTCATCGACATATGTGGGGCCCCATTATGAAACTGTTTCATCCTTAGAGACTGGTTGTCACAAAAGGACCCAGGAGAAATAAGGTCTATCATTTAGTTTCACCTTTATGTGAAGGTGATGGATGAAAGGCCACTGTCTCTCGTAGTAGTTATGAAGGAAATACAATATCTCTTTCTAAACAATATTGGTGAGCAATTGAATTATAATTGTGCAAAACAGCCTAGACATTTGAATAATCTGTGATATAGACTTTACACAGTAAAGTGTATTGAGTATGCCCCCAACCCCTGTCTTTCTGTCTGTGGCTCATTCCTCGACATCACTGGTTATATCCCAAGCATTATATTTTACTGACTCAGTGTCATAGACATACGATTTCAATTAATTCAATAATTAGCAAAAGATATTTCCAGAGACGTTTAGTTGTGCTTAGTTAACCAGCAGGAATAGGAAAACACATATGTTGCTGATAAATAAACTTACTTCTCAAGATGCGCCACTCATTAAAATAAAAATGTATTTTCTGATTAAAGAGCTTGTATTGTAACACCATCTGTTACCTTTACCTCATCAATAAAGCGATCCCATGCCCCTTGTGTGTCCCATATGGCTGATTGGACTTTGTTTATTAAAGATGTGCGTCCCATTTGACGTATAACTTCTCATCCCTCCATTGCATTACATAAAATAGCTGCCATTTATCAATAACCCTAGCCAATATTCACCATCTTTTATAATGTATACTACCATGTACCAAAGACAGAGTTGCGTCAAAAGCCAGAGTTTGCGAAAGCGTTATGTCAATGGAGGATGTGTCGATATTGCACGTTCGTCAAGTTGTTTTAAAGGTTTTCTTGTTTTTAATAATGAACAATACAGTTCTGGGATATTCACTCATGATGAGTCCAAGGGCCCTGACTGAGAAAATATGAGAACCCAGGATTTCCTGGGGTGTTGGGGCCCAAGGTGAACACTTGAACCACACAATCCTAGCTAGCACCCCTCTCTAGCACTGGTACACTGTGTCTCAGACCCAGTATATGAGTTGGTTGCTGGATTAACATTGTAACAGCACATAGGCTGTGAATCTTATTACATGGTTTACACGGCTCAATATTGTTTTGTCTCATAGGGTTTCAAGTAATTAGTTTATGTTCTCCTAGCAAAAGTATATTTTGTAAATGCAGTGATAAAGAGGTGATATGATAGTTTGAGGTCAATGATGGTAAAAAATAAATAAAAATCAGCCCATGCCTCCTCATTCCATTACAAGGATAACTACTCATACATCATGTGGAGAATAGGTCATCTGATAACCAGGAAAAGAGATAGATCAAAGTTCATGCTGCTGCAGGGGGTTATGTGTAATTTCTCATAACATTGTAGTGTATCCAATATGTGTTATTTCCCTGCTGTCTCAAACTTGCATTTTTTCTTTTACTCAAAAGAGCTTAATAAACAATCAAATGTATTCATGGATCAAATAGGAATGTATATTTCCTTCTATTCATGCTCTAGAAAAACTTCAATACATATACTGTACTTATCCTTCTTATCTCACACAAACTATTCCACCTCAATATTCAAAATGTAATCTATCATGCTGATGCTCTTTCCTTATTAGAGACAATAATTGCACTATGTTCTTTGTAACATAAAGAGGGAGTCTTTTAAAGATAAAGATAAACAGATTCAGGAGCCAACAGAGTGTGTTGAGTGAGTATATTTGTACCACAATTATTGCCGTGTCCTCTAATTTCAGAGAACTTAAGCAATAATAGCAGTCAAATAATAATTCTTAGTAGGCTATCCTGCAGTTTCTCTGTTGCTTCAACTTTTTTAAAAATTTCAACTTGTTTGCTTTTTTCTGCTTCTGAGAACATACCGGAGATTTTTGCAATTCAAATGATAGCTCCAACAATAGTTATTCTATTGCTACATGTGTGCCTTAATTACATTAAAAAAAGAAAAAGGAAATCAAATAATATTTTTATGAGGTACATATGCTTGTTTGGCTACTGGGTATTAAGTTAAACTAAGATTTATTGCAGTAGAAAGTAGCTTATTTAAATAGAAAATATGGCTAGAATGATGGAAGTACCTTACAAAAGATTCAAATTAAAATTGATCCATTTTGATTTAATTTAAAAGTTCAACATTTCAGAGTTTCAAACTACCCTAATTCTCAATGTATTCATGCCTGTAGCTCTGAGGTTCTGCTGTAACTCTTCATGCAGATTTATGGACTGCACATAAACATCATTTCAGTTTGGTTTATGGGTTTACAGATTCTGACTGTTAGGCCAAAAATAATCTCAGGTACTTTATTATTTTATATTTTGTATGGTGGATCATAACAAATACAGTTCTTTGATCTGGAATGAAGTGTTCCTTTCATTTAGACATTTTTAGAAAGGTATGAATATTAAGCTTCAAAGGTATGTATGTATGAAGGCCAGCTTCATTCAGAATGGTGCATACCAATGAATGGCCTAATAAAAGAACCATAAGAGAATATCTCATCATCCAGAGTAAAGGAACAGCAGGGGCAGTTGTATCCATGGTAATCATTCCATTGAAAATTATACAATACAATTTTGTATAAGGTTTTTGTATATTCCATGCAAGCCCTAAGAATAGTTATTTGTTTGCCATTTGCAAGGCTAGAGCATTCATGTGGCAGGCAATAATCGCTTTCTTTATATTTCAAAAGTATTTACAATTAAACCTGAAAGCAGGGTTGAAGGGGGCCAAGCAGTCCAGCAGGGCAGGGTTGCCATGGCAACTTGATGGATCATGTTAAAAGTGTGGCTGTAAGCACTGATAGCAAGTTTTATGTCAATTGAACTGTGCCAAGTTTGGTGAAGATTGGACAAAATATGCTGGTGTTTAAATGTTTTTAAACATTTTGATCAAGTCCAGTATCTCATCCACATCCATTTAATTTGAACAGGTTGTCATATCTCTGCTTTTTGAATATCCAGGTTTTATGAGAAATATATCAACAGTTATTAGGAGAGAACATTTTTCACTTTTGTTAAAAAAAGGGGTGATACTTAAGGGGTTAATGTAATAAAAATACATTTTTGTCCATGATGAAATCTGATACTGTATACGTATGTTCAGTACTGGCATGCAACAAGCTGTTTAGAGCATTAAGAAAGATGATATGGTTGAAGTTTAAATTTCTTATAGAGATTTTCTGTGCTAAATAAATGCTGTACTATTTATTTCAATAATATGTATTATCAGAGAAAGGTGCATGGTAGATAATTACAGTCAAAGGCTTGGCCCATTCGCAAATGCTTGTATTATTTTAGATTCTGGCTGTGGTAAAGAGTGATCATTTATCACATCTTCCAACCTTGGTCTGTGATCCCTGCGCTTCCGCTGGTAGGGTTCTGTAGATAACCTCTGCGCATTGCATTCTGATCAGGCGCAGAGCAGGGGGTGCACATGCTTAAGGCTTCCTCAGGAAGGCAGTGCTTCATCATGCCCTCCCGCTCCACAGACGTCAGAACACACTGCGGAGCAGGGTGCAATACACCCTCCGTGGCCGGCTTTAATCTCCCCAGCAATCTGCAGGGGACCTACTGGATCATTTTATTTTACTTTCCTTTATTTGGTCAATATTTCTAAACAGGCTGTAATGGGTAAGATGGATCATGGCCATTAAATATAGCTGCTGACCCTTGAATTGCACAGTCTTGTTGTTGTTAATCAGCTAAGCCATGAAATGTACATAGAGGGAGCGATCAGAAGAGAAAGAAGGCCAGGGACCAACTGGAAAGTGAGAGCCAGAGATGTGCCAAGGCGCTGGCTGATGAGGATCTTTTCCTGGGCAATCTGTCTCCTCCTGACACACCATTTGCTTTCTTGCACAGCGTCTCTGTGAAGCACGGACGAAGCGCTGCGCAAGGCAAAGCCACTGCTGGACGAGCGCTACAGATTGCATTTAGAAACAGGCATAACCAACAAGCCCAAAACAAACCACACAGGATAGAACAGAATAACTCATCTTTATTGACAACTGTACTAATGGAAGTGTAATGGATGGATTCCTGTTGCTTTCAAATTGATTTTCTCTATGATGATAAGTACAGACATTTTCCATCATAACGCTGTTATAAATATGTTTTTTATAGTAAAACCAACATCAATTGATCTTGACATAAATAGGAACATTTATTGTGAACAAAATATATACATATTTAGTGTATATCTTAAATATTCAGGTTCAACGTATAGTGGTTTCAGAGACGCACACCACTGTTGTAATGTGTGATTATTTAACTGTTGTCTTCTTGTCCTGAAACTGTTATGCATGATCCCAGGAGATCAGCAGTTTGTGAGATACTCAAAACACCAACTTGGTACCAACCATCTGGTACCGACAATCATGTTATGGTCACTTAGATCACATTTCTTCCCCATTCTAATGTTTGGTCGGAACAACAACTGAACCTCTTGACCATACCTGCTTGCTTTTATGCATCAAGTTGCTGTCTCGTTTAGTTGATTAGATATTTGCAAATTAAATTAAATCTGAAAATATGAACTTAAAAGCATATTTAGCATGGCCATTAAATGCCATTTAAAAAAGACCCACTAATACTTCATCTTACCGCCCCTGAATTACCTAGTATTTACTGGGTAAGTACCAGGTAGTTATTACGTAACTATTTTCAATTCAGAGTTAAGTACTATGAAACAGGTTGTACAGCATATTTTTTTACGAAGTACAGTATGGTGCTTACTCTATTTGTTTCATAGTATTCACCACTTAAAGCAAAGTAATTACCTAATAATTACACAATTACTAAGTAATTAATGGGCTCTAAAATTAAGCGTTACCACAGACTTATATTTAGTCTAAATCTATATCATATTTAGTCAAAATCTAGGGGGAAAACACAGTGTTTTTCTTGATTTGGCACCCCATAATTCTATAAACATATTTCATGGTATGGCACCAGCAGTTAACTCTATTCATTTACAACTTGTTCACTGAAGTGAGTCATCGTGAAATGCAGGTGTGTTCTCTGGTACCTCTCCCAGAAGGCTCTCAGTTTAAAGTCACAAAGGAAGTTTTTTCCTTCCTTCCTCTCTCAGCCTGAGTCATGCTGCAGCCCGCCTGATCACCAGTCAGCCCAGGTCGGCTCATGTCACCCCACTCCTCATTGGCCTCCACTGGCTTCCTATTGCCGCACGCATCCGCTTCAAGGCCCTAGTGTTGGCATTTCAGGCTGCTAAGGGGACTGCCCCACCTTACATACAATCCTTAATCACTCCCTACTCACCAGCAAGACCACTCCGGTCTTCCAGCTCTGGTCGCCTTATGGTTCCCTCTCTACGTGCACCTGGCGGTCGAGCTGCACGTTCACGCCTGTTTTCCGTTACGGTTCCTCAGTGGTGGAATGACTTGCCTTCCACTGTCAGGACAGCAGAATCCCTCCCCCTATTTTGACGCAGGCTAAAAACACACATTTTCAAACTGTACCTTAATAATTATAATAATAATAATTGTACTTATGATGACTATCTTTTGTTTAGAACAGCGCTTCATGTTTATTTTACTAGTTATGGATGTGATGCTTTAACTTGTGGAAGAACCTATGCACTTGTAAAT
This sequence comes from Conger conger, assembly GCF_963514075.1. NCBI lineage: Eukaryota > Metazoa > Chordata > Actinopteri > Anguilliformes > Congridae > Conger > Conger conger. The sequence goes on from NC_083765.1 coordinate 16,628,585, forward strand.
TGCTTTGGATTAAAAGCGACTGCCAAATGAATAAAATGTGAATGTAAATGTAAATGTGCTCCTGTGCATTTCAGATGAGGGCACATTCTTGCATGGGCTCCCCTGGATCAATGGCAGAGTGTATGTGTGTGTATGTGTGTGTGTGTGTGTGTGTGTGTGTGTGTGTGTGTGTGTGCGTGCATGTGTGTGTGTGTTTGTGTGTGTGCGTGTGCATGTATGTGTGCATGTGTGTGTGTGCATGTGTGTATGCGTGTGTGTGTGTGTGTGTGTGTGTGTGTGTGTGCGTATGCATGTGAGTGTGCATGCGTGTGTGTGCATGTGTGTGTGTGTGTGAGGCATACCAAATTTAGGAGGAAAGGGGGTAAAAGCATGAGACAGGGCTGAAATGGTATATGTATGTTATATATAAACTGCCTATGACCTATGCAAAATGTTTTAAATTGAGGGGAATAAACCATAGCTAAATAAATACATAAATAAATAACACACTCGTATTATTATGGATTATAAGCAATTCAACATTGTTTTTATTTAAAATGTTATAAGAATATAACTGCTTGAATTCATTATAATTGGACACAAATATTTAATATACTGCTGATTATGTTGGTTATTTGAATCAAGTTGAATTGACTGACCAACAGTGAAATGTACATTCTACACTGGTTTGGGCAGAAGGTAGCTCTGGTGACTCAGGGTCATTAGTGTTGAACTCTGGGTAATGTGTTCTCCTTGCATGGATTATTTCCAGCACTATCTAAAGCACAAAGACATGCTGTCTAGACACATGGGATCTCAATAGTGTCCTCAATCATCTCCCAGCCCTCCATGAAAACAACATGTGCATGCATGCATGATTGCCCATTTATTGACTGATATCCCAGATATCCCAAAGGTGTGGTCACATCCTGTCCCCTTGCCAGGTTTGGCTCCAGCTCACCACCGCCCTCTATAGGAGCATCAGTGAACAGTAGCTGTAGATTTTCTTCATTTGGTCCCCATAACTCTGAGAGGCATTACGTACACTTTCAGAGCTGTTCTCTGTATCACACTTCTTTATCTCAAAAGACTTCTATTCATGAGGGCAGGAGGTCAAATTGATTAGATTCATTATTCAATTAATTGAGCATCTGCCCTAATTCATAACATGTAAAAAGCAAAGGGAGAAGTGGATAAATTGAAGATATTCTGGCACAGAGCTTTCACAGAAAAGGCTGGCAGTGATGTTGAAGACTTAAAAGAAATCTTCTGAGAGAGGTAGAAAAAGTCAGCCCCTCCAGGCTGTGTTCAGGCTTTATAATAGATTCATTAAATGCAAACGTTATTTAAACCCCGCCAGGGATTTGTCCTGAATGTGACAGAATAATAATAGGTATGTTATTCATAAAGAAGCAGGATAAATTACAATTTGGAATTTGAATTCACCTTAAAAATGTTAAATGCATTGACATGTTTCTGAATTACTTATTTATTTATTTACTTTTTTGTATATTTGTGTAAGATGACATATTATTAAAACCCAGGCATTTCTATTGTTGGAGAGTAAGTAAACCAAGGACCATTTTTATTTTCTTCATTTTTACCATTGCATTTTTCATTTTATTTCATTTTCTCTGTGACAAAATTAATATCTTATTTTTTTCAGAGATTAACTTATAGTCCTGTAATATTTAAGAACTGTTTGTTTTTATTTCATTCCATGTTCCAGATTTGGGGTCCTGGTTTTACTCAACACAGTTATCTGGCTAACTCTGGTAATCCTGCTTTCTGGAAGAGGCCCCAGATTCTCCTTATTAAGATCTTGATTAAAGACCATGATTAGTTAACGCATTGATTCAGATGTCATGATGCTAGGTTAAAGCAAAAAGGTGCACCCACCTGAGCCCAATTTGGATAAGATTGGACCACGCTGCATTAGACACAGATGCACAGATGTGTTCACCACAGCCTGACCTCATCTGCAGCTTTGGCTCTGCAGTCAGGGCCTCTCTATTAGTGAAACCCATTATTATCATTGGCCATTATTAACAGCCATTGAAGCGATGCGACTGGAAGCACTCGTTCAAATGAAGTGAATGCTCCTTGGTGTGTGGCTGCCTCTCCAGCCTGTCCACTGAATGAGCTTCAGCACGGCTAACAAAGCTGATAGGGATAGGCAGCATCAGAACGCCAGCTCGTTCTTTCGCAATGGAAAGACGCATTAGACCATTCACCAGGGCAGCAAGTGAGTTTTTGATCTTGCAGCCAGGGTGGATAGCCCGTCTCTTTTTTCCAGTAACGTAGACTCACTGTGTTCCAAACAGAACATGTGGAAGCAGCTGCTTCCACCAGAAGTTAATGTCCGTTCAATGGTAATAGTGATTTTAAGAACTTTATTAGGAACATTGCTTTAGTACACCTACTTATTCATGCGATTCTTATTCTAATCAGCTAATTGTGTGGCAGCAGTGCAATGCATACAGTTCTGTAGATATGGGTCCAGAGCTTCAGTAAGTGTTCACATCAACCATCACAATGGAGAAAAAATGTAGTGACTTTGACCGTGGAATGATTTTTGGTGGCAGACAGGGTGGTTTGAGTATTTCAGAAACTGCTGATCTCCTCGGATTTTCATGCACAACAGTCTCTAGAACTTGCAGAGAATGGTGTGAAAAACAAAAAACATGCAGTGAGCAGCAGTTCTGAGGGCAAAAATGTGTGGTTAATGAGAGAGGTCAGAGGAGAAGGGCCAGGCTGGTCAAAGCTGACAGGAAGGAGCCAGTAATGCTCATAACCACACATTACAACAGTGGTATGCAGAATCTCTGAATACACAACACATCATATCTCTAAGTCTGTCTATATTGTTTTTAAATTATCCTTCATAAAGGACAGGTCAAGCCTGTGTGAAGAATGACAGGCTTCCAAAAGAAGAGCCAGTGTCACCAATAGCTCTCGCCCGTGCCATTTCACACTCCACTACCCAACACATTTCTGGAGATTGAGCTATTCTAATGCACCATTCATAATTCACACTCTCTGTGATCCCTAATTGAAAACATGCTGAATGTATTTGGGTCATGTATCATTTATCATGCACATCTGCTACATTTAATAATTTCCTGTCCACCATGTACAGTTATACTATAGTTGAAAAGCTTAGACTCAAATGTGAAAATACGCTATCATACAGCATGTATTACTATAGTGCTTCCCAGAATTTCAAATGAAGGAATTATATCATATTTTCATTCGATATATTTAAAAACACAACCGTGCATTTGCTTTATCTGTCCTGTATTTTGTGTTGTTGTAACATATCTCACAGAAACACACATACATCACCAGCAAGGCACGACATTTACACAACCTCTCGGATGTGACCTTATTCTGATTTTCACTGCACCTCTGACTGACTTGTTTCTCCATATTCCTCTTACTTAAATTATGTACATGTTTTATAACCTTTCCATGATAATGGACCAGGGATGGACTGGAATCAAAAATTGGCCTTGGACTTTTCTCCAGACTGGCCAAACACCAAACATCCTTGCTGGTGATGTGTGAATCTCCAGCTTATATTGTATGCTGATACTTAGAGATGTCCAGCAAGTGGAGATAGTTGACCTCCTGCCTCTCACTGTCAATGCAATGCTGCTCTGCAGAAGAATTTGTGATGGTCGAACTGAAACAACAAATTAGCAAGTAAGTAGTTTGAAGGTTTTAGCCATAACTACACCTCCATAAAATGAAAGAGATTATGTTTGCGATTATGTTGTTTTGGTTACACTCGGGCACTTGTTTTCACTTCTTTCCAAAGACTGTATGCATCTTTACAATTTCCACTGTTTTAATGAAATAAATTAAACATCTCAAATAAAACATACATTTGAAATTCAAAGGAACAGTGTCATCATACCACCATACTTTCTGAGTCTAATGGAGGAAATTTCGGAAATTATGAGAAGAGTATATGGCCTCAGTGCCCTGGAAACTCCTGCAGCTCCTGATGATAATTTTGTGCAGTAGCCCAATGGTTTTCTTCTTTGTACCTGTTCCTCTCTATCTGAGCAGAACATATTCCAAAGCCAAGCCACACACTGATATCATGAGACATTGATTAGTCGGCTGGGATAAGCCAGGAGGTGGGTTTCTCTGAGAAATCCAAAACAATGGACCTGCCAAAGAAACCAGGAAGAAGAACCAACTCAGTTCCTCAGAGACAGTGTGGAGTCAAAAGGAAATCATTCAGCCACATCGTCAGCATACATGCACAGTTTTATTTTTCACACTATACATTTGACTACGGAGGATTGAGCTTGCAAGTAAACGATTGGAACAGCTGTCGATGGGAAATCCAACATGTTAATAAACATGTTGTGACAAATACAGTTATGTTCTGTTTTTGTATGGTTTTCTTGGCATCTGCTTCTCCATTGCTTCAGGCTAAGAGTGTAGTAATCTGATTCCCATATTTGCCCACTCTATCTTGCCAGGTCTGTCTGTCTTTGCTCTATTTCCAGACATTTTGCTCAGACTATATTCAATAGTGGCAGATGGCTTTCTCCGTGTTACTATATGTAATTACAGTGATAAAACACTATGACAAGACACAGTGTAACGGAAATGTCATGGCTGGACCCTGTAAGTGAGTGTACAACACTTCTATTTGAAGGATGGGGAACATTGTACAAACTTAGTGTCATTATTACTGGACCATCTGCATAAAAAGTCAGAGATATTTATCACGTCTCGTGTTCCCGCTTCATAGTAGTTTCTGTGTACTCACCGTGTTCTATGTATTTGTATTGTTCAATGTTCCATGCCTCTGTCTTAGTTCATTTCTCAGTTTCTTCTTTTTCATTTCTTCTATGTATTTTGTGTCAATGTTGCATTTCATGTATTACCTGTGCTTGCCCCCCACACCAGATATGTGTTTTCTCTGTTTGTAATCATCTGACTTCCTCATTAGTGTTGTATATAAGCCTACCTGTTTCTCTGTTCTGTGCCAGATCATCTTGTATCCTACATTCATGCTTGTGTCCCTATTCTTTCCATCGTTTATTCCGGCCTGCTGAGTTCCTTTTTCTGAGTCCTGTGCTCATTCCGTCCTGCTCCAGTGCTCCTGCCCGCCTTACCTGCCCTTCTGTTCCTGGACCTTTCTCCAGCCCCTCGAACCTCCTGTTCCAGTTTCCAGCTTCTTTATCTCTCGGCTTCAACCTCTGCCTGTTTACGGACATCGCCCTGCCTTCTCCCCATTGCTCTGGTTGTTTGGACTCTGACACCTTGCCTGGACTCGACTACTTCTACTGCCTGACCTGTATTGCCATGATCTGACCTGTTTGTGTACTTTGATTAATCCTGTTATTTATAACATTTTGGCTTCTGCTGCAATAAGACAATGAATTTAGAGTAAGTACATGTCTAGCTACACATCATATCGCTCAGGCTAGCCAAGTTAGGTTCCATTATATTTTTATAGTAACATTACTGTATTTTTGTGGGAGTGTTATATGATCGCCTGGATGAGTGGCCATCCATAAACCAGTTTCTGTGTTCAAGGGTGGAGTTTGAGTGCCCGTTACCTTCTGAGAAACACAGGCTGGAGATTCAAGCCAAACATGTCAAGTGACGTCACTGGACATGCTTGTTTGAGAAGTTTTGCCCCATATTTAGGAAACTGCTTGTTATGGGGGTGCCGGTAAAAGACCCAAGTGCAGACCAGAAATGGAGCGCAAAAACAGGGTTTATTAAGTCCTCAAAAATAGACAATGCACACAGGCTGACCACTGGAGTAAAAAGTAAAACACAAAAATCCAAAGCTCCAAAGTTACAAGGAACGTGGAACAAAAATATTCTCCAAAACAAACTCAGAAATTTCACCAAAAGGGCAGATACAAAAATGTAATCAAAAATCCAGACTCAGAAAATTTACTTTAAACAGAAATGACAGAGTCACAAATGAGCACAAGGAAACGGAGAGAAAACAGGCAGAACCAAACAGGCAGAATCTCTCACCAACATAGAAGCAATCCAGACTCCAAATTTACTTATAAACAGAAAACCAAAGAATCATAAATGAGCACAAGGAAACGGCGCGAAACCAGACAGAGCACAAACGGGCAGAATCTCTGCAGAATCTCTCTCCAAACATTGAGGCACGATCTGGCAGGGACTAAACAGAAGGGGAGAACTTAAATAACAGAGGGAAGCTGCTAATGGGCAGGAGACAACGAGGAACAGGGAGGAATCAATCAAAACAATGAGAATGCAAATGAACCAAAGGGGCGTCGCTAAAAGAGGCAGGTGAGGGCGGGGTTCAGCACAAAGAAAACACAAGCACATGGTAAGGCAGACACAAACACAGGAATACCATGACCAACATGAATATGAAAAATAATAAATTACAAAAATAAAAGATAATAAACCATTAAATAATTTCACAAAACACAGATCATGACACTGCTACACTGACGGTGATTTTAAAAATGCCTACACACATAATTTAAGCATTTAATACAAATAAACTAAACTGAAACAAGCACGATGGTGCTCCTTTAAAAAATACGACAGTTCAAAACTACACTGAAAAACGATGGATGGGAGATGGGTTTGGTCTCTCGTGTGAAAATGCAGGAACATACACACAGATAAATGGCTCGAATGAGATATACTCTTTTCAATTTATGCCATCACAGTGGACAGTATATATTAGTTAATGAAGATTTCTAGTACTGATGTTAATTAAAATCGTGTTCACATGACATGATAGCATAATGTCTTGTTTTACTCCTCAGTTGAAAAAAAAAAGTAATAATACATACCAGTTATATTTATACATAACTATTTGATGTAATGACGACAATTGTGCACCTAAAAGATGCCTCAAATTAAGCAAATCAATTAAGCAAAATAATTGGGGTCAATGAGTAAAGCAATTGAAATATTTAAAGAGATGTATCAAAGATTTATTTTTAATTACTTTAAAGCATCACAAGGAGCATATATATTCTTTTAAATCAGATACAAATTATTCTACTGGGCTATGCATGTGCAGCTGCTTGTATCTTCAAACCCTCTAAACCATCAAAATACATCATGAGAAATTTTCATCTAAATTCCAGCAATTACCTTGCCTACCTAATACAAATTGTGGCTGGTCCAAGCAAGCTGTTTCATTACCGTTACGTACCGTAATACAATTTATAGAGGTAGAAATTGTTTTACACAATATTACTGTATATTTTAAGTCCACAAAAGAGCCACAGAGGAATTGATACTCTGAAGATGTAGGATAATGCAACAGCATGCAGCATACAGCTATGTACATACGGTATATGTGAAATACAATATCAAATATTGATGTACCTGTATTCAGAGCAAGCATATAGACTAAAACATAGCAGAATATACGCTTATAAAACACCTGAATGAACTCTAAATAAATACATAAATAAATAAATACATGATTATGTCTTATTATGATAATGGGTAGACTCAAAGGTGTCACTATGACTGATGGTGTGCAATGGATGTCATTGGTTGCAACAACATCTGGTTCATATATCTTTTTTCTTTTTTTTACTTGCTAAGGAACTAACACAGTTTATGTTGGGTGACAATACTACGTTCATGAACTTTCTGTGATTTCAGTTCAGCGATTCTCTATCACTGCACTATAAACTAGTAATCTATAATCTTGCTCAGTTGTTGGAGACATGACCTGGATTAATTTTCTGTGACAATATGTTTTGGCAGGGGATGCCATCAAGACTAGGAATGCTTGCAGTTTATTTTCTAAAATCCACATAAATGGTGGATAAATGGTTGGCTCTACAAACGTCATGAAACATGTTTGGATTTGACAGTCTTTGATTCACGGAAGCCAAAGTATTACAACTAAGTATAGATATAGCCTGCGCATTTTTGGCCCAGCAGTTATTTTGGGGGAATAACTGGCATTGTCAAGTGTATAATGTGTAAAATTATATGTCAATCTATAATTTTAACATTATATAATGAAGAAGTATTTGAAGTACCTCATGAAATCTGAAGATGTGTCTTTGCCGAGAAACTAAGTCCATTGACCCTGGAAACATAAAATGACATTGTATATTTGCAAAAATTAATGCTACTACTATTGCAATTACTCTATCTATCCCAAAATTGAAATATTCATAGATAATTTCTTCCCTCTTAAAAATTTATTTTTCCACATTTTCCTGCTTCTACCTAATCTCTTGGGACTCATGGGTCAACAGCAAAGGCTCCTCCAATGAGACCTCAGAGGCTGAGTTCACTTAGTTTCTATCAGAGATCAAGGGAGACCTTTTCATGCGCCATCACTCTCCTTATTACGATTGATACTATCAGCCACAAATTCAATTTCAGCAAAGACGGCCAGACTTGCAACCAAAAATAAGATTAACTAATTTGCATAATTTCCTTGGGTAATTGAGCTTGTTTTTCTTCATGCAAATTCCCACATCATCTTACCTTTGGCATAGACCATTACACTAGTTGAATCTATTCTAATTTTCACATTTCATAATCTACAGCAGGTAAAAACACAACAGTAACTACAGCATCCACTTTGCCACTCAAATGTATCTTTGCGAAGTGCAGTCAGTCATGTGGGAAATGTGCAATGCTTAGCTGGTTCAATAAGGTACTGGTACTTATACCAAGCTGGTACCTCACTAAACTATACGTTTTAAAGGATCATGCATTCCAAGTACATTACAAATAATTATGCAGCCAGATTCCTTGTTGGTTAACTGGGATGACCTGTCACATGGAAAGTGAATGCAACCACTTTTAATTAAGCAGGCTTACCCCTCCATGTGTGGCTGGCCAATATTGCTATTATTGGGAACATCAATAAATTAAAATGAGAGCTATTTTTCCACTATATACTCTGTAAGCTCCTTTAACAAAATGTACAAAATTTCCGAATTTTTACACAACTTGTTACAAAACATTTTATTATTTAAATCGCCTAATATCTAGAAATATATTCTAGATATTCTAGAAATGCCTCACTTTCCTTGTCCACTGTTCTTTTCACTTGTTTTATGCATTCTTTATGCATTAAATATATCTGTGGCTATACTCGATGTTCTTTCTTTGTCTTGGCTTTTCTTCTCTTGTTGCCTATTGCTTCTCTCGTTGCCTATTTTTGCACCATTCTTTGTGTGTAAAAATCCCAGGAGATCAGCAGTTTCTGAGATACTCAAACCACCCTGTCTGGCACCAACTATCATTCCACAGTTAAAGACACTTGAATCACATTTTTTCCCCACTCTGATGGTTGATGTGAACATTAACTGAAGCTCCTGACCCGCATCTGTTTAATTTGCTGCACTGCTGCCACATGATTGGCTGATTGCATAATCGCATGAATAAGTAGGTGTACCGGTGTGAGTGTATATTATCAAATGTGTGTCTTCTGTCTAGTTGTTATGTTTTATCGTTGCAAGTTTTATTTTTGATAACCTAAATGCAAGGGTTTGTCATTTGATTAAACTGTTGAGGGAAACAGAAGAACTCACTATTCTTTGTGGCTGTCTCCTCTTTGACAATAATACATTTCTCATTTTAGAGATAAGTTTTTTAAGGGTGCAAAACTTTTCAAATCTTACATTCATGAGTTGGATTCAATATATCGGAATATGAATGCATAACACGCTCAATTTGAATTGAAAAACCCATCTGGTATGAAGACAGAATATTTCCCGCTTTGAATTTTTTATCTTTTAATGAACTGAGGCACGTGGTTTTGATTAAGCCACCTTGGACACTTTCAACATGTTACAGGGACATCTAATGAAAGGGGTAACAGAAGAAATCACACATGAGATCCTGCTCATCCAGGAACACGAACAGCTCATAGACTGCATTATTGGCTAATCCTCTGAAATGTCAGGTGTCTGAAAGTTAAGCTATGTATCCTTGGTGATATGGCCCTTGCATATCAAAAGCCTCCACAAGAGCTTGAAAGGGTTGCCCTTGTAACCCACACATGGTTCCACAAATAGATCATTATGCTGTATGGAAACTTTAATAAGGTATGTCTATGTAAATCTAAGTATATGCTCCCTGACCTCCTGTATTTGCCACAAGAGTGCAGGCTTATTACTTCAATCTTGAAAATAAACCCATTATGCACATATTCATTTATTTTCATTTATTTATTTATTTTTGTAAAAGGAATATGCTTTTGTGCCTCTGCAGTAGAAACTGCTATTCCTGCTTATGAACACAATATGCTGAGAAAATGTATGAATGGTAGATAGATAAATATAGATCATAACACAGAGTGGGCCAATACTGAGGCTGTAAAACACCATTACAGGTATACGACTTAAAACTCCATCTCATTAAAAAGCTGCCAGATCCTGGCAATCTCAGAATTGTCCATTAAAATGATTAAAGTGGTGTCGGAGTCAGCAGGCAGGGAGAGCCGGTAGAATGCTAAGAGCTTGAGAAGAACCAGCAGAGCAGGGTCTACAGTACTGAACAGGTCTGGAGCCTGGGAAGGACCAGCAGAGCAGGGTCTGAAGTACTGAACAGGACTGGAGCCTGGGAAGAACCAGCAGAGCAGGGTCTACAGTACTGAACAGGTCTGGAGCCTGGGAAGAACCAGCAGAGCAGGTTCTACAGTGCTGAACAGGACTGGAGCCTGAGAAGAACCAGCAGAGCAGGGTCTACAGTACTGAACAGGACTGGAGCCTGAGAGGAACCAGCAGAGCAGGGTCTGAAGTACTGAACAGGACTGGAGCCTGAGAGGAACCAGCAGAGCAGGGTCTGAAGTACTGAACAGGTCTGGAGCCTGGGAAGGACCAGCAGAGCAGGGTCTGAAGTACTGAACAGGACTGGAGCCTGGGAAGAACCAACAGAGCAGGGTCTACAGTACTGAACAGGTCTGGAGCCTGAGAAGAACCAGCAGAGCAGGTTCTACAGTGCTGAACAGGACTGGATGTTCAGCATAGCTACAACAGGCTGATTAGAGCCTCAGATCCGGACAGATCCAAGAAATAACTATGAAGAGGGCTTACAATGTTACATGTCTCAAACTATTAATTAATTTATGTATTTATTTATTTGATCAGCCAACAAGATTATATCACTCACTGGGCTGAATGCTCCTTTGACGTCTCTCATTAACAAGATGTTTCTGTCTGCAGAACTGCTGCTCACTGGATTTCTTTTTGTTTTTTTTGCATCATTCTTTACAAACTCCAGAGACTAGTGTGCGTGAAAATCCCAGGAGATCAGCAGTTTCTGAGATACTCAAACCACCCTGTCTGCCACCAACAATTATTCCATGGTCAAAGTCACTTAGATCACATTTTTTCCCCATTCTGATGGTTGATGTGAACATTAACTGAAGCTCCTGACCCGTATCTACATGATTGTATGCATTGCACTGCTGCCACACAATTGGCTGATTAGATAATTGCATGAATGAGTAGGTTCCTAATAAAGTGCTCGGTGAGTGTATATGTGTATATACACACATAAACACAACCCCAAACATTAGATAACTGAAAGAAAAAAAAACATAATAAATTGCAGCCCTGAGGAGCCTTTAATTTAATGATATCATTTCTCCAACAATATTAATGGTGTCCACTGACATTTACCAAACAGGATATTATGCCTAAAAGGGTGGGATGGGGTTGGTAACAGATTATTTAATTACAGTGACTAACCAATATGTCTTTTTTCATTCAAATGATGTTTCTTGGGGTTATACATAGTTTTTCAGAGGCATGTGATATGCCATTTGTATGAAACCCCCTCCCTGGCTTTTTCATTAAATATTTAAACACCCTCAGCAACCCCTCCCCCTCCCATTTAAATGTTCAAATTAAAGCACCGTTTTTGAAGAAGTCAGAGAAGGCTTGTTTCTGCAGGGAATGTACAATATTTTAATTCTGCACACATCCTATAATGCTCAAAGAACTACCGATTCTACTACATTTATATTTTGCTATTTTGCATCTCCCACAGAAAATATCATTATGCTGACAAGGTCCAAAGGGATACTGAATTTCTAGCTTTACAACGTGAGACTTGATTTCTAGCTTTTCTTGGTTTCATCGGTTCCCTCAACCGGCTTGGTGTTCCCTTCCTGCTGTTGTAGCCCCCAAGGAAATCACAGTGAGTCACATTCAATCTCCCAGCAGTGTCCCCTGTCTCACAATGGCTCTATGTGAAAAGACACGAAGGCCCACAATTATTTTCACAAATCGCACGTGTGAAATGTTATCCATTTAACATATTACCTCTTGGGGAATGGGCTAAAAAGACAGGAAAGTTGACGTTGGAAGGGTTAGTGACTATAAGGGCCTCCCTTATAGTTTGAGAACTGAGAATTGGATTACAGGTCACTGACAGGTCAACTGCAGGGAGTTCCCAGGTGACCTGATGTTGGGAAGGCAGTTCTAGTGGTCCAGTGACCTTTTTAAATACATAGTGAATATTACTCAGCTCAAATGCAAAGTTCCCATCACTACTCATCAAATTTGAGGCGTGCTATTTAGTAATTCCTTAGTAAATCTTGATGAAACAAAATGGATGCAAAATAGATTCCTGCTTGTCATAATGTGTGGGGCACCAGTGGCTGAGCCTGTTTAGGGTGCCCCGATGCATCAATTATTTTAGGAAATCTCTGTGACCGAATAATGCGCAGCTGTATCTGCATATTGAATTTTCTCATGTATACACCAAGCAATAGTGCAGAGAGGCTATCACACACAATAAAAAAATCTAATAATAATCTGACTCACCGAATTGTAGGTATAGTATCACCCGTAGTCTTTGAATGGTTGAAAATGTAGAACCCTGCTAAGACACAGGAAAGGATGTTTGGGCTGAAAATGGGTTTGCTCAAACTAGTCCCACAATGCCCCCATTTGATTTGCATCACTTTTGTACATGTTAATATTTGTGTCATGATCTACCCATAGGACTTTGTGCTAGATTGCATCTTTTACATTATTGGCATTTGGCAGACGCTCTTATCCAGAGCGACGTACAACAAAGTGCATACCCATAACCAGGGATAAGTTCGCTGAAAGACCCTAGAGGGAAGTACAATTTCAACTGCAGTGAATGCTCTGAGGTTATGCTGGTGTAGACTAAATGTTAGTCTTTGTCGCACCTATACTTAGGTCCTGGTGAGTGCTCTTGATCTATTTGACAGTTCAAAAGGCGTTTGCTTCATAATTGAAAGTATTTTTATGTAATCCCCTGGAGTGGTCTTCCAAGGACTACCGGGCTGTTTGCTGTAGCTGAGCTCAACAGTGTACATTCTTGTTGATTTGATTTTGACACACCCGATGTTTTGGTTATGTCACTGATTGATTCATTCTGTTTTGTTAGCTTCCTAATAGCCTGCTTTTCTGGCATTGACACTTCTTTGGTCAACATGTTAAGAGATAACTATAACAGACTCAGACAAATGCAAAATGCCACGTCTAGAATCAACCGTGCATGAACCAATGATGAAAACAATGCACAGTTGTCCAAGAAACAGCTGAGCAGCCAACTGTCAAATTACTTTGGGCCCCTGAAATAGGGGGATGGTCAATAAAATGGCTGTAATTTCTACACGGAACACCCAATATGAAATCCAATGTGCTGGACTAAAACACAAAAATAAGAAACAAAACAATGGGTCACTGTCCTAATACCTATGGACTGCACTCTGTTATTATAAATATATGATTGCATATGAAACTATAGCCATTCTACCATACACAATATCTTGATTTAGAGTATCAGGTTTTCTTTGGAGACCAGTGCCCCATGTGAAGTCACCAGTGACATCATGACAGAAGCTCTTAGACGAGATAGAAATCTGATTTGCTCTCATAAAACTTTCAGGCACATATCTGTGACTGGCCGAAGATTTATGGAGCTGGTGTGATAATCAGGAAAAAATTGAGCCCACCCATGAAAAAAATGTCTTTTTTTTTTAACTAGACCCGAATGAGAAATCACTGGTTGCTGTGCTGTGAGCTGAAACAGAAGGGGGAAAGACATATAAGAGTGGGATGTAGAGTACCTATTTTCATGTATAATTGATGGTGTTTCAAATGCCTTATCTGTGTCATGCTCCCCAATGAGCAGGTTTCACTGATAAGAATGACAGCTCTGATGTGCACAGCAGCCACTCAACAGCTGCGGACTCTTACAGGAGACAGATCAAATGTTTGACATTTTGCTCTTTTTACTATCCAGGCACAATGTAGATCTGTGGCACTTTCTTCCACTGAGAGCTCATAGTCAGGCATTAGATATTGGGGGGGGGAAACTGCGATGGCTAAGGTATTGCAAGTACATATGCATTAAACTGGCCTGCAGTACTGGATTTGAAGGCCAAGGATCACAGAAGTACTGACTAATGTCTACACAATTCTTTATTCTTGAGAACAATATAGCTGCCTAGTGTGAAAGTTCTAAAGTGAGTGTTCTAAAGTATCACAAACGATGTAGACTGTGTCCCAATAACCAAAGTTACTCATGAGCCGAAGTATTGTCTGTAAAATATCTGTCTAATGGTACTGCGTGTGTGTTTGTGTGAAATATTTGTGTGTGTGTGTGTGTGTAGGTTATATGCGTCTGCATGCGCATGTCTGCATCTTAGAGGAAGGGCCCATCCTAACTAGCTGACCACCCTTCTCACCCTTCTCTATGACAAGAACCAGCTTTGGTGATTTTTAGCTGCCACATGCACATTTTCTTCCTAATCTAAAAAAGCTGATCAAAATAATTTTGGTCTTTACCTAGATTAGTAAATCAAAGTTCAGCATTCATGCAGATTGTGTAACCTAAATGCTTGGGGCAAGCTATGACTTTAAATTCTCATTTGTCCATCTTCCTCAATTACCAATGCTACCAGCCTAGCCTCACATTATGTGATTAAATATTGTGATTAGGCTGTCAGAAGGCATAATGGTTCACGCTTGAGTTTAATTTTGCAAAGTATTGTGCAGTGGAATGAAAATATTAAATAAGAAAACAAAAAGAAAAAGACAAAAACAAATACTTGGGCTGGAACTGAAAAGGTCAGGAGGCAAAGAATGCATTTTTCCAATTACAATCCTTCAAGCTCTAAGCATAACATGTCCCTCAATAGAATCAATGAATGACTGATTCTGAAATCAAGCTGGAAAAACAAGAATCATTAACACATCTGCATTTTGAATCAGTTTGAGGTCACTGCCCTACAGATTAACTTTTTAATTCATGAGCAAACACATTTCATACCACAAAGACTTGTCTGAGATCTGTTTAAACAAAGTGAATGACACCTTAATACAAATTATTCAGGTGTAAACACAGTGGTGAACGATGACATTCAAGGCAAAATAAACTTAAGTCATGTCAATGCACACAACGTGCCGAACAATGATCAACACTTGCATTCTCCAGGCTTTCTACAACCAATATGAGAAAGGTAATTGGGCAATTTCCCTTACATATGTACAAATGGCAACCATGATTGGGAAAAGGTGAAAGACCATGTAATATAAATATTAAGACAACAATGTTGACCTTTTCACTTCCCCACTGTAAATAAAACAGAACCTCCACACCACACCAAGAGGTGTCTATGAGGCACAAAGGAAAGGTGAACTGTGTGGAAGCACGGAATATATTGGTTACTGTGAGAGTGTGGAATAAAATATGAGGCAATGACGCTGGAAGATGTGCAATTAATAATGAAAATACTCACCTGGAAGTCCTTATAGTGTTTTTTATCAAGCTAATTGTCCACAGTACATTAATAATGTAGGAATTTGAAGAAGGTCAGGAGGAGGGGAAATATATATATCAGGAATATTTAAAAAGCAATAGTGCATAAAATAGTGTATTCATTCATTCTCTTCAACCATCCCAGGTTCTGTGAAGAGAACAGTGTCCATCTATTGCGAACAAGATGCAATAGCTACAGGTGTATGTTATCAAACAGAGTATGAACTTTGTCTTGTGTCCCTACTGAGACCCTACAGAGGTCATGGTGATGAAATTGTCATACTAGAATTTTCTAGTTCGGATCAGATATGACACATTTTGGATGTATAATTTGGTCAAAATCTTCCCATCGTGTAAAAGTGTGGGTCTTTAATCTGTGTATTTAATCAGTGTGTCCAATTAAACAGCAATAACTCACAGAGACCTCATGATTCGGCTTTTGCCACAGATGCTGGTTGAGGGGTTAGAGTGGGGGGGATTATTATGCCTCTAAAAAATACATTCTTATTTTTTTCATGTCCAACCTTGCTTGGCAAGAGAAAGGTTCAATATTGTATCATTTACCATTTAAGCCGATGCAGGCCATGCATATTCCCTTTGCGTCTGTGATGTTTTTGTGGTTTGCTTATTGGATTTTATACTAAAATGGAGGCCCTTCCCTGAAACTGACAGGTCTCTAGTGTTTTGAGGAAAATAATTTTGGTGAAATGCATAGACTCTTCATGGCCCTTGAGAATATCTTCAGTGCATGCACTGCTGAGAGAGGCTTGCAGATCAATTTAAACAGAATGAGTGCTTTTGGTTGGACAGTTTGCATCTGAATTTCATGTTGCAATGTAAAACAAGCTTTTGGACACTCGATTTAATTTATCCAAGCCACGTATTGAGATGTAGTTGTAATTTGTTGTGGGATTTGTTCATCCAATAATCAATTACTTTCTAACTCCTTAACCATTGCCCATTTTCTTCAGACAAGCTTGAAAATGACAAAAAAAAGGTTACTATTCACTGTGTTCCAGAGTGCCTATACAAAACGTTGATAATAACATTTGCATGTACAAGTACTTTTGTAGAAGCATACAATGGCAAAATGGACAACAATGAACATTCCTGCAGAGAAATTATGTTATAATTAAATATAAACATGGACATTTTATCAACGTTTCTCTGACTGGGCACATTTGTATTTACAATTATAAACTATTATGCATTTGGTTCGCTGGACCCTTGTCCTGAAAAAGTCTGAAGTGTAGAGAAGGTGAGTTCCCCTCATGCTTGTTTTACCACCCACGTGTTACAAAATAATGAACTGTTGCTGCTAACGCTAAAGTAATGGCATCTTAAAATAGGTTATACAGAGAGAACCGTGAGTTTAACGCTTTGAAACGGTATACTGAATCCTGTTACCATAGTGATGGAAAATTGCACAGTGAAAAAATTAATTAATGTAAACTGTATACCATGTATACAGTATTACATTTTCAGTAGTAATTAGTAACCTTATAAAAAATGTTGACCTGTTTTATGTAATTGCAAAAATCATGCGCAGGTACAGCAGTTATGTAGTAATTAGTAAAATGATAGTGTAAGTAAATATGTAAGTTTCTTAATCAATAAAAGAGTAATCTCATGATGATCACTAAGTTATGCTCTGTCACACATTCTCTCTCTCTCTCTCTCTCTCTCTCTCTCTCTCTCTCCCTTTCTCTCTCTTGCACCATCAGGCCATCCATTTAGCCCAAATCTAAATACAAGACTAATACTAAGTAGCTGATGACTATTTGAATAAAGACACTACCAACATAGCAGATATCACATTCAGTAGGATCAGTACAGCCATGGAGCACCAAATACAGACGTTTCAAAGAGGCTGAAAGAGATTAACCGTGGTTGACGGGGCAAAAGCTATCCCACTGAGGGTAAAATACAATTGTGTTCACTGACATGACACATGTACTTAACTAGCAGGAGTTGTGATCTCATTGAGCTGTCAATAAAGCATGTAGTCTACTCTTACTATGGATTTGCAGGTCCGTTGAAGGCTGCATATGCTCTTTTCAGCTGAAAGACTATCGAAAAGGTTATCAGCTTTCTTATCATAGAAACAGCACAGTCTCCAGTCCAGTAGCCCTGTTGCTAGGATCCTCATACAGTCCCCTCCAATGGTACTGGAACGGCAAGGCCAATTCTTTTATTTTTGCAATAGACTGAATACATTTGGAGTTCAGAATTTCAGCTTTTATTTCCTGGTATTTACACCTAGATGTGTTAAACGACTTAGAACATAGCTCCTTTGGTATCAGGCCACCAAATTTGTAGGTGAGCAAAAGAATTGGAACAGAAAGTATTTAAGTAAATGAAAGCAAATAACAATGAATATTTGGTAGCATATCCCTTGCTTGCAATAACTGCATCAAGCCTGCGACCCATTGTCATCACCAAACTTTTCTATTCTCATTTTGTGATGCTTTTACTGCAGCCTCTTTCAGTCCCTTCAATCGCCTCTTCAGGAGGTGACGTGCATGCTCTATTGCATTAAGGTCTGGTAATTGACTTGGCCAGTTTAAAACCTTCCACTTTATCTCCCTAATGAAGTCCTTTGTTGTGTTGGCAATGTGTTTTGGGTCATTGTCTTTCTGCATGATGATGTTCCTCCGAATTAGTTTGTATGTATTTCTCCATAAGTTGGTTATGAAGGTTTTTGTAGACTTCTGAATTCATCCTGCTCCTACCATCATGAGTTACATCATCAATAAAGATTAGTGACCCCACAAGTCTAAGCCAAAACACTTCCTCCACCATGCTTCACAGATGAGCTCATATGTTTTGAATCATAAGCAGATCCTTTCTTTCTCCACACTTCTCCACACTCCACAAATCTTGGTCTCATCAGTCTATAAAACTTTGTTCCAGAACTATTGTCATCATCACTGTACTTCTTTCCAAATTGTAATCTTGCCTTCCGATTGTTACTATTGATGATGGGTTTGCAGTTTGTGGTATGACCTCTATAGTGCTGCTCTTTAAGTGTTCTTCGAATGGAATTGATTGATTGATATCTTCACCCCTTCCCTGTGGAGATTGCCTGTGATGTCACTGGCTGATGTTTTGGGGTTTTTCTTCACAGCTCTCACAATGTTTCTGTCAGCAACTGCTGCTGTTTTTCTTGGTCGACCTGTTTGATGCCTGTTGCTCAGTTTGGCAGCATTATTCTTTTTTTTTCAGGACAGTCCAAATTGTTGTATAAGCTATCCCTGATGGATTTCTCATTTTTCTAAGCTCCAAAATGGCTTGCTTTTCACCCAAAGACAGATCTCTGGTCTTCATGCAGTCTCTACAGGCAACCCCCAAGGCTAAAACCAAGAGTAGACATTCAGAACTATTTATTGTTTAACCAATCAATCTAACAGGACAAATCTGGGCAAAGAGAAACACCTGTCACTCACATGTTCCAATACAATTTCTCACCTAAAAATTCGGTGGTCTGATACAAAAGCTGATATGTTCAAAGTTGCTTAAGAAATTTAGATAAAAATACAATGAAATAAAAGCTGAAATTCGGATCTGTCATCTGATGTACATAGTTTGAACTCAAACTCAATTGTCTTCAGTGTATAGCAAAAACAATTTAATTGACCTTGCTGTTCCAATACTTTTGGAGGGGACTGTATAAATACAGTACATCAACCAATGGAGGCTCATAAGGTAGCATTTTTCAGAAATGGTAAAAAAAAGAAAAAGAAATAGGAGTGATCAGCTCCCTACAACAGCACATCTGCATTGTAGGCAGAACATGTATTGTAATAATAAGGAAGAGTGTTCTATGGCACACAAATAGACTGCGTTGTCAATAGTGGCTAGATGAGCCCGTCTCAAATAATAGTACAATAGCAGTCACCTAACAACAACATCTTCATTCTGAATGAAGTTGTATTATGATGGTGAATATCCTTCAGATTTCAATTTGGAATACAAGCAAAAAAAAAAAGGAAACAATATCTTGAGTTAAAAATATGGCTAGAGTTACAGCACAACAGCATTTCTTTATGATGCCAGGCTTCAGTATTGCACCGACAGATTAAAACACAACAAATGTGTAGCACATTGTAGCAGTGACTAAAGGGAAATGTTGCCTTTAAAAATATTTTTCCTTTATATTTCCCGAGCTCACAATTCTCAAAGGAGTGTAATAACACAGTCTTGTGTTTCAATCAGAATCCCCATCAACCAGGTAACTTGTTTTCTATCATGAGTATTCTCTATTTGGCCTGCTTCTTTCTTATCTATATTATATCAAATCCCCTTTGTGCCAGAAAATACAACGCAATGTACAACCTGCATAGTCCATGTTGTGCAAACCTGTCATTTAATCTGCGTGCAGTGGCTTCTGAGAATACAAATTTAAAGGGTCCATTCTTACCTCTCTCCCCCTCTCTTTGAGGCTATTTATTCAGCTCAACCTGCTGGCAATCAAACCTGTTGTGGTTTTCAAGCTTTGTTTAATAACTGCTAGTGCTAATAAGCATTAAGTGATAAGTCACGGCGCCATAAGTTTTTATTCCTCCACTTGACTATCATGAATGACAGCACAATCGCAATTTCAAGCTAAAATTCTGAGGCAGACTACCTCCATCTAAACTGCGGTATCCTTCCTGCCTCACTAGCTAGGCTAATCCAAAATGACATGCCCTTGGGGTTCACAAACCTACAAATTGGTAAGTCAAGCAGAAAAATGTGTTGGGGTTGTACTACGAGCCACACTACTGAAATGCGGGATGAGATGAGCACATAACTCTTTAGATTCTGTATCAATGGAAAAATGATTATTTATGCTTTCGTTTTTTTGTTGTTGCAAAAATACAGATTTCACTATCTTTCAACATGCAGTAGCCATGTAATGTATAGAGTACCAGTGATGTGCAGTCAGGGTTTCCAAGTTATATGTTAACTTAACACTCATACATTTTCCTATATATAAAGTGGTGTTCCGGTGGTTTTGATATGGTTTACTCTGCACCCTTTGCGCTTTCTCTTGTGAACACAGCTTACTCCAAATATCACAATGTCACAGCAGCACAGGCAAAGCCCTGTGCCAATCAGCGGGAGAGCAATGGCCCTGCACGGACTGCACCTAACCCTAACCACAGCATTAACCGGGGCGACATGGCTCAGGCAGTAAGAGCAGTCGTCTGGCAGTCGGAGGGTTGCTGGTTCGATCCCCTGCCTGGGCTGTGTTGAAGTGTCCCTGAGCACGACACCTAACCCCCAAATGCTCCTGATGAGCTGGTCGGTGCCTTCCATGGCAGCCAATCGCCGTCGGTGTGTGTATGAATGGGTGAATGAGAAGCATCAATTGTACAGCGCTTTGGATAAAGGCGCTATATAAATGCCAACCATTTACCATTTAACCCTAACTGAACCAAAATGTGAACCATAAATCCTACTAGCCCTAGTAGTTCTTTTAAATACAATATATGATTTCCCAATAAAACTCTAATCCTTCCTCACCTGAAACACTTAAGGTTTCCTAAACCTAACCTTAACCCTAGCCAAACCCTAACGTGAACCCAAAAACATAATTCTTCCACTTGATGCTCTAGGAGTCATCACAAATATCAAATGATTCCATTAACATTGATGAAAAATAAGTTAAATATCGTCAATACAATGAAATAAGAATACAATAAGATGCTCTGTGTCTCATGTCATAGTAATGCAAGATGAAGATGCTATAGTTTTTTAATGGAAAGGCCCTCAGCCCACTGTCTGCAGAAGATGAGGGCAGTCCATCAAGTGGCCCAGGATCCACAAACCGATGCCTCATGATGTCACTGTATTGTATTTCTGATATAAAAGCGGGATCAGCCCCTATTGATCACAGCATTCAGGCGAGCCAGACAACCCTGCACCTCTTCTGCGAGCAGCAAATACGCAGAACCCCTCCAGGGAGAGTCACTCTCAGGCCTGATAAGAGGGGGAAACCGTATTAATGTAACACAAGGAATCTCCGGAGAACACAGGGAGACAATAACATGGGGTGCAGTATTACACCACTATATACCACTATATAAGCTTCACTGTGGGATAGATTTTTTCCAGGGAAAGTAAAACCAATCCAATATTAAATTGCGAAAAATATATGACTGGATTTTCAGGTGTGTGGACATACTTAATATATCAATGTAATGCATATACTGTGTGTGTGTGTGTGTTTTTGTGGTTGTGTGTGTATCTATTTCACAGATTGGCCAGTTTTTTCTGTCAGATGGGCTAATTTTACATCGAATGGAAGCCACCGCCACCTCCAAGTGCCTGATGTTGTGATCTTTGTCAGCTAGGATATCACTGAAAGAAGAAACAGCATTTGTGACACCTCATTAAGAACCACCAGGAATCAGTGGACTCTGAAATAGGAACAGTTCTGAAAAATGGCAAAACACTTTGATAGTACACAGGTGTCAGATGACCTCAGTACATAGATTCCAATGGGAAACTGGTAGGCAACTGTACAAAATAATGAGCAAAATATCTTAATTAAATGTATGAATAACAATACAAAGGGAGAAGACTACATGTCCTGTACATTTGTCCAGTGTTAGTAGCATGGGAATATACACTCAGTGAGCACTTTATTAGGTATTTATTAGACTTAATTAGTATTCTGTGTAAGGCATAGCACTTTAAAATTGTATATTTGTTTTCTCATAATTTGACCTAGCTGTGCTTAAGACCTTTTTTTCCTAATTACAGACTTTTGAATAATTAAATAAATCATATATGGCTAAACAGGCACAGCTCATAAAGCTAAGAGTATCGTGATTTAGAAATAATAATGAATAAACATGCAAATGACACATCACAAAGCCGCCTCATCCATAGATGATTTGCAAATTGATGATGTGCAACTGTATTATTCAAACCACCTCCTTCCTTCATCAAAGGACAACTTCATGTCAGCATGACAGCATGCTACATTTTTAAGTATTAATAAAACAATTCAAAAATCAAAAATGTCATGACGGTCTCCCAATCAACCCCCCATCTTCCACACAGCCCCCTGCATCAAGCTGTGAATTGCCAACCAAAATCTTTGAAAATATCAGAAAATAATAGGGACGTACTATATTTGTATATATTGTTTGCATCATCTTCTTCACGCGTCCTGCACTGTAAATCCAGCAATCAGCCATGTGGGTCTCACTTCTCATTGGTCAGTTCTCTGCTCTAGAGGTTTTACCGTCACTGAGTCTCTGGGTCGTTGTCCTGCAGAGACCCTCCAAGCCAGAGCAAGTTTGTCTAAAGACCATTTTTCTGTAATACTGATTCCCCATGTGTGTTACAATGTATACCTTTATTTGTACTTTATTTGAATCTGATTGTTCATTGTGTGGCAGCACGGATGGTGCAGTGGGTAGCACTGCCGCCTCACAGCAAGGAGGTCCTGGGTTCGAATCCCCGTCGGCCGGGGCCTCTCTGTGTGGAGTTTGCATGTTCTCCCCGTGTCTGCGTGGGTTTCCTCCGGGTACTCCGGTTTCCTCCCACAGTCCAAAGACATGCAGGTTAGGCTGATTGGAGAGTCTAAATTGCCCGTAGGTATGAGTGTATGAGTGTGTGAGTGAATGGTGTGTGTGCCCTGCGATGGACTGGCGACCTGTCCAGGGTGTATTCCTGCCTTTCGCCCAATGTATGCTGGGATAGGCTCCAGCCCCCCTGCGACCCTGTTGAGGATAAGCGGGTTCAGATAATGGATGGATGGATGGATGTTCATTGTGTGTATTTGTACTTTATTTGAATCTGATTGTTCATTGTGTGTATTTGTACTTTATTTGAATCTGATTGTTCATTGTGTGTGTTTGTGTGTGTGTGTGTGTGCATGCACTTTGGTATGTGGTAAAAAATGTTGACAAAAATACATCCCCTGCATTGTAAGGATGCAGGGGAGAGCGTAATGCTATGAAAAATAAAGCCACAGGTAGCTGCTTTTTTAGGCTGTGTGGAAAATGAACTGCCAGCACGATCAGACACAGTGTATGCTCTAGAGCATATCAGACACTTGGGTAGGTCCTGAAAAAGGTCCCGAAAACCTGGAAAAGGTGTCATGTAGCTGTTTGTTCCACTCTTTAAATGATTGTATGTTGTAAGTTGTAAACAGGCTTTCTGATCAGTTATCCTGAAATGTAATTGTTGTACCGTAGTACATCAGTACCGTACCTGCTACAGTATGTCCATATGTTGTAGAATTAGGAATCCTGTTTAAAGATGTTTACGTGTAAAGCGTTTGCATTGCTGGATGTTTCCTGAAGCATTTCCCACGGCCCCCCCAGGGAATCAAACCTACATCCGCAGAGTTTCAAGGCCAGTTGCTTTAACATTATGCTGCATTGAATAGATGTCTGCACCACCTCCTGGGCACAGATGCATTTTTGTCCTCTGGCTTTTAGCCACATACAGTGCGTGTGGCTGGGAACATGCTCAGGAGTCAGCTGAGTGTTAAATGTTTCGTCCTTTACTGTGTACTCACAGATTTGCTTATTTTTATTCATTGCCTGCTAGGCAGGACTTCTTATACACATTGACATTCCTTTATCGAGAGCACATAGCAGCTGAACAGGCATAAAACTGTTATCTCTGGCTAACCATGCCACAGCCTATTCCAGTGTACAAGTGGGAAGTTGAAAATCTCACTATTGTGGCAAAACACCTTTTATCCAGGGTGGCATTGTTGAGAATAGCACAGTAGAAAGCAATTGGGCTCACAAAGTAGGCTGACCATTTGGGAATGTGATGATGGTAGACAGCTGTGGGAGGGTGGTTCCCTCATCCAGAAAGCATTTTATGTCATTGAGCATCATCCCAGTAAAGCATGCTTCAAATTGACAGAATTTCTTTAGTTGCTTTTACAAGCAAGATTGTGACAGCAATCTTTTTTTCTTTTTTTTTTTGTTATGGTATTGCTCAAGGCGGCAAAAACATTTGTCAATATTATTTTGCAAATACCTGGCCCTCAAATGAAGAAATGAGAACCAGTTGCTCATAATCAATTGTTGCATAATCATATATTTAATCATTGTAATCTTTTGTTTATCTCATTGTTTAGTTTCACTTGTGAACCATGCTTTTTTTAAAGCCTTGTGAAGCTTGTGCGCCCAGTATATGTGTGTGTGGGTATGCATGTGTGTATGTGTGTGTGTGTGTGTGTATATGTGTGTGTACGTGTGCGTGACTGTGCATGTGTGAGTGAGAGCATGCATGTGTGTGCATGTGTGTGGTGCTTATGTATTGTATATATTAAAGAAAGTTAGGAGAAATATTAAATAAGGAATATAATAAAGGAAGTTAGGAAAACTCATACAAATATGATATTGAGAAGAATGAAGATACTGTCCCAGAAGAACTGTGCAAGTCAAATCAAAAGATAAAATTACAGTTTGTATTGTTTACTCCAAAGACGTACAGATCACAAGATGAGTTACAGTACCAGGACATTTTGATCTGTAGTCAGCTGATATGCCTTCCATCAGTATAGATATGCCCTAGCCCTTCACAATCTTTAAAGGAAAAAGTGGTCATACATTACACCAATGGCTTGCATTAAACGCCAGGCAAAGATCTATCATCTTCAATGAGCTTTCAATATTAGTCTCCTGATCTACAGACCAGAGGACTTTAAAAGGCATGGGAGGTTGTGCTAATCTTTTTGTCATAACACAGTCTGTCCTTGGGAAGATTTGAAATTATCATAATTAGAGAGTGGAGGGTAAAAGCCTGCATGCAAATTAAGCATCTATTAAATTCAGAATGATACGAATCACAGAGTCAGCACAATAGCAGTTCCAGGAATGGGTAAATGTTTAACTTGAAGAGGAATTAGACAAATAATAGACATGTCTTTGTTTTGTTTTCACTAGTGACACGCTGCTGTAAACATGAGATGTATTTGTCGTTTTTGTGACATTATCATCAGTCTTTTTGAGCTATATGTTCAGAATCAACATGCTACTCTGCAACATGATCAATCAAAAAAAATCTCACTTGTTATCTTTGTTTGGTTGTCCATTTAAATCAAAATGTATTGGCTAAAAAACACAGCAGTCCTTTGAAAGATATGCAGGTGGGTTTGGGGTTATATTGGACGTTATCACTTGTCTGCGGGTACAAAGAGAACAGTTTCATATTGCTACTCCTGTGCTAAGGCTACAAGCCCGTGAGCTCTCCTGTGCTAAGGAGCGACTTCTGCCTTTAATATTACACAGTAAAAACCCAGCAAGACTGCTATCAAGCCTTAGCCTGCACATGCTGTGTATGAGATATCTCCCATAAGACAGCAGCTGCGGGGATATGAGAGGCACTGCACCTGCTGGGAAATGCCCTCCAGCCCAACTATGTTACTCAGCAGCCTGATGGAAGGATTATATTATTCCATCATCCCAGATCTAATCAGCTCTTTTCCATCATAATCGAATGTAAATATACAGTAGCCTATATTACTTATGTAAAACATTTTGTATTGTATTTTCCAGTTAATTTTGATTAAACCCGCACAAAAATCCCCACACATGCACACACGTGTACTCCATGTATAATGGATGAGTACAGCGAGCGACTCGTTTTTGATTGAGATTTAGTTTCAAATTATTATGCGGGGAATGGCGAGGTATGCTGCATTGCCATTGTATGCCAATAGAGTCTTCAAACAGCTGCGCCCCATTGTGTGTGACTTTAAAGGAAGCAGAAAATGAAATGTCACAGCAAGCACAAGCCTCAGTTTGACAGGAATGGCATTTTTACAGCGCGCACAATGTATAACGTGCAATAAACACCTGCAAGCCAATTGAAAATGATGTGTTAGGAAAGCTCAGCTGTTTATGGCTTTTGGAGTTTAAGTATTCATGGCAGGGCCTCTCCTGCATAAGGCATGAGAGCAATACTGGAAGTGGTCTCTCCACTAACTCTGCTTGCTGCCTAAGACCGCTCTATAATTGCTCTGAAATCAATTGGCCTTCAGGGTCCAACTGTCTATCACACATATCCAGCTACATTTTAAATTAGGTCCAATTAAGCCTTACAATATCCTTAGTTATTTCACAGTTTTTGAATTTCTGTAAAGATAAAAAAGGTGGGCTTCAAAGTAATGTTTTAGTAGTGAATAGTATATTAATTATTCTTACACAAATGTGATGTGTAACTTAAATAATTGCCTGGTGAATACTGTATTTGCTGTATTTAAACTCAAATATTTTCTAGCTAAGGATGTGGTGTGGATATATTTATACTGAGAAACAACAAAAGTCACATTCACCAGCATAACAAGGAGGTTTGAGATGAAATAATGTGAAATAGAATTGCTTTAATCACACAGTAACAACAGAGCAAATAGGTCACTTTTGATTTTCTGTTTATTTATAGAAGTCTACATAAATCATCATAGGGTACATACTTAATTACAGCTGTGTTTAGTTTATAGATGGATAAGTTAACGTAACACTGTGATTAAACATGAGTTACAAACAGAGGAACTCTTGAGTATTTGTACACCTTGTTCCTGAAGCACTCTAAAGAGGATTGAACACATCGACAGGAATACTAGTGAGAACTGCAGAATCAGCACTTAGCTAGCACTTCTCCGGTGAAAATACATTACCATCGATGCCAGAGGGCGCCACATAGTTACTTATAACTATACATAGCTTGATGGCAATGGAAACACAAAATAGCTGCACCTATCACACACACACATATAAAGACAGTAAAGAAAGCTTGTCCTGTTCCCTCTGGTTGTTGAGTTTTAGTCCATCCCAGATGGAAAAAAGACACACAACAAAACTAAGTATAAATACGTACAGTATGTATGTGTAGCGAATCGCTTTACATATTTCAATTCAAATTTATTCTCAAATTCACTTTGGAAGAGAAATATATTATGCTGAAAGATGGGCATCATAGGTGGATTATATCAATTAGAAAATGCTTAAAACAACTCCAGTACATGCACATCTATTTATTTTTTGGCAGATAAGAAAACTATAATTGCGAATGCTGTATGCAGTTAATGCAAAATACATTATTGATAATTGTACCTCAGGGGAAATTGTTGTTTCAATACATTGAATAATGTGGAACAACACTTACTTCCCTTCAATCATATGCAAAATATTAGCTGTCACATCATGGGTTGTATTGTACACTGTAATATATTTCTCTCCCACTGATATTTACCTGATGTCAGTGAATTGGTTTATGTTGAAATGAGAGACTATAAAATCATAGAGCCTGGTCACCTCTGTTTTAGGTTATCATCCTTCCCCTGTAAACCTTGGCTGGAGATGCTGTTCCTGCTGATCCTACCTCAGATCACCTGACCAATTACGCTTTCTATCATGAAGAGATCAAACAAAAAATGACCTGCTGCTCTTGGCAGATGAAAAGATAAGGTGGATTGATGTTGCTGGATATGGTTGCATATGGACATTTCCTGGTGCTTAGTTTACAGAGATCGGCTTACCAGCTTCAAGAGCTTGGGATGCCATGTTCTCTTTTTTCACTCACAGGGTAAATAGAAACATTTACTGACTATCAGTTCACATGGATGTTGACACAACCCATGACACAGGACACTAGGTAAACATATTGTACGAGGCTGAATTCTAGCATGACACCACACATGATCAACAGTAACCAGATAATCATCCCATCTATCCTTTGCTTCCGGCCTCTCTACATTGTTCATCTCTGAGGTTCCCACTGGTAAACTGAGTTTCTGGTGCTATATTAGATGAGACATTTGTAGATATTCAGGATTGTAAGTAGATGTGCATGGTGTGCCCAAGAACAGAACACCCATTGCCAGTGGCATTGTCATACCCATTCATGAGAATTCCCAAAACACAACACGTTGGAATGTTTCAGCTTGTATGGTTGCGAGACTAACTCTTCAGTGTCAGAGAGAATGAAGCATCTGGACAGTGTATGTAATGTGTAGTGATACTGCAGGTGGAGAAAGGCCCAGGGGCTCATGCACAGCATTGCGGTTTCCGGGACAACCACGCACATGACGTGACAATGGCATGGGTGTGAAATATAAACTAAAATTACAAGAGTTATATATTCAAATTCATTACGCTGAAAAAGTGTCACTGTTTGAAATGGAAGAGAAGTTTTACGATGCGAATACGAAAATGTTCTTGCATGAGGCCCTGCATACTGCAACAGGCATGCATTTTAAGAGAATACCGTCAGATTAATTGGCTCATGAAGCAAATTATTTCCAAAGAACTAAGATGAAAAATGAATGCAAAATAATTATTTTTACTACCAAAACATTCATACGGGGGAGCAGTGCAGATGTGAAAGAGCTTGATCATACAGTGTATTAGTAAATACAAGCTTGGCCTCATCATTATCCGGCAGCACCATCCTGAATCAGGACATAATCCTGTGTCTCTCCAACAGAGCATCCCCTGGCTGCATGGCTGCTAATTAGGAAACTGACAGCAGTTTATGCACTGAACCTTTGAGGGAGTATGGAGTAAATATCTTAATTTACCTACCTACAGTAATTCTCTCTCTGTGCGTCTCTGTCTCTCTGCTATTGTGCTAATGTAAAACAAAGGCAGTAAAACAGTCGAGAAACAGTCACAATGTTATAATGACAGTCTGTCATACTGCCACACTGTGTCCTGCTCCTGACATGATTGGTGACTGTAGATAATAATAATGTTTCCTAGTGCAGTCTGGTGTTCAGTTTGACTCTTTCTCTGGGGTTTAAGTGGCTGAAAAAAGGCTGGGCCATGTTTTCCACTTCCCTACAGGTCAGAGTCCTACGAGCCAGGCTTAGATCAGCCTTCCCAATGTTTCCTGGTCAAAGACTCTGTGCATGTGGATCGATTACCCAGCAAGTGCTGCTGGTAGTTCACAAAAGCACTGAGCTATTTGTCATCTGATGCTCTTTTTTTCAAGAGAAATGTGACTCTTTTCTGGGCACCTTTATCCCCTGAGATGAAAAACCAGACATCCTCATTACATAAAGCAAAAGGATTGCTGACCCAACCCTGTATTATTCACATCTGAAGCACATGAGCAAAATGACCCTGAATATTACATAGCATGGCAGCTGGTTTGGGCTCAATTCCATTTTAAATACATTCAGCCGTTGTTCAAATAAATGATGTGAATTGAATCCAATAAATTAATTGAATTCACTGGCCAAATCAAAATTGAATTGACTGTAAGCATGGTTGGAATAATACTGCTCACAAATGTGTGGGGTGTGGCTTGTGGAATTGGTGGTAAACAACAGAAAGTTTTAAATTCCACAAAGGCAATAATAATTCAATAGGTGAGACTTGAAAGCTCCGCGCTCCGCACTCTTTCAATGCTTGAAAGCCAAACCAGAAACACGCACTGAAATATGTCAAATGACAATTAAATCAAATTACTTGAACCCTCTCAGGCAAGAATGCATAATACTTTTTTAGCAGTACAATGGGAAAATTACTTTCAAAGATCACCCTAGCTTATGGCATTAATACAATACAATACAATACAATATTTTGTATTTACCATCACATTAATTTATTTTAGAAAGTGAAATTTTATGAAGCTAAGGACATATTTCCATTAATCTCTTTGGAGCTGGAGTTACCACTCAAATCTAAAAGTGCTATAAAAACAAGGTTTTTATCTGAATTCAATACTTTGGCATCATGTTTCCAAATGGCTGCAGGACGGGCACTTATAGGGCTGGGAGTTATTCATGAGAATAGGTTAACTTTTTTAAATGATAATGTTCTCATTTTTTTCTGACCCACAGACACTGTTAACTATTGATTGGGTAACATGCATGTGATTGTTAGCAGAGCAATATTCAATATGGAGTCAGTCACTGACATTCTATTCCTAGTAGTGAGACCAGTCATATGCAAGATCGCAACAAAGAACTTGCAGCAGAGTGACAAAAATGGTAGTTAACATGTTAATTATGAATGTATAGTTTGATTGCACAACTTCATGCAGATTTATGATTTGGTTCTGCTATGTCACGTATCTGGTGTGCTGCACACCCTGGCAGGGTGTTTTTATTTTATGTCTGTTACCTTATCCTTCTGTCCAAGCCACATGAAAGGAGGTGGATCTAAACTACAGCTAGTCATTTTGAGTTTAGACATCACGGCAATATCCCATCTGCCCTACCTGGAATATGTTCATGAATATCTGCCATAAGGAGGGGTGGGGGTTTTCATGATTATTTGAATATCATAGGAAAATTGTAAATATGTAAATGCATTCAGTTCACTTTTATTTTTAAAAGAAATAATTTTTAATCTGTATCCGTTCTTCCTGGAATACTGCACTCTGCACAAATATAATTTATGTTTGGCGGTGGTGGGGTGGGAAAAGTTACTGTAACAACTGTGTCACAAGATACACAAACAAAGGGGAACAGCGTAAGTCTGTCAGCTTCTCTTCTTTAAATAATTACCCTCAGTAGACTGCGATGTGACAACATGGACATGACTGCTGGATGCGCACAGTTATGCTGTTTGATGAGAATAAAGCCTCAGCAGCAGCGATGGTGTGGCACTGCTCTCCCCGGAGAGAGCACGTCTGAGAGGCCAGACTGCGACTGTGATTATCCACACTTCACAGGCACAGGATCAAGTGTGGATGCAAATTAAAAACTGCCTCTTCATTTGTTCCTCAACAGAGCTTTGACTTTTAATGACAAGTGGGAGGAGAAAACACCTGAACCAATTTGGAAAGCCCAGAGACAGGCTAATTTCTGTAATTTAGCCCATGTTCACCTTGTCTGGGAAAAGAGCAGTATGTGTAGCAGGTATTCTGGAATGCTGGATACTGTTCTTTCTCACTCTAGATTACAAATAGTGACATGCACTACTCTCCAAACTGTTTCAAGGGTCATATTATTATCAAGCTCATCTATCCAGACAAAATGGAAAAATACATATTGCTCATATTACAGCAGTAATCAAGTGACCAACAAAATAAATATACAAAATAAATTGTAACTGAACAAAATAAATCACTCACAAAGTAAAGGTGAATTTGCTTTGAGGTGCAGGGTGTCTTTGCCTTACTGCAATTAGGACAGAGAGCATATTGCCCAAAAAAGACACAACTGAATGAAAACAGACCCACATACACGCACTGAGCACTTTATTAGGAACACCTGTACACCTACGTAGTCATGCAATTATCTAATCAGCCAATCATGTGGCAGCAGTGCAGTGCATAAAATCATGCAGATACGGGTCAGGAGCTTCAGTTAATGTTCACATGAACCATTAGAACAGAGAAGATATATGATCACAGTGATTTCGAACATGGCTGCGAATGGTGCGAAAAACAAAAAATATCCAGTGAGCAGTTCTGCAAGGAAAAACTCATTGTTAATTAGAGAGGTTAGAGGAGAAGGGCCAGACTGGTCAAACCTGACAAGAAGGTGACAGTAACACATAACAACAGTGGTATGCAGAAGAGCATCTCTGAACACACAACACGCCAAACCTCTAAGCGGATAGGCTACAGCAGCAGAAAACCAATGAGTCTAAAAAATGAGTCTAATAAATACCTAATAAAGTGCTCGTTGAGTGTACATCAGCCCTCTAATTTGAAAAAAAGCTTACAGCATTGGCTTCCCTTTGTTCTGAATTGACACATATTGTACCTGCTTCTGTGGCAATGGCTGTCCCTCTGGACACAATGCTGAAAACTATTAGCAGTGCTGCCAACTGAATAAAAAGCTGAATCCCAGCCAGGGATCCAGCCTTTATACCATCCTGGGTGAGAAAGCGGACAGGGTGGGCTGAGTTTGGAGGGGGGTGGGGGGGGGGGTCGGTGTGGCGACTATCATGGACGCAATGCATGGCTTCCCCCCCCCCCTCCCCTCCGAGACAGATGATGCCCCAGGCGACTGCCCTTGTCGCCTGGTACTGGCTGTGATCCCAGCCTTTGGTAACAGGGCTCTGGCTGTGTACATTCTCCACCACTGAGACCGGGCGGAGAGGTGGGCCGGTTCACCATTTGTTCACGGGTTCCGTTCCAGCCCTCCCACATGCCCGCCCGTTTTCCGCACACAATGCGTCCCTCACATCTCCGACAGAGCGCGGAGCGGGCAGAGCACAGAAGGGTTAGGGCCTCAGAATCGGAGGAGGGTCGCCCCTTGCATTCCAATGAGGCCATATCAGAAAACTCCCACCGCCAAGGTTAATCTAGATGTTGGCGTCTGCTGACAGCACAGGAGATTGCTCTGGGGTGACATCCCATTTGAAGTCTTAATGCTGCCGTCGATTTCCTTCTGCCTCCAGGAAATGAAGGCCGACTTGTCTTTTGCTGGGTGCATGTCCAACTGTATGATGTAAAACTGTACTCACACTCTATTTTTGCCCTCTCTCCTTGTCCCTTTTGGCTAAAAGCTTGTCTTTGATTTGGGTGGAAAGGCTCAAAGTTTACCTTCACTTCCAGCATATGCACAAATATATGCCTATGCACCTGCACACAGAAATACATCCACAAGCATAATGTGTGTGGAACATGCCAAAGAAGTAATGTGTATTCCTCTGAGTTTTGAGCAATGTCTATGTTTCACTGAGCCAATTAGAAACTATACATTTAGAATTTATATTCTCGGCTTTAACAATGCCACCACAATGCCATTATAAAATACAATTGTTTTTACCTTGAGAAGAGTACTAGTACTCTTGTCACACTATCTACAGTGTTTTGTCTTAATAAGTTTTGACAATGATTTAATGTGAGTCAAAATTATATAATTATAGCCATTATAAAATATAGCAGAGCCTTTCTGTTTTTATTACCGACTTCTTTGGTGATGAATCACCTACAGTGTCTCCACAAAAAGACACAATCACGGCTCTAAATGCCGTACTGCAGGAGGCATTTTTTAATCACACTAATATTTTAATTGAAGGCCTTGATTTTGGTGCTTCAAATTCAGAACAGGATTTATTAACTGGAATCACATGCACCATTCATATATTAGTACGTGCAGAATGCAGTACGCTCCAATATCCTTCTCCATTGATTCTGCTATTCTGGAATTATATTTAAAAATATGGGCAATTCTATTTTTCAGTAGCATTTAAGGCTTCTTAACCATGTCACTCTGGGTCAGGGGCAGCGAGGGTGGTCTTAGTAACATTGAGGTTTACACCTTCAGGCTACACAGAGCTCAAAGAGAGCTTTTTACAAGCGCAATGATCCGGTTTTCTGGGACCACTCCACAGGTCCCCGGTGAAAACTGACAGCCCATTCAGCTCGGGGTGGGGGAAGGGCGACTATCTGGCCGGCCTCCTCTGGGCAGCAGCCCACACACACAAATGCCATTTCACTCCAGCAACCTCGCATCTGACCTTGGGGGATTAGGACGGACAGGCCATCATATTTAGAGGGCACCTGAAGATCCAAAAACTCATTTCATTGGTAATTTCCACCCATTTCTGCAAGGTGAAGCCATTTGCTTCACTGTAACCTTCATCACCCCTCTTGCCACTCTCACTCTTCCCTGATCACACTGCCCAGACCCTTATTGGCTAGCTCTTTCTTTTTTGTCAAAATTAATTTATTTTCTTTGCCAATGGCTTTAGAGGGCAAGATGAGTTAGCATAAAGATACATTTACTTTATTAGTCTCACTGTCAATATTACACTCCTCATTGAACACTGATTAGCTCTCAGGTAAATGGGCTGGAAATCCTTGATTTTTCTTGTCTCTTCAGGTTGGTGCAAGTGCCCAATGACATTCCAGAACTGATAGGACATATTAGCAGGACTCCCAGCCTGAGAATTAAAATGTTCTGCACAGTCTTGTACCGCCCACGGTTTCAAACCCCTGCTTTAAAAAAAAAGAAATAGACAAATATTTGTAAACTTTTAAACTTGAAACATCTGCTGGAGTGTAAATCAACTAAATTTTTTTGCAGCCTAAAATACATAAGCTACAGGACAAATTAATTCAGGGGGGGGGGCAGAGAGGCTTGGAGGGGTTAAGGAAACATGTTGATCTCCAGAGACTGGGGGGGGGTTTCCATAGCGACATGTATTTGAATGTGAGCCTATAACTGAACGGGGGGGGGGGTTAAAAATGTGCGATGACTGCGTTACATAACCACGGCGTCCTCCTCAGTGACGCCTTTCTCGGTCTTCACACAACAGGTGCACTGCTTCCTCCTCGTCTCTGCAGCCAAAAACAAAGCCAAAGCAAGCTCCCTGCCTCCGCACTTCCTGCTCCAGCCTCCTCGCCCGCAGTCAGCTGGGACAATGGCCTGCACAGAGCGTGCGTTACCACGCCATGAAAGAGACATCAGCCAGGCCTCTCCCCCTCCCTGTATTACTAATGAGGCTGAACCAGCCCTCTGAAGCGTGGGGGTCCTAATTTAAATAGACTTTTTTGTACCTCCGTATGAGATGTAAAAATTGGGCGCAGTGGAAAGGATCTCCCTTCACATCCCACAAGAGTTTCCAGACTCAAAAAGTTGGAAAAGTAGCGGACACCTTGGAGGGGTACTGCAGGTGAAAAGCCTCACATTATAGAGGAATTCAGCCTTAGCTCTTACTTTAGCACGTTCCTTTCTCCACAAAAATAATGTGTGTTTACAGGTCAAACTGTAAAATAATTTCCCACCGGTTATATGACTGGAAACATTTCAACATGACTGAGGATTAAAATATATGATCCCATGTAAGGATATTATCCTACATTCATGTCAATATTCTGAATATACATTAACTCTGGGGGCTGTACCCCCTGAAGCTGGAAGCAAAACACGTTGGTTCAACAATAAATCTCTTGCATTACATTATTGTATACAGTAAGCAGCTGCAGTGCAGTTTTGTTGCATTTTAACCAGTCAGGTGTGTTTACAGTAAGTTACCCATGAATGGATTTGTATATCTGAGCGCAGGGGGACATGTTAGGTCAACGAGAGCAGACTTTGTTTACCAGCAAGAACCACATTAACAAGAATGAGGGAATTTCCCCATCTGGGGAAATCTCCAGCCTACCACTCCTGGGACCGTGTTCTCACACAGCCAGGTAAATTGTAAATCAATGAATAACAACATCAGGACAGCAGCAGGCAGGGACACTGAAGCACAAAACATCTTATCACATATCAATAGCCCTTGAAATCTCCCCTTTAATATGGCAAGAACCAGCTCACAAAATATGTAAAGCCAAAAAACAAGGTCACAAGATGAACAAATGTTCCAGCTGTCCCTGTTGGCTGGCTTAGAGTCCCTTTATGCGTTATAAACCTGAACAGAAAGGTTAGGGACAAGTATATATTCCACTTACAATTTTATAAAGGGCGGATATATAAAGATACAGAGAAAGACCCAAGGACTTAAGACAAGATAGGTGATTATGGGGCACACAAACATTTATGACACAAGAAAGATCATAAAAGAAGCCAGACTGGCTGTTTCAGAGGTTTTGTAGAGTCATGTTAATATACACATTTAATGTTGACATCTTATACACTGTAATATGTGGAATATGCGTACGTGATAATAGTAGTGTTGACATGATGACTGAAACTACATTTGCTCCAAATGAAATGAAAGTCAGTTTATGCCTGCATGGAATAACTTTGAATGCATCACTGTAACTTACTCAACTCAAATGTAAGCTCAACCTAATTGTATTACGAGCGAGCATGTCAATGCAATGCCTTAGTATTAGCCATCACAACACACAATGTTCACAATAGCTCTTTACCTCATCACTGATACCTAATGCTTCTGGTACAATTATTGTGTGTGCCAAGAAAGCAAGTTATTAGAACAAGTGAACAGGACAGATGGACTGTCATTAGCCAATGGTATCTTGCTTATATGTGGAAAAAAAGGTTTAAATGCTGTATTAATGCACAAAGCTATAATATGTCACAAGACTGAATAATACAGTGGTATCTTTTGAAGATGCCTCAGCCATGCCTTACAATATCAAAACTGCAGTTATTGTAAGTGTTATAATATCACTCATTATGTGTCATGAAAATTAGGCTTTGATCTAAATGAATAATTATTTACATTGGCCTAGAAATTGCCCTGTCCACTGGACGTTGGTCTTTATCACGTCACTCCCAAGCTTGTGGAATGATGTCTGTGGAAAACGCATTCTATATCAATGAATCAAAGGCAGCAATGGAATGTATGGAAA
Organism: Conger conger; assembly: GCF_963514075.1. Lineage (NCBI taxonomy): Eukaryota > Metazoa > Chordata > Actinopteri > Anguilliformes > Congridae > Conger > Conger conger. The sequence goes on from NC_083765.1 coordinate 16,665,530, forward strand.
AACATGGAATGTCTCTAAGTTCGATATCATGTCAATCAATTTGTCCTTCTAAATAAAATATTCTGATTCTCTGGTACTGTTCCATTGCTAATTCTACCCATACAAATGCCAATTCTGCTTTTAATATTTCAAGATGAATATAAAGGGGGTTTTATAATGATTCAAGGTTGGGGAAGGATGTATAGTTTAATACAATACTCTTTAAGGAAAAATGTAATATGGTATTATGCCATATCTCCTGCCAAAGTGGCTGGGGAAAAATAGCATCATGTCACCTCAGCAATGTGGTGTCATACTGACTTTCCATAGGACTTTATCCTGTCTCAGTTCCGTTACAAAGCTTAAATACAACTTTGTGACAAGAATAAAATTAGGCATCCTCAGTGTAGTACAAAACATACATTCTATGACCATGTCCAAAAGAAAATATTGAAGAGATTCTTAAAATATTTATAGAATTAACTCACCATAACAGCACACCAAGGAGATAAAATAATCTAAATAGGAAAAGAAATAAGTTAACATAATTTGTGACACTTATAGAAATTTACATTATGTACATCCAGTTATTAAATTAGGTTGTTTGTAGTGATTGGTGGGTCCTTCTTTCCCAAGGTTTCTTCATTTCACCCATATGCTTGTGTTTTTCTTTTCCCTTAGAAACAGAAAACCCCATTGGATACGATCCAGCCAATCAGAGTGCAGTAAGGCTTTCTTCAGTAAGTCCTGGCCAATAGTCTGACTCTAAAAGGTGATATACCCTTAGCAACAAATATGGCAGACATCCACATGTTGAGAAAGAAAAAACTAAATAAATAAAAATATATATTATAATATATTTATATATATATTTATCAAATAAAAAAACACGGGGGAGGTTAATCTTCAATCAGGCTGTTGGGATGCAAACGTGTTGCTTCTCTTCCAGGCTTTGTTTATAGTTTTTTTTTTTTTTTTTTACTTTTTTTTTTTTTACTTTTTTTTAAGGAGGTCGTTTTTTTAAGAAAAAAAGGGAAATTCCTCTTCTTACAGTAGAACTCTGTACATTTTGTATGCAGGTAAACAAAATGTAAAAGTGTTTTTTAAAGACTGTTATCCTGTGTATCGAAAGGTGTAGCAGGCACTTGAGTCTATCCCCATCTCGTTGGTGTTTGACAGTGGAGCAGTAAGGTACATGTTGTTTGGTTTTTCCTGGATTGTGTTTGTCTGTCTGGCACAGACAGAGACAGACACAGACGGGCCAACCGTCGCTAGCCCAGGATGTCCAGGTAGACGGGTGTAGCCTTCCCCAAGGCGTACAGAATCTTCTGGATTTCCTTGATGCTCAGACGCTGTTGCGGTTCCCTCTGCCAACATCCCAGCATGACGTCATATACCTCCTTAGGGCAGACTCGAGGCCTCTCCAGGACACGGCCCTGTGTGATGCACTCGATGACCTGCCAGGAGGACAGTAAACAGGTCAGCACACCTGAAGAGCCATCAGCACACAGATTGCATGAGGACACTGTTAGGGTGAATGGCAAGGGTATTTAACTACCTACTAAAACAGTAATGTCATAAAAACAAAGGGTCGGTATGAAGTCAGTCAAGAACCCAATGACACACTGGATGTAAATTTTATTCTCAAAGCCTTATATTCAGTGATTTTCTTATGGCAATACACACACTTTCTTTTTGATATTATTTTACTTTATTAATATTGTATTATAACTGTTTTTCAAGAAGCATATTTTTTATAAACCACTTAATCTGATATCCGATATCCGATATCCCAAAGATTAATAAACATCTTTCAGAGTAAAGTAAACAAACACCATAATTACAAATGCTGACTTCTTTATGTATTTGATATCCCCAGCCCAGCCAGCCATGCGTTTAGCATTTCAGACTGTGTGGTTTTCCCTTGGGTTGTGGCAGAGATCTGTCAGCTTCATATTGATTTAATGGGTCATGCTCAGTAGATAAAAGAGGGGCCTCAAAGTCACAAAGCAGAAGGCCTAATCATATCCTACAGTGCACAGAACCTGGTCAGGGTCAATCACTGCCAAATTAACATTCACCATTGAATCATCATGTGACCCAATGCCGAGCCATATTAGACACTGAACCATTTTTTTTTCATGAGCATTCTAATACCAAATAAATCACACTACTTGAAAGATGCTGCACACTTAAAAAGACAGGAGATTTGAACTGAAAAATAAAAACAATGCCATACAGTTTAAGGTAAATGCATCTCATTTTTCACATCTATAGGCAAAACGATAAATGGTACTTGTGCAGATATTCAATGTGCTATCACAACCCATGCAATTCACAGCACTCTACATAGTCAAATGTCTGCAGTACTGTGGACAGAATGGCCCAGCATGTTTGATTGAGTTTCCTTTGATTGCTATTTTGTGTTTCGTTACCTCTTCAACAATGCCAGCTCTGCACACAAAGAAATGATTTGTCGGAAGCTGATCAAATAATAAGTTGGAGAACACTGAGCCCCTTTCAAACACGACACATTTAGTTTAGTCCTGGACCATGTGATCACCAAAACTAGAAAATCATTTAAACATTGATGGATCTTCACAGCAACTACAATATTGATTCCTTGCACTGTATTAAGAAGAATAAAGCCAATTTTCTGCTATGGTTTAAAGTAATTGATCTAAATGAAGTTTTTCTTCTTTTGCATTTCAAAACAAATAAAATGTGTTTGGTTATTCTAAATGTATCAAATATGTTTTAATTTCATATACAACAAATGATGCAACACACGGAGGGTCAAATTTTTCCAATAAGCCTGCTTAAATCTAAGGGCAATATTAATTCAATTCAGATTGCTCTTACAAAAATGAAGCCAGACATGAACATCCTGAATTGTTTTAATGCAGTGGACCACGTGATATCAAAGCTAGAAAAACAGAAACATTCTTCCCAATGCTGCTATTTGGGAACTAATTTGAGGAACTATGTATAAGAATTCAGTAATTCCAATATTTCTCACAGCATTTACTCGTTCACGTTCAAGTGTGATTTACAGTATCAACACCCAAATAATCATTTAAGTTATAGATAGGGACAATTTCCAACATCCCAGAAATTTGCCAAAATAAATTAACAAATTACCATTATTTATTAATGGGGCCAAATGCTTGATCACCTTTTTTCACACTGCCACTGAAACTCTTTTCTTTTCCGCCGGAATATGAAATTACAGATTACCATTGACTCTGTTTGATAGACAAGCTCCCAGAGTGACAGGTGTCAGTTTACGCATGGTTCAAATACGGGGGCATATGACTTCATAGACCAGAGGCAGTCCCAGTGCCACTTCTGTGAGAGAGGGTGATGGGTACCAAGGGGAAAAGGTCACCTTGTGACAGCCATTTTCTTACTGACATGTCCATTCAAGTGACAGGAGGACAGCCACACATGATGCTGGGAGTCTCTCATCAAAGCTTATGCATAAAATTATGCAACATATTTAATATATTATTTTACTGTTATTTCTGCTGGCTTTAAGGCAGATGGTCCATATGAGTTAATGACACAATAAGTGACATGACAATGACCGATCATGACAGTTGCAGCCGGCATTAGCATCCTTTAATTGCCCCACTCTCCTTGAATACGTCCTAATTGTTTCTCCTCCAGGGATAAATATAGCGCAAATAGCTTCTCTGAAAATAGACAAATTCATTTCTTACGCAACACATGGTGCTCTAGAGAAGCTCAAGGGCTATGACTTGTTGCCTCCTCATTAGCATTTCTCTTGAACTTTGGATAAATGCGTCATTGTTCTTGTCACTGTTCCATGCTGAGCAGCAAGGGTTTGAAAACACACAGCTCCAGAATATTAAGTGAATATTAAATTGTTAAAATATAGTAAAATGAAAGTGTGAATAACGAAGGTAATTGGGCACTGCATAATACTTTATCTTAATTCCAGCAAACATCAAAAATGTGAGTGCACAATATTAATACAGTTCAAAAACATGTAAACATTAGCGCTGGCAAGAGATTAGTACAATGCCGGATTTACACACACCACAGCTGTGATGATAATTATCTTTGATGCACTGAACGATAAGGCAGCTTACGTACAGTTTTCTACATGCATTGCAGTTGTACATACCTCATTATTGGCCAGCTGGAACCATGGCTGCTTCCCATAGGTGAAGATCTCCCATAGAATGACTCCAAAGCTCCACACATCACTCTCTGTGGTGAACTTCCTGTACATGATGCTCTCCGGGGGCATCCAGCGAATGGGCAACATCGTGTGTCCTCCCACCTATCACAGACAAACGTCCATCAGTGCATAAATGCCACCACTCACAAATGACTGTAATTATGCCCAGAAGCCAGATTTATATTACACCCAGATATCGCACACAGGTATTCATGAGCACTTAACCCCCTGCCTGTCAGGGATAAGCTTCAATTTACTCCTTGCTATCACAGATGAGCATCTATCATCACTTTGCACCCCAACTATCAGAGCCCAGCTGGCATCCCCACTTTACCCCCCACTGACAGCATCAAACAGGAACATCCATCAGAACCATTCTCCTATCGGATAGGCATTTAGTGCGACTGTACACCAACAGTCACAGTCACATTTTCATCAAATTTTAAACTCCTCTTATCACAGATAAACTTTCACTGAGACTTTAACCTCATCAGGGACAAGCTTCCATTAGCATTCGCAAACGCATTTCTTAAACAAGAAAGATTTGATTCAGTTTTCCAATTGATTCTAATGGAAAACTGAATAGTTTATGAATACAGTATTTTTCAAATGTTTCAAAAAGCATAGAAAAACACACGCAGAACGATGGATGATAAAAATAAACTATGGGATTGAAAAGGCACTTTTGCTTGCTCGCTATTTGAAGAGGTACACAGTGGACAGCTGGAGGCTTCTCCAGAGATTGCTGACAGATTTCCCTACATTGATCTCGGGTAAATATTAAGTTTTGAAATATATTTTTTCTGTTGATCCACAAAGAAAACAGACACCATGCCTAAGATATTCAGAACAAGTGAGAATCAATGATGCCAGAAGATATTTTTTCAAAGGAGAAGAAGGCAGGGGTTTGGAAAAAAGTTTTACAGTTTTGAACCATGCATCACCTTGATATGTTGGTGTGCCCACCCCCCAAGCATTGCCCTGTCATATCTAGATATTAACGATTAAACAATAATACAATAATCATCAAAGCACTCAGATTTCATTAGCCTGAATTGTTTTAAAATCAATTTCCTATTCATGGCAATTGTGCCGCGTTAATCATATGCACAGCAGTGTGAACAAGACTGACGTTTCAGCAAGCTGCTTGATATTTCTTTTTCAACACTAAGTGAAGGCTCCACATTAATTATAGTGCACATTAATGTTGCGCACACTTAGGGTCATGTAAATATGAAATCACCATATGCTTCATTCCAACCATGGCTATACCACACTTACATATATTATTCTGCATTAGGAAGCAGTGTAATGGTATTAGAACAGAGTGACAGATTACAACATTATCATGAATGTTACCTACTCCTCTTCATCCCTGTTGGGACATACACTAAGGCTGCATATTAATCGTGTGCATACTGTCCAATTAATATTAAGAAACACAAAATTTGAGATGCAAAGCTAAAGGCCCAAACTCAATCAGCAGTAACAGAGCTTTCAGTGTCTGCAGCAATGGCTTTCAAAGGGTGAGGCTACACTACAGACATTTCCTAAGAGCTGTGTGAAGGTTTGGTAAATGACAGACATCTATGCACCGCGGCCCTAATGCAGATCAGCCCAGTCAGGAGGGTGGCAGGGTGAGGATCATCGCTCAGGTCTCCCCACACACATTTCAGAGGCCCTGAATCCCAAACTGAAATATTCCACACACAGATTAATGTTTCATGGTAAACTGCACTGGTCGCATTGATGAGTTCTTTCCCTTGGCTTCCCACAACCTACCTTCAGTTTCTACTCTACTTCTCCCTAATTGGCTTCTGCTTACATCACCCCATCTACTCCATACACTTCCCATCATCCTCTGCTACTGTATCGTCCTCTAATATAATCTTCAAAGCTTCAAAATTACTGTGACACCCTCCACTAATTTGTGAGGGTTTAAATTGGAATGCACACAATCCAAAATGTATGCAGGCAACACTTATTTTCTTTTACAGAGCTACACGGCTGCAGACAATGCAGTTAGTGCAGGCAGATGCCCTGTCAGCCACAGAAGTTAGTATTGACCCATCAACTTTGTTGATTTAAATTCTCCCTGCATGGGCAATGTTTTTGTCTAGTATGCATCTCTCCATGGCACTAGAAGCCTCAGAGTCAATACGGCAGTAAACCCAAGGACTACCTCAAGAGTTTTCTTTTTAAAGCATAAAAGTGTTTTTTTTTAAGTAGACCAAGAATTCTTTGTGTGTTTACCTTGAGCTGAACAAGCAAGATCTGCAAAACAGTACTGTGTATATCACAGTATGGCATCAGTGAAGTTCCATCCAACATCCCATGCAATATTTATGCACATGACATCGAAGTCACTGGGGAACAATATTAGTGTTGCTTTTGCCAGCTATTCCTCCTGCTCGTATTTCATGGCCTGCTATCTTCTGACCGGCTCATCTACGGAGTGCTGTTCAACCCTGGTGTTTCTGCTCTGCTGACTGCTCCACAGCAGTTCTCTCTAGCAGAGTGCCATTTTGTAGATGAGCACAGTTTGCCATCCCTGCTAACTGTAGCAACATGGAGACCACACACTGACCGTCCTCTCGCAAGACTGAGCAGAAATCCTGAAAGCCCCCTGATTATGGGCTTCTCATCACTTCTTCCCGCCCAGCACATCCCTTGGACTGCAGAGATCTCTATCGGTGGTGTGTTAGCACACATTGTGCAGACAAGTGGCTGACCATCTACTGAAATGCCAACATTAAATTTTCTGTACCCAGATAGGAGACCAGGCTAGTCATTAACATAGCAATGTAGCCAAGGTTAGAGATTATCTCATTTACTATTGGATTCTAGACAGTGCTTACCAAAGACACTATGCTTTTGTCAATTACTTTTTGAACAGCACGGTGCTTCTTAAAGTACAATATATAAATGCCTTACTGGATATAGATTTATGGTCTTGAGAAAGACAACATTGTGTATTTGGTGTGCTTGTGTGGGTAATTAACCAGATTATTCTTATTTTTATTAATTATTTGTCCAGGTGCACAAGTTTCAACATAGCAAACCACCAGATGCTGAAGGTTTTCCTTCGAGGGCTGGGGGGCTCAAATCGACTAAGCGGCCGCAGTAACACCATGGATATCACATTGAGCTGTGTGGCAACCCATGTGCAATCAACGCTGTGTTTATATGCAAAAGTATCATTTACAGGAAAACACTGCAACTCTATCCTCTCATCAATATCTGCAGCACTGCCTAACCACAAGGTGATGATTGTGTTTCATTGCTAATTCGAAAGTCAATATGCTGTTTAATTAAAAGACAATTGCGGTATCCCATATTGCAGCCTTTTGGGAAGGATCTCCTTCTATAACATCTGTAATTTGCACGGTGTAAAATGACAACCTCAATTTTATGTTAGCTATTTTTAACCCACACATCCATGCTGGTGTTGCGTGATGCAATATTTCCTGCCTGCACTGCAGAACCCAGGACACCTGAGCTCAGCTGGCAGCAGAACGGACGCAGAGATGTGCCAGCAGGTGAAGGATAGCCTCAGAGGGGTCTGCATCCACCAACGGTAGGCACGCTCCCAGAGGTCTGGATGTGACATCTGAATATGTATCTTCTTCACTCTCTCATACTGCAGCAAGAATCAGACTCAGCCGGGAGCTCCCCCTGGCCAGTAGGTGATGTTATTTATTGGCTTTATTTTCATTTGGACTGACTTGACCGGAGGCACAGAGCTGTGGCTATGGTGCGATAATGAAGATGGCTCATCTCCTTATTGCCTGGCAACACGTGGCTCTCGAGGGCTCGCAGCCTCACTCCCAGCCTCCCCTTTACACTGTGGGAGAAAGCAGAGCTAAGCACTGCTCAGCAACATGAACGGACATTACTGTATTTCATTTAGCACAAGGACCTACTTTCTATTTTCCCATGGCAAAAAGGACTTCTCACCTGTGACGGGGAAGACAGAACATCTTAGTGACCACTCAAGCTTCAAAGCCAGTCAACAATTGCTGCACTGCATATTTCATATGTCAATTCACAATCAAAATACAACAGTTACTGCTTTTGTTGGCAAAATGCTCCTACAGGTGCATGGCAAATGCAAGAATCTGTTGCACCAGTCATGCTTAACAACCCATTAGGTAGCAGGGGTCAATGCTCTGCTTTCATTATTCTGACAAGAGCCATTGGATTGGCTGCTGTTGAAAAGCTCAATCTCATACCCCTCCCTGTGCCTTATCCCTGCAGGGCCTTCTCCCAGGCCCCCCCGGGGAACAAACATCAATATGACTAGTCAGCGAAGTGAGAGAACTGTGTTCTTGGCAGTGCCTCCAATTTATAATCACTCGACACAGGGAACGTGTCCAAAGCTGTTACGACCTCCTAATCTCTCCGATCTGGCAGTGTTCCAAACGATGGATCTGGCAGAGGCGAGCCCTGCCCTAAACTCCCACCTGGGGAGGCCTGTGTCCTTATGTCCCCTGTATCAACATCTCCCCCATCCAGACCGTATCGTACCCTTTATGCTATGGCCAGTCATATGCTAATATGAGTAAATATGTGTTATTCAAGCCAACCTGCATGGTTTACACATTAAATTAGCTATTTATTTATGTATAGATTATACATTACTGTGGCTTAATTATTCTTCCTTGGTCAAGGGTCCAATGACAAGTATTCAATCCTGCAATCATTTGTTTCATATAAAGCTGGCTTTTAACCAATAAAACAGGAATACGTCATAAAACAGATATATCTCCCCAAATACAACTGATGAAACTGATGAAAAGTAAACATTTGAACTTATTTAAATGTCAAATGAGCAGATTGTTTAAATGATGTTACTTCTGACTTTGCATAATAACACAAACAGTAGGTTTACATGCACTTTCTCATTTGTTGCAGCTTTTCTTGTTTTGAAAATGTTTTGCAAATATTTGCTGTGATCAGAGGAGGGCAAAAATAAAATATCTGAAAGCATATTTTTGTTTACCTAACTGGAAGCTGCATGGCTTTCACAGATGGGCTAAAACAGGCAACACAGAGGTGATACCCTGCAGTGCGCACACAAAAATGACTTTTCTTCAACTATTATAAGCTATATAAACTAAAAGATTTTGCACTCAATAAAAATGCAAAGCACTGTTTTTTATCTTGTTTATCTTAGGCCATTGGTACAAGCAATATACATTGAAATTAATACATTGATTAAGACTTGACACTGAACATTGTCAACACGTCACGTGTGTAGTACATCCATTTATTCTACTCCTTCTGCCAATGTGCTGTACCATGCTGTTCTATGATAAAACACATTACATTATATGTATATTCTTCTACAAGTATAAACACATGCTTCTGTCAGAGCAATGTTCTCAGCTTGGGAGAATGCACACTCTTCTTACTCCTTGCTTTCATATGAGTATGCTGATTATTTCATAACAAATGACCATGCCCAACCCCTTTAGCATAAATCCTGACTCCAACATGACTCATGGACATTAAAAGCTGAGAGTAGTATTATACTAATTGTTTGGGTTCTGCTATACGACATATTTACTTGAACTGTTTGATGAGTGAGTTCTACTGTAAATCATTCTGGCAGGATTCCAAGAGCACGTTTTTCTATGCCATCCTTTGCTTTTCCTGACACTTTCGTTGTCCTTTTAATTAAATTAGTAAATAATGCACAATTTGTTTTGTTGTCTATTGTATGTACTCTGTGTGTTGGCTATCATCTTTACATTGCTTCACAACATTGGTTGACACCGACAGAGTCAGAATAGCATGCACCAAGTTTGCCTACAGTACAGGCTTTGTCACATTATTCCCCGGTGCTGTTTGTGCAGTGCAGGTAAGAGCTTTTATGTGCTTGCTTCGTGAGCACTGCTGAACAATTTTACAACTATTTCACAAACCATAGATCAACAGCAAGTTTTTTTTACCTTTGTCTGATATGTAAGATAAAAATATATATTATAAATATTTGTGACAGTTATTCAAAAGAGTTGTCAATCACCAGTATAGCTGGCCATCTAGAAGATAATGAGTGCTGTCAAGACATTGAATCATAAAATGGAAAAACTAGCAGCCACTTGCTATGAAATTAGTCATAATGGACTAGAATTCTTTGGAATAAGTCTGCTTGAAGTCAAACATAATGCATAATGATTGTGAAACAGGTAACAATTATGGCCTTTAAAAACCTGTCAGAAAAGACAATAAATTAAGCTATGTCATAGCTTATGCTATTTTTTACTTTGTTGTATACTCTGTTGATGTGTTCTATTCCTTAGCCATATTTCAGTAAGCAGTTAGCTTTCCATTGTGCCATTAATACAAACCTGTCCAGAATAAAATGATCAATGATGTGACTTTTTGCAAAAATGAAACATATCTCCTGGCTGCCTTTTACAGCATGTATTTAAGTTTTAAGGGAGGCCATTCATAACACCTGTATGTCAGCGATGAATTATAGACTGCTGAAAGCTATTATCAACCCTAATGGACTTCTCTTTGTGCCTGAACATGTGTGATCTATTTTTTTTTATTATTAATTCACTAGTTTCTTTGTCTCTTGAGTTCAGTTCCCTTTGTAGACAACCTTTCCCAACATCTTTAAAATGTAATCTAAGAATCAATGAAAAAGTAAAAGATGATCATTTACAAAAGAAGAATGTGAATGACTGTCCGTGCAGAACAAATAAAATGTGCAATTGTCTGTGCCATCTGTTGACTCAACAAGTCAGCTGATAGCATGTCTGTGATGTCAGCTGACTTGACCTGCTCCTTTATCCAGAAGGAATAGTTATGCCATTTATTTCATCATGTAAAAATATGTGTAGCTTTTTCAAATGTTTGCATTCAAAGATGTATCACTCAAATCTCAGATAATACCTATCCACCGCTCATCTTATTTCAGACTGTGATAGTATTTTCATGAATACTTTAAAACTTTAAACAGTGTATTGACAGTATTGATGTATGCTTTCTTAATTCTCCAGTAGACTAAATAAATAAAAAAGTTGGCTGTCAAAAGAAAACAAGACATTCTGAAGTACCGTATACCACAACTTGCACACACACAACCACAAACTGCAAACACAAATCATATGACTTCTGTTGTTGACAGACTGGAGGCCTTGCGTTCCTCAAATCAAGTGACTCATGCTTCAAACACCCAGATAAAATCATGAGAGTAAGATAAATAAAGCTTACCCGATAGTAGTCAGTGCTGTAGATATCTCTAGACATTCCAAAGTCTCCAATCTTCACCAGCAGGCCGTTGCCCACTAGGCAGTTGCGTGTAGCCAAGTCACGATGAACAAAGTGCTGGGATGCCAGGTACATCATCCCAGAGGCAATCTGTGTGGCGATCTGCAGCATCTGGGACAGACCCAGCTCCCCACTGGTCTGCAGTGGCTGGCCATCCACCAGGATCAAGGCGTCAGGGCCATGAGCTCTATGAGGGGGCAGAGGACACCACCCAATCACAACACATGCATTGCATCTTGGTCCTGTGGCATAGTTGGATTTACATTTTTTTTTCCCTTGGGAAGGTGGCGAATCCTTCTCCACATACTTTTCCTAGGAACATTTTTTACAGTTGCACAACATATAATGTGACTGTTTACCAGGGCTAATATTTGAATACACATGTCACGCTGTTACTATGCCATTGCCATGTGTGCAATTATTTAAATTGACCTATTCTGTTTTAAGTGTGTACAGTGTGTGTGTGTGTGTGTGTGTGTGTGCATATTTCTGTGCATAATATGCTGTATGTGTGTGTTCTAAGCGAGGGGTTTGCTTTATGAGACCAGGATGTTTGTCTTTGTATACTCTAAGTTATATTCTGTGGCAACACTGAGACAAATTCCCAGCAAATAAGTTGATATGGTAATGAAGTATTATAATTTGAATAATTGAAAAGTAGAATGACATAATATGTACTTTGAACTGCATTACAGAAATATTACATCCTTTGTCAAATAATTTCTTGTTTTCTAAAAGTGGTTCCCAAGAAATGCCAAGAAAATTGTAGTTAGTGATTATCGAAAAAGGCATTTGATTATAGCGAATGGCCCTCCTTGTTTCTGGAGAGTTGAAATTCTCTCACTGATTGCACAAGAGGCTTCAGAAATGGCTCTTGGCTGTGATCTAAAAGTGGACATACTTGCCTTTCTCAACCAGCAAGCTGGCTTCACTGATACCTTGGCCCACACTCTCCTACCTTCCATCAGTATGTTCTGGGTGAAACCATCAAATGGTATTAAGCAGAAAGGACCTATTTGATTGCCAAGTACACTCTCCTGGCTCCATTTTAACAGAGGTCTTATGTTACCATAAGATTAATTGGTAGCTCTGACCAACATTATTAATTTTTGGATGTCAATGCAGAGAGACTAATGATAACTTGCAGTCTTTTATCAGTATATTTCTTCATTTCATCAGCAAAATATTTTTATTCAGGTTGAGTTAGAGACTTAGATCTTTAAATATTATGTCAAAGATGAAATTACTTAGCAATAATGTTTTTTGTGTAATTAATCATAACTGAAGAGTTCTATTCTTTCATTAATTCATTGTGGTGGCTAAAAAAGTTCTAAAATGTTCTTCCACTCATGGTTGCTTAACAACATGATATTAAGCCAGGCGCTGCCATTTAGCAAATTTCCTCTTTGGCTTACCGTGTTCAGTTAATTGATAATTGTTAACAACACACCAACTAAATACAGATTACCTGTGAGTCTGGCTATCTCCGTCAACAGTACCTGAGGAATTTGTTGAGGTCTCCATGCTTCATGTACTCAAACACCATGATGAGTGGGTCTCCATCAACACAAACCCCATAGAACTTCACAATGTGCTCATGCTGCAGGTTGGTCAGCAGCTCTGCCTCTCTCTGGAAGTCCTTTCTGGCTGCCAGAGTTGGATCTTTCAGGGTCTGCAAAAACAGCAAGAAACGATTCATTACCTAGCAGAGGAAGGAATGTGGCCTCTACTGGAGAAAGCATCCCACGTTTCAGACAAAAGAGGAATAACATCATGGAGCCATACTCTGTATATTGGATTGTGGCAAATGGTCAAAAACCAGATAAGAAAAGCAAGGGATGAATATAAATGGATACTTATTTTAGCTGTCCTCGTATACTCTACCATCTGCCACAGAGCAGGGTGATTGCAATATTCTGATGCATACAAAAACTAAATTACTTTATCAAAGATAGAATAAATTGAAGGCCCTGAATTTGAGATGTTCTTGCGATTTTTCCCTCTGAATTGGAATACATACGGGCTGAAGAAATAAGAAATATTCCAAATGGAATGTCACAATGACCCGCCAAATGCCTTTGCTTCACAGCAGCAAGCCGCCGCGTAATTTATTTTAACCAAGCTCTCATAGAAAGTTTGACATTTCATTATGGACTGAAGACACAGGGAACCGCTCTAGTCACCTCATCACTCTGTTTGCTGACTTATTTTCCTTGAATTACGGCACCATTATCGGAGTGCTTACCTCATGGAAGTAAATACTGCTTTGCATTTTCTCAGTTGAGATGGACATGGAATTACAGTTTCCCCAAAACCACTGAAACCAAACAATATAATGACCTTCCTCTCCACTACATTATGGACAGTTATAGCTGGTACTTTCTCATGGGAAATGCAATGCAAAGTAGATATTTACCCTTTCATTTTAACTGTTTATTACAGTACTTTTTTTTCTTCTCTTTTATTCATTATGTGAAATACACATGTGAATGCAAAATGGCCACAGTTGCCTGCAATTACGAAATCAAACTCCGTGAACTCAGTGCAGGCAGTGTCATATTCAGGCAAAGCGTTATCTTTCAATTAATAGGTTTAAATTACAATGCCATTTGTTTCAGTGTGTTAACTCTGTAAAACATTAGCTGATGTTCTGAAGGTCAATGCGATTTTGAGTCGGAGTAAGTTAAATGCATGTAATGGGGTGTGAAATAATAGTAAGTGAACACAATGCTGCCTTAGAAATATTAGAGTGTATGGGAAATCAAAGAATGGGCTCTCAGTCCTGTCACTGAGAACTTCATTTTGGGAGGGGTTGGGGGTACGCTTCGCAGAAGAAGCAGAGCTGAGAGACAGAATAGTGCTACATTCCTCACTGTTTTAAAACAAAACAAGGCAACAGACATTGCAAAACAGGACATGACAAAGGCTACACAATTATATGTATGGGGTTCATCTATACAGCACAAAACAAGGGAAATGCTTGACTTTCTATCCCAGAAAACTTCCAGGTGCCATGAGAAGTACACCCTAATCCCAAGACTCTGCCCCAGGAGTACGACACTGGCCCGGGACTGTCTCTTGATTACTTTATAATTGAGTTTTAGCGACACATGGTACAATTTAATTTTAATTAGAAATCCCTAGATGACTTTATATTGCACGTTGAGGGATATTTAGATGGATAGTGGCTCCAGCACACAGATGGCAAGGCGCTCGTCCCTATCTGGGGTGGTTTATAGTCCCGCGTTGTTTCAAACCATGTCCTCCTGGCCCCCCCTGTGCAGAACATACAGGCCCATCAGCAACAAAAATGTTTTAAAAAAAAACATTGTTGGGTATCGGAATTGTTGAACTGCACTCTCACTCGCTTTTCTGAAATGAACTGAATCTGTATTGTAGAGAAAATAATGAAGAAAAAAAAGATCGATAGCATCCCACCGTGTCTTAATCTGTCTTTATGAACTCCTCTATATTGTGCGGGAGGACATCCTCCGCAGTGATCTAACATGCCTTTCACACACGAGGGAGGCTGTACATGCAGAATCCACCCGTGGGCTTAGTGCCCCTGTTCCAGGCCATCATCACTAACATCATTCCACAGATGTGGGACTTGATGAGGAGTGATGGGAAGGGACAAGTGCGGTGATAAATGTGCCACAACGCCCCAACCCACTTCCCCCTCGCCCCTCACCCAGCTGCAAATATTTATTGCTGCCATTATCTGCGCTCTTCTTTCTGGGTGATTCCATTCCAGCAGCATCTCTCTTTCATTTGAGCCTTGTGATGACTGCTCACTACCAACAACATCTCAAGCCTCGAGCCCTGAGATGTGCACTTAGTAGTTACATTTGAAATAACAGCGATTATAAAGGATATTTCTGGGAAGGGCAACATAAAATATAAGGGATAATACATCCAGTACGACTGGTATAGCAGGACAGTATATCAGGGTGAAACTATTTGCATCCTTATACGCACACATATATTTTAATATTGCTCCTCTTTTTCCAAAATTGGATCAGCATAAACGGTACAAATTATTATTATAATATAATATAATATAATATAATTGTGTGTGACTCCCCTAGGAGGATAGAAGAGCAGGACACAGGGAGATATGAAAATTCTGGATGTGGAGAGAGAGCACGCCAACAAACGGGAAAAATAAAGTATTCAGCCGTCCCAGGGGGTTTCGGACTAAAAACAATAAACCAAAATAATAAATGCCAAGGAAATACATCGACTCAAGTGCAGCTTTCAGCTGGTTTGCATCTCAGCTCTCTCCTCTTCTACAGTTTTCCCGACGGCTGGACTGATTCGTAACGCCGTCCAAGTGTGTGCCTACTTAACGATTAGGCATGTTCCTCAGATTGCTGTCCTTCCTGCAAGCTGAGGCCTGCCACCTTTACCAGCCCCAGCCCCAGTTCCTCCTTTTAACCCCACCCCGTCCCCAGGCCCCGGTTTCCCTAAAGGCCATCCCCATCCCACCCGCCCCTTTAGCCCCATCAAAGCTAACAGCTAACTCTCCCCAGTTCCCTGTCTCAGGTCAGTCTTAACTCATACGACAAGTGTGAAAGGGAATACAATCCAGGTGTTTCTGGTTGCTACCGTCCCCTTGTGCACCAATGGCTGGTTCCACCAGAGGTGATTGATAGACTCACAGAGGTGGGCATTCAGTGTGTGCACAGGAAATGAAAGAGAGGTTCACAATGATTCTTCCTCCCCGTGTCCTCTTCGATAGACAGGTGATTCTACACAGGCTGGATGGCTGCACTAAGGGCCGCACTCAGTAGGAGGTCGCTTTCAGGAGCCCCATTATGAACTGCTCCGGCACCACTTGCTCCACGATGTTCTCAGGAGTGCGGCCCTCGGGATCTGCTGAGCGTAGGCGAAGAGCCGGCCGGCTGCCTGAAGTGAGAGTCTGTGCAGGCTATTCCAGTGGCCCGCCGGCTTCAGTCCCACCCGTTCCCAGATGGCAGCCCGGAGGGGGGCACAATTTTGCAAATGTTCACTTCTTCAGCAGCTCTGTCAGGACAGCTCGATCTGCAGCCTCTGCCAGCTGCTTCACCATCTGCAGCAGAGAAGAGGTTTCCCTCCTCGGAGTCCCAGGTTTCGGCACCAAAATGTCACTCTGTGTAACTCCCCTCGGAGGAAATGATTGTTATAATATATTATAATTGTTTGTGACTCCCCTGGGTGGACAGAAGTTCTGGACACAGGGCGATAAAAGAATGATGGACGTTGCCGGCCTTTCTTTGGGGTATGGAAAGAGAGAGAGAGAGAGATAGAGAGAGAGAGCACGCCAACAAAAGGCAAAAACATGGCCAAAAAAATAATAAACTAAAATAGTAAACTAAAATAGTAAACACAAAGGAAATAAGTTGTGTGCAGCTATTCAGCTAGTTTGTGTCTCGGCTCTCTCCTCTCCAGTGGTTTTCCCATCTCAGCCACCTAATGTGGAAAGAAGCATGCTTTTACCTCCTAGACCGATCTGTAACGCCATCCGGGCGTGTTCTTTGGATTGCCCTGCTTCCTTCCCACAAACCAAGCACCGCTGTCACAATAATATAATATAATATAATTCACCTAAATATCGCATATGGATAGCTGCCTGATTGATTTGAAGAAGTAACTGTAATAACTGCAGCATTCTGTGGTGTAATATAAAGCATACAAAATGCCATCAAGTTGTATAATTCTGAACATTACTGGACCAAAAAAAAAGCATATTTACAAAATGCATGCCCTTTATGCAATGTCTGGCTCCACGTCCTAGAAGCTATTTCTTGTTACCAAGTGAAAATGAAAAAAAAAGTAACACAGTTGTTTATGTGCCACTGCTCTGTCTGCCACCTCTGAGGGTTAACAGGATTAAATGAAAATGTCAATGTGACACAAAAAGTGTTGAGTCTAAAGACAAATACCAACATATTGCAAATAAGGACCAGAATTAGCTTCCACAAATTCAGAGATAAGTATAAGTTTCTAGAAAACTTTAAACTTTAACAAGTGACTAGAGGTCATATAAAAATTAAATATTGCTTTGTGATTGTTTTTCTCATGTTGACTAGACATTTTCAGATAGTGGCAAAAAATACAAATATGAAGTCACTTAATAGGAGGCCTCTTGTCTTGGAAATTGTTCCAGACTGATTCAGCTGGCCGTAATTTAGCCATTTGTTGGTAGTCCATTGCCAGAGCTCTTTACACCACTGTACAAGAGTGCTTTGTGCCCTGCAACCTGCTTCCTGCTCCTTGTCTGCTCATTACGAGTATGCACGAGTATGCACGTCCAACCATAGTTGGCCTTTATGATGATGTTTTTTTCCTCTCAATTCTTGACCAACATCACCATAGAGACTGTTCCTTGTGAAATGTCAACCAGTAGAGCTGTATTCATCACTGAAGCTGCCGTTACTGAATACGCTATACAATTATTTTAATGTATCGCTGAAATTTCGATTGAGAAATGGGTTAAAAATAAATTACCTGACAAGACATCACAGGCGTATGTCATGTAACATTGTAAAATTTGGAAAAGCAAGACAATATTGGTTTTGCATAAACAGATTTGTTTATGATTAACTGTTGCTGAGCAATAGCTACCTAGCAGGCGACCGTCTCTACAACAACGGACAGGCTCGCAGCACAACAACGTGATTTACTCAGGGGCCCCATGGGAGAGAAGGTCCTTCAGCTTAATATCTGAGAGAATGACTAAACAGAGGGCTTGTAATGGGTATGTTGCTAGTGGAAAATTGTTAAGAGGCCAGAAAAGCTTCAGGGCAGATAAGCTGTTGTGATTGTTCAGTGCTTGTGCTTACTTCAGTTTCACAGGAGCAACTGACCAGAGATAGACATTAAAAGGGTCACAACCTCAAAACAAAATGTCCCAGGCTCACAAGTAATGTTACCGTTCCGCACTGGCACACTGCTGAATATCACATTTGTATTCCTAATGGTCCCGTCATTGGTGGATTTTAGTAGCCTTTGATTTTGGGGGAAAAAAAGACCCACACATTGCACAATTGCCATGGGTGGTTAATTTGAAGGCCAGAAGTGCCCTGAATCATAAGCTGAATGTTTGCACCCACTCCAGTGAAAACAGCTTCCCCTGTGCGCTCCAAGAAAGTTCTTCTGCACCAGCTTCTTGCTGCCATGGGCATGTCAAGGACTTATCTCAGTGTTTCCAAGAGAGTATTGCTGCACCAGCCACTCACTGCCTTAGAAACTGTGTTGAGTCATGCAGACCATCCAGGGAATGACAACTTGCTTGCATGTTCTGAGGAGTTCACACCCACTCAATGACCAAACATGAAATTTTTGTTCTCATCTCAAGCTCATCTGAGGAATTTCACCACTGAGACAACAAAGGTTGAGTTTTGCCATCTTAAAGCTGATGAGCTTTAAGAGCAATCATGTACTGATTATCCTAAGTAATTAAACACACCAACTCTAGCAATTATTCATTGGTATCAAATATGGCAACAATTTGTAATAATACTTATTTTACCGACTAATGCACTGTATTTGGTTTGGAATTAATGGTATTCTATTGGATATCTGCCAGGTATGAAACTAATATTAAAACACTGACCAATAGTTATACTGTATATTATACAAGTACTAACATGCTAAAGCACATCATATTCATAACCTGTCGATTGGCCAAGGCTCTTCCAAGCAGACTACTTTGCAAGTTATTTCTTTTTTCCATCACCAATGTGCTTAATTCCAAGTGTACTGACTTTGTTATTAAATGCGTTTGATGTATTATGATTTATTAAAATGAACCATTAAATGTTGACATGATAAATGAAGTTGGTGTTTATAAAAATACACACAATTATCATGAAAGCAAAGTATTAATTTTCAGTTTAGTTATTTTCTTTTTTGGAGGGTTCTGTTTCTTTCCTTTCAGTTTAAGAGGTTGCTGTATTTTATTACATTGTTGCAATTTCATAAATTCACAACTGCACTCAACCACACTACTGTATGAGACTGTAAAAAGAACAGTGCAATACAAATGAAAAAACACATCATTGACATCATTATAAAAGCAGAAGCCAGCATCTCTTTGTGAAAAGCATTTCAGAGGAGGCTGCTCTTTTGGCGGCGGCTGGTTTGTAAGAAAAGTGACCCCAGCTACACCACTGGAGGAAAAACAAGCAGTAGCATGGGATTCAATTAACAGGATACTTCCATTTCTAGGTTCCATTAGACTTAAAGGTGTATAAATACTATATGCCCTGCATGGCCACTAAGGGAGTGGACAATGTCATACAATATACCTGTCAGCCATACAACTGGCTACCCTGAAAGCTCTACTGACTGGGAGAACTGAGGAGGTCCACCTGGCTTCTGCTGAATGAGTCATTCATCACAGTGATAAACCGGTTTCATTCTTGTCCTCTGATATGAGTATTGATTGTGACAAGTATTTACTGTAATTGTGTGCGAACCAGGGGTGATTAATGATGAATCACTGGACTGAATGTGATTTCCAGGATCTACTGCAATTTTTCCATTTACAGATCACTTCCAGCTCATTGTAGGGAAGAACATGTATTACTTCTTATCTCCAGTGGATATCCTTTAGCAAAGATTAGGTTGAACATAATAAAGACACCTTCGGTCATTAGTTTGTGATGTATAATCTTTCAGAATAAAATCCTTTTACCACATTGATCGTAAGTTCCAAATCCTTTGTGACTTTGGGCTTGCAAGATGCATACTGGTTTCCACTGCCTTTAAGGATCAAGTTTAACATTGCCCAGACAGCCGTCCCTGTGTCAGAGAAGTGTAACTAGATATCAGGTTGGGGCCATAATGGAAAGATCATCTCTTACCTTGACAGCTACCAGCATCTTGTCCTTGGTGGGGCTGAGGTTATAGCACTCTGCCAGGAACACCTTCCCAAAGGCCCCCTCTCCCAGCTCCCTCTTCAGAACGATGTCTCGCCGCTTTATATGTTGCACATCTACAGACAAGGACGAAAGGCTCGTTGTGAAGCACATCGTTTTTTCACTCCAAAGGGCTTCAATCACACATTGTAAAGAGACTAGCTCTGCTGCTGCCCTCGTTCAACACGCTGGGTCACTAACAAGACATATTCCCTGCAGGAAGGGCAAACTATGACCGCTTGCCTGGGGAATGTCAGGTCAGATGAAACACTTACGCTGTCATTAACAAGGCCTACCTTTCCAACCAGCATGGCAGACATGAGCTGACAAAGATACCGGGCCCATCTATATGAGACACATGGCAAAGGTTCGCACAGATCTGCTATTTACTAAATTAATCCTAGAATGCAACATATTGAATACCCCTAGAATGCCAATGTCGCCCCGCGTGTTATTTGTATACCTAGTCACAGACTCCTACGCAAAGTCTTCTATAGCCAACTACTGCACATCTTTTATACATAGCATTTGGACCCATGGTGTGCATTCTAGAGTGAAGAGCTTTGTCAATAAACAAAAAAAGTCTAATTTTACTATGTTTTACAAACGGAATTAATCAGCTGTGTAAAGGGACAGAAAAAGTCAATAATCTCTGTACATTCCACCTTTTAAAATTCCTGAAACTTCTCTATTGGGGGAGAATGATTTCCTTATGGCCAATCAGGGTGGCATTTAGTATTTACTCAGAATGCTAAAAAGAAGTCTGTGGGTGAGATCGGATTGAAACAAATACAGTTTTCTACACTTTGGAAAACCGTATTTGGCCATCTGTAAATCCACTACATGGCACCCATCAGCATGAAAAGCTGCAAAACAGCAGCAACAGGGACAGCCTTTAAGAATCACCTCCGATTATTTTAACAAGGATTACCAAGAGCTCATTATTTTTAGAGGTCGCTAAAGAAGAACAGAAAAAAGACAAGCATAAACTAAAAAAAACTAAAAAATATATATGATATTCAGATCCCTTTTTCAGCTCTCTATATTTAGAGTGCCCTACCTGTTATCCATTATTCAAGGTGAAGCAAGTGGAGTTATGCTGTAATCAGTTAGGGAGTCAGTGCGCTGCCCCCCTCAGCCGTGCTCTATTCAGGCTCCCCTGCTCTATCAAGCCCAGCTCTTTCAATGCCTTCTGAAGAACGCCGGAGTCATGTATAATGCAAAAGCACAAAGGGAGGCATGTGACTGCAGACACAGATATGGAGCTTTGGAGAAAAAAAGGCAGGGAGAATAGTGCCAAAAAATACATTTTAATGTTTTGTTGTTTGGCACACTTTGTTTTAATTACTGGAAATCGCAAAACAATAATGTTCATTTATTCAATATAGTGATCTCATTTGCTCATTTCATCAACAGGTCTTGAAATTATTATTTTTTAACGAGATGGGAGGTGTACTGTGTTGCCAGGTTTGCGTGCGAGGGTGGCTGTGGCTCTGCGTGTGAACGTTCATGAGCGGTGTGGACTGAGGTCAGGAACAGTGGAGGCAGATGGAGTCACTGACTCAGCAGGTCCCCTCGGTCCCTAACTAGACTGCAGTTTATCCCATTCCATCAACTCAGTTCTCATGATATTCCCATAAACTCAAATAATGCAATTACAGTAAGAACAGGGGGAGAATTAGCCTCCTTTTTGCATGTTGGTGTGGCGTTCATCAAGTGAGATCATTTCCATGAATAAATCTAAAATCAGGACTTTTCTCTACTCAGAGACAGGGATAAATAATAGATAGCACCCTTTCAGAACAGAGCCTATCAGGTGCCTCAGATGAATTGATGTTGCAGAAGCAAAGACAAACAGAAAGGTTGTCAAGCCGAGGAAAGGTCAGATAAGAGACTAGATGGATGAAGGACATAAACCACACAGCCAATGATTACGGCAGACATTTCTACAGATTTATGGGTAGACCCCTCTAGCAGGGCATTTGTGCGCGTGCACACACACACGCACAAACACACACACACATTTACATATTTACAATTACAGCTAATTGTACAGTACATATCCATTTTAGTGTTTTTGTTCATCTCTGCCTTCTTGGAATAAATGTATCTATTTATGGATCAATTTATCTGGAAACGTAGTTTCAAAATGTAGTTTAGTCCCTCAATCACACTTGTTGAGGCAAGAAATGTCTGTCACTTGTAGTAAAAAACGTGAAGAAGAACAGGCAATACACAAGAATCCCATGACAAAGTGGCAGAAGAAAAATGGCCATGCAACGAGGAGCAGGTGATTAGATGGATGGACACTGGCTGATAGTGGGGCCTTGACTGTGAAAACAGGATCCACATTGTATCTGGCTTTGTATAAAATGAGGAACATGCTCATATCAGCCTCCTATTGGAAAAGGTGGCATGGCTTGCTGTGTCTATAACCGAAGGGGAAAACAAGGGCAGCTATTCATAACTACTGTTGGACTTTGAATGTTGAAAAACACAGCCCTGTAAACAAACATGACACTCACACAACCCTAAATTAGTAATGAGTCTTAAAGCCAGTGCACTGGTGTGTGAAAAAGGGCTTTCATTGTGTCTTTAAAGGCATGAGACAGAACGGCGTTCGCACTTCAGGGACAAATGCTGTGTGCTTGTGCAGACACTCGTCAGGCATGCCTAATGGGGAGCACAGAGAGTCAACAGAGGTCACCTCTATGCCACATCCAAGGTTATGCCAATACGGTTACAGTATATCCCTGCTCATGCCAGTATTCCTGTGGCAAACATGGTTTATCAACCTCCTAAAGTATACATATATGCTTACTCATGAAAACATACCATCTCACTGTAAAAAAGATTAACAAAGACTGTAAACACTAAACATCAAAATAGTATCATTATGGCTTATAAATCTTCTAGAAAAGGAAGTTACCTGATGGCAGGTGAAAACAATGCCCAGTAGTGTTTTACCCTTTTAAGTAATTTCATTGCTGTTTTAATATTTTTTTAAACTGATACTGTTTTTATTCATCAATTGTTCAATTATTTTTTATAATTCAGTCATCAATTCAGGAAAATTTTACACAATTGCAAAACGTATGAAAGAAAAGCAAAAAAAACCCAAAACAAACAATCACTTGATTTGTCTGAAACCTAATATAAAATAAAGGACATCTAAAACATTAAACCTGTCCTTTAATTAATTTATTGTTTTAACACTGAGGTAATTGAAAACACAATTTGCATATATTTCATCTAACACTATCTGCTTCATAACAGACCGAAAATGTAGAGCTGATGAAACAAGGTTAGCTTCCAAAATGCAATGACCATTATGCAAATGTACTGTAATTGCATGTCCTTAATGAATTAAACCCAACACAAATTGCATGCATATATATTAACTGTTTATGTTAAAAATAATTGGGTCATGGAATATATTTTTCAAAATTGTTTTCATTTACTCCATCACATCCAGGCAGGCAGTTCTTCAGAAGATCACTTCTTCATCTTATATTGTGTCAAATAAAATACGTGCCTGGAAATGTTATGAAAATAAATAGATTTAATCCTGTGAAAATCATAATTTTATCAAAGATTCTCAATGAAGCTTGGCTACACCTTTATCATTTGTGCTGTCTCTGTATTTTGTATCAGTAGTTTCACTGACAACCGGCACTCACTAGCTCCATCTCATTTACATTTACATTTTCCAGTACCAGGGGGAGGAATTTCATGATTGGACGTAGTAAGAGTTAAGTATATGTTATTAGTTACAACGTGGACCCAACTTGATTGGCTACAATGTGTAGCTCTCTCTGAAGTGGGACACAACTAAAACAGAAATTCTGAACTGTCTCGATGTCATGGAAGTGGCAGTCAATCAAACGTTCATCGCACAAGGCATTCCAGCTGGTGTAGTGATTTTAGTTTTGTTTAGTTATGGTTAGGGGGGAGGAAAAAAAACACAATACTGCACAGCTTCTACTTCTGATTGTGATTTACAATTCCAGTTTAAAAAAGGCCAAAGTAATCATTTAAGCTCTTGATATAATTCACTGTTTGCCTATAGAGTCTGCACTCCTTGTTTCCAAGTCCTATATTTGCTGCTGATTGAAATGGAAATCACAAAAACCAGCAGAGCCAGCAGCCCAACAGGCCTGGAGTTTAAGACCCCTGGTCTATATATACTTTCTAAACTGCCGGGGTCATGTAGCACCATAGCAATATTTTAGTCATAATATGTTGGTATTGATTATACAAGAAGAAAATGTATTTGAAATTAGCATGGGTATAGTCAGCATTTGTGTTTCTTTTGCAGGTGCATGTACATGTGCATATGCATGTGTGTGTTTATGTGTCTGCGTGTGTGCGCGTGTGTGTATGTGTGTGTGTGTGTGAGTGCGTGCATGTGTGTATGTTTTGGGGGGGTACCTGAGGTACTTCAATAACTACCTCTTCATTGACAATTTAACACCTGGCTACAGAAGTTATTGTTATCATTATTCATTGTGGAACATTAGCTGAGGGCCCAGCGAGGGGAGCCCGACCTTCCGTCAGTGACGTGTCGGCCAGCTCTCCGTGAAGCTCTTAAATATCTCATTTATATTCACTTATTCTGTCATTAAGTGGTCCGCTGGTCCAGCTCGTCCTATCTCCACCCCTCCGAGCAAACTATTACCACTGCCTCTGCCGTCAGGAGGCAGGATGTGTTTCTTTAACCTTCAACTTCCCCTCTGCACACTTTCCCTTGCATTTCTGTGCCCTATTTACACAGTCTCTGCTCTGAGGACCCTGAGGATTAAAAGGCAATATCCAGGGGCTCACCATCATTCATTTAGCCTCGGCCAACCAAGCCCTCCACTGCCCTCGTGATTGTCCTGGCTGAGAAATAAATAAATAAAGAATGATGGGTTTCACACGTGCCATCTCTCCAATGTGTGTGTGTGTGTGTGTGTGAGAGAGAGAGCGAGAGAGAGTGCTTGTGTTTGAGTGTACATGCACATGTGTGAGTGTATGTGTGCGTGTGTGTACATGTGTGTGTGTGAGAGGGTGCGTGTACAAGCCTGTGTGTGTGTTTCTGTCCATGTGTGCATGTGTAGAGATGAAAGGAAGCAACCGGTGCAGTAGATGGTGAGTAGTCTATTTGTGTCTCCTCCTATTCACAGAAAGCACAGGGCTGCTATAAAGCCTCGACAAAACTCCCTACAGCAGACATGAGTAATGCTGCTGTGAAAGCACTTGCTGTAGCGCTCGCTCTACTCATTTCCATAAATATACTTCTTTTGTCTTCCTGACAGAGCTGCATGGATTAAACAAGCACAATTTTCTGTGCCTTTTTTACAGGCAGCATTATCCCATGTGCACGTTTTGAATATGCATCAAAACCAGGACCTGTATGAAGTCTCAATTTCATGCAATTTGCAATACATTAACTGATGTACGAGGCACAAAATAGGATCTTTGACAGAGACCAGTTTTAAGAAGTCATCCACTCAGTATGACCAGCAGACCTGTATTGTTTTTAGATAGTCATGTCTTTTGCATTGTGAAACAGGACAACAACCTTTGACCCTGAGCTCCTTGCAAATTCGCTGTGTCTACCCTTGCCTGAAGCATTTCTTTTTCCAAAATATTAAATTGGAAACTTCAAAATTAAAAGGAAAGTGCGGACAAAATGAGGGCCACACTGACTGAAGGCATGTCATCACTGTTAAATCAAAGAGTTATTCTTTATTTCAGGCTGGCACACTGTGACAAATCTTTAATGAAAACAGCAGGCTAAGTGATAGAACAAAGAACTGCATTAAAGAAATAATAGATTTTGCTTGATATTTATCTTATCATTTGGCTTGGGGGGGGGGGGGGGGGGGGGGAGTCCTTTGTCATCTTCTGTTATCTTACTAATAAGGGCTCACTTCACACAAAGTATACATTAGTTTGGAATGTAAAAGTGGCCTGATCACACAATGTGGTCTGACCAGTCAT
Source organism: Conger conger (assembly GCF_963514075.1). NCBI lineage: Eukaryota > Metazoa > Chordata > Actinopteri > Anguilliformes > Congridae > Conger > Conger conger. The sequence goes on from NC_083765.1 coordinate 16,691,888, forward strand.
TCGTGTGCTGTGGCTGTTCAGATTTAGCAGAGTATTAACTATAAGTAACTATGTAAATGGGCACAGCCATAAAATATATGATAACATTTTGTAATGGCTTTTAAAAGCTTGTCTTACAGTACACGTACCTAATTGTTGTCGGGGCTACAGACAGAGCAGTGGAATGCTTGGACCTTGAGATATAAGCACTCTTGTAAACGCAAATGAGCCATAAACATGAATCAAATCTCCCTGCAAATGCTTACTACTTCCAGCCCAAAGTCAGCTGTGAGAGAATGCCTTCCAGGCTATGAAGACGGGGTCAGACAGTGTGCTTTCGGCCTTTGGCAAAAGTCCACATTCAGAGAGGGTGACCAGGATTTTGAACTCTTCAGCACAGTAAATGGATAAATTAGTTAAAGCACCATGGTCAAACATGAATAATTAAAGCACTTTTATTTTCCTGGACTTGAAGAAAAACCAAGGTGGACACGCAGCATTGATGCCGAATATAGATGACAGCAGTGAATGTGAGTGCAGAGACAGCACTGGGACAGGCTCTGAGCAGTTCTCCTGGCCCTAGGGGCTGCTACTGGGCAGACACGGGCTGAGGGAGAAGAGCAGAGACTTCATTATCTTATTTTATTGTTCTTCTCCAGCTTGCCACAAGCATTGCATGACCTAAAATTAATGTGAAATCACTACAAAAGAATACATTCCAAAGGATGTATAGATTTGGCGGGCATGCTTGCCACTTGACAGATGTGGAGATGCTTTTCTTACTCTGCAGGTCAATCGAGTCAGTGCCCTGATTACTGCAGAAGCCGCTCTCTGCAAGCAAACCCCATTTCTGGTGATTGCAGATCAGTTGGGGTAAAATGTGGTAATGAACCGCTGCTGATGCAAAGGAAATAACAGTAACACTTTACAATAAGCTCAGATGAATTGGCAGTAACTAATGTAGTTAATGTAGTTGTGAATTAATTATTTACAAATGCATTAGTTAAGCATGAAATTCACTTTTCATTCGTTCTAGTGTCTCTTAACTCCTAACTAATGTATTAGTTACATGAATATTTATACATTAGTAAACCATAGGATACACGTATAATTACTTGAGCATAAACCAATACGTTGCTCATTCGAATATGAATTGGCATGAACTAATTTAGGCCTAGTTGTGTTCATGATGTACAAATACATAAACAGCTTAATGTTTCAGTAGTTCTTAACAGTAATTAACAGCTACATTAGTTCATGCCAATTCATGTAACCTTATTGTAAAGTGTTACCAAAGTGTTTTTATCACTTCCTTGACAAAATAGCATTTTCACACACACCCCTTGCCTTCTCTCAGGGTAAGCCGAAGACAAGCAGCATTAACCAGCAGAAAACAAGGAAAGACACTTGTTAGTGTCTGAAGCTTTCAACTTATTTTATAAAAAATATGTATACTGCATATTGTTTGCTGTCAGAGCCAAGTGTGGATAAGCATAGTACATGCTATTTTCATACACACACATAAACACACACACACACACACACACACACACACACATGCACACACACATGCACACACACATACGCATAACCTCTGACTAAACTTAACAGGCTATTAAATTTAAGGGGAATGATTCATATTTTCATAGATTAATGTATCAGTATGTCCACAACTTCATTAGATACAGTTGAGCAATATTTGCTTTTTGGATTGCTGATTACTGGATCTTCACATTTGTATTTATTTTATCTTCTAAAATGTCAACCATGTTCAAAATCCCAGCAAGTACAGTGGGGCCCAAAAGTCTGAGACTACATTGAAAATCTGGGACTTTTCATGTAATCCTGGAAATAAGCAGAAAGTTGTAGGATTTGGGAAAAATTTAAACAAATGAAAGCTTTGCAAGAACTACTTGAAGACCAAAGAAGAGCAAGAGCAAGCTCCACCTGACCACCTGACCTCATCCTCATTGACCATTTATGGGGAAACTGACAAAAGCCAAGCATTCAGTAACATTACAAATTATTTTTGGAACATTGTCAAATAACGCTGGGACAACATGAATCATCAGGTTTTGAACAAATATGTCCGAGAGCACTTTGCGATTAAAGCAAAAGGGGACATACCATATACTAAGAAATTCTAAAAAATTTGGACCCCACTGTATGTGAAAGCAGACAGTGGTAGCGTGAGTAGTATTGGTCTGAATTATTTACTGCATGTTCAGGGGGCTGCCCTGTTCAATGAACTCTTTTTAAATTAGAGCACACCTTCAGACCTTGTAGCAGTACTGCAGCTCATTAAAATATCAATCGAGGGGCTTAACCAAACAAGCGATTGCACAGAGAATACTACTCTTCTGCTGTGTGCCTATGAGTCACTTATAAATGCTCCTGGCTATTCACATCTTTGATCTTTCTGAAAAACAATAAAAAAGAACAGCTGTTTAATGTTCTTTGAAAGAAAGTGTACTGTCACAATGGACAAAAAGTTCTCTCCTCGCTCGACTTATTGATTAGCTCTCCTGGAGAATGAAATAAATCACGGGCTACAGGATGGGCAAAGGCAGTAAAATAATTGCTTCCTGCTTTTACAACTTTTCGTCCTTATGAAGGTAAAATGGGGGCACGCCGCAAAGCAGTTCAGCTGCAGGCATTAAAACAATTATTTCAAAGATAAGGAGATATCTTGACATTATCTAAAAGCGTGAGACCTCTGTTCTGTGCAATCTAGCAAATCCGCCGTTATAAAGGATTGAAAGTACGATTATATCTCTGAACTAACTTCCCCTCTAATTTGTTTAATTTGTGGTATTTTATGAAAGCATATGTACAATAATCTATGCAGTTCTATCAGTGAAAATAGAGGTGTAAGGTATAGAAAATAATAATTATTATAATAATTATAATTATAATTATTATTATTACCATCATAATCACTACTATAATCTAACCCACACTGGAGTGTACAATATGCAAATACCCATCAGATAACTAGATCAGAATCAGGACTTTCTCGGCAAGAGTTAGTGCCCTAAAGGACCCCTCGTTCCTGCACCCTCAACCCCACCTGAACCCCCATTGCACACCCTACGTTTCCACGTGAAGTCCTCAGTTCCACCTCATTTGAATTCCAGGTGCGTGAAATGAAGGATTAGTTTAATACGAGGCCTCTGTCATTTATTTATTAGTTCCCGATCAGTTCCGCAGTGAACGGGCCTGATGGATTATAAATCGGCCGCTCCGCATTAAAAATTCATGTAATCCATAATGTATAACTGTAGTAATTTATTTATCAGTGCTAAATGTGATTTCTGTTCCTCTCATTGGGTACCCTCTTAAGCCGAGAGTGCTCTCAGCGGCCTGTGCCGTGCTGTGGGCGTGACTGTGTAGGCAGGTACGGGAGCCGAACACCACTCATCATTTAGCTAAATACGGCCAATGTGCTCCTGCCAAAAAGCGCTAACATGGGAGACTGCCAGCCACCGTTCGTCAGGCAGTTTGCATTCACATCACGCGCACTTTGTCTGTGCTGCGTGACAAATGTAGCAGCGCTGCCATTCATTCACATGCTTCCTCATAGCCAGCAGGCATTACTTGACTTTGTATTGGTCAGACGGAAGAATGGATAGCGGCTTTGTTTGCCCGTGGTCCCCGTCATCTTTCATCTGTCTTCTCCTGAGCACTTAGTGGAAATCTGAACAATTAGCTTCTACGCAATCTTGTCTTTACCATACCTAGAACAGGGGTCCTGGGAGCTGGAGAAACAGGGATCTGTGGGATCCGTGCGAGCTGGCACAAACTGTTTTGGCCGGAACAAGACATGGGTATAAAATTAGGTCTGGAGTCTGCCACCGCATTTTATCAGCAAAGGGACAGACTGTACCCCGGGGCCTGGACCATGAAAGCGTAGCTGAAGTATTATGATACTATGGGCCAGATCCACTAAAGGACATTATGAGCAGCGTTAATGTCAAAAGCCTGCAACAAGTAATTTAGCTTCTAATTATGCATACTGTTTGAAACTGGCAATTAAACACTTGTTCTAATGCGGTGGGGAAAATGCTATGCATCTACAGTATAGCCGTTATACTTGTGCAATCACATACTGTATGCAGTTACATTTGAGCCATAGAGCATAAAGAAATATGGACAAAGACACTGTGATGTCACCCCCTGACCTTCCTGTGAAAAGATTTTTGAAGCTTTGCTGGTAAAATTTTTGTGCTGCTATGTTGTACAAATTGGAGCTACAGACAGCACAGTAGGGAAAGGGCTGAGGCTGGGTCTGGGCTGGGGGGAGGTCCAGGCACTGTGCGATTGGGCCTATTTTGTCAAATGTACTAAAGCCAATGAGAGCAGTCTCTCTCTCTCTCTCTCTCTCTCTCTCTCTCTCTCTCACACACACACACACACACACACACACACACACTATATACAGTGCAGTATTTGGACAGTGACACCTTTTTGTTGCCAGACCTGCACTAGAGCCACTTCAGTTCCTGCTTGTTGCTGGAGGGTTTTGGCTTCAGTCTTGTCTTCAGGATGTGAAACATATGTTCAATTGAATTCAGGATGGGCGTTTGACTTGGCCAGTCAACAACATTCCACTTTTTTGGCCCTAAAGTATGTTTAGGGTCATTGACTTTGGTTCGCTGAATTTGATTGAATTTGGTTGGAGATCTAAACACTGCCTTTCTGTAGAGTGAAGCACTGTCCATTGTGTTATGATGAATTTGGTAGGATATCTGAACAGATAATTTGTTATAATTGATCATTTTAATTTATTTCAGATTTTTCCTGTTTTCTCCCAATGTAGTAGCCAATTGTACCCTATCTATTCCAATTGCCTGTGTGTTAGCTAGGGATACACCACCAACAACCAATCCCTCGGCGGTCCGGATGGATCAGCTGATCCTGAGAATTACACGCCTTCTCCAAGCCGCATCGTCCCGCCCGTGACTGTGATTCCGGGGCGCCCGGGGTGCTGTTGTATGCGCCGATCCCACTAACCCCCCTTGTTGAGTCCTCTCCCCACCCTCATAGAGGCGAGACAATTATGCCGCTCTATGTAACTCAGCATTGGCAGGACTGGGATGCGAACCCCGGTCCTCGGTGTGCAACTGTAACAAACTGATGCCCGCATAAAAGTTTGTTACTTCAGCCGTGTGTAACTGCGGCTCTAGATAAGATATTTCTGTACATTTAAGAATTCACCCTGCTGCTTCCTGTCTCATCACCAATGTACACAAGTCTTCAGTGGCAGCCATACATGCCCCAGCCATAGCACCCTGTTTCTCTTTCCATCACTCTGGTACAGGCTTTTACTCCTCTCATCTGCCCATAACACCAGAACTGAACAGGTTTTTTAATGTACTTTTTAACATACTAACGGGACCATTCTTTTCTTTAGGTTTACAAGTGGCTTACTTCCTGAAGGCATTAATCAGTTATCTATTATAGTGGTTTTCCGTGGTCTACCAGGTCGTATAGTATTACTGAGCTCACTAGTGTGTTCTTGCTTCCTAACAATATGCTTAGCAGTTGATTTTTACACAGCCAATGTTTTGGCTACATCTTTTAATGAATTATTCTGATTTTTCAGTCTCATAATGGCCTGTTGTTTGGCCATTATGTTGAGACAACAGCAACAAATACAAATGACACAACTAGAATTAACTCTAGAAATGTTTTCTTTGGCTAGTAAATTTCATAGCCCATTCTAACCCTAATTTCTAAGATGCAATTCAATTCATCCATATAAATCACAATCAGTGTATCCATCCAAGGCATTAATGCCAACGACAATGCCATTAACATTAATTGCTTGAGCACCATTTAGTGTCTTCAGACTTACCCTTCATAACCTATTACCCATAAAATGAAACAACAGTAATGATGGGGTGATCAGAGGATGAAGACAAAGTCTTAGATTAAGATAAATTGAGGAAATGTATTCCATAAATTAATGCCTTCAAGTGCACTTATTAATTCAACAATGTACATTACCTATAACTTATATAGTATTCATAAGCTAGCCTTTTCAATATATGATGAGCTGCTATGTCAGGTAGACTGCCATTTGTATTTCCTACCTGTACTGCAATAAAATAGGAACTTGTTTTTTTATTCACAACTCCTCATGACATGGCCCATCTATAGGGTCATCCAGTTTCATATATCTCCTTACATATTTTGTTAGTGAGCATATTTAACAATCACATCTGACCATATGCATGTTCCACGAATGAGGCCAAATGTGGACATCCGCAGCTTTAGTTCCTGGTGTGTTTGCAGCCTGATATTCTAAATTCAGTAATCCTTGTGCTAGAGGGATAAATATGGACATGCCACTTCCAGAATTCCATTGCCAAAAAAGCCAATATGGGGGCCATGAAATTGGGAGCCAGCAAATTAAGTATTTAGAACTAAGTATGGAGGGCCAGCTGCCAGGAATCACAATATGGAGAACAATGGAGGGACAGTGTAGCCAGCAAAATCCACAGTAAGAGCAAGGGTTTTGAAAATACACAAGTAGGATTACTCATCACAAATCATCATTTGAATCAAATAAATTAGCATAATATAATTCTGCTTCCTTCGATCAGTATTCCTACAGTAAATAAACCGTACACATGGAGCTGTTGATAGGGGGCAGTGAGAGAATGCCTAACCAAATGCTACATGAACTTAAATTCCTCAAGATACTGACTGATTAAATTGCATCAAATCACCTTGTGTGGCACAGATACAGTACATGAGGTCAAAGAAAATAATTTGCCATTTTTGGATACAAGATGACAACTATCCACTGTAAACAATTGCTCAAGGTTACATAAAAGGGAAGATAAACAGATCTATGCACCACTGACAAGTGTATCCTAACATTATGATCAAGGGCATTGCTTTTAGTGCCACCAGTTTTGTGTAAGACACTGAATTCATAAGACTTTGAAATGATCCCCTGCCTGGCAAGATAATTCAAACAGAGTGACATTGGGCACAATGGGATTACAGTTCCGGCCGGCCACAAAGTTCACGCTAGGGCAGCCCCTAGCACTACAGCAAAATTAGCATAGCTATGCAAGAGCAATCTAGCTTTCAGCTTATTAGGACTGTCATGAATACATACAAGTAATGACAACTGAATATACGTAAAACATCCAGTAATGTAAGGAAGCCAGAGTAGAAATGGAAGTGAGTGGAGAGAAGGTGCAATTGCAGTAAAATAGTTTTTTTCACAGCAACATGACTTGGGTCCAGGGCTGCCTGTTACCTGTAGACTAGGTTCAGATTGAAAGAGGCTGGCAGTACTCACAGGTGGCGGGCTTGTTGCAGTTGTGTCCATGCCTGAAGTACTGGGGGTTCTCGATGACGGGGATGCGGGTCATTCCGATGACCACGGCATCGGGGCCGGCGTCCAGGGTGCAAGGGGTGATGATCCCGTGATTCACATGGTGCAGGGGACTTGCTGAGTCCTCCTCCCCGCTTATCACTGCTACAGGTCCTGAGAGAGTGAGAGAGATGGTACAGGATAACACCAAACCGCGCCGTGACATCACCTCAACGGCACAGCTCCAAATGAAAATAGAACTCTGGCTCAATAGATGAGAACATTCATAATGCATTTGCAATGCATCTAAAACCAATACCATGCCTCTCCTGCAGGTAGGCTCATTTGGCAGCTTACAAAATGGTGGCCGAGTGCACCAGTCCTGCAGCACAGAACCCTGTACTGTGAGAGATCAAGATGTAATTCAATGTTATACTGTATGTAGCACTGACCCACTCCTACATTAATACTTTCTACCCTCTACTCCTACTGTACTCGATTAACATCATCAGCAGTCACAGTTGCCGGACTTGGGGACAGCTATACTTTGAAGGCATTGCCCTCAGTCTGCAGTGCATAAAACATCACATGAAATGAGTGTTTAAGTGCAGTCATACTGAATGTGTAGCAGGGGGAAAAGGTGAGTAATCTGCTCTCCCAGTGATCACTGTTATGACAGGGTGAGGAGCCATTGTGGAGATAATGCGGTCGGAAAGTATGTACAGATGAGAAAAGCAAGGAGTTGATTTGAATTTGTCCTTCGACACTTCAAGAATTAATGTGAAAAGCTCAAGGCCCACGGAAATGAAGTGAAATAAAACATTGTAAAAGGAAAAAAGATTTTAATCTTTTTTTTTTTTTTAAATATAGAGGAATGAAATATGATATGTTTAATTTCATTGACTTTTTTCATAGTGATAAGTGAACACACTTTCATTTTTTTAATCCAGGCAAAACCAATCCTGTGAAATTATATAGCAGAAATGAACTGTTGGAAGTGGTGGTGGCTTTTCACAGGTATACTGTGCACTGCATTCAGAAGGACATCAATTACCATTCCATTCACTGCTCCCATTCTCATGTATATAATTAATATACTGTATACATCTGTGTATATAGCCTTGTGTAGTGATTGAGCCATGGTCATAGCCTGACAACACAAAACCAGGAAGCAGCAATGACAGACCACACAACACTGGAAATGCATAATCATCACACTGAAAGACTTGCCATGTAGCATAGATTTTAGATATACTTCATTGGACTCTATGGGGTAATTTCTCCTCTGCACTTATCCCATCCTCGTTACTTCAGAGGAGTGGCAGCCACAGTATAGTGCCTGTGCACTGACTTTCCAGTTCTGAGGCCAGTTCCTTGGTCAAGGGCAACGGCAGGACTACACCTGAAAAGCGTGTCTTTCGGTAGAGACAGTATAATTAAAATTCGCTTTACATTCAAATTGTGATGCGAACTTCCACTGCTGCTTCTACGGATACAACCATAGCAATAACGGCTACCACTATGACCACTACCACTGTCACTAATCCTGATTTAATTTAGCTGACATGATGTGTATGGTTTTTACAACATTCCTCACAAAAGCAAAGAGAGGAGTATCTTTCTTCAAGCTGTCTGCTGAGGCAAAACACTATGTTGTTCAAACAATCCCAATTACTATGTAAAGCTCCCATGGTGCCTGTAATACTACCGTCAAGCTGGCGTTAGCCATGAGAACCTCTCAATTCTCACAGATACAGAACTATTCATTCACACCCCAAAAGAAGATTAATTTACCATCCCATCTGCTTTCAAACAACAGCACCGGGGCTCAGCCCATAGTCAAAGCATGAAGGCACACGCATTTGCAGCTTCTTTTGTTATCTGAAAACCAGCGAGAACAAAAACAACACAACACATACGCTACAAGGCTGATATTTTCTGGTCTCCAATAGTACCTGGCCTTTTTCAGTCGTCTGTCAATCACAATTGCCGACACGCCCACTGGCGTATCACCCAGTCACCACATAACAGCCACATGACAGCAACCCAGAGTGACTCATTAGCTTCACGAGCCACCACAGCACTCTCAGGCAAGGCTCACCTATCAAAAGAAACAAAAAATAAAGCATGCAGAATCAATGAGGTATCGAAGAGGCAGACAGACGGGTGAAACTAGACCATAATGAAGTCTCCCAGAGGCAGGAGAGCCTAATGAGAGATGGACTGACTGAGCGAGAGAGGGTACCCCAGTCCTTTTACCGTAGGTAACGCAGAGCAGTATTAGGGTGTGCATTTCATTTCAATAAACAAGCACATTTCCAGAAGAAGATGAGCCCTCGCACAGCAAACAAATTTCCACCTCGGCAAATTGGTCATTTCAAATGTGCAGATGTGCTGTGCTTCTTCTCAGATTGAAGACCCCGAGTCATAAAACCACACAAGTTTATTGAAGTAATTGAGGCAAAAGAAAGTCTGTTATTAAATCAAGACTTCATTTCATTTACTCGTTAAACCATTTTTGGACCAGCTGCACACGGCTTTATAAATATTTTTTATTTCAATTATTTATTTACTTATTCATATTTTACTAGTTATTTGTTGAATTTATGTTCCTTCAAGTGCCACAAAAGTTGTCTATTTCAGCAGCTACAGTCCCCTCCAACAGCAAGGCCAATTCCTTTGTTTTTTCAATACACTGAATACATTTGTGGTTGAGATAAAAAGATGAATATGAGACAATAGTTCAGAATTTCAGATTTTATTTCCTGGTATTTACACCGAGACTACTTAGAACCATATCACCTTTGGTATCAGACCATCCCATTTTTAGGTCAGCAAAAGTACTGTATTTAAGTATATACAGAAAGTATTTAAGTCAATGAAAGTAAACAACACTTAATATTTGGTAGCGTATCCCTTGCCTGTAATAACTGCATCAAGCCTGTATGTACATGTCAGTGAGTAAGACCAACATGTGGCTTCATTGAAATGACTAAGCAACCTTTCTCACCCTGTTCCTGCACCTCCTGCACCTCACATACATGAAATGCTTCTGATCCATAATGAAAGACTAATACTGGGGCAATCTTGGTGAATTCCAGGCCTCCTGTGAAACATGGGGAGGGGTCTGGATGCAGAATTTATATTTATTTCACCTGTGACAAAAAAAGCACATACTGAGTGTTTTTTCCCCTATGAATCACAGGCTGTGAATGGGTTTTAAGACTGAAAGTCCTTTGCTGGGTGTTTTATCTCAATACGCAGTTCCGTCAAGCAGATAAATACTCATTCCACAGTAGTGGGAGCAAAGAGAATAAAATAATCCAAATTTAGCACACTCCTCCTCTCCTCCCATCCACAACTAAGTCATTCTCATGCGATGGGCAAATCAAAAACACAAATAAAAATATACTGATAGCAAAAATTGAATATGCTACTTATAACCAAAGTTGCCTGCACTTTTCCTGCCACCCTTAGTTTAGAGGCTCGCTGTCATGCAGTTTCTATGAGATTTAGAGCTGAGAACACACATATAAAGAGTGCAGGACTGAGAACACACATATAAAAAGTGCAGGACTGAGAACACACATATAAAGAGTGCAGGACTCAGAACACACATATAAAGAGTGCAGGACTGAGAACACACATATAAAGAGTGCAGGACTCAGAACACACATATAAAGAGTGCAGGACTGAGAACACACATATAAAGAGTGCAGGACTCAGAACACACATATAAAGAGTGCAGGACTCAGAACACACATAAAGAGTGCAGGACTCAGAACACACATATAAAGAGTGCAGGACTGAGAACAGACATATAAAGAGTGCAGGAATGAGAACACACATATAAAGAGTGCAGGACTCAGAACACACATATAAAGAGTGCAGGACTGAGAACACACATATAAAGAGTGCAGGACTCAGAACACACATATAAAGAGTGCAGGACTCAGAACACACATAAAGAGTGCAGGACTCAGAACACACATATAAAGAGTGCAGGACTGAGAACAGACATATAAAGAGTGCAGGAATGAGAACACACATATAAAGAGTGCAGGACTCAGAACACACATATAAAGAGTGCAGGCAGCAGCCACTGGTGTATAAAGAAGCAGAGGCTGCCTGATGAATGTGCGATGCTCTGAGTGGGGAGGGGGGTTAGTGCTCTCTGATGCAGAGAGAGGCCACTGCAATGGAACAGAAGTGGGACACTGCAGGGACGCCATTTCAGTGCCACTGCCCTCTGTGCTCCTACTATCTCACTGTCAAGGCCAACTCGAGAATACCAGTCAGAGGATGCTAAGCTTGCTTACATTTTCAGTAAAAGAATTACAGAGTGGCAATGCAGATTTATTTGCTGATTGATTTATAAGAATAGTCCCAGGCAGCAAACTTGCAGTACTATTAAAGCAGACAGGGCTCCTACAAAACTATCTGCACGACACATACAAAAGAGAAATATAAATGTCTCTCAAATGGTTCTGGATTTACTGGCTAAAATTGTGAAGTGCTGCATGATCAATTATTTTGGCTAGTCTTTGACCAATCACAAAACCAGAATGTCCCAGGTAAAGAGATTGGTTCAGTATGAAGTCCCCCACATGCAGTAGGCCTTCAAAAATATCTCTGCTCCTCATTTTATGGATTTTATGGATTTCCTATTCAGTATCTATGACATGCCCTCCACCTGAGTATAATATATTTGATGAGAGTCAGACTCATATATCCAGATGAGACTGCTTCAAATCTATACAAAGTTCTATACTGTTCATTATCAAAAACTCTCTTATTTAAATGTACAATAGGTAAGATTTTTGTGTTTAAACATTGTTACAAGACCACTGTAAATCCCTTCCTATCATTGAAAAAGGCTCACTGATATGTTGACTTACCCTCTGCCTGTGTTTATAGTCCTTAAATTTGGGTTTCAAAATATACAGTTGACGGCCCGACACTCTGTACCAAAACATTGTATAACTGTACAATAATTCAAGCTCATTGGTTGAAAATTGGTTTTAATTGCCACAGCCAATTGCGTTTCAACGTCAGCACATTTACAGAGAAGGGCCTCCCCGTTCAGGGATAAACAGTGTTGTGGTTTGAAGGTGTTTGTTGCTGCTATTCCTCTCTTGACCATTAGAAGTCTGAAATTACCTCTTGAACCTTTAAGGTTATGTCAACATTGCCATAGACAATTGTTAGCTATAAATGTGTGGTTTTATTTTAAATGTATGGAAATGCAGGATAAACAATGCATAGCACATGGTGAATGCTATGATATAAAGAAAAACTAGGAAAATAAATTTGTGGGCAGTCTCCTTCAGGCAATTACTGTACTTAACCAGAAAGGGGAAAAAAAATCCCTACAATACAAAACCACTCAGATCACCATTGCTGCTGATAATAAATCAACATGGCTGTGTTCATTGTGAGTGATGAAGGATTAAAGTAGCACTGAACTATGCATGTTGATGAGTATGAATCTAAGTGTATAAAATAGGAAAACATTGTTATATTTTATTATATATATATATAAAACCCTAAAGACATAGTCATAGTGAATTAAAAACAAGCAGTACTATGTCTTGGTAAAATAATGATGAAATATCCAGAAAATCTATTTTGAAATAGTTTAAAAATGTATTTTCAAATATTCAAATTTAAATTTGATCATTTTAAATATTTATCTGAGGGTCAGCCCCGGTTCTTTACTTTATAAAATGAAAGTTTAATATATGGCTACGCTTACTATGTATGTACAAGAAGTGAAGTTCCAATTATTCAAATTACTCTAACAGCTATTATGTGTAGACATTTTTAAATAATTAAATATGCAGAGTATAACCTTATGACACAGTATAACACATCTTTGACCAGCCAGGGTATATTAATGTAAAATCAATGTAATAATAATAATAATAATAATGATAATAATAATAATAATAATAATAATAATAATAATGATAATAATAATAATAATAATAATAATAATAATAATAATGATAATAATTATAATTATTATTATTATTATTATTATCATTATCATTATTATTATTATTATTATTATTATTATTTGACAGCTACACATCTTTTCAGACCCATATCATTGAGTTCTCAGAGGAGAAACATCGGTGGATTAATCAGGATCTGAAGCAAGAGCGGAGCTATTTCCTATCTCCCAAAGATAAAAATCTGTCTTTATGATGATGCTGATAGTGTCAGTGGTCTACCAGTTCTTGCACGGTTGTTAGGAGTCCAATTTTATCTATATCTTGCAATAATCTTTTGAACTCGAGTTTTGGAAACTCCTGTTTTTTCACTTATTTTCCTTTGACTTCCTCCTTGCTGATGTAGTACGATTATCTTATATCTATCTCTCATCAGAAATATCAAATTTAGCCATTTTAGATGCACATGACAAAAAAAACTGTAAGGCAGCTAAGGTGTATTCAGCTAGTTGTTTGTTCAAAGGCAGAGGGTTGTAACATAATGTCACTGACACTTCTGCTAATGACCTTTGTTGGGAGGACATAACTCTAAAGTGCTTTTTGATTAGAAGAACAGAATGGCCAGTTAAACTGACCTAGACTAAACCTAGTCCTGGACTAAATTATATTTTGAATGGATATTCTCCATACAAAACTCAATTTAATCCAGGACTAAGCTGAATCTGTGTACATTAAACCAGCCCTTAATGTACTAGGGTGAGCTTTGTTGTACGTCGCTCTGGATAAGAGCGTCTGCCAAATGCCAATAATGTAATGTGATGTGAGCAAAAGATAAATAGACAAATACTGATATACTATACAGTGGATTTCCTGCATTATTCGTACTGAATGATTTCACTGGGAAATGCATAAATGAAAGGGTGTTCTTTTAGATTTTGTGCAGTGCTGTTTGTGTGTGCGTGCATGCATGTGTGTGTGTGTGTGTGTGTGTGTGAGAGAGAGATGGACTGCTGAGAGAACAATCTTTGCAATGGTTCCCTGCAGGCCCTGAACAAACATCTGCAGCAATGCTGTAACAGAGACATGGCACCACCACAGAAAACTATTCCCAGAAAAACAAGAAGAAAAACAAAAAAAACATACTACTTAGTTGTATGTTTCCTTTTCTCTTAAAATACCTCATTACACTTGATATTGTGTAACCATTTCCATTTGGCATAAACATATCCTCACTTATTAGGATGATGTCAGTGAATGGAATCATGGGTGATGATCCTCAATAAAGCTGCAGCATTGCACTATATTTACCCCGCTGATCAAGGAGAAGTGCCGAGAAGCTTGACTGCATCCATAATAGCACACCATGTTAACTGGCCTGTTGAATTCCTTTCACAGGCAATTTCATTTCCCACTGAAGTTAATTAGGGCTCAAAATAAATTGTGTGCACACACAAAAAAATAACAGTCCAGACTGAAAACATATCCTAAAATGGCAAACCCCTTCATCATAAAAGAGAGCATAAAAACATGCATCCTGTGTGGGAGCAGCCGTCTTAAGACAAATAAAATACATTTCTGAAGAAGAACATTACATATAAAATATGTAATATATAATATACAAACTTTGAAATTAAACCCAAAGCATTCAGCGAAATCAACCAAATGGTGTGGCAAGGTTTACGGGAAGGAAGCAGGGCAATCCGAGGACCATGCCTACTGGTTAAGTAGGCACACAAACCAGTGAGGGTGGCAGGCAACGACTTTTGGTTTTATTTTCTCTCTCCTCCAAGCTCCTGTTAAAGATTGCCAGTGCAATCCGGACTTTCCATATCTCCCTGCGTCCAGCTCATCTGTCCTCTCAGGGGTGTGTCATGGCCTGTGATATCCTGCATCATCACAAATCTGTTATTATCAGTGATTTAGTGCTCTGACCTGAAATGGCAGCTTGCACAGCGTATGAGTGGCCAGAAATCCAGCTATATGCAGGAGCATGAAGAAGACATTCATAATTGGACATTTTGGATGTTTTGGTGGCATGATTTTCAACATTGATTGATTAAACAATTAATTATATAATTAATAATAATTAAAATGTGTCTCACTAACCTTTTTTAACAGAATTATACCAATTTAGCTTTCTTTGCATTCTGTTGCAATACCTGTACCCAGATTCCTGTACGCATTCCGTAGACTTCTTGACACTGGATTTGTATAAGTTTAACTACAATCTGCACTTCAAAGGCAAGATTTTAATGTACTAATTCAACCAACATGTTACTTTAGCTGGTATCCTATTATAAAAAAAAAGCTACTATAACCTACTATAACAGCAGTTGTGTGAAGGAGTGAAGTAGCTATGGGGTTAATCCTAAAGGACAGAAAAGCCGTTCTCCGTTGTGATTAGAACATATGGGGCAGTCAGTCAAACCAAGATGCCAATTCTTCCTTTGATTAATGAATTTAAGCTTGCACTACATCTTCCCTTACACAAAATAAAGTAAGATTGATGAAAGAGGCAACAAGCATACTTACTTGAGGGGCGATTCTTCATAACGGGTGCACAAGATGGCTCTAAATTAGACTTGGCTTTCTTTGCAAAGCATTGTTGGAAAATCACTGTAGTCTGGGTTTATTTTTCAGCAACCTCTCATGTGTAAATGTGCAAGAAATTACCGGAGCAAAATTTGTATTCCATTTTCCATTCCATTTTCTTAAGAAAACTAGAAATAGAGCATAAAACACTTGTGGTCCATATGTCAATCACATCAATCATCATTTTGAAAACAATACAAATGTGGTATGTGCCGTATCCACTTCCAGTCCAGAAGGCACAGACTATATCACACTATGTATGCTGGATTGTCAGGTGCTTAAATGTTAGCAGCATCATTATTCACCACATTACATTCATTCAAGTGAATTTCTGCACATTCCTCATATACCATATAATATATTTATCATCTCCTACTTCACTTTATACTTTTCTATTATACTACAAATTTTCTATGGGACTTAAAAAACTATTTCAAGCTTCTTAAAATATTGATTGACTGATAACCATAGACTGAAATGGTGATTGTTTTTCAAATAAATTCCCAAGGGGTTCATGTTACCAGAACAGGGGCCAACTACCATATAAAAAGAATTTAAAAATCTGCATTTCATACAGTAAGCAGACCATGTCATGCGAAGGTCAACTGTGCTGAACTAGGGGCCTGATTGCCAGTGGGCTAGCAGGCCTAGACCAGGACCAGCGACCCATGGGGCACATGTACCCAGAAGTAAAATAGTGCTAACCTTGACATGGGAGCCAGCACCTCTGGGTGCATTGCATTGTTAATGAGAGAGGTCAGAGGAGATGGGCCAGACAGGCTGACAGAAAGGTGACAGTAAGGCAAATAACCACGTGTTACAACACTGGTATGCAGAAGAGCATCAGAACATGTCAAACCTCTCAGTGGACAGGCTACAGCAGCAGAAGACCAAAAATAATAAATACAAAAAAGTCTAATAAAGACCTAATAAATTGCTCATAGAGTGTATATACATGCACAAGCACACATAAACACACACAACAGGAAGACTCCTGCATTATATACTGTGCTCTCTCAAAGGAACTGCAACAGTGTCTTGTACAGTTGAAGAAGTGCATTGACTTTTAATACATTGCAGGAAGCACTGGTGTGACTAGATTACAAAGTAACTGTGGGTTTGCTGGTTGCCAAAGCTGGGTTTTTTCCTATTGTTTTTGATTTATGAAGCTCACATTGTATACGTGTATTGTAAATCCACTTTACAATATCTGCAACATCAAGTTTGGCATGTTGAGACAAGCTTGAGGTAATCATGTCAGAATTCAAAATAAACATTCCTTAGTGACCCAAAAATTAAGACATGTACACATGATATACCAGGAGGCCATATCCGTTACTGCAGCAACTAAGAGGCTGCCAGGGTTTATTTCTCATTGCCATTTTAAACTAAACCTTGGTTTCAACACAACTAAGCAAAGGACCTCATTTGTCTATATTAGTTGGAATATTCTGTTGTAACTGCACTATAAATTCAGAATGAATTCCCTCATCTGCATCCACCTTAATTTCCATGAAAATATGGGCTAGTCTTTTTCTCAGTGTCCTTAATGTAGTTATCATTTTTTATTTAAGTAAATTAATGGCCTATTACATTGTATTCAACGAATATCAAGTATAGGATTTGCTCCATGCATATGAATGAAATAAGCACTATGTTTGACATCTGAAAAGATGTTTCTTCAATTTGTCCTAGATCTTTTAAAATATCTGTGATCAATACCTGGACATACTGCATACTCTATCTAGCTCACAATGATGTGGTTTAAAATGAATAAATGCTTTATTTGCAATGCCTTAACATACTGTAGCTTAACATTGTTATCCTAGAGACCTCACAACCAAAATTGCAAGCCAGGGCCAGTTCCGGCACAGAGGGTTGATATCTGGCATCCTAAATCACATGACTACAGGAACATGGTCTCTTCTGAGCTGCCACCCCCACCCACCCACCTGCTCATGGCAATATCTCATGTCTGAGCACGTAATATTCCCCGAAATAAGAGTGAAAACCGGAGCGCAAATCAAAAAGAGGAGTGACTTCCACATTATTTTTCAGGAGGAATACATGGCCCGGGTGGCACAAGCTGCCACCGCTGTTCCTCACTGCTGGGGTTTGATTCTCCTGCATGGGGACAGGCAGGGCGCTCCAGTGGGGGAGCCATTAGGACCAGGCGGAGGAAGACACCAGCCCCATCCTTTTTGTTCAGAGGGAAACCAGGGGAGATAAAAATTGATAATGTTGCATCATCCCGGGCGGCTGGCCGAACGCTGGTATTGAACGCAGGCCATTAAACATTTACCTTTATTAGTCACACGAGAGCGGGGGAGAGAGAGGAAAAAGGAACAACACTCAATCAGGTGTCTATGGGACGCTACACAACAAACCAGGCAGCACAAAACAGATACATGGCCACAGACACACACAAACACACACACACACACAAACACACACACACAGCCACACTCAATCAGATGTCCATGGGATGCTACTCACCCACCTAGGCCCCCACAAAACACTGACACACATGCAAACACACACTCACACACACTTCTCCTCTACCATTGCTTTACTGTTTTTCTCCTCCTTTTTTCCTCTTGCTTCCCCAATCCTTCTCTCCAGGTGCCCTTTTCATTCATTCCAGTGAATCACCTCTCATACTCACCCCCTTCCTGCAGCACCCACATGCCAAATGAATACAGATTCTCTGCTTGTCTCAGTGTCAGGAGGGCTGGCTGCCCAGAGCACAGCTAATTAGGTACCATGCTGTCAGAGAACCAACACAAGTCCACCTTCATTCTGCCTTATTGGTCACGAGCATATATCTGCACTGTATGCCTTTCTATATGGCTTTCATATCAGCTCACTGCACATGAAAAGGGTTTAATATATACAGATGAACACACACCAGCATCAGGCCACTGGATGGAGCTCTAAACTGCCCATACAACTACAATATAGTAACAATGAATTTAACATAAATACATATTATTTATTATATAGCTACAGGAGAGCAGCAATTCCAAAAAAAAAAAAAAAGGTTCTCTAGGCTAGAACTTATGCCTTCAAGATTGGCACTATGGTTCAATTCAAACCTTGATTTTTGAGATAAAAAAAAAAAAATAGATATCAGTATTTTCTTCTTTACTAATGTGTTGTAAATCAATCACAGTATAATTTGGAATGTAAAGAACATGTACTGACCTCAATCAAAATGAATACTGCTTCACTTATGTATGAAATGTACGGTAATTTAAAAAAAGAGCAGACAGGAAATGAATGCTTGTGCTGGTGTGTTCAGTTACTAAACATATATTTGTTGATATGCTTCAATTAAACTCGAAGTACTTTTTTAGTAGAAGGATATTGCCCACTTTCTCAGCAGGGAGCTTTGCAAAAAATCTCCCCTGCAGTGGAAATATTGTGCAATTAGAGCACTGAAGTTGGTATTGCCAAATCTTTCTCAAAGAAAGTAGCTGCAGATTTCCAAATGTGTCATTAGATGATGTCCTATCATGTAGCATGCAATTTGACATCACATTATATTGTGTAAATATCCACTGAACTGTCACAACAAAAACCACAGAATCTAAACTCTTCAGGTGGTTTTCAAGGTTTTCTTTTAAATCAGTCAACACATTACAGTGGCATTACCTTTACTTTCCCATTGTTCCACAAGCTGCTCCCTGCAATTATTCTCCAAATACAGCCCGCTGTCCCAAACCTAGATTTTCCATGGGAGCAAGGTGATTTTGAGACATTTCTGTGATGACCAGAAAGGAGCATGCTTGAGGTTCAGTGTAGTAGAGAACATCAATGCACCTTGACTTGTACCTTGGTACCTCTCTACACCTTGAACTCGCCCATCTGACACAGCATATGTGGTCTTTCTGACAGCTCTTCACCAATTAGCCCTGTGCGGTATATTAGCACATAGGTGGAGGAATTAAGCAACTTCCATCATCAGTGATGTACAAAACGGGACAGAGGGGTTGGGGGGGATATCTTTACAATTCTCAAAAAACACTTGACTGCTCTCCAGAGACAAGAGAGGACTGAATGTGCCACAAAACGTAACTTTAGGTGGGTCTTGAGCTCACTGCCAGCACACCTTGTTTTTGTTTTTTTGGCGAGGCATGGGTAAGATCTGTCGCAGAGTGAAAATTTAAAAGAAGGCTCACAATGCTGGTTCCTGGTCTGGTCACTGGTGGCTACAGGGCATGCAGAGAGGACAGGGTCACAACAAGAAATGCAGCCAATTAAGTCAGCCACCCCCTCCCGAAGCCTGCTGCCATGAGCATATTGCATCCGGTAGTCAGAGATATCCCAAACCACGCGGCTGCCAAGGCCCAGCTCCATGCAACTCTGTGGCGTACATCAGCGCCCGGCTCCAGTGTGGCCAATTGGCAGGGCACCAGAAACCACAGAATTAGCCAGGAGCACGAAAGAAAATAACCTGAGCCAAAACGCTGAAGAAAAAGAGCGCAGCTACCCGCACCAACTGCTTCAGCCCTACAGCCATGGAGAGCACACAGGACATGAATGAACACACAGTATGTATGTCTATATGTACGTATGTATGTATAGCAATGGAAGCAACATATGATGCAAGCAAAACCCCAGAATTATTGATGTTCAGCACAAAATGGTGTCATCATGCCCTCTGTCCTGTGAATATGTGTGAAGCGTTGTGTGATAATCCTTAATGTGCTAAGACAGTAGGAACACTGCAGAAATGATAGAACAGATTGTATCATCTTTCTTCACACCTGTGTCAGGAAGCAAGTGACACACACACATCCACAGTGCACACAAGAACAGATTTTTCTGTAGCTTGATTTTTTTTTTCCTGCTGAGGAGATATTAACACATGGCCCTCATCCCTGAAGGTGATGCGGATTTAATTCCCGGACCTGGCAGATGACACATAGCGCTGAAACAGTCCTGATGGATAGCCTCGGCATACTCTGGCTACAAAAACCTGTGCCTGGAATTTTCAACCAATCACACCTACAGGCAACAGCTCCGGCGTCTTTTTGCCGTAACTCATTGTTTCGAAGTGAGGGAATGCATTTAGGAGAAACACAGCACCAGGAATAAGGTAAACAACAAAAGCACACGAGAACCAATCAACTTACATGCGTCTAAATTGTGATGCATGTCCTCATCATCCTCAGAATGGTATAAAAGATGGCAGAGTAATCATGGGCAGTGCTGATGCCCTGTACGGTCTGTACGGTCTGCCAGGTTTTTATTATCGCAGCAGAGCGGTAGTACAGCCCCCTGGACTGGTTCACAGATACTGCTTTTCTAAAAATAACATGTAAAGATTTATATGGATTTAACCACGTATTGTACCTTCCAGCATTATCTTCTACAGGTTGTTGAGAGCTTCTATTCCAGTTTATCATTGAAAAAGCGTACAGAATACAAAATAAATATTTCACTTTTATTTACTCTTGGTCAATTCAAGGCTGCGTATCACACTACATGAAAAGCAGGAAGCCCACACACCGATGTGCTCCTATAGTACAGACAACATTTCCATACCAGTGGAGCTTTTCAGCCCAGCATCTGACTAAACCTGATGTGTGTATGACTGTGACCTCCTGAAAAATCACACTGTCTGAATATTACAAAGAAACTAGACATACTGTCATAAACATAATTAATAAATATATGATATTGTCTGAAAAAACAAACATTTAAGAATTGTCATGAATTATCACCAATACCATCTATACAATTACTCCCCTCCCCCCAAAAAAATTAAATAAAACTGGAAAGTCCTTTATTTCACAGCTGCCAGCAGTAAATGCACTTCGAAACACCACTAAACTATTGAATCATACCTGAAAGCACACTATAAACTGAGTTATGAGATGCAGAGAGATAAATTGACTACAACAGCACTGTACCTGCATCTTGGCAAGCACAGTGTTTAAATTCCTCTAAATAAATAATTTCAGTGTTAATGCAGCAGTAGATGGAATACAAGATGCTGAAGCACCCAGCTGAATTCCTGAGCCAGCTGGCTGATTTTCATAGCATATCGTATTTCTCTAAAGCTTACTGTATATTGCATATGGCATTATACTCTTTGAATGGAAAAATATAAAACACTATTAACTTTTCAAATGCATGAATAGCATGTTGTGAGTCATGTTCACTGAATGCATGAATATAAATGTATATTTACCATGAAAACATTCATGGCTGACATGGAGCGAAACAAAAGTAGATCATAATTGTTGACATATCCTGGGAGCTACTCAATCTGCCTCATGAACAGTAGTGAGGTCACTAAAAAAGATTGCTGAGATATACTTACAGAGTAAGCATCTGATGATAAAGTGGTAGCCAACCACTGGAAGAACTGCCACTTTGAGGATCCCCTTCCCAGTAAAATGCTCCACACAATTTTTTGTTTCTGTCATTACACGAGAAATGTGAATACATTAGAATATTCTTTGTGGTTTTCTATAAATTTAAGTTTCAGACTTTCAGAACTTGTGGCTAATGTTCATGTTAATCGCATGTCATTTATGGCTGCATACAAGAACTACTGTTTTTGGGCATACTTGTCTTTGTTTCAAAGAGAGTTCTTTCATTCTTATCTTGACATAAACGTCCACAGCTGTTATCGATGCAAAGAATCATTCGCTTAAAACCATGCACTGGTTTCACATTCAATTTGCTTTTCTGTACCCAGGTTGAAATGTCAGTCTACAGGCTATCTGTTTTTGGGAAATATATCAAAAACTTTTTCCAACTTCACTTACTTTTGTGGAAGCTCTGAAGTGCTCTTGTGTAGCATTTCAAAAGCTTGGGTCACACATCCCATGCATCCAAATGCTTTATTCCACATCTAAAACCTCTCCCACTCTAAATTCCTTCCACTTCCCTGGCTGCTTCCTTCCATCCCAGTCTGGCTCTGCAGCATTTCCTGCAGAGCAGGCATGATTCAATCCACATCTAAGATGCTCTAAAAAACATACACTCCACAAACCATGGGAGGAGAAATGGAATCTGCCGAACTCTGCCAGAGGCTTATCTGCTTTTTAGAGATTGAAAGAAAGACTTTTTCCTCTACTCTGACTTTTCAGTGAACACTCTCCATCCATCACACATTTTAATGTGACATTTCAACGTTACAGAGCACCCCGGGCAACCAATCACATGACAGCATCTGGCACAAGGGCTGGATGGAACTTGGAGATGTGGAATGTGGAGCTATAGATCCAGTTTTAGTTTCATAAGTCTTGCTGAGTTCACCTCTCCGCCCCCCTCCCCCCCACCAAAGTTAATAAAGTTCTTAGAAGTACTTTCAATATACTGCACAGAAAAGTAACTTTGATCCATTATTATTGAACCTGAAGTGACAACCCTTCCTAAAGATGTACTCTGTATATCCCTGAGTTTGCCTAATTCTGCCATTGTATGTGGAGATCTTACATAGTTTTTTGTGCTTCTATTTATTATTATTTTTTGCTAAAACACATCAGTGTTTAATGCATTTACTTCATTTCCATGAAGACAGTTACCAAAAGGTTACAACCCACATTATGATTGCTATCAACTAAAATTGTATGATTACGTGAAAGCAAACTAAAGAAAGCCAGCGATTCAAACCAAACCTTGCTACTGACGTCTTCCACACCTGAGACGTGACATAAGAGAGACCTTCTGGCAAGTAAAGAAAATAATCGATATCTCATCAAAATAGGTTACATCCCTAGTTTCCTCTGTAGGCAGAGGTGTGAGCGTGTTTTACTGCCTGCCTACACTCTGCTGCCGAGGTGTTGCAATGGAGACGAGGGTAGTGAGAGCGGGCAGGGTTCACAGCATAAAGTGTAATTAATCTACACCTCCTGAAGAGCAGGTCCCTGTAGCCAAACACGAACGTGGCCTGTGCATTCGTTGAACCTCACCCTGCTTTCATTAACCCCCCTTTCTGCACAGCGGACCGCGATAGGAAGGGCAAGCTACTGGACATGGAGGCATCCAGGCATTTGACTGCAATAAATATGTGCACAGGAGTGGCTAAACATTACACATTACTAATCAGCCTTTTCTAAAATGTTTTCCTCTGAGAACTAGAGTGCGTTAATACATACAGTATGCATACTGTACTTTGGTGAGTGATGCATTGTGGGTGGGTGACAATGCTACTGCCTGCCGGGGCTTCAGCCTGCCTAAATTCACACATGCCATGCCATATTTGCACACCCTTCACTAGCTTCCGGTGGTGGCCTGGATTCAATTCAATTTCACACCCTGGCATACCAAGCTGTGAATAATACTGGCTCCTTCTATCTTCATATCATGATTAGACCACACAATCCAAGCAGACCTCTCTATTCCACATCCTCTCCCACCTCCCTGTGCTCCTCGCCACCCACTGTGATCCTGCGATGACAGAACAACCAACCCCGATCAATCAGGCAGGCTCATTCACAAATAAAAACACTCCTTCTTGGACTGCAGTTCAATGGTTCTTCAAAATGAACAGAAAATGAATTGACCCCTTCCTCCCTTGCTTTATGTTAGGGGTCTTGAGAAATGACATCCTGGCAGTGACACTTTTTAAGCCACTTTGGCTAAAAGCATCTTCCAAATGGCTAAATTGTAATTTTAATGTGTAGTTGAAGAGGCCAGAGAAACAGCATTACCCCCTTAAGCCCATTGCAGGGACTGGCTTCTAAGGGTTGTATTCAAACAGTATGAATCATAGTATGAATCATAGATGTCGGATATGTTATTCCAGGGAATTGGAAGATAATACAGCTTCAGTGGGGACCAAACACATAAAATCTGTATGCATCTGCAATTATTCAAAGCAACAAGATTGTGCAAAAATATTGCTTAATGAGATTCTTTTCTGTGATCCCTCTTGTCCCAGTATCGCACATATCACATTAGAACTGCCAGACTCTCCCTTTTCATTTTATTTCAGTCTATTCCCATCATTTATATTCAAAACTATACTTTATTAAGTCACCATCTGAAGACATTATGAAAGCTGCATATTGAAATAGCAGGGCAATGCATACATTCATCAGAGGCAAACTATTGTTGGCAGGGTATTTCTATATTTATTTTCCATCATGTAGTGGATTTGCATTTTTATCATATTTGAGAAGATAAATTAGCTCACGTTGCACAACTGATACCATGGTTCATATTTACGGAACTTGAATTGTGTGTGCAATGCATTTCAAGAACAAATGGTAAATAATGCTAAACGGCATTATCAAAATACAAATCTACAGAGATCTACAGAGCACAGCCAAATTACTCTCTGGAACAGCCTTTCTGTTGTTCATTCCCTATGTATTACTTTGGGTTATTCAACTCTATACTCAAACTGTATGTGCAGGTGTTTCAAGCTAAAGTCCCAGTGGGCCACAGTGTCTGAGGGCTTTGGTGGTTTCCTTTCAATCAGATGCCAATAAAGACCCTGAGAAGAAGGTTGGTGGATTCTTTAGCCAATCAATGACTGAAACCACTGGTGATGAGAACACCCTAACAGCAGCAGACACTGACCCTGCAGAACTGCCTTAAAGCTAAAGAATATGACCAAACAAGTAAATGCCAACATGATTTGTAATCAGGGAGAAAGTACTACTTTGCATCTGCTTTGGGAGTGCCAAGTCATCTTCTGTTTTTGGAAAGACATAGCAAAGGTGGCCTTCACACAGTCATGTAATTGTTTTTTTGCTGAATGACATTTGCATTTGCATTCACCTCTCCCAGATTACAGACAGTTCACATACTGCAGCAAAGAAAGCCATAGTGCAGTTATGGTACACACCGAATCTACCACATCTATGTGCCTGGCTGTTTCATTTCCGGTGCATTATCATTTTTGAGAGAGTCATAGCTAAGCGTCACACAGCTAGTGATAAAACATTGAAATTGCAGTCCAAAATACTGCTAGAAATGTTTTCTGATATTGTTTAGTATTGTGACCTGTCAGGTTTTATTCCAGTTGTGATTCATAAGACTGTTGTCTGTATAGTTTCTGTAAGTAAAGTTAAGAGTAATTTAATTGTTTTGGGGAAATAGTGAGGAAATAGGGGCTCTAAAAAACGTGCTGTAATTGTGCAGAGATGCGGTGGTCTGGGGTGGTTCACCCCAATTTCAATAATCCAGGAAATATTTGGATGAATGTACTTTTTCACCCTAATACACCAGTCAGATGAGTATCTCTGTGTTTTGTATGTATTATTCAAGACTTATTCTTATTGTCAAAAGTAGTTATTTACAATTGAAGACTCAATAAAACATAACAATTGCTCTATCTGTTGAGCCTGGTGATTTAAAGAAGGTTTACAAACCAGCATAACACATAGACAGTATGTGTGCATACTGTACTGGATACATTTACAGCTGTGGCAGAGAAGGTGTGACATAAATTTGGTACATTTCCACCAAAATTGGCCCCAGATGGTTTTACTTGCCCTCCCATTGCATACGGTATAGGGGTACTCTTACCCATTCCCAGCTTTTTGAGAAGAACAAACATGGCAATCAGTGGATTCATATATGACCTAAAGTTATGACATGAAATAGATGACAATTACTGTTGTTACTGTACCTGGTGAAACACACATGAATCTGTTCATGTCTAAATAACTGTCGAAACCGTTGTGGGTAAACACATTGTTTTATTCATACTCATTGTACTAAGCTGTTGGCACTGGTGTTTGGCATTTTGTACCGTAAGTGATAAAAATTAATATTCAAAACCCTGGATCAAAGGAAAATCAAACAGAGGCTTTTAGGCATGAAAAGTGCTTGATGCAGAAATACCCCCCTCTGCTCACACTGATATCACAGCGGATTTAGAGCCACAGACTTGGAGATTGGCAGAATCTGTACATTTGTTTCGTTCTGTACACTTGATTTTCCATATGTTTAGTGATTCCCCATGTTTTTAGGGCAGACTATCATTAAAAAGAGATATCCTCCTACATCAAGGATTACCAAGATTAAGCACTATTTCTGGCAGAGCTGTGCTCATGCTGAAGGCATACAGTATATTTCCATTACCAGAGCACTCCCCCGTCTGCAACAGTGATGCTCAGAGTGGGACCAGAAAGAAAAAAAATCTGCTCTTTTTATTGTAAGCCGAATTTGGAGATTTTCCATGAATGCAATCTCATTCCCATAAGCCAATCATCAAAAGTCATATAAAGCTTTTTATTTTCCTCTCAAGGCCCGAAAGACCACCCCTGGAGCAATATTTGGCATTTTTCTGTACAGGGCATAACAGTAATTACATGTGTTTATTGTACCTGAAAGTACTATTCCTGCTTTTTTGGATGTTGATATTTAAAACAAGAAATAAAAAATCCTTTCCAGTCACAGCAAATGGCAATATCCATCACAGCAAAGCTACAAACAGCCTGACAGAAAACCCTCTTCCTGCTCAATTAGCCAATACATGACTTTGGGCACAAATTGTAATGACCCAGCATAGTGTGTTTCGCTCAAACAACAGCTGGGTCTTTCAGACTCAAGTCACGGTAAAACAAACAAACACATCCACACGCACAAACGCACACAGGCACACACAAACACACACACACACACTCTCACACACAAAATCACACACGCACATGCACACACGCACACATCCACACAAACACATCCATACACACAGACTCACACACGCACATGCACACACGCACACACTCACTCACATGTACACACAGAGGCACAAACACACACACACACACACTCACAGACACGCATACAGTAGTCTTGCTTGTAAACGTATGAATTTTATTCACTTTGTGTGCTTTCAACACAAATCTAAGCGAATAAGAGCCACAAATATATCCAACCAAAATGTCTCATGAAACCTTTCAGTAAAAACAACTCCAAATCAACTAATCAACAGCTGGCATGGCCAAATCACCACAAGAGGTTGCAAATGACACAATAGCTAACAAGACTGCCGAAATTACTGAAGATACAGAAAATGTAACTGTTCGCTGTGTGCATGTGTTGTGTGTGTGTATTGTGTGTCTTTGTGTGCTCAAGCATGTGTTTGTGTGTATGTGTGGGTTTGTGTGGATCTTTTAAGTGGGCCTAAGGTAAAATGCAGTTCTGTTGCTGACTTGAAATACTTAATTTATATAAGGTTGTCAAGGGGTCAGGGAATATTGTGAAATAATGCAACAAGGCATTGCCAGCCAGCCAATCAGAAAATCAAACACTGGGGCCATTCATCAACATGTTTTCCCGGTGCCGTTGAAATGCTTGTGGGTATTCTCTGATGTCCTTTCGCCTTTTCTTTGTTTTAATGAAAGGCTGTGCTGTGGTGTGTAGCTCGGAGGTCCTGTTTGTGCTTCATTACCCAGGCTGCACCTCACCTGCCGCTGCAGCAGGCGGGTCCGCCTGTCAGGGGCTGCTGAGCGGAGCGGGAGGAGGAGGGGCGCACCGAGACCTGGTGTCACTCCCGGCAGCCCTGCCTCGGCACGAACCGCACATCCCAACCCCTGCCTGTTCCCTCCACAGCTCCAGTACCACTGTCTGGCCACCTCTCAGTGTGCGTTTATTTAAGAACCACTGCAGCTACCTCACTGAGCCTTCCTAATGAACAAATGCCCTGTCGTACAGCACTTCATCTTAGAAAGTGATTGATTCCTGGTATGACTACTCTTTGGCCAGAAAAAATCATGACTGATAATTACGTGTGCTGTGCGTTGCAATCCAAAATAAATTATGTTAACAGTGGCGTATGGTGGCTTTCAAGCAATGACTCATTACAGCACTGTGGACGTCACTCAGCTACGCATGTCATTCGCGTTCCGAAATAAGTGTCTCCTCATCAATAAACACATCTCCCACCCTTCCACCCTCACTGTACGTCACTTGATTGACAAGGGAGATGCGGATTGGGGTGGGAGGGCAGGTTGCCCTGGCCTTCTCCGCAGTAATGGCTGCCGGATGTATTTTTCCACTTTTGTGAGCACATTTGCATCTGAAGCTAATTGGCGCCATTTGCTCAATGAGGATCCTTGAGTTTGTAAATGACTTGTACAATTGTCACTAATTATCAAGCTCAACGACTGAAATTGGCACGATTTGTTCCCAGTGGAGCAGAAGAATAACACAGACAGGAAGATTAGGTCACAAAAGAGGTGACTGAGGGGAATAGAATATGGCAGCTCTGATTATACAATCACGTGTTTTCCTGCACATTGAAGAAAAAAAACAAACTTACTTTCCCCATGCCCACTTACTATTAACATGCCAACTAAGCATAAAAATGTACACAGTGGCATATTTACATGTGCTGTACAAATTCACAATTTGGCTAATGAAAAAAAAAGCCATGTGAAGGGCTCAATGTTTTTGCATCCTTTTTGTGGTTATTTATTGAACACTGCATGCGAATAGGACCAAAATGTCACATATGTATGCATTATTCTCATGGCTACATATTTTATGCTCTATAGGGGCACGTAAGGCATGTTTTGTGTATTTTTGTCATTCTTTGGCCCAGATTTAAACATTGGCGTCTATACAGTACATTCAGTGAAGAGGACTGCATGAGTTGTTTCATTTCTGCTGTATTTTGTTTTCCATCATTTAAAACATTGCATTCCATTTCCAAAGTGAACTCCTCTGGTGACTCGAGGGCCAGTGTTAGCAAAACAAAGGATTCTGACCCTTTACAGTATGAGAAGTTACAAAATAATTGTAACTTCTAATTCTAACACTAATAAATGTAGTGGTCGGCCACAGTGCACTTTCAAAATTTTGTGGCAAATATGGGTTCAGTTGAAACTGAAATTATGCCCCTGTCCACAAAGCATATTGAGTAAAAATCTGATATAGATCACCTTCAGGTATAGAATGTATTTTTCATATTTTTGCCTCAAACTCTTCAGCTATTTGGCTTACATTCATAAACCTTCTAATCAGATTCCAAGACTGCAGTATATTGTGTCATTTATTATATCCTGAAAAATGATACAGAAGACTGTGCAGTTTGATACTGCTTGGACCCCATTAAGTTCCAGTAATAATAATAATAATAATAATAATAATAATAATAATAATACACACTCACACACAATTCCCCAAAACATTTCCACTGTTAAGGAAAATAAGGTCCACAATTAGGCAGTTCCCTTGGAAGGGTGGATGTTTTTAGTCAGGCATTGCTAATTGCTGTGCATTTATTTATAGCATACAATTGTCTGGTTGACTGGTGTCACTGTTCTGTTTTCCATCTCTGGAATGAATCAGGAAATTAGATAATAATTATTCCCTCGGTAAGTGAGTGCTTTGGGAAAGAGGTTCACTGAACTCTCTTGTCTGGGATTCATTTCACTACAACACAGTAACAGGTTCACAAGCCACAACATAAACATCTTATTACCTGAACTATCGCAAGTTATTTTGTTTGCTTTTTCCTGTATTCTGCTTGAGAAGGTCAAGCCTTCTGGACAAAATTAAACAAGAACGCCAGTCATCATTAACTAGGATCAGTGACCCTCAGTTCAGTCCAATTTAAACACAATATTCTCATTTATTTTGTTCTTCTCTGATGCTGTCATTTGCTGTTTGTACCTGTCAAACTAAATTGGTGTGTCTCGCCTTGGAAAATCTGATAAGTGGCTGCATTCTGTGGCACAAAAAAACAACAACTGCACTCTACTTTGAGCTACATCACCACAGATAATATTGATGGACAGGGAAAAAAAGGTAAATGTATTGACCAAGCCACAAGTTCAAATTGGAACACTATTCAATTGGATCAGTGAATTTACAACTGATCCTGCCTGATCAACAACAATAATATTGCCAATCATATTGACAAACCACAAAGTAGATGCAGCTGCTCGACACGGTCCATTTTCCAGGGTCATATTTCTGGAAAAGCTTTCCGCTGAAGCTAATTGCTCATCAGTGGAGGAGTGAAGTGCAGTATGTCTCACACATAAATTGGCCGGACCCCAGGCCAACACATTAGCCTTCTGCCTCCATGACAGCAGTCTTCACCTGCAGCAGCGTACTAAATCAAACCCTCACTGAGATGTATCGCAGGGGTCATTACATCAACCGTGGAAAGACACAGGACACAGGCCAGAGTCCAAGACTATTCCTAACAGACCAGAAAGGTAAGGGAGCTTCAGTCTCCATCTTACAGTACATTTTCTGTGAAGTGCATCACTTAACCCCTGTGACAACCGTAAAAATATACCATGCAGCTCTCAAAATTGCCTGTTATGGCCAATTGTTCCACTACGACATTGAGTTTACTGGAAAAAAATGTTCCCAGTCTAATATGTTATGACGCAAACCCTGGCTGCGGCTTTTAAACGGCAAGCACCTAAATATCAGAATTTCCCATTCTAAACAGAGGTAGAACCCATCTATCAAGAGATTTATATGTTGCCCCATTGTCTTTCACACCAGGTTACCTACCTGCTGAAGAGTCAATTTTCTAGCTAAAGATACTGTACAACCAGTTTTACCCCTGAATCTGCCTAACACTCCACCATTATAGAGAATTTGTGACGGGAAAAAACAACCTATTTCATAAAGAAGCAAATAGTGTAGCACAGGTGTCTAATAGCTGACAAGAGGCTTTTCAGCCTGCAGAAAGGTGCCAGTCGGCCCATTAGAAGTGCAGGTGTTGCTGCCACAGCTTCAGTCTGTGGTGGGAGGCCTCTCTCCTCCTCACATAGACTGGCGTTCGCTGGATCTGGGTGGGAGCCACGTGTGTGGACCCAACTGGCCTGGCCCTCATGCAGCAGACTGCTGGCTTGTTTGTTTAGCTTTCATCAGCAGCAATCCCCTGGGCCAGTCATGAGCTAAGGAATGCTTACCTCCTTTGTGGCTTAATAGGAACAAATGCAAACAAGCAAATAAAGCAGTGCTGTGGAGCTGTGCAGCCCTGACAACACAACATAAAAAACACAGAGGCATTATTAGCAAGGGCCCCCTGACAGGGGCTGATAATGCAAATAGTTTTTGTTACTCCGTTTTAAATCATTGTGATCTTTTACTGTCAAAGCAGTCTGCTATTTTTTCGGAGGAATGTCATTACTAACAAGCAGAGAAACCAGGTCTCTGAAACAGCCCTGTTTTGGAATGTCACAGCAAACAGTTCTAAATTAGAAGATGCCTGTCATCAAAGATGAGGTTTATACACCAAGAATCCCTTACCCTCCAAAATGTATGTGCTGTCTCTGAAGCGCAGCAACAATACCTCATCACCACAAAATAAAACACCACCTCCACTGACTTCCTGTTAGTAGACTGGAGCTGATTTACAAAACAGCTTCATTGCTCCAGTGCCTTTAAGTTCCACTATCATGTGCAAGTTTTCTGGCGCAGAATATTCAGCCCATTTCATCAGCACTGTAATGAGCAGTTTGAAAGTGTATAGGTTTACAGAGACAAAAACAGAGACATCAAGCCTATCTTTCTTACAATGTCCAGCCCCTCTTCAGTCACTATTTCAATAAGTGTGCAGTTCCACAGCATATTTTCTCTCCTCCAGCCGAGCTCGATGATCTGGAGACAGTATGTCTGCACCTGCAATGGGCATGGCCACAAGACGGCTCACGGTGTCGAGGGCTAATAGGAAATCCATTTCAAATTTGTTATTTTTATTATTCCTTGTCGCTTTGGTGAAGGCAAACATGGATTTCTGGCAGCACTGGGTCAGCCGTTAAGTAGAGGGCGGCGCAGTGGAGAGGAGGAGGAGGATTGAGACGGCGATTCTGAAGCGGGGAATCTCGCCGACCCTCCACTGCCCTGCCACGAGGCTGCCTCCGCTGCACCTCTCCAGAGCGGGATGAATAATTAAGGCCACGGTTGTGATTACACAACAATTACTTTCTACTCCTTAAAAATGAAAAGGCACTCATGAAACATTGAGGGGCTCTTGCTCTCATTAAGGCATTAAAGCCCCTGGAGCTGGCCGGGGAAGGCAGGGGGAGGCTCTGGGGAGGGAGCGATCTGGGCGGGGCTCTCCAGTTCTGGAAAGGGATCAAAATGTAATGGGAATCATAACAACTGATTCTGCGGTGCATCCAGAGAGAGAACACTGTAATCTCCCCATCATTGCTAAAATTCAGGTTGTTACCAACAGGAAGCTTACAGCTTAAAGCTGATCAACAACGTTAATACGAAGAATACATTAATTTTGAGAGAATCCATGCAAAATTAGATGTGGGTAATATTCTGTAGCTTTAAAGGATAATACCGGTATTTTTCATTGTTTCAGTGTCGTAAACATATCATATGAAGATACCAAACTCGGTATATGCTTCTCAATTAATTTATCTGGCAAACCATTCATTCTCCATCTAGCCAACACTGATACTGTTGTCTAAAACAGCATTAAAACAAGTCAGAGGGACATACTGTTGCTTTGGTCAGCACCCCCCATTGGTTGATTGGGTGCTCACAATCCCTCCTGTTAAGCTGCACAGGAGCAGTCTTCCTCCAACTCCAGGATCAATAGCAAAGTTTGAAACAACAACACAATTGAGCATTCTAATTTGTGAAGAAAAAAAGATTTATTGGTTTTTTTTTTTATTTGGGATAAACAATTCACAATCAGAAACACGCCAGGGACCTTGTAGAGGATCTGAATCTAGCTTAAGTGCACTGTGAAGCAGTGAGACAGTCTGATCTACTCATTTTATCCTCTCCACTGTGCTGCTGGTGTCTGTTATTCCCTTTCCATTTGGAGAATATCTTATACTTAATTAGATGTAGCCCTCCATTGAAAGCCTTTAAGGCTGTCCCTTTGGTGGTTGGAACAAGGGGATTGCTCTATAATTGATATTTTTGTCCCATTTATTTTGTTGCTAAGAGACCGGAGTTTAGCATGCAACGGGTCTTCTTCTGAGGATTTTACAGAGTGTGCGAGTAGTGTTTGTTCACAACAAATGTGTACTGCCTCAATTACAGTGGGGTGCAAAAATATGGGCACCCTTGGTTTAAATGTCAATTACAATGAATCTGTACGTGATCGAGAGCAAACCTGAACTCTATATGGTTAAACATGAGACCTTTCTGCAAATTTTAAAGCAAGATTGCTTCTTATGTTCATGTTTTATTGTTTATAAATACTAAAGGAAAAGGGCCCAGTGCAAAAGTTTGAGAACCCTTTTAGATTATTCTTTGTTATGCTTTAAAAAGATGACTACAAAGGCCCTTATCCAGGTGATTTACTCTTTAGGGCTTCAATGAGTCAGATAAATATAATTCAAGGGTTGAACTTTTTATGCTGAAGTAACTCTATGCCTTCTAAAGTATTCAACTGCAGTGACTGTTCTGTCTGGTCTTAACAATCATGGGTTCCCCTAAAAAGGATTTCAAAATGATGGTGGTGCACTTCCACCAAGAAGGAAAGGCTACAAAAACTCCTATTTCCACCATCAGAAACATTAGGAAAATAGAAGATTGACAGAATAGAAGACAGTTGACATCAAGGCAATGTCTAGAAGACACAGAGAGATATCAGATAGAATGGCCCGAGACCTGGTGAGAAATGCTCAGAAGAACCCGCACATCACTGCAAAAGAGCAGCAAAAAAGAGTAACAGACACAGGTCTAGCTGTTCACAGGACAACAATACAACATACTTTAAACAACAAATTCTAGAGGCTAATATTCGACGGTCAGTTCAGACATTGAAGTTGAGGAGAGGTTGGGTATTCCAGCAAGACAATGATCCAAAGCATACCTAGAAATCAACCATGAAGTACCTACAGAAAGGTAAGTAAGGTTTTGGAATGGGCACCACAGTCCCCAGACATCTGTGAAGAGATCTCAAACATGTGGTACATGCAAGGAGGCCAAAGAATATTCCTGAGCTAGAGGTGTTCTGCCAGGAAGAATGTGGGAAAATTCAAATTGCGAGAATTTAAAGACTTTAGATTAGATTTAAAGGCTACATGAAGCGTTTACAAGCCATTATAGTTGCCCGAGGAGTACTAGCTGACACAAACTGACAGGGCTCCCAAAAATATGTGTGACATGAAAATAATATAGACAGAACAAAGAAATGGTTAAATATGCATTTAAAACCAGAAAGTTGCGATTATGTGCAAAATGTGTGCCAACCACAAATCAAATGTGCAGTCAGTGTCTACTAAAACAGATTGATTTTGAATAATTCCGCAAACAAATACATAAAAAAAGGTTTTATCCAATATCTGCAAGGCTACTCTCTCCAGAAAGCTATGCTTCTTCATTCAGAATTTTCTTCATTTAATACACAGAAATCAATCCCGATTAAATACATTAAATAGGACTTTAGGATTGCGTGCCAATCACGAAAGCCCAGTTGGTCTGCTCAGTTTTGCATGTAATGGATGTACACGCTGGAATACACACGCTGCCAGAAAGCAGTCTGCTCTAGGCTTGTCTGTAAAATCATATTCATCTATACACTTAACTGCACAGTCATCTGGTTCACTGTATTTGCAAGGCGGGGAGGCCCAGCAAGCTCAGAAAAGAACAGGCCTTTGTAGTAATGCAAGCACCAAGCGGCCCAGGCGGACTGAAGCCTGCGACTCAGGGGCCAGCTAACAGGACAGGGTCCCCAAAAGCCCTGTGTGTCCTCTTTTCATTTGATGCTGTTGTGATTATGGAGCCCTGCCCCATTCCCCTAGCCCTGTAGGTCTGTTCTATTTCTAGGACAGTGACAAGGAAGAAAGCCAGTCCCCAAGGCATTGCTCATGATTCTTTAAAGTAGATAAATAAGTAAGAGGGTCTTGAACATTATTTTTAACCAAGACACAGTAGGCTAGTGGCCGATGGGAGCACAAACTGGAGGCTATGAAAAGGGGGAAATCCACTGCCAAGCCATGTTGTTCAAACAATATACTGAACTATGACGAACTACACTCAGTGAGCACTTTCTGTATTTATTAGATTTCTGATGTGTTGTGTGTTCAGAGATGCTCTTCTGCTTACCACTGTTGTAATGTGTGGTTATTTGCATTACTGTCACCTTCCTGTCAGCCCTACTCCTCTGACCTCTTTCATTGGCTGAGGTGCAGGGACAGGTGAGAGCAAGGACAGCAGGCCCAGACAAGCACTGCGTGGCGATGAAGAGGTTTACTCTGGGGCAGTGAGGCCTGTAAAAAGCTCTTAGTCACACAGGGATAAGAGATACTACTACATTGAGTATCAGAACTTAATCCCCTGTCTTCCCCGCTTCATTTTGCCACAAGCACAGTTGACTGTGGGCTTCCAGGTCATGCCTGAGCATGCCGGTGCCTGTCCTGGCCATTTGGAGGCCCCTGCTGCACAGTGAATCAGAACAAATGAGCTGGATTGAGCCCTGTTTCCACTGTTTTCACTCAAATGAGGCAAATGGAAATGACTACAGGATCTGCTCGAAATGGAGGGCAGGAGGAATGAAAATGAGGTACTCTCATAGTACTGTGAGTTTCACATCACTGCTAAACATGTTCTGATGAACCTTACTGATTGGAATTCTATGCTTTGAAGCAAGTGTTATATGTTGATCACTGACATAATTTTAACCATACAGTGTAATTCTGATGCCACAGAAATATGCAAACATATTCTTGGAGCTTGCCCTCTTAAAATGTTACCAGATTGAACTCTAAACAAGATTTTCAGAGGAAACGTCTGTTTCAAATGATAAATCATTTATTGAGCAATTTAGCAAAGCATTTTATTTTTTTATTTTACTTGTGTAGTGTATACAAAAATGCAAAAATGCCCCTTTTGAAGCCAAGCCATGCTTAATTGCATCTTAACCTTCAGAACAGTGTATTCATAATTGTGAGAACCCTGAACCCTGTACCCTTTGACATCCAAGATGTTGGTCAGTCAGTGTCAGAGAAGACCCTTAATGGGCATGTTTACGCTTGTATGTTGCACATAAAACATTGCAAATAGTACATAACCAAGACAAATACACTCCAATGACGTCAGACGTGACCTTCAATCATCAGAGATTACTTTGTGTGTTCAACATAAAAGTATGATAATGATGGTTTACAGAAATGTAGACAACACAAAAAATAATAGCTTTTTGTCTGCAAAAAATATGCTCTTTGGTGTGTTCAAGCTTGCCCACTCAGATATCCCTTACCAAATAAAACTTCCCAAATTTTCACAATAATTACATAATTATAATAGAGTTACAATATGAGGTAAAATCCAGACATGACATAAAACCCTCCAGACACAAGATGAGATTATATTAAGATAACAGGCTATTGCTTAAGACTAAAGCATATATTTATTCAATTTTCTTTTTGGCAGAAGATACTTTGTAACAAATAAGGAGACATCTAGATGCCTAATGGAAGCATTAGTACTATTTCCCTTCTCCTTATGGCTTTTTATTTTATAATGCCCCTTTCTCCTAGATTCCTTAGATAACCTTCACCAGTCAAATCTGTTCATCTCTGAAAAGACAGTTAACCCCTTAATCTCACCGGCCAAGGGCTGGAAAAATAAAGCCCAATACTCATATTGCAATTTTTTTCAAATGAACTAAATTCTCCATAATACTGTACATCATCAAATGGAGTATATTTTGAAGAATATGTTACACTCATATTAAAAAGGACCATCTCATGTCAAGCATGATTTGTATTACTGTATGTATCAGAACAAAAGTTATTTTTTTATATGGCATTAGCTACATTTTATATATACACTGACATTATCACTGCAAAAAAATATCAGTGATGGAAAAACATGCTTACTTTCTATAATAAGCAAACAAACAAATAAAATGTTGCATTTAAACCTTCAGCTCCACAATATTTATAATTGTATTATTTGTTAATGCATATTTCCCCTTTATTCCACTGACCTGCTTTGATAAATTACACAATTTGTTTTTTTAATATATTGATTAGATGCAGCTCATTCACCCTATGTATTGCTTGGCTCCCGTTAAAAGAACTAAAGTTTTGAGCACACAGCAAAGGCTTGTAAAGCAATTCAAGTGGCTCACAAGAGAAATGACTCACAAGTTGCATGTGAGTCATTTCAGCAGCAAATGCAGAAAGCAGTGATCAGTTTGTCCAACACTGTTGAGCAGAACCAATGTAAGCTGTGAGAGGGAGAAATGTTCATTGCGGGCCAGGCATCTGAAATCGATTACAGGTTACTGCTTTGTCTGAGAAATGGATGGGGTTGCTGATTGGCTTTCTCTCCTCATCAGCCTGCACCTTTTAATAAACCTGTAATTATTACCAGATAGCCGTGTGGGGAAATAAATCAACCCTGCAGGAGAAAAGCATCATCTGTAGATGGCATGTCTGCATGGCTCAGCCTGGAAAGGCAGGTAAATCAGAGGGGTGTAGTGCAACATGCCAGGGTTCTGGGTTTAATCAGAATCCCACAGTCCGAACAGAAAAACATTGCGATTGTATTGGAGGCCCGAGAATAGCGTGTGGTCGAACTACAGCAGAAAAAAAGACACCAAATCATTTGGTGAAGTGAAAATCCAATATACCTCAGTCTAGGTAATGACTTCTTCAGACCTGCAGCTAAATTCAGGAGAAAACAAGGCAGCACAGGCTGCTCTCCATTCTGTCCTTTGCTGGACTGAAGGAAACCACACCCAGGTCTCCTTCTGATCGCTGAGGTTAGCTACCACAATGTAACTATGCCAATAGAATGAAACATGTACTTCATTCGATCTTTAATGCATGTGTTAACATGTGATTGGACTGCAAATCTTTCAAGTTAACTAAGTTTTGCAACTGATGTTTCATAAAATGTATTCAAGGATGTATTCATTCTCTATTTGTTAGCTAGTTATCGTGTCTACTGAAAGTAGTGCAGTCTGTCAACAAAAATGAATGTAACATATTGATAACCTCAATCACAATTTACTCCAGTAGCACATAAGCAGCAGCAAACATGCCAAGAGCATCCAACTGCTAGTTATGCTGGAATAAGGTGAAATTGTAGCTACAGTTGTTTGCTAGCTTTCTATAGCACTGTGATACCTAGAAAGGAGGCTCTTTGGCTTACTCCAGGCATATGCTTATGAAAATTGTTGTATGGAGCCAGTGCTTTATTGCACATTTTGGTGAAGATTTTTCTCATCGTACCTAGATGTACCTACAGCTGGGCACATTGTAACAAGCTACAGTAATTAACTTAAGTGTGACAGAGACAAAATGATGCAAGTGCTCAGGTAAGCATCACATTTATCAACCGAAGGAACCCAAATTGAGTAAATTCATAAAAAAAAGGCTTCATGTGAAATCCGAAAACGGCATAAGTGGAAAAAAATGTCCCACACCTGAAATGACAAGGTTTAACTCAAGTGTGCTCTGATTGGTCGAGTGGCTAACTAGTCAGTTCATGATTTAACTACACTATTGAATCACTGAGAGCAAACAGCAAGGCTGTTAAAATCTTATTAGTTCATATTTCAGAGCTTTTGTTTGTAAAAAAAAAACTACTGTATGTGGAACCATGGCTGAAGCAAGTTTAGATTTAGCAAAATGTAAGCTTGTACTTATAACTGTTAATGCATGTTAAACATCATCAAAATAACTGTATTATTGAATTATCTGATCTATTGTATTTAGGTGAACCATATTGCATTTCAAAAATGACCATCTGTAAATGGCTAAAGCATGGACTATGTTAGTGCAGCAGCACGTTCACATTAATCCTGCCAAGGAGGATATATGGCATGTTCAGACATTTATCTAAATTAAATTAAAGGAGAGGCTTACATAAGCTGAACGCCTATGCAGTTTAGAGGGCTAATGCTGACCATGGTAGAACAGAAAAAAATGTCATCAAATTTCACACAGAATATTTTAAATTTTTTAATGGGGTTGTCTTCAATGTTAAAGATATTACGGTTACATAACTGAGACATAACGACCAGGTCAACTATTATTCTAGCAGTTACAGCAATTAATTGCTGCTGTTTCTGGCCGTTGGATGTCATGTTGTAGGACTTGAAGTTTAACAAAGAGTGCCATTCGTGATAGAATAAGGATCAGGTGATGTTAAACATAATTTGCCATGTAGATAGGATGGGAGTTATCAAGGGTACAAAAACATAGCACTATGATAATCTTAAAAGTAAAAGAGATGATTCATTCTGCACGAAAGGTGATTAAAATTACCACTACATAGAGCTCCCTTTGGTGCTACATGTCTGT
Source organism: Conger conger (assembly GCF_963514075.1). Taxonomy (NCBI): domain Eukaryota; kingdom Metazoa; phylum Chordata; class Actinopteri; order Anguilliformes; family Congridae; genus Conger; species Conger conger. The sequence continues at coordinate 16,731,922 of NC_083765.1, forward strand.
AAAAAGACAACATTGCTGCACAAGGTGACATGCACTACTGTACAATACAGAAACTAATGATAGATAACCCATATCAATGGAAGGGCTGATTTTAATGCAATTTTGTATGCTGGTGATGTCCACAGTCCCATATTACAGACACACTCAGCTGCCCTGTCTGAACTGCCCCCCCTTTTCTGTAGGAGTAAGTTTGGGTTATTTACACTTGGATTGATACGAATAATGGCATTCATTAAACTGAACCCAGACAGGGAGAATAAAATAAAGTCTCATTACTTAATGGCACAGAATTTTAATGCTCTTTGCCAAAATGGCAGGACAGAAGGGCCTTTGTTTGAAAACTAACCAAGGATGTGACAAGATCTTTAATTTAACGATTTAAATCTTGTTCCCGGAAATCACACCTCACATAGCAAGGAATCCTTTGCGTGTCCTTTTCTAGCTGACTGTCACCTGCCAGTGGAAGTTGTGTTTGATGCTGTTTTACACCCCTCGCACATCCGCCCGCCTGGCATGGCTACAGAGGCAGTCTCCACACGGGCAGGGCACATACACAGAATCCCGATTACACAATTCAATAAAAGGAAAATAATTCATCAGAGTCTCTTTCACTCTCCTGTTGCCTCTTTCACTCTCCTGTTGTCAAAGTGCAGTATCATGGTCTACGTAGTTACTTATGCAGTAACCTTTACACAGGACAGTCCACAGCTTACGTTTTTAGATGCGTATTCCCAGCTATTTGTAATGTATGCCTTGTTTAGAGTGCAAAAGATCAACATTTGTAAATATAAATGCAATACCTTACACTACTCCACATGTCTGCCTCTTAGAGTTGCTTTACCTGGATACAAAGCATGAGTTTACGATAAGCTTTATGTCTGTGCATATCCAAACAGACAAGCAAGACATAATTCTTCTCTCACCCACTCTACGTCCCTCTTCCAACCTTTAAAGTCTATATCAGATTTAATCTTATTTCACACACCTGTGCAAAACTTTGCAGTTTTGCAGTTGTCCCTATTGTTACTGTGGGCCAGAAAAAAGATGTATGTGGGTGTGTGTGTGTGTGTGTGTGTGTGAGTGTGCGTGTGTGCATGTGCGTGTGTATGAGTGTGCAAATGTGCATGTGTGCGTGTGTAGTGTGTGTGTGTGTGGGTGTGTGTGCATGTGTGTGTATGGGCGTGTAGGGTAGTCGGACAAAAGAGTGGTCCTGTGGGAACCAGAGTGAAATGGAGAAAGTCAATGAACATGGCAGAGAGCCAAGTCAAACACAGACAGCCAGCACTGCATGCTTTCATTCCGAAGACAACAGACAACACATGAGACCTCAGGGTATTCTAATGTCGTTAGCGTCAGAAACAGCACAGCTATTATTATTCTACTGGTGTTTAAAGACAAATCAAATGCCAGAGGCTCCCATATGGGCTTTGAGAAAAGTGACACATTAAACACAACTTTGATATGTGACTGACCGTGATGTTTTCTCTGGAGGAGTAATAAGCTTTATGACTGACACATACTAATACACAAATGTGCATTCCACATTCCATATGCAAGTAAGGAAAGTTCCAATTACATCCATTTCAGTTTGGCGGTATTCAAACAACCATAACGGAAAAAAGTACCTGCTGCCATAAGCCCTTCTGGGGGACATTGGCTTGTTTATTTTCAAAAATGTCCATACAAAATACCAGCCAACAAACAGACACAGGCCACCAAACCATCTGTTCCTGATGGATTCAATGCTGCTGACTGATGCAAACGCAGCAGGGAAGCACGTCAGACCACTTATCCCAGAGTCATGGCTGATGCTGGAATCCTCCTCATAACATGTGTAAATCTCAGGCAACCTGACAATATCAGCCACTAGCAAATAAAGATAAGCAGGCTTCTGGCCCTGGACGTTTCCAAAAATAAAAGCCTGAAATACACCAAGTCATATAATATTAATCCCCTGTCAAGGCCCTCTTCAGGATGACTGACATGTTTAGGGTCTCACCTACGATATGGTAAATACGACCTATAATTACACAAAACGTGTCCATCCTGTCACTTTTTACAGCCAACATCATTCAATGGCAATGAACCAGCAGGCAAATGCAAACAAAATGTGGCCAATTGACTTCACTGGGCATGCAGCGAACAATGCCCTAATAAGCTCATAAATTTAATCCCATGAAGCCCATCTTTTTGCTTGGATATACAGTAATGAGTTTCACTTTGAGGTTCAAATAATCACTATAAAGTTTCAAACCCAGCTGCCCACACAAAGCACATGCTGTATAGTACTGCATTACTAAAGAGTTTAAATGAAATATGAACCGGTTTTCCCAGACAATTGTTTATGAGAACCTTGTCATTGTCACTCCATAAGTGATAGCTAACAGTCGACTGGTACAAAATCCAGCCAGTAGAAACACAGTTTGAACGTACCTTTCATCCCAAACTTGGACCGTCGGCCATATTTGTTGATGAGGACGAACAAGACGACGAGGAGCACACAGGCAAACCCCGCTAGTCCAACGGCGATGGACACCTGGAGGAGGGAGAGCAAGGAACCCTTAAACATGAGGGCACTGAAAAACAGTGCCCTCATGTTCAAGCTCAAGAGGTGTTGAAATGTAGGCAACTGGAGAATCCCATTCAATTATCCGACAACTTAGACCTGAAAATGGTCTTTGCTTTTACTGAATATGACCTTGTTGATTCTTAAAGCCACAATGAACACTTTATTAATGACGATAATGAACTACCTACCATATGTGACACTATTATTTGCTAAATTAAACAAATTTGTCTTTATACTTAACAATGATGTGCAACACTTTAGTCTTCAGACAGTTTGGATCTGTAATACATCCATGTGACACTTGCACTAAATTGAATTAGTAATTATTGCAGTAGGCAGCCCCATCCCATACACTGAGAACTTGTGCCATAAATGTTGCACTGGAAATCTCTAGCTAAAAAATGCTAAGCTTTTTACCAGAAAACGTTTTTGCTATCAACAACCTCTCAGCGGACTGTTATCAGTTGGATGTGCTGGAAAACCCTCTTTGCTTGCGTGTTAGAATTGCAATGCCGAAGCAGAGATGGCAATTGCACAAAATTTCAATTCCTATATTTCTCATTTTGGACACTGATTTATTTTAAGGAGCTGAGTCACACAACAAGAGCAGCCAGATTGAAAACCGCAGAGCCAGGTTGGAGTTTGAGTCAAGGCAGAATTGAGAAACAACATCAGGCCTTTGCCACAGCTGAAAAAGACATGACTGTTATCTCAGAAAGCCTGACAATTGTGAGCCTTTATTTTACTGATGAATGTTCCAATTAAATATAGCCAACCATTTAAAGCAAACAAAAGCCCTGGATACAATTTTCTTTTTTTAGTCAAGACCTTAGTATAATTAACACCATAGAGCAATCACAAGAACACCCTCCTCATGCCAAGCCTTGTTTCTCCATTAAAATCTTAAAATGAGGAAAATTATCTCCATCTAGTCAATTATAGCACAAAGCTGAGAGAAATGACATTCTGAAGGAGCTGTAAAACACAGTGGCCATGAGGGAAAATGCAGATTGGAGGTTTGAAGAATGAATTAGAATGTCTCACATTAAACATTTTCTTTCTTTAAAAAATAAATAAATAATAATAATAATAAAACAGGAAGAAGCCTTTATAGCCACATTTATACATAGCCTATTGCTCGCAGAGAACCATTTTGTTCCACCTGAACTGTACACTCACCCCAAATTTGTCCTCATCCGGCCCGTGTGTGACATTGATTGGGGGCGTGGGGTTCACTGTGGCTAAAAGAGAGGGTGAACACAAATGCTTACAATTCAAATCTTATTTCTGTTTAATCATTGACGTATTTCTGTTCAAAACATTTACTTTGGCAGACACTCTTAAGAATTGAAACATACAAAGCCATGACTGGAAGTACACTTGAACTGCACATAGCAAAAGCAGTATCAGCAACCAAAACACAGGTACATACTGTATCTACAACATAGTGAATGGGAATAGGGCGAGGGAGAATATTGCATAAAAGCATACAGCGATAATTCATATGCACTTGAGGCGTAATTACACTCAGTGGTCACTTTATTAAGTAGACTTGTACACCAGCTTGTTAACGCAAATATTTAATCAGCCAATTGTGTTGTAGAAACAAAATGCATAAAAGCACGCAGATGTGTTCAAGAGGTTGTGCTGCTTTCCAGACCAAATGTCAGAATGGGGAAGAAATTTGATCCAAGTGACTTTGACTGTGGAATGATTGTTGGTGCCAGAGTGGTTTGAGTATCTCAGAAACTGCTGACAAGCTGACAGTAATGCAAATAACCACACATTACAACAGGGTATGCAAAAGACCATCTCTGAACACACGACGCATCAAACCACTAAATGGATAGGCTGCAGCGGCGGAAGACTTTGTCAGTCTAAAAGTTAAGTCTAATAAATACCTAATAAAGTGCTCACTGAGTGTAACGGTATATCTTTACTATGTATACAGTATATTATGCTTGCTACAGTACAACAGTAAACCATGACACTACTAAAGTAACTGGGTTGAGTACTTCTCAATTATCATGTAATACCAGAATCACAGTTTTCATGTTCCACGAAAAGAAAACACATGTATTAATGAGATTCAATCCAATATGGCAATATCACTTGAAATCCTTTCCTTCCTCTTAGTTTAGGTTAAAGTATGCCACAGTATCCATGGCAGGACACATTCTTAATATGTGAGGGTCTATGACAATATAAGCATTATAAAATAGCAGTGTTCAGAAGGTATCTTGTGATATAGATTGACAGGCAGCTTTTAAAAACAGAAAATTAAGAATGGAAGGACATTATAACCAGCACACTTACCACAGACAAATGCAGACACAGCAAAAAAAAAAAAAAAAAACACATGCGTACATGTATATTCACAGACATAAACACACACACACAAACACACACACACACACACACACACACACACACACCCTTTTAGTTTCTGCGAGTGGGAAGAATGAAGTGTGAAGGCTTGGCACTTGAGATCAGAGAATAATTGCAGACCTATTAATTGGCCTGTGGTGGATGAGCTGCCGTAGGCAGGCCTATACAGTGGAGTGAATCCATTCCTCACAGCCCACCTGTCCTCTGGGTTCAATAATAATTAGAGTCACACCAACACTTCCATTGAACTTTCCACTCCCTCCTCCTGGAGGTGTTGTGACAGTAGCGGCCTTCTCTTTCACTGCCAGGCCACTGTGCTAAATTTGCAGACCCATTTTTTTTTGTTATTTATTTAATTGTTTTATCCTCACTTTTGTATAACTGTCGGAAGAGGCTGTGTTAGTGTGGCCATGGGAGAGCAGACAGACCCACGCCGGGCACTTCCACGGGGTCTGGCTGTCCCTGCACGCCTCAGGCTACAAAAGCCCAAGTGGTCATCTAGCTTCATTTGAGTTCTGACAGTAACAATCTGTCACTCTCTAACCACGTGCTGGCATTAAAATGCGTGTGAAATGATAATGAATCTCTCCAGATGAAGGTCAAACACACTGCTGCCTCTACGCTTAGTTACAGAGCCGTTACAGAATAAACGGAACGGCCATAGGTCGAGGCTTGTTCGCCAAGCAGTGGCGCTAGAACAGGGATAGTGAGCATCGCTCCGGAGTACTATTATGCTAATACAATGGGGTTTTGGAAGAAGTCAAATTTAATTGTCAGTTTTTATAAACTGGACAGTCCCTTCATTGCTTTGCTGATTAAACAGCAGATAAAAAATTGGGGGTCGGAGCGGCAATGAAGTTTGTCTTATCTTTATGGTTCCAGTCACTTTCCCAAACGCACACAAGATAAAGTACACTTAGAAAAGCTACTTACCAAAATTGTAATCTGAAAAGAAAGACAAGAAAGGGCACGGTTCAGATCAGAGTATGAAAAAAATTACATGACTATCTTAGATTCTGAAATGAGTCCATCTGCAAGAATTACATATAAAAGAGAGTGCTGGTATAAAAGTGTATATGTGTGGCGGTCACTGTGATTATTGCTATATGTCATAACATTTAATCTTTCAGTTATTTAAACCTGATGTGTGCCATAGTGGCCTGAACCCATTGCTGGCCACTTACCTTCATCGGTAAATGGAGGGGCCTGGAGGAAGTGTCCATACACTGTCTTGGTGGCCATGCCAAGGAAGTTGCTAGCCTCCAGGGTGTAGTTGCCATTTTGGTGGTGAGTAGGGTCCTTGAATATCAGACATCCCTCCAGGTTATCGTGGTAGGTCTCCATCTCGGTGCGGATGTATTCACTATGCAGGATCTCCTGGTCTTTGTGGAACCAGCGCAGCGTGGGGTGGGGGTAGCCCCGCACGATGAACATCATGCAGGTGTCATGGCGACGTTCTGGCTCATCCAGGCGTATGATACTTGGAGAGACTGCAGAGGAGACAACCAGGAGCCAAAACATCAACCTTCCGCACCATGAATAAATAATTGCCACTTTGTTATTACTTCTATACATCATTAATCCTTTTGCGGTCAATTCAAATCACTCGGGTTCGTACTTGTCTTGGCCTGCTGTTGAAGCCACATTTGTCCTGGGTGAATCGTTTTAACCTTGACCAAACCTCTGTGTAGGTCATGAAGCAGGCTGTCAGTTTGTGTTCTGAACTCGAGCGGTCAGTGTGTCTGTGAGCATGGCCTTCCCTCCCCACAGGAGCCGGAAGGAGCCGGAAGACCCCAGGGCTCTGGCTGAGCTGACAGAGCTTCTCTGAAGGATATACGCCAAAGGCCCTGTTCTTCACTGGGGCACTGGCATTGTCTTATGCCCATTGTCAAATCAACATATATAAAATAAACCAGACACATATAAAGTAATGTGATATAAGTGTTCCCAAGTTAAATAAAGTATAACAAAACCCAGACAAATAAATCTCTTGGGGCCAGATTCTAAATGCTATTCACTTTATTATTGCGTTGATAAATGTGTTTGTTGGTGCAGGATGTATTAAATTCGTTCATTTCTACTTTCACACATAAAGAATGTTTTCCCGTTTGAATTTAGTGAATCATTATTATAAATACCCTTGCACCCTCAGACATCTTTCACATTTTTCACATATAATGGCTCCAGTACCAAAGAAATATGAGGAAATCAGGGCTGTATTTTCACAGTGGGCACACTGTATGCCTGGCTGGGATTCAATCAATATTTGTCCTTAACTTTGACTTACTGTATATTTAAATGCCAGTTTCAATTCAAACACATTTGTTCAACTAGTTTTTTCATGATCACTGCAATTTCCGAACTGTTTTGTTCTGCATTTGTAACTATAGCTTATATAGATCCCTGTATAAGAGGCATTAATTTGAACAGCGTGAAATCTGAACTCGAATGGGGTTAGCCGGTCATTGAGCATGCGTTAGCTAATACAAATGTTTGAACAGCCTTTTGTGCATGACAGAGGCACTTCATGGGTGTTGGTATCAAGATGAAAATGCTGGATCAAAGCAGTTATTCTGCAGATCTCATCGATGCTGGCACCTCCATTCATGTGCGCTGTGCTGGGCTTGAAGCAGCCGTGATGATAAATCTCCTCTCCCGTAGAGACGGGTCTGCACACAACAGACTGAGCAGATGACGCGCGTTTGAAATCAGCATGCAGCAGAACCCCCTCCTGCCCTGCACTGTCTGCTAGCCCACGTCTTCACAAGCCCTGTCATTTACGGAGTCCTCCAGCCAGTCTGCACCACAGTCCCCCGAGGGAGAGAGAGGGGGGGGGGGGGGAATTACAGAGATTGTCTAGAGGGAGGTGTAGAGGCGGAGGGAGTGGGGGGAGGGAGGACAAAAAAGTTGAAAAAGAGGTGCCTAGAGATAGAGAGATGAAGAGGGAGTGAGGAGAGGGGGAGTGTGGGATTCAAGAGACAAAATAAGAGTTTGAAGAGGAGAATGAGGTGTAGATGGAATAGAGATTAGCACAACAAAATGAAATAAATAATTAAATAATGTGGTAAAAAGAGGGAATGATAAGAACAGATATTATGGGAATGTAAGAAGTAAGATAGTGAAGGTTAAACAAATCATTTGAAATGAAGGAATAACTGCTTTACAAAATGTCAACTACCCTGCTTCATAAAGCACAACACAGGCATTAAATCGGCATCCGTATGGTTATCAGTATTATTGCAATATTGTTTCCTTGTATTATTCATTAGTATAACTAATGTTATTGTCACTTGATTAAAATCCCATAGAGCAGCGCTGACCTTGGCACAGAATCCGACTCAGTTGAGGATGATAACATGAGGATGATAGCGTTTCCATGTTAACAGGTTTGGAACATTATCTGGGAGGAAGTATGAATCACTGCTTGGTGCTCAGCCACAGAGCCAGTGCTAGTCATTGTTGAGGGTGCACTGCAAAACGTTCTAGCTCAAATTATTCTTTCATATATTATTAACATGATAAATAATCTTGATAATCTACATTCTGTGGCACACAACAATTTAGCATACAGTATGCCAGATAATCAATTGATCTCTTACATCATAAAGACACTATCTTGTAATTTTGAATGAAAATGTTATATGCTGTAACAATGATATGATTGAACAGCATCCATAACAATATACTAATACTAAATGTATTAAATTGTCACCTGTCTGGTGATTGAGGAGATATGATTATTGCTAAATATTATGTTTACCTTGATTTATAGTGCCTTAACCTGAGCAGACTCTGTCCTCATCTTTATAATTCAGGAGTGGAACTACATTAATCAGCAGACATTGTGATGGAGTGTGGTGTGTGTCAGAGGGGGAATTATGGAGTATGATTTTGAACAATGACAAAGCATTTTACAGTATTTATGTATGTATTGTGTATTATGCCTGATTACAAGTATTGAGATTTGCTCCTAAAACAACTATACAAAGCAAATATAAAATCCACATTGATGGATTTTGAATAAAATGTAATTTACCTTGGAAACTAAAGGTCAGACTAGTACCTTATGATAAAGATTTTGTGTTTTGTGTGTTCATGTATAACATGAAAAAAAACATACTGGATCTGAATCATACAGATCAGTTAAAATTAGGGATCCAAACTATGAACAACACCTACTATGAATACATACCTACATGAAAAGCCTATATATATTTGGATTTATTTATTGTGCTTTATTGTTGTTCTGATTGTAAACAGTATACTTTTTGGAATCTGGTAAAATACCTGTTTTCAACAGTAATTTAATAATTGCTGCCCATCTGACCAACAAAACTGATCAAACAGCTTTTATGTACCACTGTATAACATGCAGGTCATGAAATGGGGAGGGTGCATTCTGATACCATTGTTCGCAGTGCCCCATCAGGTTCTGCAGGATTTATGCACTGTCAATTCAGTGAGAAAACGCAGAGTAAGTGTGAACGAGAAAGAAAAGAGAGTAACATAGTGTCAAAAGAGAGATGAAGAAAGAGTGAGAAAGTGGAAGATATGGTAAGGGAAGAAGAAAAGCAGGTGAGAAGACAAAAACAGAGAAAAGCTCTGAGAGAGAGAGAGAGAGAGAGAGAGAGCCATCCTTCTCCCATTTCCTGCTGTATTTGCAGTTCTCATCATAGTGCCTCACACAGTCAATACAGATGGGACATGAAGAGAATTATGTTACACCATTGTTGGACAACACTGTAGTCTGTTTAATGTAAATACACCCACAGTAAATGCACTCATATTCCCATGTAATTGAATCCAATTGACAGCAATAATGGAGGCTAATAACTACGCCTTTGATCAGCAGTGAAATACTAGCTACTGTAACAGCCTGAGCTGACTACACAGTAGTTTTTAATATTCCTCCTGTGTGACATGTATTGTAGTTAATTATGGTAATTAAATCTACGTTTTTTGAGACTACAGTTTGAGTAAAATATTAATACTGTATGCAGTGCTCCGACTGCTATTACTTCTGATCACCCAGAACACTGCTCAGACATCATATTGACATTCATGCTCATAATGCCATCAAATCAACAGGCCAGCCTTTGATACAATGACTCATTTTAAATAAATCACTTGGTTGGATAAATAGCCATGAATATGTAAAATATTATACATTATTTAGCAAAAGATCAAAGCAGTCAGCATAAAAAATACTGTATATTAAATAAGAGAAATGAACCACTTCAAGAGATGCAGGGTCCCCATATGGACACCATGCTACCTTTCCATTGCTCTGACCATGTAGGCTGAAACTGCAGTGATATGAATGCAAAGGGTATTATAAAGATTCAGTTCTAGTGCTAGAGCGTAGAAACACTGCCACAGATGAGAAAACATCACTACACCAGGGGGTCACCAGCAGACAGTCCATTGTGGTTTACCAATGTCACGCTTATGATACACAAAGCACACAGTTAACCACAATGAGATAACTTTCAAACAGCATGTAATCACTTCCTCATTTTACTGTCACTTAGTCCGACTGATCACAGCAGCTGTTACCAGCGTTTTATGGTGTTTCCAGAGAACCAAAGCGGCTGTCGGAATGAGCTGTAATTATGTGGAAAGCCGGGATCCCAACGAGCAACTGGCAAGGAATAAATGGATCTGCAGCATGGGCGCAGTGAATAAATGCAATGAACTGGTTGGGTCTCACAGCCTGGGCCTTAACCATGCAAAGCTGCCCCCCTACCCTAAACCATGCAAACCTGGCCACCCCCCACCCTAAATCAAGCAAACCTGCCCCCCCCCACCCTTAACCATGCAAACCTGCCACCCCCACCCACCACGCCCAGCAAAAAACATCTACACATTCCATCAAAAAACAAGAAGATACATTTTCACCATCAGTCTAAAGACCCACAACACCACACATTCTGCCCCAAAGAACACCACATATTCTCTGCTTGAACCAATAACACAATGAGCAGTCATTCTCCAGTGATCGATTCAGTGGTTACAGGCTATAATTTGGACCAAGCCTGAGCTTTGCGTCACACTGAGCTGTGAAGTGCATAAACATGTACAGTCCTGTGGGATGTCAACAGTGAGGCGAGGTTGCTTTTGATAACAGTGGAAATCTCACACTGACTTTTAAAATAACTGGCGTATTTATAGAAGGTGTACAATTTCACACAAGCTCAAAGGTGTTTTTCCTGATAATTGGATGATTCCATTAGCTTAAAAACCCCTTGAAGTTCAGATGCAACTGTGCACTTCTTTCTAAAGGACGTATAATTTCAAATGTCATGTCTTAAAATATCCTTGGCGTTAGACTTTGTGCGATACCCAATTAAATGTAATGAACTATCAGCTTTGTTTATAAATAAATCCTATTATGGAAAATAAAATGCAGCTGCAATATACTTTTAACTTATTTTATTTAATCAATGCTATTTCAATTGTTTTGCACAACACTGTGAACTCAATGCTATGGCCAGGTGTTCAGCACCAAACTAGAAGGGCAGAATCCTAAATAACAAGCTTAAAACAGGCTGAATAGCTTGTTCTCTCAAGCATTCTTATGTGATTGCATTTCTGAGATGGACAGAATTGCAGTGTAATAAACAAAATGCAACATAAGGCTTTACTTAAATTTGCCAATTTTGAAGCCGGAATGTTCCACCATTTTGTGACACCTACACTGCACAGCCAGTTGAATGGAGGCGTTGCTCATCCCCACCACATTCTCAGCAATGCAGGTCAGCAGGAAACCGTTGTCATCACGGCTCACATTGACGAGGGTCAGGTTTACGGAGTGGACAGAAGGGCCATTGTACTGCTGAGGGAGAAGACACAGAGAAGCAGTATTACTTCAGAGGGAGGCATCATAACCAAACCAAAACAACATAATCTGGCTTCTACTGTACATTCGTATAGTGTCCCTGTGTCTAACCCACTAACCTGGTGGGTGTTGATGGAGTGAAGGTCATTGACCATCCAGTCCACATCAGGGTAGGGCATCCCCGAACCATTGCAGGTGAGTGTGACATTATCACCTTCAATTACTGTGAGGTTACTGTGTGTCACACTGATTTCAGGCAAGTCTAAATGTAAATGAAGAGAAGGTCAAGCATGAATTCTGAGGTTTACAGACCATGCATGAAGTTATGGTCATAAACTGGCTGATTTACAAATCAAAGTAAATACATGTCCTAAGCCTGAACCCAACCCTTCAACCATCGCAGACCCTTTAAACCCTAAAAATAATGAAACTGAGTGTTCCTACCACAGAAAGAGTTGTTCATTTCCTGCAATGGGATCCTTGCAACCCCATTATAACAGTAGAGCTGCTGACTGTGGAGTCCAGCTTCTCCTCTCTGCTGCCACAGTTGAATCCAGCGGACATCACAGCTGCAGTTAAACAACACGTCATCCAGCCTCCTTTAAGGGGGGAATGAATCAGAAATAAAAAAGAAAAACAAATGCATTACAGACAGGTCTGAAGTGGTGAAAGGGCCACTTAATCATCTGACCAGGCACAGCCATGAGTATGGGTATGCTGGTCATATTATGGGTTTGCAAGAAATGGATCCTTCAGTCAGAGACATTTTTATCAGAACACTACATTTCACAGCTAACCTGCCCCTTTGTGTCATATTTGTGCAGTAGTATTTGTGCAGTAAAGCAGTGATGTGATGCTTTAACTTGTGAAGAACCTATGCACTTGTAAATCGCTTTGGATTAAAAGCGTCTACCAAATGACAAAAATGTAAATGTAAATGTATTATTCTAGCATATGCCATGTTCTAGACACTAGTAGGCTGGTCACCAACAAGGAATGTCGGTATGGAGGTATTGTACACACCAGCATGGGCTGCTGGTGATAGCAGCCAAACCAGATCAATGTTGCTTGATGTAATGTGTGCTGGTAACCAGTTAAATAAAGTCTATTCCAGGTCTCCATAACAATATAATTCAATAAAAAACAGCAAGAAACAATAATATAATAAACGATATTAACAGAAGAACTTGGCCATCCAGCTTGGCGCACATGACCACGCTGATCACCCAGCCTAACTAGCCACATTAGTTCACCAGCACCAACAAGATCACATTAGTTGACTAGTTTAACTGACTGCAAGACGATTGTGGCTGCCCAGCTTCACCAACAAGTCCATACTGGTTCACCAGCCTCATCAACAAGGTTTCAACCAGCGAAACCATTATCAAATCAGCAGTAACCAGCACAAACCAGTTTGGACCAGCATGAAATATGAAGCAGTGTTAGCTCTGGATTTACAGGAAGAAGACAGGGAACAGAGCGGCAATGCCCAAGACAAATAAAGGGAGGGGGGACTATGAAAATGCCTCAGACATCTCTCAAACCTAAGATCATCTACAACAGTCAATGTGTGATATGCCGCATTTATTGAATTGAATTGTCTGTAAAATAATTCAGTAACACACATCACTTTTGGCAGGTCCTGCAGAGGGGATTGTCTGTTCTGGCTTGGTTTCCTAACCTGGTAGGGTAGAAATTATCAAGTGACAGTTACTGGAATTGTTTTGCAGTAACACAAATGAGAGAAAGCTGCATGATGACAGCAGACATTTAGAAATAGACCCGATATGTATCAGTCGAATGCAACCCGGGCAAAAATGCTTTTTGGCTTCATGTTCCAGGTGTGCTATGCTGGGATGATGGTCGAATGATGTTGCAAAAGAAGGTCAGGCAATGATGCAACAATCATGACCACAGGATTCCCTTGCTTTTATATAGTGCTTTTCTCATACTATAAGCGCTTTACAGTGATGGGGGGGAAACCCGCCTCAACCACCATGTGTAGCACCCATCTGGGTGATGCAATGGCAGCCATTTTGCACCAGATGCTCATCACACATGAGCTGAGGTGGAGAGGAAGGACTTAGGTGGTAAGAGCAGTCGTCTGGCAGTTCGATCCTGGCCAGGGTGGGTCAAAGTGTCCCTGAGCAAGACACCTAACCCCCAATTGCTCCTGACAAGCTGGTTGGTGTCTTGCATGGCAGCCAATCGCCGTTGGTATGTGAGCGAATGGTTGAATGAGAACCATCAATTGTACAATTGTACAGCGTTTTGGATAACGGCGCTATATAAATGCAGACAATTTACCATTTGGATACTGTAGAGGTCAACAAAGGAAAACTGTAGCATTGGACTAAATGCACAGTCATATTGAATAATTTCACAAGCAACAACATTTTCATCCACAGAATCTGTGAACTTGTGCCTTGTGGCAAAGAGGAGAGGCTTGTTTCCCAATAAATATACATAATCATTGGGTTTAGAAATAATTCAGATTCAAACAATAATATTTTTAAATTGGTAAAAAAGTGTGATCAGTGATACATGTGATCCAGATTTTTACTGGTTCAAGGATCAGAAAATAGTGGAGCTCTAGTATTTGAGATCATGCTGTGCAATTTTACTGATATTGAAATAATCTGGATGGCTCACCTACAAAAAGATCAGTGAATCTGCAAATAATTCATACAGAAAAATAAAAACAGATGTTTGTTATTTGTTTTTGTGCATACACTGTAACTCGCCATCTTAATCTAATTCTAAATTGAAAGCATTCACAATAAACTGCACCCAGGATTTTCTGAACACCAGCTATAAGCTTTTATGCTTTAATAATTCTGTTTCATATTTCATAATTCCCTGGTCTCCACAAACATTGGCCTGAATTCAACATTGGCCCTTAACTCAAACTTACAATGCACATGTTATGTTTTCTTATTCATAAACATGATTTGGCACATCTGGTGATTGCTAATTGTGTGAAATTTGGACAGATTTATTTAATCCAGGCTACAGTGTCTCTTTATCTTTTTGCTCCATCAGTCTGGCCCCTCCATTTTTTTCCACTTTTTTATAAAACAATAACACTCCTCTGAGCTAAAAATGACTGACAGTGCCAGTAATTAATTCAGCAAATATACACTCACTGAGCACTTTATTAGGAACACTATACTAATACTGGGTATGGCCTCCCTTTGTTCTCAAAACAGCCTCAATTATTGGTAGCATGGATTCCACAAGATGTTGAAAACATTCCTTTGAGATTATATTCCCTGCTGCAGATTTGTCAACAGCAAATTAATGCTGTAAATATCCCGTTCTACCACAACCCAAAGGTGTTCTATTAGATTCAGATGCGGTGACTGGCTGGACACTGAAGAACATTGAACTCATTGCCATGTTCATGAAACCAGTTTGAGACTAATTTTGCTATGTGACATGGTGCAATATCATGCCGGAAGCAGCCATTAGAAGATGGGTACATCATGGCCATGAAGGCATGTACATGGTCAGCAACAATACTCAAATAGGCTGTGGCACTGAAGTGATGATTAATTGGTATTAATGGGCCCAAAGTGTGCCAAGAAAACATTCCCCACACCATTACACCACCGCCACCAGCCTGGCTGGCATCAACAATCATGCCTTCATGTCAAAATCACCGAGATCCCATTTTCCCTATTCTGATGATTGATGTGAACATTAACTGAAGCTCCTGGCCCATATATGCATCATTTTACGCATTGCACTGCTAGCACACGATTGGCTGATAATCGCATGAATAAGAAGGCGTACAGATGTTCCTAACAAAGTGCTCAGTGAGTATATATTTAACACAAAACAACACAAAAAGCTCCACAGTTGTGTACAATTTCATGTTTCAGACATGTTTGAGTTAAGAAATCTGAATTCTGGTGAAGACCTCCAAAGTTCAGTCTTAGAAGTTGGTTGCATTTTCTACTTCTCTTGATCAAAAAAAATAAATCCCAAATACATTCAATGATGTTGAGGTCTGTAGCCCATTGTAGCCTGATCTTCTTAGTGTGGTTTTCACTGAAACAAATGTCAATCAAAGGGTATTGTTGACATTGTTGACATTTGCTTGTATTTATCCGTGTTCATGATGGTTTAAATGAAAATCAAATCACCAATGAACAGATATTGTTTTACAGCCCCAAACCTGCACTAATGCTTGACAGATGGTTGTAGACATAGTTCCAAGAGTCTTTCATTGCTTGGGCTGCATACATACTGCCTTGTCTTTGAGTCATTGGTCCACAAAACCTTTACCATCTCAGATGTTTGGTTTCTGTATATCAGTGCAAATTTTCTTTCTTTTGTTTATCTCTTATTCCCAGTAGTGGCTTTTTGACAGCTACATATCCTTTCAGACCCAAGGCATTGAGTTCTCATAGTAGAAGGGTTGACAGAAACAACTGTGGATTTATTCAGATCTGAAGCAAGAGTGGAGTTCTCTCGATGATAAAATCTTGAAATACTGTCTTTGTAGTGGTGACAACTTCGGTGGTCTACCAATTTTTGCACGGTTCTTTGAAATGAGTCCCATTTTCTCTTGCAATTACCCTTTGAACTTTTTTTTACTAGTTTTCCTTTGACTTCCACCTCCTTATGCAGTTAAATTATCTGTTTGGGTAGGAAGCACCTATATTGATAAAATATACCAATATGGGTGGGTTGGTCTTAAACTGTGGTGAGGTCATGGTAATTGTCAGAATATTGCTATATTGATGAAGTGTTTGCATTTTGATCAACCAAAGCTGGGTTTTAAGTCATGTTGCAGCCACTAAGACCAGCCCTTTTGAACTTTGGGCCTTATTTTGTGTTTGAACTATTCCCTGTAAAACTAGCAGAAGTGGGTCCGTCCATGCCCTAAATAAATGTGCGTGTTCCACTTTAGACCATGTGTTAAGACTGTGAAAATAGAGCCCAAAGGGTTCTAACACAATGTCACTTTTGGTAACAACTTTTGTTGAGAGAACACAGCTGTAACTTGTTTGTTGATTGGAAGGATGGAAGACTTAAAGTGGCATTAGGGAAAGAGTGGATACAAATACATCGATTTGATATCATATGAGTGGTGGAGGCTTTTCTGAAAATTCCTGTTAAATATACCGTATGTTTCCCGAATTATTGTCGGGCACTGGACAAGGAATAGCCGATTTAACTAGAAATTGAATAAACAAAATGGTGGCCTCTGACTTTTGCAGAGTACTGTACATATAAAGGAGATATGGATGTCATTGTGCCTGGGTGATGGGATTCCATGGATCAGAAAATATTTAGATTGTGAGAGTTAAAACCAGTGACTATTTGGCATTCAGGAGACTGTAATCCCAATGGGTAGTGGGTTTACCACCTCTTGAAATGGCCAAGTCTCCATGAGGCAGTAACACTGCACCACAGACATCACGGTGCAGGAAGACAAGGTCTGAGATGCCCCGTGGTTATTTATTCATTCATTTGGCAAGAACAAGATAACCTCTCTCAATTACAAGAAGTGGCAAAAGATATGTGCCATACACAAACCGCAGATAGAAAGTTAGGAAATGGTGAAATGGAAATCTACTCCTGGGGAAGCAAGGTAAAGGGAGGTATTTCATACCTGATCTGAAATTAGGGTCTCCCTCACCCTTACGTTGTAAAAATGTGTGCTGGTATTCAGCGCATGGCCCCAACAGCCTGGGTCATTGTTAAGCGTATGCATTTTTAGGCTTTGATGAGTCTTAATCAAAGTCTCTGGAACCTCCACCCCCTCATGAATTACAAATACACATGAATACAGATGCTTGAAAGTGGCACAGTTGTAATATGCTGTAGAGGTGCATTGTGTTTGAACAGTTAAAAACACAAAAAACAATTAACATGTATGCACAAACAATTCAAAATAATCAAAGCTAACATCCATCCATCCATCCATTATCTTAACCCGCTTATCCTGAACAGGGTCGCAGGGGGGCTGGAGCCTATCCCAGCATACATTGGGCGAAAGGCAGGAATACACCCTGGACAGGTCGCCAGTCCATCGCAGGGCACACACACCATTCACTCACACACTCATACCTATGGGCAATTTAGACTCTCCAATCAGCCTAACCTGCATGTCTTTGGACTGTGGGAGGAAACCGGAGTACCCGGAGGAAACCCACGCAGACATGGGGAGAACATGCAAACTCCGCACAGAGAGGCCCTGGCCGACGGGGATTCGAACCCAGGACCTCCTTGCTGTGAGGCGGCAGTGCTAACCACTGCACAAAGCTAACATGAGATTGAATTTAAAAAATAACCTTAATAATAATAACAATAATATATGAATGATATAAATTTCATTTTTAGGCAGCACGGATGGTGCAGCGGGTAGCACTGCCGCCTCACAGCAAGGAGGTCCTGGGTTCGAATCCCTGTCGGCCTCTCTGTGTGGAGTTTGCATGTTCTCCCCGTGTCTGCATGGCTTTCCTCTGGGTATTCCGGTTTCCTCCCACAGTCCAGAGACATGCAGGTTAGGCTGATTGGAGAGTCTAAATTGCCCGTAGGTATGAGTGTGTGAGTGAATGGTGCGTGTGCCCTGCGATGGACTGGCGACCTGTCCAGGTTTTATTCCTGCCTTTCGCCCCAATGTATGCTGGGATAGGCTCCAGCCCCCCTGCGACCCTGATCAGGATAAGCGGGTTCAGATAATGGATGGATGGATGGATAAATTTAATTTTGAGAAGGTTCGACTGAAAGTACTGGCTATTCTAGAATGGTACAATGAGCTGATTATGAACTCTAATGAAAAAGAGTTTATTTTTTCACAATTTCCATTTGTAGTATTTATATCAATGCAACATTAAAAATAATGTATGAATAAATCATAAGGAATCATATTGAGCTGTGTTCCTGCAAAGAAACCGCTGTTTTATTGTGCTGATCTTAGATTGAACATTTTCCTGTTTGTTTCATGTGTTAATACATCTAATTATCCATTGAAAAGGTGTAAGAGTTCAAACTGTGAAAATACAAGGTTGTGCAATATCTGTATAGCTCAAATGAACAATTCCAGCAACTAAGGGCGGTCTTCAATCAACATTATGCAGGCAAATAAGGAGTTATTGTTTGTGATTGCCATGAACTGGCCAACTTGCTGAAATAGTTTGTGAAGAACTCATTTTGTATTAGAGTTCTCAAAGTTGAAAATAATTGTTGATTGAATGCTGGTCTAGAGCAGATATTTACTACCGTATTCCCATTAATGTAATCCATGTCCAACTTTGTGTAAAGTCGTATTAGCATGTGAGTACACTGCCATTAACAATGTCCATTTGTGCGGCTTCATAGGTGCGATGTAGGCCTGTAGGAGGTAGTCGTGACACAGCATGGAGGCAGATCGTGTATAACTAAGATTTAGCGGCAAAGTCGTTACTGTGGAATCAGATTTCTGTTCAAATGATCAAAGAAACCACTACATTTTTGATTTAAAAAAAAAGAAATTAATTTCAAGCAAAACATTTCTGATTCCCATGGCTTTTCTTATCATTCTTACGCTGATGACACCCAACTCTTAATTTCCTTCCCCCCCGACACCCAAGTCACCACACGGATCTCTGCCTGCTTGGCTGATATCTCTGCGTGGATGACTTCCCACCACCTGAAGCTCAACCTTGCCAAAACTGAGCTTCTCTACATCCCTGCTAAGTCCTCTCCGTCAATCGACCTCTCATTGACTGTTGAGGACTTTGTAGTTTCCTCCTCCCATACGTTAAAGAATCTTGGGGTGACTCTTGATAACTGCCTCATCCTGGCTCCACAAGTATCCTCCACTGCCAGAACCTGCAGGTTCTTTCTGTATAATATACGCCGTATTCGTCATCTCCTGACTGAGAAAGCCACCCAGCTCCTAGTCCAGGCGCTCGTCATTTCCCGCCTGGATTACTGCAACTCCCTCCTAGCCGGTCTCCCAGCGTGTGCCATCAAGCCCCTCCAGCTGGTCCAGAATGCTGCAGCCCGCCTGATCACCAGTCAGCCCAGGTCGGCTCATGTCACCCCGCTTCTCATTGGCCTCCACTGGCTTCCTATTGCCGCACGCATCCATTTCAAGGCCCTAGTGTTGGCATTTCAGGCTGCTAAGGGGACTGCCCCACCTTACATACAATCCCTGATCACTCCCTACTCCCCAGCTAGACCACTCCGGTCTGCCAGCTCTGGTCGCCTTATGGTTCCCTCTCTACGTGCACCTGGCGGTCGAGCTGCACGTTCACGCCTGTTTTCCGTTCTGGTTCCTCAGTGGTGGAATGACTTGCCTACCACTGTCAGAACAGCAGAATCCCTCCCCCTATTTCGACGCAGACTCAAAACCCACCTTTTCAAACTCTACCTTAGTCCTCCCTCCTGATTTCCCCTCCCCCTCCTTTCTGATATCCCTATCCTTGTCTAACCCCCCCCCCAAAAAATGCACTTATGATGACAACTATGTTTAGAACAGCATTTCATGTGTATTTTGCTAGTTTCTGGATGTGATGCTTTGACTTATGGTAGAACCTATGCACTTGTAAGTTGCTTTGGACAAATGTAAATGTAAATGTGATTCCGATACCAACACAATGAAGAAGAGCCTGTATCGAGTAAAACAAAAATATTTTCTATTTATTGAAATATGCTGCTTGCCATAAAATTGTGTGAAGGCAGCACTCCAAACATACAGACAATCAACAAAAATCAATGGCTATAGCTCAGCCAATGAGTGCAAGCAGCTATAGGCATGGATGTTTTGATCTGTTTGAGATGCAGCATATCCATTTGTTGAGCCACCTACACCTCCATCCATCCCTTGTTTGCTAACCAGTTTGGAATGACAAATTGTGCTCATGCGCTCATTGAAGCCGTTGGTAATTCAGGACAGAACTGTTAGGCAATTTCTCCCCTCAGAAGCACATGATGATAACACTGCTTCTTCTCACACTGTGGGAATCATGTCAAGCTCACACAGACATGAGTTGGAGGTAGAGTCATGTAGTTGACCAGTAGGGGTCAGTGGTGTGTGTCAGTAGGGGTCAGTAGGGGTCAAGGCCGTTTATAATGACAATTATGCAATGCCCTGTAGGGCTGGCTGCCAGTCAGCTGTTCACAGTCCAGTTTAGCAGGAGGCCCTTGCCCCATCATTGTGACTACACTTCACTGAAGAAAGAACTCAATAAATCACCTAGTGAGCTGAGGGGCAAGAACAACAACAAAAAGTGTTTTTTTTCTCATGGTATTACACCTTCATTCTGCTGTGCAAACATGAGATATGCTGCACACATTGGAACAACACAGCTTGATTTAACATTCAATAAAACAAACAAAAACTTCAAGCACAAGAAGCAAGAAGGTTCACTCCCGTGCTGCATGTTGTATCAGCTACAATCTATAGTGCCAATTACTCAGTGAAAGGTAATTAGCATTGGCTGCAACAAGATTCCCCTGAAGTATCCTGCTATGGTGAGAAAATACAAAAATCATTTCATTATTGATACATCAAATTCACCTGGGGGGGTATGTTTAATCCATTGATTCAATCAATAATATTTGTCCTTAGAAAGGGTGAAACCGCTGGGATTCCAAGTCATTTGTTAGTCCAGCAACTTAAAGCACTGTAGCATTGCGTGCCATGCAAAACTTTGCAGTCAATCTGTCCAAAACTATTAAATGGGAATAAGAAAACCAGTCTAATTTATAATAGATGGCAGACTTTGAACCAACCTTCAGAACTGATTTCTATGAAGAATTAGAGCCTGACAATAAAAAAGCATCTCTTGAGTTTAATTGAATTTGAGTGTCTTCAAAACCCCCAGTGCACGGAAACATTCATACACAGTATTTGTCAAGCAGAAGGAAATTCATTCCCTTTTAAAATCTTGCTCATTTTCTTCACACTTCTTCACACAACTTTGATATTATTGGTCCTTGTCATTTTTTGCAATCAATTGTTTTCTTTAAAAAAAAAAAACAGAACACAGCACAAAAACAGTTCACCTCAAACACCCAGAACTACAGCAGAGATTCCACATCAGCAGCCGCTGAAAGCCAAGCATCCAGTCTCCTGTAACTCCACGAATCAGAGCGATTGATGTTTCCATATAAATCATTTGTGGGAAGCTATTCACCCAATGAAACCACGGCAAGGAGCGCGGTGGCTTCCACCTTTGTGCAAGAATCTTTTTTAGCTGACCATACACATTTCTGAGGTAAAGATAAATCAAGTTTCAATAGTCATTTAAAATTAGTACTCTGGGACAGCATGGAATATATCTGTCAACAATATTGGATGAAGTTGCAGCCATTTGGTTCCACTGGTCCTTGTTTTCTCAACATTTTCAATATACCTCCACAGTTAGTGCACATAGAGAGAAAAGGGATTCCCCATTACTCTGCCTTGTTTCTTTGCCATTCTCATCGTGTTTGTGTCCTGTATGCGCTGGCAGTTCCACTGGCCTTGGTTCAGAGGAGACACAGGTCAGTTATAAAAATGGTGCATGTGCCACATATAGTGGCAGAAAGAGGTCAAGATGAAGTTTCAGAAACACCATTTTGTGTTTCTGCAGTATTACAGCCCTCTCACAAGTCTGACACCACTGATTCAGACCAACCGGATACTATACTCAGCTCTGTATTCTTCACATTTCATTTCTTATCTGAGGCTGAAACTTATGAAATATTATATACTGTATCGCACTAAGGACTATTCATGAAGGGGCATCAAGGTAATCACTGTGGTTATGGATGCTTTGTTTGTAGACACACCTCTCTATGCTCTATAAATATTCATAATATAATCTACCATAAACCCCTATTACCCACCCACCAGAGCCTCCGACTTATTACAGATGTTGGAACGAAGGAGGTTGATCTAACTAAACTGGCATGGTACAGTAATGTGTATCCTTTCCAGCAAATATAAACACAACCGCATCAGCTGAAGGCATAGATTAAGGTATATGGCTATGTTCCCATAACTTTGAGTACGTTGGCATCCATTACATTATCTGACTTTGAGGTGCTAAAATGATGTTTAATGATCAGAATAGTGATTTAAGAAAGAAACTCAATAGACTGAATACCCAACATCCTTCACAGTGTCTATCCATGATGCTCCCCTAATGTTGAAACAAGGCCAAGCGATTCAACTATGCATGAAAACACAGGAACTGGGGTGCAGAAAAATGGCAGCAGATTCTCTGGACTGATGAGACAAAATGTGAAATATTTGTCTGTAGCAGAAGGTAGTTTGTTCGCTGAAGGGCTGGAGACCAGTACAAGAATGAGTGTCTGCAGGCAACAGCGAAGCATGGTGGAGGTTCCTTGCAAGTTTGGGGCTGCATTTCTGCAAATGGAGTTGGGGATTTGGTCAGAATTAATGGTCTCCTCAATGCTGAGAACCACAGGCAGATACTTATCCATCATGCAATACCATCAGGGAGGCATATGATTGGCCCCAAATTTATTCTGCAGCAGGACAACGACCCCAAACATACAGCCAATGTCATTAAGAACTATCTTCAGTGTAAAGAAGAACAAAGAGTCCTGGAAGTGATGGTATGGCCCCCACAGAGCCCTGATCTCAACATCATCGAGTCTGTCTGGGATTACATGAGGAGACAGAAGCATTTGAGTCTGCCTAAATCCACAGAAGAACTGTGACTACGTTCTCCAAGATGTTTAGAACAACCTACCTGCCGAGTTCCTTAAAAAGCTGTGTGCAAGTATACCTAGATGAATTGATACTGTTTTGAAGGCAAGGGGTGGTCACATCAAATATTGACTTGATTTAGATTTTTCTTCTGTCCATTCACTTCTTCTGTTCATGCATTTTGTTAATTGATAATAATAAACTATTCACATTTCTATTTTTGAAAGCATTCTTATTTTACAGCATTTTTTCACACCTGCCTAAAACTTTTGCACAGTACTGTATGTTTTATTTGTCCCAACTCCCTGAGGAATTGAACAGGATTTTTGTAGATGTATTGGACTTGAGCTCAGAAAGTCAGCAGAGTACAAAGTGATGGCGTACACAGCCTTTGGCTGGCAGACTCTGCACCAACAAAAAAGATGCATCTTGACTATGTGAAGGTGCTTGTTTGTGGCAAATAGTCTCCTATCATATCTCCCTTGCCGAAGCCCAAGAGCTTTAGGCAATTCTGCAATAGACAAAATATTTCATTTTACTATTTGATAAGTTATGTGAATAGCAATAACTTGGAAGCCATCTGAATCTGTCTGTTTTGTTTATTTTAAATATTTTACATTTATTAGAGGTTAGGTTTTCTATCTCAAACTTTCCCTTTTGTTTAATAGAATAGTGCTTACTTACAAACAATATATCACCAAAGGGGCTAATTTCAATAGGAAAACTATTGTCTGTTTTCTTGAAAACATCATCATGAGGAAATCCATTAATCCACCCAACTGTATGCTTTTCCTTTGAAAGGTAAGTGCTCTTAGGGGGAAACAGGGATCTGTGTAGATCCATTTACATCTGCAGTGTGAGTCATTCATCAAAATACAACACCTGCCACAACTTACAATGGAGCTGAGGTAATATATGCAGTTGTTGTTCCAAAAAAAAACAGTGTTTATCATGAAATCACAAGATTTGTAAAATGTATTTCGAGGACAAGTCAGGGGGTTCTTTCACCATCGATCCACTAGTCTCTGTAAAATTATCTGTCTCCAAGACCACCATTTGCTGCACAATGTTTTTACGGTTTTCCACCATAAATAATCAGACATTTTCTTTCAAAGGAAATTCCCAGCTAATGCATCTTTTCACTGCTAATGCATGTGCACTGCAAATAGTGAAAACTTCCATACACAAAGCACCGCAATTGTCATTACTTGATTCACCTCCATTAGAGAAATGTGTGATTGCCAACATTGAGCACACAGATGTTTCTGGGGCCTGAAGATCTTCTTCAGTACATCACCAAGGACAAACAGGCAGAGTGACAGGCTGGACTACAGGCAGCTGTACGATCAGGCAGGCTTTAGAGTCTGATGCGCAGTCAGTGCAGAAGTGCAGCACAATTCACTCATAATGCTAAAGAACTAGGAAAAGTCTATGATATGCCCATTAAAATCATTTCATTATTGATTGACTTTGTTTTTTAATTTATTTTAATAACTGTTATTTTTTCTCATTGTTATTTTTCAGTAAAACCTAGTTACTTTGATAAGACGAGGATGGCCTTCACAAACCAATCATTTCCCGGTACACATTCACTGGGATGCATTCAATTAAAATCACTAAATTACAATCAATTAAAAAGCTCTACATTGGAAACCATTGCTTGTAGTGTTGTTGTTTCATCTGAAGAGCTAATTGGATTAACTCAAAGCACAGAAGTAAACATTACACACAGACTGTCTCCACACCTGAACTTCACCCATTTCTCCTCAAAAATGCTCATTATGGATTTTCAGCTTATTATTCTTTTTTGGAGTGGCTTTAATAAAAAATACAAAAATCAAGCAGCTGATCCCTTCTTCATTTAGATTAATGTTTTTTTTTTTTTAAAAATACATTAAACTCTCCCTCCTGCCCACTACTACCACACACTCTCTTGCTCTCTCTCCTGCCCACTACTACCACACACTCTCTCTCTCTCCCTCCTGCCCACTACTACTACACTCTCTCTCTCTCCTGCCCACTACTACCACACACTCTCTCTCTCTAACTCCTGCCCACTACTACCACACACTCTCTCTCCTGCCCACTACTACCACACACTCTCTCTCTCCCTGCCCACTACTCCCACACACTCTCTCTCTCTCTCCTGCCCACTACTACCACACAGTCTCTCTCTCTAACTCCTGCCCACTACTACCACTCACACTCTCTCTCTCCTGCCCACTACTACCACACACTCTCTCTCCTGCCCACTACTACCACACACTCTCTCTCTCTCTAACTCCTGCACACTATTACCACACACTCTCTCTCTCCTGCCCACTACTACCACACACTCTCTC
Organism: Conger conger; assembly: GCF_963514075.1. NCBI lineage: Eukaryota > Metazoa > Chordata > Actinopteri > Anguilliformes > Congridae > Conger > Conger conger. The sequence goes on from NC_083765.1 coordinate 16,757,721, forward strand.
TCTCCTGCCCACTACTACCACACACTCTCTCTCTCCCTGCCCACTACTCCCACACACACTCTCTCTCTCCTGCCCACTACTACCACACACTCTCTCTCTCTAACTCCTGCCCACTAGTACCACACACACTCTCTCTCTCCTGCCCACTACTACCACACACTCTCTCTCCTGCCCACTACTCCCACACACTCTCTCTCTCCCTGCCCACTACTACCACACTCTCTCTCTCCTGCCCACTACTCCCACACACTCTCTCTCTCCCTGCCCACTACTACCACACACTCTCTCTCTCCTGCCCACTACTCCCACACACTCTCTCTCTCTCCTGCCCACTACTACCACACACTCTCTCTCTCTCTCCTGCCCACTACTACTACACACTCTCTCTCCCTGCCCACTACTCCCACATACTCTCTCTCTCCTGCCCACTACTACCACACTCTCTCTCTCTCCCTGCCCACTACTACCACACACTCTCTCTCTCCTGCCCACTACTACCACACACTCTCTCTCTCTAACTCCTGCACACTATTACCACACACTCTCTCTCTCCCTGCCCACTACTCCCACACACTCTCTCTCTCCTGCCCACTACTACCACACACTCTCTCTCTGTCTCTCTCTCTCTCCTGCCCACTACTCCCACACACTCTCTCTCTCCCTGCCCACTACTCCCTCTCTCTCTCTCTCTCCTGCCCACTACTACCACACACTCTCTCTCTCCTGCCCACTACTACCACACACTCACTTTCTCTCTCTCCTGCCCACTACTCCCACATACTCTCTCTCTAGTGCCCACTACTCCCACACTCTCTCTCTCTCCCTGCCCACTACTCCCACATCTCTCTCTCTCTCTATCTCTCTCTCTCTCTCCCTGCCCACTACTCCCACATACTCTCTCTCTCTCTAGTGCCCACTACTCCCACACACTCTCTCTCCCTGCCCACTACTCCCACACACTCTCTCTCTCCTGCCCACTACTCCCACATCTCTCTCTCTCTCTATCGCTCTCTCTCTCTCTCCCTGCCCACTACTCCCACACTCTCTCTCTCTCTCTCCCCCTCTGCCCACTACTCCCACATACTCTCTCACTCACTCCTGCCTCTCTCTCTCTCTCTCTCCCTCTATCTCTCTCTCTCTCTCTCCTGCCTGTGTCTCAGCTCAGTAAAGCGCCTAATGTCCAATGCCGTGCTCAGCGAGAGAGACTATTTAAGGGGACAAGAGATTGGCAGGTCTCTGTGACAGGACTTTTGATAAGGTAGCAGGTTCCATGAGCACTGACTTGACCATGCAGGTCATTCCCCAGCCTGTGATTACAGCTATATGTCTGGGGAGCATTGAAGCAGACATAAACCATTCTGCCTTATGCAGGTTTTTTCTCTTTTTTTAATTATGAACAACTGTCAATGATTATGAAATGGGGCTTTATTTGCACTGCTTTGTTTACTGTTATCATTTTCCACCAACAGAAATATGAAAGCCAACCATGCATATAAAGTCTCTCACCGAAGTGGCTGGGATTCAAGGGCATTAATGTGTGAATCATAACACAGCAGCCACAACATATCCCCATTCATATTATTATGGCAGAATTTTTCACACAGGTTCTATAAATGTATAACATTGAACATTTTTCAATAGAAGACTTCCCTCATTGTCTCCCTAACTTAGAAGGTATGTTTGTGACACTCATCACACCGATTCTAATTTCCTCACCCTGGTGGATGTGACATTGCCGTTGCGTATGACATTATATTGACAATTGCACGTTAAATGTTATTTCACGGGGTATTTTGTCCAAATTTAGCTCACGGGTTGGTATTTAAACACGTCTGAAGAACTCATTTAAAGGAATAAACTTTTTAATTAATATTAGTAATAGCAGTACACGAAATGATATGCAGTATCTATCTGCATAGATTATTATGTCACCTTCAAGCAAGTTATCCTGTGAAATATAATGTGATTTCTCCTCTGAAAAGCTAAGCTCCAGGCCTCTGATTTACAATGCATTGATGCCAACAAATTTAAAATCTACTGTTGAATCTTCGATGGATAATTACCCATCAGCAACTAGTGGTTGAAAAATGATGCTGACATATTCTTGCTGTGCTAATTAATGATGGTTTTCACATGTGGCAGGTATTCAGCCATCTGAGAGTAAGACTCCATTAATTCCCAAATGGATGAATCTATCAGCAATTTACAACCTGTCCAAACATACAGTAGCACTTAGGTATTTAAAAAACCTTTGATTTCCACAAAAAAGTTTGTGTTAACTGCATATACACTGGCAGGATATAAGAGGTCCTCTTCTCTGTGAAAATAATATGTGTCTTTAAATCACTATTAAATCATTATTCTGAAACATTGCAGTTTATGTGCTGTATTTAACCAGCACATGGTTTCTACATATATTTTAGAAATCACAGACTAAAGAAGGGCCCAACTTTTGCTAAATGTAGGTCCCATAACCTACTTTAATGGGACATTCCAAATGAGCAACGCATGTGTCTCTGTTACCTGCCATGGGCTCCATTTCCAATAGCACTTTGCACACTGGAATGCACTGAAGCACACAGTAGGCTTGGGGATGTGAGCTGCTGCACCTCACTAAGATTGGCCTACTTTACATCCAGAGCCTGCTCTATGCTTCCTGCTCTATAATGTTTTGAATAAAGAATGCCGAACATGCATAATAAACGGCATTTGCAGACTCGTATCACACCAGAAGGGGCTCCTTATTGAAATCGTCACTCAGGTTGAACAAAACAGCTTCACACAATCAATTGCTAAAATAATCAGGTGGAAGATGTTGAAAGTGAGCCTTGCAGTGTACCAGTGTAAACAGTGTTCAGATAGGCTAGCAATTTCATTTAAACGGCTTTTGTTTATTGAAGATGCTCTTTGCTATATTGCGTCCTGAAGTAAAAATTTATATTGCAAATTAAATTCCCGAGTGAATATGACGGAGGCATGGAAGAAAAATTAGAGCTTCACTACATTTTCTTGAAATTTTACCACTAAATATGATTGTGCTCTTGTATAGGAATGACTGTATATTGAATAGCAAAAATTGATAAGGTACACTCTCTCACTCGCTTTGCTCTTCTGGTAAGAGCCGGGCAACCCTACAAGGAAGACAGGCCCTCTCAAAGGAGCTGCCCTGCTTCTATAGCTTAAAATAACACATTAGAGAGGGTTGCTTTTAGAAATACTCCCTCCAATTTCTCCTTCCACCAGCATAATCACAAAGCCTTGCACAGGCAGCTGGCATTTTGGAATGGACTTCTGAAGCCATGTATCAGGAAAGGTCAGATTACATGGAGGAGAGTGCCATAAACCTACTGTACAGTAATTATTACCATGCTATATTTCGCCTTGATATAGCCTCTTAAGGACATACATTAAGTCAAACTGTGAAGAGATCTGCTTCATAAACACATCGATTGTTCGTGTATTCAAGGCAAACAAGCAATCAAGGTCAGCTTTGCCTCTTAGAGGACCATTTCCTTTTATTTGCATCTTAATTAACTCTCGCAAAATGACTCAGAGATTGCTGTGTCATCCCACAGCAATAACATTTGATCTCAGGGAAGCTATTCATTTGACTCAATAAACAGCATTGCATAACAGAAATTAAATGGAATCCAATTTGAAGAAAACGATTTTCTGTCAACAGAAAAAACCAGGACTATCATGAAAGATAATGCTGAAAATGTGTGATTTTTGAATCTCTCAGGTGAGTCAATTCCCAAATAAAATGGGTTGAAAAATTTAACTGAATTGCACAAACTTACAGTTCCCAGAGCTGCAGTTTCTGGAAAGGTCGCCATGACAGTTTCGTCAGAGGGTTTTTGGACAAATTTCTGTTGGAGAGAGAGAGAGAAAAATAGAGTGAGTGAACAAGGAAAGAGTAAAGAGTGAATGAGAGTGCAATGGGAAAAAAGAGGGGGAGAAAGAGAAACAGGAAAAGGGAGTAAACAAATGAGTTCCAGACTGGGTTTGACATGCAGACCAAGAAAATAAAATCAGAAAAACACCACCTACAAAACAATGGGAATAAGTGCAGCTGTAGAAGCCACAGAGTTCAGCCAATTCAATAAGGAAAACTTGGTCATTTTCAAGAGAACAAATTCAATAGAGATACCGAAAGCCTTAGGACTTAAAAGCTACAAAATTCAATACAAAGGCAGAGACTGAGACATAGATAAGTTATTTAACTGCCATAAAAGTCAGATTATTTGATGGAACCATTACTGTTAAAACAGATGCTAATTTCATTCAGTCATTTCCAAGAGCTGGAACCCTTCTGTGAAAATCTGCAATATGTATTTTTGGTCAAATAGAATTATTTCCCTTTTTTTCCTGATTGAAGGAAAATTCAATTAGGTTCAAAATGACATTTGAATACCGTGTTGATACCCGATGATGGGGTGAATTACAGGAAGTGATAATTGCAGCAGCCTTGGTGAATGAAGAGAAAATGGTGAATGCACCACACTGATGAGTCTACATGAATAAATACGGTCAGATTGAAAAGCGTAGCATCAAACAGCACATAGAAATGCCATTCAAGGTCAGATCCAGACAGATCTGGCAGCTGTGGTTGCATAGCGCGGGTGCTATCTTTCTGTCTGTATACCTACTGTATGTATCTATCCATCTATCTGCATAACTATAAATAGAGCATTTGAACTTACGTGATGCTATGATGCTGGTATTATTACCTCATCACTCTGCTGCTCCTGGACAGAACTGAAGGACTAGTATTCCAGTGGACTGAGCTCTGCAGCCTTAACAGCTTCAACAAGTCTTAGCACTGTTAGTGGAGTAATAAGCAATAAGAAAGGGAAAGGGACATATCCTCTGAAACTTAGCCTGCCACGCCTCTACATACCCGCAAAATTAGGCCAAGATCATAATGCTCAGGAGCATCAATATACAGTACATTAACTTTCAGGGTTTCCCATGCAGTAAGCATGGTGTAACAGCGTACCCTGTCTTATGTAATGAACCATTCTGGTCACACCGAGGTATTGCTACTTTACTGTTGCTCTTTCTCTAGTCCGAGGAGGTTAGCCTCGCCCGTGACCCCACGGTGAGCGCACTGCACAGAACGGGGAGGCTGCGGAGGTGCTGTTTGAACTAATCGGCCAGCTCCTCATCCGGCTCCTCGTGCTCTTACAGCAAACACTGTTCCCCTGATCAGGCCGGTTTCCATGGCAACAACAGACTGAGGATCCTCAAGCCGTCCCTGCATCCTGTTGTGCAGGGGTGGGCGATGGGAGGGGGCGCGGGGAAAGCACACATCTCCGTGGGCACAGGCGTCCTTGTCCGCGCTCCCAAGGACCTCTGGGAGGATCTCATTACCACAGGGCGGGAAATGACACAAAAAACGCTACGCGTACTGTGAACCTAACAACTTCTATTCTTAGATACAGGTCATCCCTCAACAAAGCACACATCAACACATATGTGTTACAAGTATCCTAATTAAACTGATCAGACTTAAAATTATATCAATAAGACAGACAGACACACACACACACACACACAGATATGTGTGAAGAATGGACAGCCAATGAAGAACAGCTAAATCACATCTAAATAAAGATACACAGTTGATAAATAATTCTAGGTTATACAAACTGGATGAAAGTAATAAAGTGACGTGCCTTATACATTCCAGACTCAGGTTGAAATAGCATGTATTTGTTTTGGATTCAAATACCCTTCTGCATTTGACTAAGCATGCCTGATGTGTTTTTGCTCTGTCAATGATCCCAAAAGTGTAAACCCCACCCATCTCCTCCTCCTTGCAGGCTACACAAGGCAAGATCAACAGAGCACAGAAACGTATTTGAATCAAAAACAAATACTATTTGAACCCGGGTCGGATACACTCCTGCACAGAAATGGAAAAAATTCTGTATTTTGAAATAAAATATATGACCAATAGAAGCAATCTAAATGGCTGCATTGAAAAATGCTAAGAAGAACAAAAAAAATATTTTATGTTGACTTCATGATGAAAGAAGGGCCTTCATATAATAAGAAACCTTTCACAACACTGGTTCTTTCTATCTTAAGAGTGCATCTGCCATTCATTATTTAAACAGTATTACACAAATCCCATCCTTATCAATGAAAGCACTACATCCAAGTGGGTTACATCGTGAAAAAGGAAAAATATAATTGCATGGAAAAGAACTGAATTGTTTTCCTTGTATTCAGTAAAAAAATCCAAATTAGAGAGCTGAATAGAGTGAATAGAAGAAACAGTAGAAAAATAAAAGCCTGATAAAGCCAATGCTTCATAAAAGGATGTTCCAAGTTGTGTTCTTTGCACTGTACTTCTGCATATATATGAATATATTTGTGTGTCATTCTAGATTTCCATGGGTCCAGGCGTTTGAGTGTACACATAAGTGTGTGTAGGTGGGTTTGAGCGCTGCGCGTGGGGGAGGGGAGTGGTGGGTTTGTAGAGCTGACGAGGTAGATAATAACCCTCATTCGCATAAACAGGGGAACTATTGAGTCCTTTTGAAAGCTTCATTACCACTCACAGCGCACCTCCTCCTCTTTTATCAATGTATTGTATTGGGTGGCTTAAATCAGTGCATTGATCATGAGATCAAGGCAGCGCTGCTCAAGCCTCCCTGTGATGGTGAAAGGTGATTGGACACTCTGAGAGGCTCCACGTTGAGGCGCCAGGCCTACTCAACCCCCTGCCCACAGGCCAGGCAAGGAGGAGGGCACCTTCCACAGGAGCAAGAACTGGCCAGGGCAACCATGACAGGAAGTGTCCTTTTCAAAGGTCATTCCTTGCTACAGTGCACAGAAATGTCAGCTAAAATTGGATTGGCGAGATTGATGGATGGAAGGAAGGAAGGATGGATGGATAAAAAAATAAATACTTTCAGATGCAATGAGCAAACCAAAATATTAAGTGCATGTAGTTATAAAAAAATAGAATATTAACAAAAATTATTCACATCTGAAGCAGGTCAACTGGTTTCGGGACAAGGGTTGGATCCTTCTACCCACTTTCACATTCCGCACAAAAATAATATTTCCCACAAAATTATAAGACTATTGAGCGGCAATGATTAACTGTCTAACAAATACTTGCTAGAGTCCATAGATGCGACAATTTATCGTTCCCCTTTGGCCGAGGCCTAAGTCACAAGATTTCAAATCTGACCAGAGGAAAAGTTCCTACTCACTACAAGTGAAATTTCCTATACCTCTTCTGAGAAATCAAACATTTGAGCAGAGACGTTCAAGATACTCTGACAAATAAGCCACCCCAGACCCTTCCTGAAGACAAGCTATCAATATCACAATTCCTCAGACGGAGATCCAAGTTCATACCCCCAGGGGGTGGGTGGTTTATCTCTATGAAGCATTTTATGTGTTACAGTGATTCACTTCAGCATGGGCAGGCGAGATCTGCAATGATATGGATCATGGTGCAAGTGACTGTCCACGCCAGAGGAAATAAACCTTTGTAGTTTGAGGCCACAGACCGCTTCACGTTCTGTGAGAACTCTTGCGGTGCTGGAAGAGGTGAGATGATAGATCGCTGCCAAAACTGCAGAGGAAGCTGTCAGCACCAAGGACACAGGACACTAATTCTGGAGAGACTGGACCATCAGCTCCAAGGACAGAGGTGAACCGCAGTCCAGCTCACAGCACACCGTGCTCACCTGCCACAGATGAAGAATCGGCTCCCTTTAACAACCAGTGACACGGGCCTGCACCAAAAGGGCACGTATACAGGGGGATAAGCTCAACCCTGTGCCCCGTTATATGGCTGTGGGACACATACCGTATATACCCAACAAGACATTTAGCTGCATGACTCCAAGCCCCGCCAGGCCCCTTCTTAGTATTTCTTTGTTTCTGGTTCGGTTTTCACACAATCTTGTGTCGGGGCTTTTGCTTAAACCCAGGTGTTTTTGGCAATATCATTAGTTCACAGTGTGTCCTTGCCGTGCTGGGCCCCAGGCTTGCTGCCTCAGGCCATCAGCTCCTACTGTCTACTGCCTGCTTTCTTTATGTTCCCCATGACCGTGTGGCTGTGAAAACTACCTTCTACCACACAGGGGGTCCTTTGCGGTTGGTTAATGCTCATTCATTTTTCTTGTTTGCATAATTTAGTTTAATGTTCAACGGGGCAGTTGTCACGTTGTTAATCGAGTCTGCACTTGAACTTGTTGTTTTTAGGGACTATTTTTCCTCCCCCTGTAGGGAATTACTGGGACTTTTATCCCTGATATTTGTACTTGTGTTTACATTGTTGGTCACTCTCAGTAAAGAGTGTCTGCTAAATGGCAGTAAAAAAAAAACTGGCTTAAACTGGTTTGGTCTGGTTTAAACTGGTTTGGTCATTTTTATATAAGCTGTGTCAGAGCTTTCTTTGCATTTAAATAACATAAAATCTCAAACACAGGACAAGCTGCCGATGTTTTTACAAAGATCATTATTTATTTTCCTCCCTCATTTTAAAAGTACCTTGTACATCAATCTCATCAGAATTCAGAGAATGATGTTATTGGTGTCCATGGAAACTGCACGCAGGATGTATTGTTTCGATAAACTCAAATTATGCAAAAGCATTGAATCAGCTTTGAGGTAGAAAAGCTCGAGTTAAACTATCAGTCCCACATGCATTTTACAACTCGGAGAATGGGAGAAAACTAGCAGTTGTGAAAACTAGCACGATTTTAATTACATTACGAATTTCATAGGGTCCAAACGACTCAAAGCTGACGATGGATTAAAAACCTTGGGAGGAAACCTTGAGCTCAGATCTTTAATTAAAACAAAATTGTTCTTTTTTTTCATCCTTGTGGCACGTGACACAGGTATACAGAGTCACCAGGAAGTGGGGGCGTAAAACAAACAGCCTTATCTCATGAACAGCCAATTATCATCAAGGCATGTCGACATTGCCATGCGGTTATTATACAATCACAAAGAAATTGCCCATCAACATGCCTGATTTTCACTCTCCCAGACATTTCTGTACGGCCTTCCATCGGCCAGCAAATCTAATGAGACTGCTCAGCCCCCCACCCCTGATTTGAGGGCACACAAAGCTTGTGGGGGCTTGTGGGGGCGACTTGGCTCAAGCAGTAAGAGCAGTCGTCTGGCAGTCGGAGGGTTGCCGGTTCGATCTCCCGCCCGGGCAGTGTCGAAGTGTCCCTGAGCAAGACACCCAACCCCCAAATGCTCCTGACGAGCTGGTCGGGGCCTTGCATGGCAGCCAATCGCCGTCGGTGTGTGAGTGTGTGTATGAATGGGTGAATGGAGAAGCATCAATTGTACAGCACTTTGGATAAAGGCACTATATAAATGCCTGCCATTTACCATTAAAGCTTCAATGTGCGCTGGTGTTTGGTTGGACTAGGTGTGCCTGCAGAGCTGCCAGGCCCCACAGAATACAGTGCTGGTTAGGAGGAGGCATAGTGAGCCCACCCCATTGACTGTTTCATTATTTAGCAGCGTAGCACTGATAGCGCATTCCCCCAGGGCCCACAGCAGCATGAATACAGCCACCACCAGAGCTGGTAGCACGGCAACTCCCCAGTTAGGCACATTATTAGACCACTGTCCTGGGGGATCAGGACACAGCATGTCCCTTGCTCCATACCTCTTCCTCTCAAAATACAGCCAATCCCTGACAGCAGCCGACACCTGGGCGGAATGCGACAGAACTGCCCCTCCCCGGGCCCCGCCCAAGCCCGGCCCCTGAAGCCTGGTGCGGGTGAGGCAGAGGAGGCATTATTCAGGGGGAATATGCATTAGTTCCCTCGCTCTGATTAGATTATTCCTTTAGTCATCATGATGTAGCTCGGGGGCAAAACAATGAGAGTGAGACAGAGCTGTTTGTCCAACGCCGCTTCGCTGGAGCCCCTGGTCCGCTCACTAATTGTCTCATTACGGATACCGACGCTTCATCTGCCAGAGCCTCCCTTCATGGACACACATTTATTATTCTCTGTGAGTAAAACAAAACAAACAATGTAAAAAAGAAATCCATTCCACCCTTCCAGGGCCATGATTATATGAATGCTAATGCTGTCCCTTGTCGCGTGTTGGTAAATTTACTGGCCTCGTAGATTGCGTCTCAATTAATATTCTGTATTCACACAGGACTGCTGTTGAGAAAACTTTTTTTTTATTATTATTTATTCTTTGGTAAATGTATATTCTCAGATGTAGGACAAATCAGGACATGTCTGTGTAAAGTGGGGAGGATAGATTCTCTAAGGCATGCCGGCACACACAAACATAGACACAGGCACAGAAGTATGTGCATACACACACACGCGTAAGCACACAGGTGCACACACAGAAAAACGCACATAGATAGTTTCTCCATGTGACCCATAATTCAGAGTGGAATGGGAAAACACAAAAGGAGGTATAAATAAATAAGCAGGTCATGGTGAGAGTGTGAGAAAGCGAGGCGTTAGCAGAACGAAGAGAACGGATGAAACCAACAATAAGCCCTTGGCTCCCTGCCACCTCCACACCACCACTCGACAGCCTCCCCCAATTTCACTGGCATCAGCAGCACCATCACTCCTCCGTAATAACGAGGGCCGGGTTTATACAGACTGGCCCCAGAGCAGCACACAGACGCAGCTCAGAGCAGAATACAGATGTGGGAGACTGTAAAAACAACACGTTTGAGAACGGCACGTTCTCTCCCCCCCCCTACGTACAGTCTCGTTTAGCACGCTTCGTAACAAGTGTGCCTGCTTAATTAACGCCTCAGATGGTATAGATCTAATTTCTCTTTACACAATGAGGAGTCTTCTCTGTAGCTGCCAGAGACAAAGGAGTGGAGAAATGATGTGTTTGGACGCGGGCGTACAGCAAAGCAGGAGAAACACTGTCCTTTTTTATCACTGTCATCACTTCCATGCAGAGATCTGGTATCCTCATTGGTGGAACGAGGAGCAGATCGCCCATGGACACGCAATGCGTGTATTGTACAGGTTTAGGGGGCGCGGACTCCCACATGGAGAACCAGGTGTGTGCCTAATGCCCTCATTAGCATGATTGGCAGGCACCTTATGGATGGGGGGGCACAGGGATGTACATGTACAGGAACTATTCACGCCAGATCAGATTGTGTGGAGCCTTGAGTATCACAGTTCTTTCTCATTATTCCATACAGTAATACACTGGTGAGATGCAACTGAGGTTCATCTGTTTACATTGTCAGATTTTCATCGTTTCTGACATCACATGCTCAACATCACTCCTCATATGCACAACAACCAATGGATTCACCAGTATATATACCACTCTCTACCCCATCCCCTTAACGGCAGTCCTTAACGATGACTGTGACTCTGCCATGTCTACGACTGCAGAAGGAAACTGTGGTCGAAGCAGGGCAATGTCAAACTAAATTTACTTACAGCCGAATTTCAAATCCAAAACTTTGGGCAACGAGGGAAAACCGTGCAGAGTGCCACGCTGTGAGTCATCGTTAGCTCTTTGAAGAGTGGCCTTCAGAATATGTTTGAAAAACATGGCACCCGGGTAAACAGCCTCGCTGCACTGTTTGAGCTGCTCCTGCCGCACCCCGCTGCACCGCGCCGCCAGCACTGCCGCATGACAGACACGCACTCAAGGACACCGCCTGACATCCTCACACCGGCTGAAGCCCCCTGCCACACGCACAATGAGAGGAGCTCTGGTGAAGGAGTCACAACTACACGCAGAGGGAGAAGGGCACTGAGAAAGAGAAAATGGTAGAGTAATCTGGAAGACAAGCCCATTACCCAAGATCCAGCCTGCCTTATTAGGCTGCTAGGCTAGCTTGAGATTAGGGACGAGGAAAGTGCTGTGTGTGACCAGCAATGTAATCGTAAAGAATCTCCCTCCCTCCCTCTCTCTTTTCTCTTCTCTCCTTTCCTTGGGTTTTGTAGGGGTAGGGGTTTGTAGGTTTTCTGTGCCTTGTGATGTTTTGTTGTAGTGTCATAATAAAGGTGTGTTAAAACTCTCCATCCATCCATCCATTATCTTAACCCGCTTATCCTGAACAGGGTCGCAGGGGGGCTGGAGCCTATCCCAGCATACATTGGGCGAAAGGCAGGAATACACCCTGGACAGGTCGCCAGTCCATCGCAGGGCACACACACCATTCACTCACACACTCACACCTATGGGCAATTTAGACTCTCCAATCAGCCTAACCTGCATGTCTTTGGACTGTGGGAGGAAACCGGAGTTCCCGGAGGAAACCCACGCAGACACGGGGAGAACATGCAAACTCCACACAGAGAGGCCCCGGCCGACGGGGATTCGAACCCAGGACCTCCTTGCTGTGAGGCGTGTTAAAACTCTCAATCTCTCTATTTTATTTTTGTTGCCAATGCGATTGTTTACATAAAACAACAATTGTAGCAATAACAGTTACAGTATATTAACAGTAATAATTTAAAAGAAGAATAACGAAGGGTGCTTGGACCCTTAATGGGGGAGGGATTTGGGGGCTTTTGTTAAAAAAATAACAGTGGTAATAAACAACAATAGCCAATTAAGAATAAAGGCAATATACATTATCCCCTACTGGCGGGACTATTAGAGACCGTTCCTGTCCTAGTGGCATTGCCCGTGTGCTTTCTCTCAGGCGATAGCACGCAGCCACATACTGTGCAGCCAGTTATGCTGTGGGTCCCTCCCCCAGTAAGACTGATCATTTATTTATACCAGTCGTTTGTTTGAACCGAGGGAGAGTTATCTCTCTCTTCACCAATTCTCCCTCACGCCTCATAGCCACCTTGGACTCCCCCCTGCACCCTTCTCCATCTCTGCATGCTCATACTTCCACTGAGTCACCGGTGACAGCTATGACTAAGGAGCCGATCAATGGCTGGCATCACTGCTCCAAGAGCAGGAGGAGTGTGGTGACAAGATGAACACTTCATAAATGTTAGGCCAAATGATAACTGGTTTTCAAGAGAGCACATATAACTGACTGATACACAGGAAACGTGGATCGATCACTTTCAGTGGACTTCACCAACCTTTCTGATGTGTGATTTTTCTCTGTCTCTCACGCACACAACCACACACGCATCTATTTTATTGTGACAAAATGTGTAATTGTCCTTTTTGTCTGTGCCTCAGATCTGGAGCAAGGTGTAATGCAGATTGAACAGCCCAATTTCTATTGGCACAACGGGACACTGCCAAATGACTGCGCGTTATTTTAGTGCCACACAATTGGTGATAATTACCTAAACAAGCAGCGTTATTCTGACAAGAGTGGCCCATAAGAGTGCTGTTAAATGCACTATAATAGAAGATTATATGTCCACATGGTTGCTGATCTGCTCCAATCGGCAGCTTCGGTGCCATTATCAACGCGGCAGTAAACAGCTTATAGGGCTAAGTTTTACAAGAGACAATTTCTCCCTGTTTATGTACATTTCCCTGAGAGGTCCTGAGAGTGCGACCAGAAAAGTTCACCTTCCCAGTGATGATGTTCAGCGGATAACAGGCTCCGGCTTTCAGGCTAGTGATGATGTTCAGTGGATAGCAGGCTCCAGCTCTCAGGCTAGTGATGATGTTCAGTGGATAGCAGGCTCCAGCTCTCAGGCTAGTGATGATGTTCAGTGGATAGCAGGTAAATCAAGGTCAGCGCGTGTCAGCAGGAGGCCACAGAGGGAAAACACGGTGGCTTTGATGTGAACGCGTCCCTGAATTATTCAACGTTATGTATATTTTAATACTGAAGACGTCACACAGAGATGCATTATTTATGTGGCATCTGCATGTTGTGCTCATTGTAGGCATGTTCAAAGACAGAACATAGAGTTGAACTGAGATATTGAATATTTTTGGTATTATTTTCCTCATTGATGTGGGAGTGCTATATCGTAAATCTCAGTCTTTCTGCTGGTGTCTGTCCTTGTGTGATCTCGCGCTCTGAAACCAGTGCCTCTTCCACAGGACTGACTTTGTCCTGAGCCTGGGACTTCCAGTTACAGAAAATGTCCCAGAGAGGCTTAAAGCCGGCAGCTGTCTAGCAGAAATAGATATTTCACTGTCTGTCTGTCTCTCCTTCCCTCCCTCCCTTCCTCACTCTGCTCTCTAGACAATCCCTGACCCTGCACCCAACACACCTGCTGGGAATAGAATGAAATAAGACATTTTAAAGAACTCCTGAAACTTTTTTTACTTTCCACTGGGGAAATATTCCACTCTGATAAAGTGCGACCGTTCAGTATGATCAAGGTGCCTTTTCAGTGTGTACAGTATGAGGTTAATGTAAATATTTACAGGCCTGTGATTATCCGCTGTTTTATACATTTAAATCAGTCTTTTTCATTTCCAAAAGTGTCTAGTAACTGTTGGCACAACAAGTCATTATTATTAATAATATAAATAATAGTAATACTATTTTGTGGATTATATTACATTGGCTTGTCAGGGTCTCAGATATTACAGTAAATCCATCTAAAAGTCTCTCAGAGTTTTACATTTAAAGGTGCCTTTGCTTATTGGGTGTACTCCCAAAAAGAGCACTCTAGCGTATCATTTGTCTGTGTATGACAAATGGTACCTGCATACCGCACTTTCATCCCCTGCCTGTTTTGGGTGAGCACTCACTGGCCATGCTCTGGACAGCATTAATGTGATGGGATCCGCTGGCGAGCGGACTGAAGAGGGAGAGCCACACTGTGCTTGAGCTTTAATCCTGACAGGTGGGAGCAGGGCCCGTTCTAAGCACCGAGGGGCAACATCTGTACGGGGGTGCCAAACAAAGGGCAAAAAAAAATACGCAAGCTAGACCAGGTAAGGATGCACAAGAACACAAAGCGATAAAATGGACATTGAACATCCTGAAATGCAAGGGGCTGATAGTATTCCTGCTGCAAGTTGTGACCATATTGGACACAGGCATCTGGCCAGAACTGGCAACGGGTAACATTGAAATGCGAGCGATGGTATTTATAGGAGGAACCTTGGTCCCACCGAGAATATTACACAGCAGCTTTAAGAGCTTTATGTTCCTGCCATCACTGTACACACTCTGCTAAAAATGTATATGTGTTTCCCCGACTGTAGATATTAGTCCAAAAATTCGGACTATTCAGCTCATGCCGATTTCATTCCAGTGGTGAAGGCAAAGAAAATTTAGCAAGCTTAAATTTAGCCCTGACTCCATAACATCAGTTTTCACAGGTGCTGAATTTCCATTAGCCACTTCTCCTCTGAATGCTAAGAGGCTCTGATGTTATCACAAAGAATCACTGTGCTGGACAGTCTTCCTCCTAATCAAAGGTGTAAGAACACCCTAATAAGGAAGGAGCCTCTGTTATCGGCAAGCCTGGCACATTGCCACACCCACAGAGCAGCTTCCTGTGGCCACCCGCCTCTCTGCTATGCCCTGCTGCCCAGGGGCGGCCATCTTGAGCTGTCTCAGTGAGGTCTCCTGAGCGGTAGGAGCAGGCACAGATGGTGCGGTAAACTGGCTTTGGCGGTGGTCTTGGCACAAGCGCCGGGTATCCCTGCGCACCTCCTGCCACCTTGACCTCCTAATTCACCTGCCCCATCACAATTACAATCGTTCCACACCATGTAGGTGCGTTCCGGGAGGACTGGGGGGGGGAGGGGGCTGAGGAGCCGAGACAGAACAGATAAACACCGGCCCAGGGTCACCAACCCCACCCGCTCCACTGAAATCCACTTTAAAACAAGCATATTTATACAACACGACTCTCCCCATACGGCAAGCAGCCGTGCCCTCCTGGCCAAACTGATAAACACACTGGTTTACATCATGTCTCAATCAAAGCTGTAGTTTCACAGGACAGTTGTGAGTGAGAGAGTAGACACAATATTAAACAAGATGTTTAGTGTACCTCCAAGGAGACAGGCCTCTCAAGCATAGAGTTATTAGAGCCCAGCGCCACTGACTTGGATTCAATAAAAGAAGTGTCAGAATTCCCCGCGTTTACTAATGAGTTGTTATGAGAGGGGTTGAATGGGAATGGAGGCGGCATTATTACAGACCAGAGGACCTGTCTCGGAGGGACAGTGCTGCCTCTCCATCACGTTTATGAAGCGCGCTGTAATGGGGGAGTGGGAGAGATAGCCCACAGTGTTTAGGTTGCGCCTAATTTCATACACAGAGGACATTTTTCACTTGAAGTGCGGCGTGCACCACGTGGCCCACTGTTCCAGCCCCCCTTATTTTTTCCATCCTTCTTTCCAACATGTTTTGTAAGATAAGCCTCTTTAACTGCTACAGATTCGTCATGGTTTTGTCTGAGCAAAAAAAGGAGGCAATTGAAAGAGGATTACAGAGTTTGGCATCTATAGGATTAGCGGGAGCGTGGAGAAAGGCTGGTCTGAGAAGTCACAGAAAGTGGGGGGACACGCCGCTATATCCTTTGCAGAGCGGCACTGCAAACCTGAGTCCTAGTTTAAGCACTCTCTGCACCGACCACTCCAGTAATATGGCAAAAAAGGTGCCTTTTGTGCCTGGGAGTTGGGGTCCCTGTCGTGTGGGTAGAGAAGCCAGGCCTCACAAGTGGCAGCATTTTCAGTCTTCCGCCATTACTTAATGAAAGTGCAGCAACCCTCTCTAAGTTCCAGAGGTATAATTAGATGAACAGCAGAACATATTTAATTATAGCAAGAGCAGAACAGCATTAAATCTGCACCCGGCAGATTATCAGAACCTCATCGTACAGTAACCATTTTTCAAAGGGAGAAGACCCATCGTCCGTACAAGATAAATGGGACATAACATGTAACACAATACCTAACAGAGAAAACGGGCACAATCAGAAACAGCATTCGCCTCACAATTATAGCCTTTGAGTGTATACATTTGCAACCCATTCATGAGATTAAAAGCTATTCCTTGGAGAGAGACCAATTATGTGTGTGAAAGGCAGTGCATGCAGAAGCAGCCAGGAAACAATATCTAGACTAATTTCACATTTTTGCAATGTTTTACTTATAGTGGAGTCCCAACCAGGAGACATTTGTGCATATACACTCAGTGAGCACTTTATTACAGATTTATTTAACTTATTTTTTATACTTATTGGTCTTCTGCTGCCGCAGCCTATCCACTTCGAGGTTTGGCGTGTTGCGTGTTCAGAGATGCTCTTCTGTATACCACTGTTGTAATGTGTGATTATTTAACACATTTTTTCCCACAGAACTGCTGCTCACTGGATGTTTTCTGCTTTCTGTGCCATTCTCTGAAAACCCTAGAGACTGTTCTGCACTAAAATCACAGGAGATCAGTTGTTTCTGAGATACTCTAACCTCCCTGTCTGGCACCAACAATCATTCCATGGTCAAAGTCACTTAGATCACATTTCTTCCCTATTCTGACATCTGGTCTGAACAACAGCTGAACCTCTTGACCAGGTCTACATGTTTGTTATGCATTTAGTTGCTGCCACATGATTGGCGGACTAAATATTTGCATTAACAAGCTGGTGTACCGGTCTACCTAATAAATCTCACTGCTCACTGAGTGTATTCTGATATATAATATTCACCAAATGTAATTGTAAGATGCGGTGGATCAGAGTGCATGCTAAGTAAATGCATGTAAATTCATTGCACAGACGGATGCTTATTTATGCACTGTACGTCAGGCAACAGAAGATGGAGAAGTTTCTCTGGTAGTATGACCACACACAGTGACCACAGCGACAGGGAGACGCAGCGCACAGGAGGATGCACAGAGACGGGAGAGCAGTGGAGAGAAAGTATTTCTTCCCAAATGGATGCGGGTTTCCCCCCCGCTGTGAGTGAGTGACAGTGCAGCACAAGCTCACTGGCACTGTGTACACAGTGTGTCAGATCCAGCCAGACAGCTGTCTGTCAGCACAAAGGCTGACGGAGGGTGGGGTGAGTTTGAGCGAGGCGAGCGGCTCCAATACACCCGCCGGCGAGATTACCATCCAGCCCGTCTGATCGCAGCGCCCAGGGCCCGTTACTCCCATTTCTGCTGGTGCCGCATCTGGGAGAGGTGACTCCCGTGTCACGGACATGTCTGCCCTGCGATGACGTGTCCACAGAATCCAGCACCCCGGTTCTAATCAGCACTACAAGAGGGAGGAGGGAAATGGCTACCTGACTCCACTAACGGTCAGAGATACAGACCTGCTCTGTGGGGGAAAATAATAAATTCAGTCTTTCCTCTGACATACAGCATTGCCTGTGGAATGCACACGCTCATTCAAAACACATAACTGTACAAACATGCCTTCTGCACTGAGATACATTTTGTGCCTCCCCCTCTTTGAATGATGCATGAAGCTATACTACAAATGGGTTGAATTCATGCAGTTAAGACACTGTTCCATAAAATGAGGGATTGATATGCTATTAGATAAGGGAGAAATAAAAACTACTTGCTGTATTTGATATTATTCTTGTTATGACACTTGTGTAATGCAGGGTTACCGTGGGTTATAAATAGCAAAAAATATAAAAAATAAACACAACTGTAATGGGTGTGGAAAAGATTTCCAGGAGAAGACAGTAATCCAGACCTCAAAGTGACACCGCACTGCCAGCTCTAATAGTCAGACTGATTGTATATCATCAGTTATATTGAATAGGTGTCACTTATCTCACTTGACCCTTCCACCAAACACAAAATAAAAAAATACCCCCTCGTCCTCATTGCCATGTCATGAGGGTGACAGAAAGATCTTTATGTCTTGTGGCAATGCTGCGTAGAAAGGACATGATGACTCTGCTTTTCCCTCGTACTGTAAATGTGGCCAGGGATCAGTAAATCTCATTGTGCGTAGGTGGAGGATATTGGTCTGGCTGCTGCAAAGCTCTGTCCAGGCTCTGCCGTTCCACTCCACGGGCACACTGGGCACACAACTGCCCCCCAGTGGCCACTCGGTGGTGGAATGAACCCCAGGCAGAGTGCCTCAAACCTGCCCTGAGGGGTGCGCTCACCGACCCCGTCAGAGGACTATCAACTCCACCGCTGTCACACGCCACTCGCTACTTTGACACACAGATGACAAAGGAGCCAATTAGCAGCAACTCTGGTGGTGAGAGCTGTTTTTTTTCCCTTTGCCTGAGAGAGCTTTTATCTTCTCTCAAGGACATCTCCCCGTTGCACATCCCTCAAGGGCTGCGAAGGGGGACATGGAAAGAAGGAAAAGCTCTTTCTCCGCTCCACCTGCAGTGGGGGACTGTACGCTGTCCTTAAAAATCCATCCATTCGCCCCCGCAGTGGCAGAAGGAGGTGAAGTCCATTTCCACAGTCATGTTCAGAGATAAGGGAAAAAACGGATCCTCGGTTCGGTGGCTAGGTCCACGTAGCCCAGCCTGTTATCAGTCTGCTGGCAGTGGTCCTTTAAGTCCTTTAAGTGTGTGCATCCAGACGCTGGTGCCATGTTTTCATGTAGGGGAACCTATATCTCTGGTTCTGAGGCCTAGTTCACTGTGAAAGGACTGCAGTCAACATAAATATTATCAAATACATCTGACTTCACAGGAAGTTTAAATATATTCTGAATTTTACCATCTATTCCACATACATAGCAGAGTTGTCTTTGGGTTTGAATAAATAAAAAATTAAAAAATTGTTACAGAATTTGAATATTCATAAAGAGACCAAAGCCAATTTTGTGGCAAGAGTGTTGTGTTGTGTTCAAGACAAAACAAAGCAATGCTGGAAACAAAAGAAAAGTTATTTGTGCACCAATTTGAAACACGTTTCTTAACAATAACTGCAGAAAAGGTTTACTCAAACATACACAGGAATATTTGTCAGACAATAGGCAATAGCCAAGTCCCCTGTGATAAGTATGCAATGCCAGAACACTGAACAAACGGTGTTTAACACCGCAGCCCCTGCTGTTCCTGGTCATCTCGGCGGTGGTGTAACTGTGCGAGCAGAAGCAGGCAGGCAGAGGCAGCTCTGTTCTGTTGTGAATAAAAGGGAATTGATGAGGTGGCTGGTGGGTGGACGGCTCTCACACACAGCGGAGGAGGCACAGCGGCGAGTCAGAGGGGAACCTTCCAAATGCGTCCCTCATCGCCTGGCTCCCTGCTGTCCCCCACACCCTCACAGGTTCAGAGCAGACGCTGGCAGAGGGAGCATTACCATGGCAGAAACAACCTGTTCTGTGGGAGGAAAGTAAGAGATCGCCAACGGGACTGAACAACCTTTTCCCACATAGTAGCATCGGCTGCCAGAACCATGGTTCTCTGCGGAGAGTTGTACACCCACACATAGCAGTGTAAAAAGCTTCTCCACACATAGCAGTGTAAAAATGTCTTCCACACACAGCAGTGTAAAAAGCTCATCCACATATAGCAGTGTAAAAAGCCAATCCACACAGAGCAATGTAAATAGCTCTTCCACATAGAGCAATGTAAATACCTCTTCCACATAGAGCAGTGTAAGAAGCTCTTCCACACACAGCAGTGTAAGTAGCTCACCACCATTAGATCATTCAACATGTTGAAGAATTAAATATGCGTGATGTTAATACAGACATACAGAGCATTACTAAAGACTCATCAACATGTCTTCTTGTTAGTTTTACATCAGTGAACAAACACACAGATGCAGACACAAGCATGTCTGTGAGCACACACATGCACAGTAAACCACTATTTAAATATGCGTCTGCACACAAAATCATCACCATGATATCAGGTACCATTAAGAGCACCCACAACAGCAGGAATTCAAGGTCAAACACACAGACACCTCCCACACCAATCTTCCCTTGCACACCATCCTTCCATTTCTACAGGTCTGACTCATCTGTGAACAGCCATTGGAGTGGGTTCACACAACCTTCTTAAAGGGGAAAGAGAAGCAGCTCTGACTTCTGTCAAGTCTCTACACTAAAAAGGAGATTACACTGTTTCGGATGCAAGCTCTTCCCACAGTGGTGTGCTTCCAAGCACAAGCCTACACAGATAGAATAAAGATCACTGATTTTAGGAAGTGTCTTGGGTGGGTGGGGTTATTGCCCACCAAGGGCCCAATTCAACTCACCAAACACATTCACTCACTCCCTTACTTTGTATCACTCCCTCAGGTGGATCCATGCTGATATACCAATGTAAGATTATTACTGTCTTCAGTGCTTTTTCACTTTCCATCCATACGAGTACTGTAACTCATTAGCTCAGGAGGTAAGAACAGTCGTCTGGCAGTCGGAGGGTTGCCAGTTCGATTCCCCTCTGGGTGTGCCAAAGTGTCCCTGAGCAAGACACCTAAACCTTGATTGCCTCTGATGAGCTGGTTGGTGCCTTGTGTGGCAGTCAATCGTCGTTAGTGTGCGAGTGTGTGTGCAAATGGATGAATGACAAGCATCAAATGTACAGCACTTTGGATAAAGGCGCTATATAACTTCCAACCATTTACCATGTAATCAATTGCAGATACTCTAACTGTAAGCTTACAAATATATGTAGTTAGGTATCTTACCTCCTGAGCTGATATACTGTACAGTAGCTTGTTAGTTAGTCATGGATATGAATATTAATTTGACAGCAGTTATGAAAGTTAAAACAGCATATCAGCTTCTGACAATATTTAAGACTTTTTCATCAGGTATTATTTCCATTTAATTGTTGATAGCAAAAAAAGGGAATTTGTATATTATCACCAAACTAATTAATTAACTCCGTATTTACACAAAGCAGTCAAGGCACACTGCAGTTGCCATTAATTTGTTGTTTTACATGCTATGGTAATTGTTTTAGGTTAGAGTCATTTGAATAAATCGTATTGTCTGTAGCTTATTTTTTACACTTGCTTAGGAAACTGGGCATATAATTAACCACATAATCTCCCACTGCAGTGCTCCTGGTCAACTATGCAGGCTGCTCAGTTTGCATATTTTCCTTCCCAGCGGTACTTCTGTATTCCTGACTTTGCTTATTTCTTGATTTAGGCAATTTTATTTATTCATTGTAGGGTGCAAAGCCACAGTGCAAAGTTTCCTTAGAAGGGTTGGTTCTAGCTCTGAGAACATTCATCAGTTGAGACAGATTCATACACATTAGCAACATGACGCATTTTGTCCCATCATTCTAATAATACGAATTTCAACAATAAAAATGCCTGCTGCCCACTACCAGGGCAAAAACTGTATGAACGTCAGCCAGTAGTAATTATATTCGAAACCGCAGCAGCTATTACTACTGCTAAAATCTCTATGCCGTTGTGACTGAAAATGTTAACTACAGTACCACATCGACACACCTTAGCTACAATTAAAAGATAAGCCTTTGTGAATGTGACCTCGTTAAACTGACCTAGCTAAAATAAAAGAACCCATCTTTTGAAAATATTTTTTTTAAATTATGTAGGTCATATATAAATGCAAGGGGATAAGATCACATTACCGCTCATCACCTTTCCCTTTGGTTCTATTAGTGTGGTTAATCGTTCAAAGGGATATTCTCATATCTAAATTGGTCTCTGTATGTATAGTATGAGTCTGAATAATGATAATTTGTGTGTGGCAGTTATAAACCAGCTATTACATTTTACAGGAATCTAAAGATAGTGAAGCTTCAGTCATGCCCAGGTACAAGCCTTGAGTATGTCAGTGTCATGGAGTGTTTTTATGAATGTCAATTATTTCAGATTTTATGGAATGCATTATAGCAAGTTTGCAACTTACCTTTCTCTGAATCTTAATTTTCTCAACCTCTAAAAATGTGAAAAGAACTAAGTTACAGAATAAAATGTGGGCACATCATTATTGGAAGGTGGGGATATCGTATATGAAGACTAAAGACTAAGACTAAGACTAATTTACTTTGTGAAGGCATGTGAATTAAATGTAAAGTGCAGTAATGAAGAAACCCTGATTAAACTTACTGGTGTTTTAAAATATAATGTATCTCTTTCCTCTTTGTTTCTGCTAGAAATTCTGCCAGAATTAGTGATAGAGGAGGATGTCTGTGTGTGTGTGTGTGTGTGTGCCTGCGTGAGAGAGAGGGAGAGGGAGAGGGAGAGGGAGAGAGCACACTAACTGAGTTTCAAAGGAAACCACACTTTGCCTGCTGTGATATAATAAATAAATATCTCCATTGGGACAGAATGTGTCCTATTGTTCTTGGACCCAATTCACAAGTCAGCAAACAGCACATGTTGTTTTCCACCATAGCAATATGCACTTCCCAAACCTTAAGAAGGAACACTGGGGTAATTTAGGGATTTGAGTGTGAGCGCTAGAGAACACAAGCTTCCCTAGAAGACAACTCACCTTGGGATTGCAATGGGGAGAACTAATGTCTGTTTAAGCTCAAATGAAAATGGGAATCAAATATGAAAGCTGAAGGAAAGGTGTTTTTTTCCAGCTCTATTCTCTTTGTTTTCACTGTTTTCACATTAGGACTATTGCCCTAAAGAGCTTAAAATGGGGTGAAAGAGGGGGAAAGTGAACCGTGAATGACAGATATTCAGACAAGCCGTGCAGCCTGGGTAGTGACCCTTAACCCTCACACTACTGCCTGCGCTTTGGGCTGCTTGAAAGCTGGTAATACAGAGGCGCCCTTGTTCCTAACACCAAGGCAGACACACAAAAGGGAGAAATTATAAGAAGGGTGCTATTTTATTTTTAAAATGTACACCATGGCATAATGAATTGTATCGTGGGAAATAAGAAAATGGGCATTTGTGCTGGAAATGCATTGTTTAGTAATACACATAGTACGATACAATTACTAGTTTTCCAGCTGCACTGCTTTTTACATTAGGCTTATTGATCCTCGACAATGGATATAAACAATGATGGTGAATAAAAGCAATATTTTTTATAATTAAGCTTAAATTAACACAATTACAAGAAAAAATCTCATAGTGGCAATATTAAAAGAGTTGGTCCCAGCTAAAAACAATGTGCTCAATAATTTTCTGGCTTGCAGTTTTCCTAATGGATAGTCTCAAACTTAATTTAATGAGTCTGTTTATGAAGTTAGTGCTTAACAATTAAATAGAAATTCCAACATTGCAAAAAATGTTCAGCCTCAAAATATTAATTTAATATAATATATGATGATCACTACAATGAACTATAATAAAACTTAAACGTGAATTATTTCTTAAACATAGTTCAACATTCAATCCTACAGTTTGTTTAAAATTTCCACACTGAATTGACTAACAAAGTCAATATGTGCTGCAATAAATTGACTCCCTGAGAAAAGCACTATACAGATTATACAAACAAACACACACACACACACACACACACGACATAGCCAACATGGAAGCAAGTATCTTCATCCATTCCAATGTATTGTGTTCTTTTATCTTCAAAGTTTTGTGTTTGATTTTTGTTATTATGTTTAAGCTCACATATGTGCACCATCCTTGAAAAGAAAAATGTGTTTGTATAAACTTACAACTGAAAGTGTTCATTAAATATTTAATATGGGGCTCTTAATGTTATAGCAGCTGGTTCAATTATGTTTAGTTGCTTAATAGGCCTAAGAACCAAGAACTGTTAATTTAACTATTTGAGTGGAATTGCAGTATGTTGACTGCCAAGAGCAATATTATTTTATCTTTCTTGAGCACTGAAATGACCTGTCTTTGTCAAGAGACTTACCACATTATATTCACTTAGCTAAATAACAATTTAAAATGGGTTTTAGATGACAAGTTTGGTGTCCTAATGATTTTTCCATGTCACAAACACAAATCTTAAAATGCTTACGAGCCGAAAAAAGCATATGTGATATGGACCTAATAACAATATACTTGGGCAATTGTTGCTCTGGGTGATAAAAACGGAACCATAAAACAAAACATTCAAAATTTAACAATATAAGCTGTAATATAACATTTCTCGCTTGCTGGGTATCTGACAGGTGTTTTTAAAACTAGAATTAGCATTCAGTAATCCGCTCGATAAAGCCAAACAACCTGAGAGCTCAGCTGGAATGATAGGCAGCATAAACAACATGGAGCCAGGGTCAGCGTGAGGAAACACTGCTGTAGACCTGAGCCTACTCCCACTTAGTACCTGCATGCTGAACAACATATTCTGTTCGCCTCGGAGAAAAGGTGCCGTGAAGTCACACAGGAAAACGCAGGGGAACATGCAGATGCACAAAGCGGATGAGGGTAGAGAGAGAGAGAGAGAGAGAGAGAGAGGAGAGGGGGTGTCCAGTCACCATAAGAAGGAAGGCTTCCTAGAAATCCGCAATAAAGTGACATGTTTGAGTGAAGTGGTCATCGTACAGGTTGGGAAATTTTAATGAGAATGAATTTTAGTCCCCTCCTTGGGGGAATGACCTTTACCGTTCTCCTGTGGCAGCGGCCGTTTAAGATTTATGGCAACTCTCCCCATACACTGAACATAGAGATGGATCCTCCAGCAGGGCAGACGGTGACCTTTTATCACCCCACAAGACAGCCAGCGAATTGGAGCTTCGCCGGATCCAAAATACTACCTCCAAAACAGGCCGATGTAAACAAGCAACAAGCACAGCTGCTAGCATTACTTCCTATTCCTCTTACCAGAGGTATTAAAGCAAATGATCTTCTGTGAGGAGGCAAACATGAAATATGTACAGAAATATTCATGTTAACAGGGCCCTAGACATTTACACAAAAGCTCTGTGGATTGGGACACACATTAAAAAAAGATATGAGGACAGGGGATCATAATCAAACAAAGAGGGACGCTCTTAATGATATTCTCGTTAATTACAATTAGCAAATTAAGCAGGGAGGAATAAGGATTTGAAACTAAATGTGAATAAATAGATCATGGCCATTCCATTTTTTACTAATGTAATACACAAAGTTGAGTCTCATCGGGCAACATGCTGTATTTATCTAATGGATTTTTAGCAAATTAGTTAATTTACAAGATTTCAGTTGACACATTTTTCATAAGTATATACAGTGTCCCACTGCTTTCATCAATAAAATAGTGTTTTTACCTCAAAATACCTAAATAAAATATCACCCCAGGCATACAAGGTAATTAGAGCGCTATTGACAACTTCGATATCAGTGAGGCTATTTTTGAGTTCCTACATGCCATTGATTTTAACCTATCAGCTGACTTTTTGAATCAAAAGGTACAGAGCAGTAATAGTGTAGGTGGACATGTGATTTATAGTTTGGAATATGGAAAATATGATGTACTGTCCATTTTTATCCCTGGAGATACAATTTAGTGTGGTTGTCTGAATCCTACTAGCACCATAATATTTGTGTTGCCTGCTATTGGTCTCTAATTAAGACCTTTGTTGCAATGCAGGCCAGAGAACTATGGAAATGTGGTGCATAAATATCTGGTAATGCAAGAAGCAGTGCATTTGCTTACACTGCAAATTTCAAAGTGCAAAGGTCAGTTGATCAAAACATGTGGAGCTTATCTTCACGTGATTTCCACACTAATGCTGAACACAACCAGAGTTTTTGCATCTTCCAATGTGAAAAGTTGAGAACAAGTCAAACTAGTTGAAAGATCCAGAAATCCCAGTGACTGGTGCATGGCACCATGCATGGCAGGGCTTTTCAGACAGAAAGTGTGCAACATGGAGCCAGAAGAGACGTAGCACCATACATCTTGTCCTCAAACAATTGGTCAAAACTGCCTATCATGAAGGTCTTCTCCATAGAGTTGTCCACATAAAACCCACTACAGCACAACCAGCACACAGCTTACCAAGAAAGGCAGCACAATTGCGGCATGTGAAAAAATTGTCTAGCCCTGGGGGTCAGCATGTCGAATCACCATCTTGTGCCCTGTTTTTGCGCTCCCATTTCCCACTAACACCCATAGACTCAAAGCAGATATGATGCCTTCATCACCTCTGTCACTCAACACCCATCAGCATTTTTAATGAAACCACAATTAGCATGTCCATCTGCTCCAATTGTGACTCAAGTTAGAGTCACTCTGAGTCTTTAATGACTTTTTTGCCAATCATTAAATGGTGATGAGGTACTCCAGTTCAGCTCCTCCGCTGGCCGGGAATAAAGACCACTGTCACTTATTCCATGCGGAAGAAACATGGGCGCTACCAGCAGTCATAAACGTGATGAAAGAGAGAGCACTATTTCAGTCTGTGATGGATGGCTGAGACTATGTATGGGTGCTGTCAGGTAACAACCTGCGATTCATCCTCTTTCACTGTTTACTCTGGGAGAACTGGGAATGAGCAAGCTGTCAGCTTATAGCATGTCAGCCTTTGTTATGGTGATGACGTCTCTCTCTTTCTCTCTCCCTCACACACTCCCTACGTCTCTCTCCCTCAGTCTCTCTCTCTCTCATATCTCCCTCTCTCTCTGTCTTTCTTGCTCTCTCTCAGTTTCCCCGTCTCGATTTCTCTATCTGTATATATCTCTCTCTTTCTTTTCAAATGATACTACAGTGTGGCTTTCCCTTCCCACCAAAATAAATGTTTGAATCAGTACAAGTATAGTTTTGGAAGAGTATGATATTTTCAATACGACAGTTTCAGATACATTCAATAGAGGAAAGGATATAGGCAGAACATTTCAATGAATTATTGTAGGCCATTTTCACTCCAATTTTCCCTGCTTGATTTATATGAGTGTGAAACTTGCTGGGAAATGGTGGAATCAGCCCATTTGTAAGGAGATCAGCTGCACTGACAGAATGAAAATCAAACCAGGCTAGGCCACCACTGCCACAGCTTTTGTCAAGGTGACCATTTTATGTCAGCCAATATAAGAGGCTCTTGTATTGCAACAGGCATAGCCGATACTCACATGTAGCGCAGGGCTGGGTTCTTGTTAAATGCATTGTTGTGGATCTCGTGCAGGTTGCAGTTCATGATAGTCCTGGAAAAGTCAGACAAACACATGCATCAGACACTGAACTCATGCTCAACTGTTTTGCGTTTAATGTCAAATCATCAAGGCCACTGCTGGTATCTACAGTATGGCGCCATAGTTATCCTGTAATGTTTCAATCCTTTATCAAACACATCTGGGGATGGAAAAAAGGACAGATGACAAATACAACATTGTTGTAAATTTCGCAAAACAAAGTCAAAATATAGGAATCAAAATTATCGCTGCGTACATTAATAACAATAATACTTCTTCTTTGCATATATATAAATACACATATACACATACACACCAGTCACTGCAAAGCCAGGCGGTTGTTCAAAACATCTGTATCTAAAATAGCCTTCTACACTCACAAAGACTCAGGGGCTATTGGAGAAACATATTAAAACTTATGTCTCCGAATATACATGCCTTACCATGCCATAAAATAAGCTTTACAGTGCACAGCTCAAGTAAAGTGCCCCTTCTAAACCAGAAGTTTTTAGACGCAGGAAACCCTGGAGAGGAGCAGACACATGAATCCACAGGTAATACTTCATTACTTGCGTAATCTGATTGATCATTTAGTCGGATCTCCTTTGGAGCGAGCAAACATGGCAGCATGATTGCGGAAATAGAACAGGGTTATTCTTTTACTTTTGGTGCTTAACTGAATTTGAGCGCACAGATTGAGAGATCAGATAACATATCTGCCAGCTAGAACAGTGGCCAGGACTGTGAGAGTGTTTCAAAGCAATCTAATATCCTCCGCCCACTCATCCTGTCTGAGAGAACCATCATGGCCAGGATCCTGCTGAGAACCACAGTCCCCATTTTTTGGCTTTCAAGAGCAGCTGGCATCAATTTTATGACAATTGATGTGTCCTTTTCATTTGCATTTACTTCAGACCTTTTAATTTCAGTGATTGCACCAGAATATTCAAGATGATGAAATGTAATTTGATGAAAACTACAGATCTGCTCACGAGAAGAAGTGCTCAGTACTAGGAAAGCAGACGGAATTCTGTGCAACCTGTTTCTCCTGTTGGACCAAACACAGAAGCCTGTCACCTATCACCTAGTAACCCAATGGCTTATATCAATGCTGATACACAAAGCTACAGACACACTAAGAGAGCTATGCAAACAGGGGGAGATAAACGTGAACCACATGTCCCTTGTTTTTCAGGTCTGAGCATTAGAACAGTGGAGAACTTGTGCAGCCCCAGGCTGTGGATCCTGTGCAGTCCCTGGCAATGGCACACAGCCTTTCCAAGGTGTGGGAATAAACGGCAGAGACAGAACAGAGCCAGAACCAGCAGGTGAGTGAGCCGCTAATGACTGAAATGCTAATTTGGTACACTCAGAATTTTGGAAGAGAGCACTCAGTCAGCATCCCCCGATGTGTGTGTGTATGCATTTGTGTGTGCATGTGTGTGTGTTTGCATGTTTCTGTGTGCGTGTATGCATTTGTGTGTGTGTGTGTTTGCATGTGTCTGTGTGCGTGTATGCATTTGTGTGTGGGCCTGTGTGTGTGTATGCATGTGTATGTGTGTGTGTGTGTTTGTGCGTGTGTGTGCATGTGTGTGTGCATGTGTGTGTGCATGTATGCGTGTGAGTGTGTGTGCGTGTGTGTGCATGTATGCATTTGTGTGTGTGTGTGTGTGTATGTGTATGTGTGTGCATGTGTGCGTGTATACATGTGCGTGTGTGTGTGTTTGCGTGTGTGTGCGCGTATGCATTTGTGTGTGTATGTGTGTGCAGGTATGGGTGTGTGTGTGTGTGTGTGTGTGCATGTGTGTGTGTGTGTGCATGTATGCATTTGTGTGTGTATGTGTGTGCAGGTATGTGTGTGTGTGCAGGTATGTGTGCGTGTATGTATGTGTGTGCGCGCGTGTGAGTGCTGATGCACATGCGCGCATGTGTCAGTAAGTTTCTGTTATGCAGTCCCATGAATTAAATTGCTAAATGCAAGCTAAATGAATGTCATGTCATTTTACTTGTTGTGTCCTCGCTATGTCAGTGTTAATTGGTCAGTGCAAAACAGACCATTGGGAGATTGTCTTTGTGTGACAAGAGAAATAAAAATACTTCCAACACAGTAACGTCACTGTGTGGAAGTAAAAAAAGAAAATGACGCCTTACCACCTCTCTGCGGACTAACTAAAAATCAATCATGTGAAAAGAATAGGCAAAACATTATTACTGTCAGTAGTTATGATGCGGAGTTCAGCCTGATATACTGTACCCACAGAGCACAGAAACTCTATCCCCGATGGAAATCTCTCTTATTAGCTGAGAGAATCGCACCAGCTAGTGAACATAATTCATTATTATTTAGGACCATTATTTCTGTAATGTCCAAGAGATGTACGTAGTAGATAAGGCCTGTCGTTTATTTTCTGAGAAATTAATTATAATAGGAGCCATTGTTTGTATCCAAAATGATTTCGCTTTTTGTTCAAGTAGCGCTGTTCGCTTTTCTCTTCATTGAAGTGAACATTATTCAGCCACTTACAGCCGCTCGAGTCCAGTATACAGATCCATGTGCATTTCCGTCAGAACGTGCAGGCCCGTCCAGTTCTCTATGTGTCTGAAAATAGAGACAAACATGAACGTCAGAGGGTTTAACGGGGCTTCGTTGAAGAAAGCAGGCAACTATGCATACATTACATGTTCTAATTGGTATCACCATAATATTTGACATGATCTGACAGGAAGGTCATTTGTAAAGTCACTACAGTGTGCTGATATTATTTGAGTTGGATTTGTTGGATTTGTAAATGTTTTCAGTTAGCCTCAAGTGACTTTTATTTTCTTAAACTTTGTCCTCCCCGAGAACTGTCTGAGCAATCTCTGTTTGCAGCCCAGATAGTTAATTGGAGAGAAGAAGGCCGCTGGTGCGCAGCACTGACATTCATTATGAAGACATGAACAGAACTTTATTTGTGCGGTGCGTATCAACACTCTACAGAACAGATAAAGGCTCTGCTTGTCTCCTGGCACAAAGAATAAAGTTGACACCATGACCCCTCTCCCTGAGCATGTTTTATAATTTCCTCCAGAAAGCTGAAAAAGCTGAAAAAAAGAATTTCTGAAAGATTTATACACTCAACAAAACATGATAAAAGCATGCAGTTCACTATGGAGCACCAGACAAGAGTTAACAGTCTTTGGTGCATTTGGGGTTCTTTTCCACTGGTTAGAGTTAAAGTTGGTGATTGCTCAATTCAGTACACTGTGTTTGTGAAGAAAAAAAAAACAGACTTATGCACTCATGATTACTGAACAAAGTTAAAGCCAAATGATGGCGCCAGGTCAAAGAGTAAGCCTTCCTTGAAGAGCGAGGAGGTTGGCCCTTAAGGCACCATGTACGGTGGCAGTGAAGTGAGAACCAGGGCGAGCCCCTCTAGCTTGTATCTATGGCACGTAGGTTCAGGTGGAACTAAGTGTCAGACGTTCACATCACGTGTTAAGTTCTGCCATTTAACTGTTCAACAATGAAAACGTTTGAGACCAATGGGGGGAGGGCAGAACTCATTATAACTGCATCACGTACTCGCTCTCACACACACATGCACACACACACACAAACACACACACACACACACACACTATAACAACAATTCTCCATCAGTTTCTGGCATTTGGTTTCAAATTTGACTTCCCAAATATTTACATCACTGTACAAATGTAACTGGCCACTCATATAGCTGGATTTAGACTGAATCAGTGTTGTCTTTTTATTTTCTTTTTCAAAAAGTGAAAGCATATGGAGCAAAACTCCCAAACAGTCGGAGAAATGTCTCACTCATCGCATCCTGACCGTGGCAATGCACAAACTGTCCCATAAAATTTATATATAGATCTTCAGCGAGCTGCCAACATTTGGTCCAGGTGGCAGGGAAAGCCATGCAAAAGGCTGAGCCAAAGAACGCACACTGAAGAGGCACTCGTACACAGAGGAAGATCTTATCTGACAGCACATTTTGAGCATTTTGTCATCTGTCAAGCTCGGTCAGTTTCCCATTACCAGTACTGGAATGATCTCAGTATGTTACGGCCCCAAGCAAACAGAATGACAAAATAAACAGCTATGTTGTGTTTATGTTGTATGGCGAGTAAATACATTAGGCTTAGAACAGGAAAATTGCCAGGGCTGTGATAATCCATTACCAAAAGAACTGGAAGACATGAATATCAAAGGAAAACTGCACAAACTCATACAATAAAAATCAATACCTCTGTTTATTCCTCTGAATTGAACCAAGTCCCATGATGAAATTTCCATTGAGTAGATCTCTTTCGGGGCTATTGAACATGAAACTAATTTTCTCTTCTCTGTGCTTTTTTTAAGTGGGAAATAAAATACGCCAAATTGAATATTTTGAGTTTATCACCATTAAGCCAAGCAGCAGCCCACACGTACCCCAGAATCAGGACCATTGAGTCGATGCCACAGTGACAAAGGTGGGGGGCAGAGGTGGTGGGGAACTCAAAATCTCCAAACAAAGACTATGGATTCACAATTTAAGATAATGCCAGTATCCAAACAGACAAAGCTGAACAAGAAACAGCACATGAGGAAACAGAGGGAGGGCCATGTCACGGAGACTGTATAAACCAATAACCAGAAAGATTTCTAAAAAGAAAATTAAATTTCCATTGATTGGTGAGCTCATTTCACACAGGGTTCACCTCTGGGTACTAATTAACTGATTGACTAATTGACAAACTGATCAATTGACCAATTGAGCATCTAAATGGAGGGTAATAAGTTGGCCGGGCTCCTGAGGGCCCAGAGCGTTGGTGAAATGGAAGCCCCTCCCCCTGCAGTGGGACCCAGTGCTCACCCCTCCAGCCTGCCTTCATACTGGACTGTCAGAACATTCTCATTAAGAGGTCAGCCAGGATTAACAACCTGCAGAATTAATTTAATCTCCCCTCTCCGCAATCCTCCCAAAGGGGAACGTACTACTTACTGTATCTTTACCCAGCCTGGTGTGGTGTCTATTTAAACAAATTATTTATTTATTAACCTTAAATAGAAATGTAAAGCAAATTACCTTTTTTGAATATATGTGAGTGTTATTTCAGAAAGTGTATACATTGTGCTAGGCAAATCCATGGTAGATTGTGTCACCCAGCCTATTCAGTGTACTGTGGAACTAGGCATACAGCGGTGGTCTCCCAACCTGGTCCTGGAGAGCTACTGAGTCTGCTGGTTTTCTGGTACTGCTGGTACTCTGCACTTAATCAATTAGAGCAGTTAACTAACCTGGGGCATGTTCAATCTGAAAACGTTTTGCTATGGTCTCTGTGTTGAATGATATGTTTTCTCCCAACGGTGTGCAACATTTTAGAAAGGCTTTGAGATGAGAATGCCTTCTCAGATGCCATTGCAGCAAACTATTCAATGTCAGTCCTTCCACCCACAGTTTTCAACAGGATGTTCAGTACGCCACCATTTCTGCTTAAATAAACATTTTGCTGTGTTTCATCGTGATTGAACATGGCCCTGGTTACCTGGGTCTGATCAGGGTGCTCATTTTAAGGTGAAGACAAACATCAGTAGACCCAGCAGCACTCCAGGACAAGGGTTGGAAACCACTAGCATACAGGCTTTGACACGTTGTTCAAGGGGGGACTCAATATGTTCCTCTGTGGCATGTGTGCGAACTGCATTTGGGTCTATGGGTGCTGTAACACTGAAATAACTATGGTAAATAAGCTTCACGGCAATCAGCAGGCTTTTCTACATTAACTTTGTTCACATGTTTACATTTTACATTTTAGTCATTTGTGCATAGGTTCATAGGTTCCACCACAAGTTAAAGCATCGAATATGAAAAAGAGTTCCTGGAGAGTAGGTTTTCACTCCAACCATAACAAACATCATTGATCTGCTAATGAGAAGAATGAGCTGTGCCAAATTAGGGTTAGAGTAAAAACGTTCAGGACAGTATATCTCCAGGAACCGGGGTAGGCAACCATGCTTTACAGGTAGGCAGTTTTTCACAGGCCAGCACCACACTGGATCCGTTTCTGCATTGCATTCATTGCAAGTATAATGCTCAATAAATCAACTGTATTTCACTAAATCGGCCATTTGCTATTTGAAGTTTTATTATTGATGCTACTGGATTGCTCATCCTGTTAAGGCAGTGTTCCAGTGCATGGATTGGCCCTATGGTCAGGTAGCAGAATGTGCCAGTGTAAATGTGGCTGGCAGCCCTGCAGGTGGGGTGTATAATTAGCATTAGACTGCAGCAGGGAGTCTGGGACTCCAGCCAGCCGGAAGCAGCGCACAGCAGCACCCCCTGCTGCACGACCAGGCATGTGCAGTTCACCTGCACACACGATGTTCCTCCTACTCCGATGGCAGGTCTGACATGCAGACTGCCATGTCTAAAGAAGCGGCAGCAACATCGTGTGTTTGGGTGCGAGTGCATGCTTCCTGTTTTGAGCATTGCAGCATGAGCATGGTTGGATGTTCCAAATTTGGGGAGAAAAATGGGAAAATACATTAAAAAAACGATTTACTACGCATTGGAGTCTTAAAAACACAATGGCTCACGGAGGCTTAAAAACATTAAACAATGACAGTGTGTCAAGTAATTAAAATTTTGTTTAAAAAGTATATCTAAAACAAAATATCGAGCTCGCTGTGTACTTGCACTTGTGGACGAGATATTTTACAGTCCGTTGCAAACGCCGCTGTTTTCCGCCACCATTAATTTAACGGAAGTAAGAAGCATAAAGTTAATCACAAAGGATTGTGGGATATCCTGCCTGGTGAAGGACACATCAATGCTGCCTTCAAAATCGGTCAAATGAAGACACCTTAAAAGGCAAGTATACAGCGAGCACTTTGGGATGGGACAGCACTCGATGCCTCCCTTCCATATAAGGCAGCATTTTCGCGGTTTTGGACCATTGGATTTGCACAAAGCCCGTCCATGGGGGGGGGGGGCGACACCATTCTCCTGGTCTTTGCTCTCTTCCAGCCACCACCAGAGTCACCTCAGAACTACTATAAGCGACTCTCATCTCAAAATGAGGACAGAGTACTGACTGCTCTTGTGGTTGGTGATGGTTTTTCCCATGTGCACTCTCTGCAAAAGAATATCCATCAGCTGTCCTTGTTCTCACATATCTGTGGTCTTAGAAGAAAAAATGTAGATACTGTAGTATGTCTTATTAGCCAGTATCCACTGTATGATTAACAAGAGTGAGAAATGATTTTAGCAGTACACATTTCTTTCAGTGGCTGTAGACTTATTAATTATTGTTTATTTGCTTCGCTGACATTCCCAAAGCAACATAAATATGCAGCGAAATGTTCATTGTAAAGTCAACTGTTGTATTAAGTCAACTCATTGTTTTATGATTGGACTAAATTGCAGTAATGCCACTTACTAAACCCTCGATTGCAGCTCACACAGCAGGGCTGTCTGCTGTTCTGGTTCCTCACTTCCTTTGTCCTGCTTCTTGCTGCATTCTTGCACACATCCACACACAGCATTCTGCACAAAGCTGACATTTTTTGCCAGCCATTTCCATTTCTTAATATTCTCTCTGGCATCAGCATTTGGAGTTAGTTCCATATATTGACTTTAAATTCAATTCTTTCCCCCAAACTGATTCCTTCAGTTACAGATCAATAACAT
Organism: Conger conger; assembly: GCF_963514075.1. Taxonomy (NCBI): domain Eukaryota; kingdom Metazoa; phylum Chordata; class Actinopteri; order Anguilliformes; family Congridae; genus Conger; species Conger conger. The sequence goes on from NC_083765.1 coordinate 16,793,226, forward strand.
TTCTATGCCTCCCTGCTCAAATCTAATTTCATAATTTTAAATTAAATTTCCAAATATTAGATTCATGTCACCTGCTCCACAGCATCCCGAATTGCAATAAATATGATTATAATATTTGAAATATAAAAAGCTATTACACCTCACAAATCTAGCATGTGTTGATGTTATAGTTGCCATTTTCCATGCTTGCAGAATTCACAATAAATATCTGATTCAAAATTCCACATTTTATAACATTCAATGTTGAATTGACCAGATCAATTAAAATCAATTTTACTCGTGATCTAAACATGCCAATGGTTTTATGTCAAGTCTCATAATATAGCATGTTTATCTATTCTGTATACCAATGCCAACTTCACAGCTGCTTGATAGCTTGAAATAAAATGTCAATAAATTCATACAGTAATCCGACAGCATATTTGCATAATTCAGCTTTCCAGCTCACTGATATCACAGTATCACAACCATGACGTTACGCACAATATAATTTATTTTTAATAAAAAATATAGAGTCTATAGAGTAAGCATAAATCAGATATTTCAAAATGAAAACATACCAAGGATAAGATTTTGGCCGTCTACATTTGCTCACAGTGAGTCTGGTTTCTGTTGAAGACCATTTTCCAGCATTTTTAGTGGGGCCAGTAATCCCTGACAGCATGTCCCAGAGCTGCAGACCTTATTGTGTTCATACTCCTACAGTATTGGACTTGCCTTGTCTATGAATGCAGGGTACTAATGCTGTTCTGAACTATCTTCAATAATTCTATGATTTCACATTGATCAATAAGGGAAAAATGACATTGTTTTGTATTTATATACAGTAAGGTAGGGCAGAGGCACTGGATGAGCAGGAGGGCATGTATCAACTTGAGAATATGATGGATGTATTTTTTTTGTGATTTCAGATCTAATGCTTGCATTTGTGACACTTCAAACTGAAAATAGTTGTCATGGAAACCTGCCCTGGCTTGAATACTAATGTGGGCTAATAGATCTTATAAAGTGAGTGTTGTATGGTCTTTACATTCTGAAGTAATCACTTTTAGATTTTTTAATGATTGCACCTGATAAAACATTGGCCTCAAAAACTATTATTTTGCAACTGTAATTTTTACTAACTGCTTGACAGTCGATTCTATATAGTCATATTTATTTGTCTTTATATTATTATTGGAAATTGTTGCATTTTTACAGCAGGGGTTTATGTTCAATCGAGATATGATTACTTAAGCTTTATTGTGAGATTCAATTCAATTTCACTTGTAACACTTTGTGTAAGACTGCATTAAACTAGTTGTAGCAGCACCACTCACTGATTTCTCACCGATTTTCTCCCATTCAGAATTGGGTTTTACAGTTTCTGTGTTCCTGAATGTAACTGTGACTACCTTTAAAAGCAATCATCCAACTCCAGCCCAAACCTGATCATGCTTGCTGGAAGGTCATATAACTATTTTTTGCATCGTATGCTCATTTGATTATTATATGAATAATTTAGTTATTAAATGAAGTGTATGAAATAGAAAAATACCAAAGTAGAGGATATGGGATAAATAAATAAATAATAGGTGGATTATAAAAGGTTCTGAGAAAATGGGAGTGTGGGGGTGGCTCTTCACATGTCAATCTAAAATGAATTATGCACTATGCACATTGTGAGTAGCCACAGTTGCTATGACGTACAGTTCAGACCCATAGCAACAGGTCTGTAGAGAATAAAGGTGTGCATTCACTGTGCATGGCAAACATAGGGAAATAATGGGATTAATCTGTCCCCTGGTGTCATCAGCATTTCTGCTATTTTGCACATGAACTCTCTCTCATTCCCTGCTTGCAGAATGCTGGATATTTTAATTAAATAAATGATCATATCGTGCTGGAACTCAGCCAGAAGTGCCATGCAGCATGCTAATGTGAGAAGCTGCTGTTCCCTTCAACCGATGGAGTGAAATGCGCTTCAAACAACTCCCATCTGGAAGGGCCGATAAATTTTTTTTTGCATTTCCTCCATTTTGTCTTCTCTGGATGAGGCATTGGAATGCATGCATGGCTGTGATGTTCTCCAGGTAAACACTATTTATTTGCCTTCCTCAACCATATCCACTTCCCACATTATTTTACAAGGCTTGTGATTATAGTTGTTTTTATTTAATGTATTCATGCAGACATAAAGGAAAGCAAATCATGATACAGAATAATTACACTCAGGCCCACATTAAAGGGGTTTGGAGGCCCTGGGCTGACGTATAGGTGTGGCCCCAAGAGAGCGACACACACCGATTGCAGAGCATGAGATTTACAAAGCAACATTTTAGATTCAAAATCACACTTGATTCACAATCATTAGCCTCCTTCAAAGACAAAATATACCTATTGGATGCTGCCTTATAGGCTACTATACCACATATCACACAAGTACAGTATCAGTCAGCACACAATTATTATTCATTCACATTACTGTATTACAGAATGTTCCAACATATTAATATTAAGCGCATGTAGAAGTCGGCGCTTGTCTCAAACCACTGGACTTACCACTTGATCTTTTCCCTTGTTTTCACCCATGCGAATTCCTCAATAATATCCATAAAGTCCTGTAGCCTGTTGCACCAGTATAACGTACATTAAGTTCAAAAGTAGGCTAGTTTGCACCCAGTAGAGTTTGCACCCAAATACTGATTTAGTTCCGATGTAGAGTTACGATACAATGTACGCCTAACTTATTCCTTACTAGGTGTAGAGTCATTCCTAAATCCATTAACAAAGTGCATCGATTTGAAAGAGAAATTCAGCACAGTATAGGCTATTAGCCGTAGCAACGTTGCTAGTCTCATTGACGCTGTTACCAACGTGGACTCACTCTTCCACCAGAAATTAACGCCCTTTCTATGGCTGTTTTTCTCCGGAGGAATGCAGATTATGGTTATGGTTGCTTATTGGCCACTGATTTATGTGAATTGGAGCAATAATTATATGGAAAACAACAAATAGGCTAATTACACAACCTTTCTGTGTTCGGAAGACCTCGTTGACACACGATGTTCTGAAACCCTAATCACACCTTTAGCTACAGTTATACAGTTACAGTTTTGCGCTCTGTTATGCCGGCAAATATTCATTAAATCTTTACAAGGTTAATCTTAACATTAATTAAACACTGATACCGTCTATATGAAACGATGTGTGTACGTGCGTAAAAATGTTTACAAGGAACGCTTTTGGCTGAGGTCATATAAGCCTGCCAGGTTCATAGTCTCTCGTTAGCAGCTTCCCCACAACACTGTCACGGGGAAGCACCATAACATTGTCACTGTATATACTTAAACTGATCGCGTACGTTTTTATGAAAACGGTACAACTGATCTGGAAGCAATTTCTTATTAGTCATGAATGTTGCACTGTTCGGAACTTCGTGAATATTTAACGCGGCCTTTATTGCACACCAAGTGAAGGTGTCAAGTTTAATAGACAAGTGTCAAAATGGAAAAGTAATCCAGGACGACATAACCTAAATTGATTAAAATTACTCAAGCCTCATCTAGAGTAATGTTTCTATGTGAAAAAGATCACATAATTTTATATAAATAAGATTAATATAAGACTGTGATACTGAAATATTATATTTTTTTCCTCTCTGTGTTGATATTGGAAAAGCTGCACATTGATAAACACAGCATTACAAACTCAAGTTTTTATATGCGAACTCCATAAAAATGATTCAAATCTCTCTCAGCAGCATTTCAGCGGTGGTTTATAACCTAAGAGGAGAGCATAATCTTGCCTTTCTGATCATTGTTCTCAGCTTATTTGTCTCTTTTCTTGATGAATACAGTTGCCAATTACCTGTTACATACATACTGACTGGCAGGTGAACCCTTTTATCTTAACTGTGTCTCATGCAGTACCATTCTTCTTCTTTACATTGAGTTTAAGAATTTAAACTGAAAGACCAAGTTCAATTTAGTCAAATCAATGCAATTATTACAAAAGAAGCACAATAAAAACCAGACATGGATGTCCTTAACATGTTTACTCAAGTGTTTACTCATTGTGTTTCCAAACAAATATACTTTGAGCTTGGGACATATTTTTTCTTGATTTGGCTCTGTTAATAGCACTTGCAAATTGCAAGATTGTAAATCATAGCTGTAATTTATTCCTAAAAAATGATGTCAGTTTTATGTCATTTATTGCAAATTCTAATATTATTTAACTGAATCATTGTTGGTCAATTTCTATATTATATGGTTTCCAAGACTTCCAAGAGGAAAACGTTTTTTACGCTAATTTACCCTAGCTACCAGAAGGGCATTATACTCTAGTCTCTCACACACACACTGCATGGGTCTTGATTATCTCACCTTATTACTGTAATTAGCTTTTCCTGGTTGAATAAATCTAGCCAGAGCTGACATGTCTACTGAAGTTTTTCCTCAAACAGGTCTGCAGCTCCTAGGCAGAGATAAAACACAGCATCTCCAGAGTTGTTTCTATCACCGTAAAAAGACCTGAAGGACATGGTATCCATGTCCTTCAGGTCAGTAAGTCCTGTTCTCGCAAATGTTTTGGTATGATGCTAAAACCAATTATCTTTTAGTTCAAAGCAATCAAAGAATGTGCAAAATGCTCTCATTAGTCCCAACATCTGACAACACTTAATACTAATTAGTGTGCATGGCTTCCAAAAGCAGGTAAACACACTGCATCTATGATGAACAGGCAAGTAAATTGTGCATTGCAGTCACAGTGCTATCTGTCACTGCCACAGGCTGCTATTTGCTTGAGTGGAAATCTCTGTACTCAAGCACAATTCACAATACAGAATACCAGCTGGCCAACAACAACGAGACACTGCAAAATGTCTCTTAAACATGGCCTTATCTCAAACAGAAAATTGCAATGAATGCATTAAGCCCTTGCACCAGATGTTGTGCATCAGTGCTGGTGTCAGGAAACATATAAGCTGATTGCTGCTTCTTCTTCTGTTTTATTTTTTATTTTTGGAGCACTGGAATGTTTCTCACACCTGCATTGTCTGGTTTTTACATATATGCAGTGTGAATATTACATTGTGTGAAAAAGAAAAACTGTAAATGTAAAAAATGTAAAACCAATTTACAATTTAGTAATTTGAATTAGTTCATTTCATTCATTCATTCATTATCCTAACCCGCTTATCCGGAACAGGGTCACAGGGGGGCTGGAGCCTATCCCAGCATACATTGGGCGAAAGGCAGGAACACACCCTGGACAGGTCGCCAGTCCATCACAGGGCACACACACCATTCACTCACACACTCATACCTATGGGCAATTTAGACTCTCCAATCAGCTTAACCTGCTTGTCTTTGGACTGTGGGAGGAAACCGGAGTACCCAGAGGAAACCCACGCAGACACAGGGAGAACATGCAAACTCCGCACAGAGAGGCCCCGGCCGACGGGGATTCGAACCCAGGATCTACTTGCTCAGTGCTACCCACTGCACCATCCATGCCGCCGAATTAGTTTATTTGCACTGTTTAATTTCTCACTTCAATATGTTTCATTAAACAATTTGTATGAGCCATTCTTGTTGCTTTTGATACATACTTAATTTAAAAGATACAAATTATTTTCCATTAATGGCACTCATGCCTCTTATAGAGGATAGAGGGTTCCAGTTGGCTGTTTTTATACAGTAGCTTTCATGTGCTATCATTTTAATTAGAATTTTTGCCTAGGACTAAACTCACCAATTACTAATTTTGCCTTGTATTCATTCCCTTACAAACCTCAAATATGTGCTAATGACAAGATTACCTGACATCTCTAAAGTAGATAAGGTATGCTTTTTGTATGCATGAATATATGTGTCTGCCATACATTGGATTATAATAGGAGCGGTGGGATAATAATTTGAATTACTGAAAATGAAAGGAAGGATGGATTTTTGGTTTTGCTGCTGGTTTTGCTCCCAGGATTCAATCAAAGACACTTGTAGTTCAATCAAACAAGATTTAAGTTTAGTCCAATGTAATCAATGCAGACTTTTGCGATAAGGTTCGGCCTTATGCTCGTAAAAATATGAAGATCCAGTAAACAGCAAAGGATGATTCTAGGAGGGGTAGGGAGGTTTCTTTTAATAGCCTATCCAGAATCCAAAATGTTAACAATATTCAATTCAATTCAATTCAATTCAATTTTATTTGTATAGCACTTTTTACAAAGGGCCTTTGTCGCAAAGCAGCTTTACAGAGAAACCGGGCCCCAAGAGTACGCCTAGGGCAGGGGTCGGCAACTCTGGTCCTCGAGAGCCACAGGGTGTGCTGGCTTTCATTGTTACTTGGCATTAATTGATCAATGAAAGCCATTGATTACACAGTTAACTCGCCTCACCTGGTTTCTTGGGACTGAATCGGTTGCTTATTTTAAGGTGGAGACGAAAGCCAGCACACCCTGCGGCTTTCCAGGACCAGGGTTGCCGACCCCTGGCCTAGGGCAACAGTGGCAAGGAAAAACTCCCTGGAAACAGGAAGAAACCTTGAGCAGAACCTGACTCAGTAGGGGAACCCATCTGCCGCTGGTGGACACCGGTTTGTAGAAACAATGGTTTTAAACAGAAAACCAGATTAAATAAAAGTACATAAATGTCCAATAACTTGAAGCACAGATGTGGTTGAGGAATGGCAGGAGCACCAATGGGTGGCACTGTCAGGCAAGGGGACAGGGGACAGATATAATGTATTATTAAAACTACTATGGAATGTACTAGTGTGCACAATTTATTATATGCATAGTTGTGCTCCTAGGTGTTCTGATGATGATTAAGGACGTTTTAGTGGATATTGCCACCTGGTTGAAATGTTTAGCTTTGCAACTGCCTGAACAAGACCACATTGCTTCAAAATTAAAAAATTAAAAAGAATTTTCCATTGATTGTTGGTTTGTTGGATGTATGTTTGGAGCACTACTTGTGCATTCACATTGAATAGTTAAAATGTTTAGACAATGTAATATTAGACAAAGAGAAACACAAAAAACGAAAAATGTCATCATACACCCATATCACCCACATGAAAACATAATTGGCCCCTTAGTTACTCAGTCAATCAATTAGCCAAATTTAATTTGATAATTAGGTTCTGCTGATTGAAAACAGTCAGGCTGGATTGCAGCCAGTCCCGTTTAATTTAAACCTCACTCATATTGAACCTCATCATCAGAATGAAGTAGTCACCACAAAGCCATACTCAAAGGAAATTTCAGAAGAGATGAGAAAAAAAGTTGTTGAAATATATATAGCCTGGAAAGGGTTACAAACCATTTCTAAGGATCTGGGACTCCAACTGACCACAGTGAGAGCCATTATGTCACAAAAGATCCAAGAAGAACATCCAAAGAACTGCAGGCCTCTCTAGCCTCAGCTAAGGCCAATGTTTATGATTCCACAATAGCGAAGAAACTGGGAAAAAATGGGATTCAATGGAGTGTATCAAGGCGAAACCCCCTGCTGACCAGGAGAAACAACAATGCTCTTCTCACATTTGCAAAAGAAAACACCTGGAGGATCCCCAAGCCTTTGGAATAATGTTCCATGGACAGATCAGTGAAAATTGCTTTGTTTTTTTGATGAAAAAGGTCACATTATTCATATGTGGCATGAAGCAAATGCAGCATTTCACAGTAAGAACATCATAATAACTGTAAAACATGGTGGTGGTAGTGTAGAAGTGTGATGGTGTGGTTATGCTTGCCTGTCTCAGGACTTGGATGACTTGCCATTATTGTAGGAACCATGAATTCTGCTCTGTACCAGAGTTTGGAGTGATCTATTCAAAGTCCTGACTTGAACCCATTAGAGATGTTGTGACAGGGCCTGAGAAGCTCATGCTCAAAAGCATGAAACAAATACTCACAGAACTGTATCCATAGAAACTCTAGCAGACAAGCAGAGTGGAGTCAATTAATTTTAAAATTGAGAAGTCCGAGAAGAACAAAATTTGTCACATTCAGTCACTGGGACGCTGATATACTATAAAATTTAACGTTTCTGAACACTGCAGTGATAGAACACTATGAAAATGCACAATCTGCACTATGACCACATATGATTACAAACAATTACTGACTCATAAAACATCAATCAAAAAAGCCAGAAAATGGCAAGGTGTGTCCAAACCTTTGACTGGTACTGTAAATTCCAAGTCATTTACAAGACTACTTTTATCTCCACTTCCAACACCCGGAACTTCACTTGGTGCAGGTTAGATAATCTGTTCAGCATCCCATGCTAGCAAAATTAGCCAGCATCATTGAATGTTAACTTTACATTATGTTATCAGCACTCTATGATACTTCACTCAGGCTCATTAGAAATGAGAAAGGTACAAAGCGCTATCACTGGGCCTGTACTTCTCTTCAAGTACTGCATTACACACATGGACAAATAGTACAATTGCCATGGGGACCCATACATTTTTCTTTTTTGGATCAGAGCAGTCTGACCGTATTTAAGTGCATTTTCAGCATACATGCAAAGCATTCATTTAGCAGTGGCCCATGGGATGCCGCGTAAAACAGACGGTGGCTTATGATTAGACATGTAGCATCATACAATAACGCCTCCCAGAGCTGAGGATTCACATAATTTAATCCCCTCATGAGAAAACGTATTAACGTTTTTGAGCTTTTCTCTTTTACACTTACAAAGGCACACATTTTGATTTGTCACAGACAACTTTGGGCAAAAAAGGCAAGCAGGCGGTATGCTGGACAGCTCTGATAATAAACAGCACGTCCTCCCTCATGATTACAGGTGCTGCGTGACACCTTCAAGCTCATAGATAGCCTTTGTGAATGCGTCTGACTCCAGTGGCCAGATTGATGGCCCACTGAGGTGATTGAAGGCACGGGGACATGGTAAGGACACGTTGGGGTGATTGATTGTGCCTTCAGTCTAACCAGGAGATCTCATCAAAGCAGCAGATGCTGTGCAGTGATTGACAGCATCAACTCCGCATAACGCCGGCCAGGCAGGAATACGCCAGCACCATTAGGGCCAGCCCGCAGCTGTGAAGGTGGATGTTAAGAGTCACGAATGGCATCACTGCCATCATGCGTCTCACTGTGTCCCACATATCACACAGCTCACCAAATTACATGCATCATCGCTAGGTACACCAGGCAGAAACAGTTAGATAGAACAGATGTAACAAATGTGACACAACTTATGGGTGTTCAATACAAATTTCCTTGAATGATAACTCCCTCTGATACAGGAACACTGGTGATGGTGTCCTGTGTTTGAATGAATCTTAACTCTGGTGTTGATAAGCCACGGGGCTGCCTCTTTTCATGGGGTGCTTTTTTTTTCTTTTCTTTTTTTTTGACCTTTCCGGGTTTTACCAGTTTGCATTTGATGTTGATTGTGTGCTATGCTTGGGCCCACTGGCCAAATATTAGTAAGGACAGAGTAAATGCAAGGTGAAGTTAGTGCCTCAATCCCATGTCCAACCAATTTGACCAATATTATCAGCTGTGTGGCTAAAAGAACAAACATTTTATTTTGTAGTAGATTAGTCAAGGTCCTGGTTCAATTACTGTAAGTACTAATTATAAAATTCATAAATGTATCCGCTTTTAGATAGTGATGTGAAGACAACATTACACTTTTATTTTATGTAAAACATAAGTGTATTACATTGTGAATTGTCCAATTCATGTGGCATCACATAGCATTACACTATCTGGTACAGAGATTTCACACTGCTCCAGTAGTCACTCCTGTTCACCCAAGGGAGTGCAGATTTTTAGCAGTATTGGTACATGATCACAACTCCTGTTATGGAGGAGCCAGACTGTGAATTATCCCTCGAAGGAAGGCTTTTAGCTAGAAACAACTACTTTTTGTTCAAGCTCCTCCAAACCCCCAGAACATAATATCCTGTGCCTTTTGTAAACCAGTAATATAAACATCACACTTCTCTTACTCCATTTCCATAATGGACTCAAAGACACCCGTCTTGCATCTCTAATTTCCCATCTAGAAGATAAGGATAACATCGATAACAACAAAAACCTTTGCAGCCAGAGCTGCTGTGCAATATGCAATATTTTCATTGAGCATCTGATCATGATGTAAATTAATGATAATCTGGTATATAAATGTGGCAGTCTTGGTTTGCGCAACCCATAATGTCAGAGATGCCTTTTAATATTTATTTTGGCAATATATGCATATTGTGTGCATCATGGATCCATTATAGTTTAAAACAATTGGTATAATAACCTGGCTGTTCTGTTCATCTTTCTTATTTGAGAGCCATTATTGTCATAATTAGCCAACATTATGGCAATGAAATCAATGCTTGCGATGTGACGCCCATAATGTATATATGCACACTTAGCTACACTAACTTTTGGCATATCCTGTAAGCATTAAGAACAAGCTTTCATATGGAAAATAAAAGGAATTTTAAACTTCTTATCTCTGCTTTTATAGTGTACATTTAATCCCATGTTGCCCAATTACATTAACTTTACAGCACAGCACAGCAGAGCTTGCTGCTTAAAGGAAAGCTAGGCAGCACAGCATGTAAAAAAACACTGCACCAACCTCACAGAACTCTTACAGTAACGTACTGTGTGCTTGATTTATGAATCAGAGAGCATGTTTTGCATTTTGCCTTTTGGTGCCAATAGTTGTTTAATGACATAGCTGCTCCGTTTGTTTTTATGGGACCTTGATAATAGAAATGGTTTGTTCATTTGGACTCCATTGTTTTCTGCTAAGCGACCTGCTTCTTTGTTCTATAATCCCAATGAAGAGGCATCCTGAAGAGAAACTCCTCTCCTCTGAGGGACATAACCAATCTGCAAGGGTCTCCAGGAACCTGAAAGGAGTGAACAGCCCAGGGAGTGGGACAATGTCCCAGTGTGAATTACACTGAAAATAAGTCAGAAAAACAGCATGGAGATAAATGAGAATGCAGTGCCAGCGGAGCTTGAGGAGTGTTTACAAGGAATAGGCCCAATCCTGTCCAATCCCGCACCCTGATATGGGCTCTACTCCACTGCCGAAGAGCTGGTTCCACCTGCTAATTCACTGCTTGGAAGCTGAGCATTATGGTATGAACATGATGCTATCCAACTGCCTTCTGCATACAATGAACATGGCACATTCAGCTAAATCCCCGCAACAGGAATGGCAAGGTAAGGTGACTCTGTAGTCATTTGTATTTAGAAAGAATGTTCAAAACAATAATAATTGTACCAGAGTGCAGTACAAAACATATACATATGCAAACATGAAACACACAGAACAAACAATAAAACACTATACATTTAAAAATGCTAGACCAAAAAGGTGAGTTTTGAGTCTAGGTTTAATAAGGGAGATGGACAGGGTAGACCATATGTTCAATGGCAAGCTATTCTGATGATTCTGAATGGTAAGATTCTGTACTCTCGGTTACCTCTGAAACTACGAAGTCAAGGCTGTGATACACACTAAAATGGCACTCTGGCCTTTGCCCTATCATCTGGAAACCTGAGACTCCTGCAGATGACAGCAGTCTGTCCATTAGGCTCCCATAGGGCAGTGCATAGCAGGCTTTGATCGGCTCAGGGCCTCTCCCTGTTCAAAACTGCAAACTGTCTCATAAAACGCAACATTACCCACTATGCACCCTTTATACAGTTAAGCAATTTAGGCTTGTATTAAATTTAACTCTTAAATGTCTCGGCAAAACATGCTTGCTGACTTTAGTGAGCAGCAGTATGAACTGCTTGTTAAGAAAAAAAAGTTAAAATAACTTGTTACATTGTTTTGTATGCCAAAGTTAAGGATTGATATAATCCAGGTTTAGCTAGCTACTACTATGATCTTTTTCAATAAATGCATGTATTACTGCGGTACAGCAGTGCCCCTTGTGGAAGTCAATGCTAAAACATTCTGACTACAGGCCTAGTCCTTTAACCCAGGCTGTACATAGCTGAACAAACCATACCCCATACCACCTGTCTACAAAGAGGAAAAACTACATAGGGCCACCTTGAGAAGTACAAACACACACATAATCAAAATTTACTCAGGTTTTGTCAAAAGGCATTTCAGTTTACAGTATGTACTGCAGGAAGATAATTTAACTGGGGAATTTAATTAGGGAGAAAGTAGATGCAGATCCGCAGGGTATTAAACAACTGATCCAGGAGCTATACACAGAAGAGCTGCTCACAGTATTTCGTCAGCAGACAGCACCATAATGAGAATTAGGGCACTGGATGCACTGCATTCACTGCTGTTCTAGCCTCCTCTCATCAGTCTTTCCCAGAGCTTGTTTAAGATCGTGTTGTGACACAAGAGGCTGGATTTGACTCTTAATATTCTACATGCCATTCCTGCTCGGGCAAAACTTGTGAAAACCCTGAGGTGGACGGATATCGTATAAGCAGTCTGGGCATAAGGAAATCCACTTAATTAAGACGGCAATCAGTAACAACCTGGTTAGTGGAGTCGTGTGAGCCGGACGCAGCGTCACTCTCGGGTTGACAGCTTTCAAGACAAGGAGAATTCATTGTGCATCTCACCTATTTGATTGGTGTTTGACCTCTCATGCTGACAGACTGGACCTTGTTACACGCCTGCAAACATGCGCGTTCTGTGTAATGCACCGTTCCCGAGCGGGCTGATTGGATTACTGCCGCAGCGAGAGAGTCCCTTTCATTATCACTCCATCACTCCTTTGCTGCATTAGAGCTATCCTCCCTCATTCCTCTCTTCTAATGGCCCTCTGTGTTCTACCCCTGGCACACTCATCAAGCTAATTGAATCCCAGGAATGCTGTTTTGTGGAGAGAGAGTAGGCCTCTAATGAAACTCTTGATGCCAATGGAGCTGGCTTGTCCGACAGGGCTTCAATTCTCCTAGCCAGGCGAAGTTTAGATGACCTTTTCAGCATTTGTGAACCCTGTGGTTTGTCCGTGAGGAGAAGAATTTTGCTACCCCTGACAAACTATCCAACAAAATGTAATTACAGCACAACAGAGCTAACCATATAAAGTAGCCATTATGTTCATAGCCATTGAAGCACATTATGTCAACCTTAAACATAGAAAACAGTTGATATCATCAGATACATTTCCCAGGTGTGTTAAAAAACTCAAGGCTGGCAAGATACAATGAGAATATTTTTGTGGGGATTACTTGAGCTGACACATAATTGCACTCTGTAAAACACAATCACTCTGCGTAAATGCAATTGTAGTACATATTTTTTCTTTAGGTTTCAGTCATTTTAAATGTAATTTAACTCAAAATCCAATTACCAACCTCAAACATCTTTCCCACTGGGTGACAGCATTGTAATTATTTGGGAATGGTAAGACTATAGAGCTCTCTGCATATCAATTATGAATTAATTAAAACATGATATCCCAACAAAAATGTGATGGTTGAAAATGAACCAAATATCCATCAGTTGTTTTCTCTGCGCATTTTCATCTTATAGGGCAGCACGGATGTGGTTAGCACTGCCGCCTCACAGCAAGGAGGTCCTGGGTTTGAATCCCGGTCGGCCGAGGCCTCTCTGTGCGGAGTTTGCATGTTCTCCCCGTGTCTGCGTGGGTTTCCTCCGGGTACTCCGGTTTCCTCCCACAGTCCAAAGACATGCAGGTTAGGCTGATTGGTGAGTCTAAATTGCCAATAGGTATGAATGTGTGATTGAATGGTGTGTGTGCCCTGTGATGGACTGGCGACCTGTCCAGGGTGTATTCCTGCCTTTCGCCCAATGTATGCTGGGATAGGCTCCAGCCCCCCGCGACCCTGTTCAGGATAAGCGGGTTGGGATAATTCATTAATTAATTTTCATCTTATAGCCTTAATCACTGCAAATTACAACTCAGTAACCATTCCGTTAACATTATGACACACACCACTGACTGAACTTCTATAGGGCATTTCTGATTTTCACACAATATTACTAGATATTACTAGAGACAAATACATCTGTATGGTTCTCTTCTAAATCAACAAAAAGACACATAGTCATAGATAAATTACAGGCAATGTATTCATTCAAATCAAAGTGACTTTTGAGCCCGGCAGCAATGTTACCTCTGTTCCGAAGAAATCTGCAAAAGCCACTGTGACACACAGCCCTGCAAACAGATAATTAATCAAGCAGAGTAGTGGTGATTAAATTAAATTCAAAACAGCGAAAGACTAAGTGTATGTGTCCAAGTTGGACACTAGCTGTACAGGCTGAGGTTTTGCTATCAGTGTTCTGTTGGTTGGTGATACACAGCTGAGCTCTTTACACTAGTGTAATGCTCATGTGCAGAGGAGCTGCATTGGCCTTTGTACAGAACCAGGAGAGGCTAACACATCTGAGGGGGGCTGTTCACCCATTTCCTGACACTGTGTGGACACCATATGGGGTGAGAGAGTGGAGGAGATTGGATGTATATTTGGCCTTTGCTGCAGGGCATGTAGCAGCTGGAGTCCGCTTATTGCATTAGGTTGGAAACTTAGCAAGAAGTGCTGTCTTGACAAATCGGTACTAGAGGCTGGTGGAGGCATAGGGGAGGGGCAGGGGGTCTCTAATGACACAAGTGAACAGGAGAACTTCTTTATTATTGTTTAATGTTTCGAGAGAGGCTTATATGATATGCCCACACCGGAGGCTTATTAATGTCGTAATTTTCATAAACCGATAATCTGGACGTTATAATCTAGACAGGCTTTTGGGAAATTAAAACGAAAGGTTCAAAAAAATCTCCAGTGCATCACCCAAGCGCCTGGGCACCTGAGTTCTCAGGCACTAATGAAATGAGCATATTAACATTGGCTGGAGAAAACGACAGAAACCATTTGCCCATTTGCTTGGAGAGAGAGCTTCAGCATTCTGACCCTATTCTGACCCCCCCCCCCCCCGTAACTTCGTTCACCAGATGTTTTATTTGGGCTAGGTGAAAACACTTTCCTGCCTCATTGTTTTTTTGTTGGGGTTAATGAGGGATAGCCTTGGGGGTGTGGGCGACGTGTCTTGTTTAAGCATGCAGAAGCTCCCTCTGCTACAGGCTAATTATACCCCCCTCATGTCCACCACCCTCAGTATGGCCTTTGCTTGCAGTGCCCATGTCCTCCGTTGAAATAAGCAGGCCATCTAATCCAGAGCTGTTTATAACAGTTAAACTACCACGCAGAACAATGTTGTAACAAAAGAGCCAGACCTGATTATTCTCTTCTGGCTTAAAAAGATGTTGAAAGTCTCCCTGAGCTCTACGGACAAGCTGGGTAATTGATAAACTTCTAATCTAACCAGTGTAAGGAGAAACACAAGTATTCCATAACGGGATGTGGAGAATTATAGAATTATCAAATACAAAGTTATAGCTGCGATAAGAAAGGCAAAGGCTGACTACTCTAACAAACAGGATGAAAAACTCCAGAACAATAACACCAGGGCTGTTTGGCAAGAATTAAAAACACTTACCAATTATCAGCAATGCCCTACTCCCCCCACAGACAAAGCCCCCAAGCTGCCTGACAAATTCAATGTATTCTACACCTGCTTTGAGAAACCCACAACTGCCTCACCACCAATAATGCCATATTCTCAACTACTACCCCCTTTTTAATAGATGTCAATCAGGTTTCTGCTGGCTTTCGCAGGCTCAATAGGCACGAAGCAGCAGGCCTAGAGCATCTAACCCCAGCCCTTCTCAGTCACTGCGCAGAGCAATTGGAACCAGTATTCTGTGACATCTATAACTCCTCACTCGGCCAACAAAAAGTCACTTACTGTTTCAAAACATCCACCATAATTCCTGTTCCCAAATCAATCAAAATATCAACCCTAAATTACTACAGACCTGTCACATCTGTGGCTATGAAAACCTTTGAACGACTGGTTCAGAATCACCTCAAACTCATCCATACTACACCCACTCCTGTTTGCTTACACACCAAACAGATCCACTGATGACGCAGTCAGCCTTCACTACACCCTGCAAAAACACATATACTCGCATTCTTTTCATAGATTTCTGTTCTCCGTTCAACAATGTCAACCCAACCACACTCCTGAAAATGAACATCACCCCTTCAATTTGCTACTGGATCTTGGACTTTCTCAGCAACAGGACACAAATTGTAATCTCACCCCCTTACCACCAGCACAGGCACGCCGCAAGGCTGCGTCCTGTCACCCCTTCTTCCTCTTCACCAATAATTTCAGCCTCACAACTCTGTCAAGGTCTTAAAGTATGCAGACGATACAACAATTCCTGGCCTCATAGCAAAAGATGACGAACAGCGTACCAGGAGGAGGTTGAGAGAGCAGTAAGTTGGTGCCAGAACCTGGTCCTGAACACCAAAAAAACCAGGAGACCATCATGGATTTCAGGAAGAACAATGGAAACAAGCCACCCATCCTCATCAATAACGAAACCATCACTCTCCGACACCTTCAAATTCCTCGGAACCTACATCAGCAATAACCTTAAATGGGAAACAAATTGCAACCATTTACTCAAGAAAGCACAACAAAGACTTATTGAAAGCATCCTCGCCCTGTCTATCACTGTCTGGTACCGAAGCACATCAATACACACACAATAAAGAAACTGGACAGAGTCATTACAAAAGTAACCAAAATCATAGGCTTCAACCACCCATCACTGGACTCCAGATAAACAAAACTTACCATAAAGCAAACAAAGAGTCCAGCAAATCTCCTCTTCCAGCTACTGCCCTCTGGGAGGCGCTACCGTTCATTAGGGGGGAGCACAGATAGATTAAACCGCAGCTTATTCCCCCAAGCCATACTCACTCTGGACACTAATACATTATAATACAACACTAAACTACACACACCTGTACAGTACAACAGACATTTGCACTACAGAAATCTACTGGTCACTATCCCCATCACTACAACATATCCATGCTCTATGCACTACTGAAATGCACTTTATCAACTCATGTCACATAGTACTGTTATTGTTTCCTTCTACTTGTTGATTTTCCTTTTATGCTGTCTGCCTGTGTATATGTCATGCCTGTGTATATGTCATGTGATTCTATTATATATGTAATGTCATGTCATAGCTCTCCAGCTGTACGGAACCAAATTCCACCAGCTTGACTTTACTTGAGTGAAATTTGTGGATTTGGTGATAGATGACTTGTATCTAAAATTGACATTTTGATCCCATTCTGTCATTTACAAAACAGCTTATAACAGAAAACAGCTTCTAGTTTTGTACCTGCATGATATTACTACACAATCATACATGTATAATACACGATACTGATGTCCAAGCTCCATCTACTTTGATATCCAATGTTCACAGGAAGTCTGTCTTGTTTTACACTGTATGTATATATAATAGTGAATTGTACTATATCCCTGTCACCAAGCAACTGCTCCAGAATTGTTCACTATAAATGTTTTAGAGCTGAATAGTACTGACCATAGCAAAGTAACAGAAAATGTAGGCTGTAAGAAATATACTAAATGACCAGCTTGGCAGTATACTCCAAGCTTTATTGAAGAAATGGTAAGAATAATTGGCAAACATAAATATGTGCTGACACACAGCACCAGCATAAACATTCTAGGCATTGCTCCCAATGGCTGACAATAGCTGCTATCACCTAATCCTGAGACCATCAATCTTTAACAGCCATTTCAGGTCTACACGTTTACCTCCATGCCATGCTTGGACAATTAATACAATCGCATTGATTTCTCTGCAAGGGTAGTCCGATCTAACCTTCTCTGATCCCTCACACCACAGAATTGCACATCTACACATGTACAGAATACGGATGACTTTCATCTAACATGAAACAACCCACACATCTGGGTCAAGCAGGTATCTTCTTGGCTGCTTGCCTTTTTGAGTGATGTTGTCTCTTGTTTTCTACTGACATCAACTCTCTGGAATACCAATGACTCTTCTATCACCTCTGGTCTCAGTAGATTAAGCCTTTGTGTTTCCATAGCAGCAGTCAGAAAACTGAAGCCCAAAATTTCACGATGGCATTCAAAATTCAGCGCAACAATCTGTAAACATGTGGAAGAATTTTATTTAATTTTGTGATAACAATTTCATGCAGGTATTCATGATCCGCCTACAAGGAATAGAAAAAATGTTTGATGTGTAGTATGTACAAGTCTGTCACTGTTTATAAATATGCTAATTAGTAATGCAGTTAGCAATCAGCTTATACTAAAAATATAAACGAAAGCTTATGGTGGCATCAAAACCAAAAATATTTTCTGTGAGATGCCCATAATGTCAATGTTGTCGATTTACCAACTGCCAAACTGTGGCAAACAGAGGAAATAAACTTCTCAGGAGCCTATATTAGCCTTTCATGAATAATATATCAGTGGAAAAGGGACATGGAAATGAAACTGAAGACTCTGCACTGGAAAATACTGAGGAACATAAATTACTATCAACACAAATCTAATCATCCAGTTTTTTTTCTTCACCAAAGCCACAGTGTTTAGCATCCCTTTTTGTTTTTGTAATTGCATTAGTGCCTAAAATCCCTGATTCAATAATTTCATAATGAAACATTTATATTGAGATTGGACAAGTGGCCTAGACAATAGAAAAGGGAAATAAAACATGGTAGATGTTTTATGTAAATGGGTTTTACATAAAACCGTGAGCTGAGAATAAAAAGGTTCTACCTGCATTCTGAGAGTTTTGAGATATTGAGCTTCAAAGATTCCAAAGTGAATGGGCTCTGAGCAGATGCAACTTTTAAATTTGACATTTTTTATACCTTTAAACATTATTGTTGTATAAAACCTCACACATTTATTTAGTGCCCTATAAACAACACATTTATGAAACTAAATCTTTTTTTTCCAAAATGTTAATAAGAACCTTTTAATTCTCAGCTCACAAAACATTGTTAATGTAAACACGGATCACCGTTCTTAGGTTTTGAAAAAGGAATCATTGCATGAGTGAGATGCCTGACACAGCTTTTGAATGCATTTATGGATATAATCGTGCTGATGCATGGAAGGGAGTTTACTATGGGAAAGCTTACTGTGAAATATGAAGCAATTGCACCACTTTCAATATTCACTTGGCAGACTTGGCTATAATGTATATAGAAAAGAAAAACGGTTCAACATTTCAAGATCAAAAGAGTGGGGGGGGGGCTATATATTTTCAGATTTTCAGTTTTCAATATGACCAAAGCCCTGTGATCATAGGTGAGAGTAGGAATGAAGATTGACCATTAAATTGAGAGTTTTGCCTTACGGCTCAGCTTCCTCTTCTCCATCACACTCTGATACAAATTCCCACATCACTGTGGCCACTGCACCTTACCTCCAGCTGAGGTGGAGGAGTTCAAGTGTATTATTCAATATAACATAAGAAAATATGTTATTCACAGGTGAGTGTTATAGGGATTCTGTGACTGGCCCTGTGTGGTATCTGGCTGTGGTGGTGAGGAGGGAGCTCAGCCATACTGCATGGCATTATCAAACCCATAATCATCTTCCTACCGCTGGGGATGCATACACAAAGATATAAGGGTCAGGTGGAGGAGGTGAACATTTTCTGAACGAGTTGTCACTGAAATGAGAATTCTTCATGCATAATTTTTCCCCCTTTGTGGAAATGTCTGCTAAACCCAAAAGATAAAGTCAAACAAGCCATTTTTTATTGATTCCATACGGAATGATCCTATTAAGAATTTATCGCAGACAACTGCAGCAGTAAAACATCATAGAAAGAGGAGATCAGAGGAAATTCGTACATGGACTAGGATTCTTCAATATTTTAAAGCAGCGTGGAGTCTGTATGGCGAGTGCGGGTCTGTGGAAGAGAAGACATCACATCTCATGAGGAGCGGGGTGGGGGAGGGTGGCGGGCGATCGTCAGCCTCCGCGTGCCTCAGCAGGAAGGCCAGGCCAATCAAAATGAAACGCTGTGCGCGACAGCAAAACCAAACCCCAAAATCCTTTATTTCTCTCAATGATGATCAATGCCTCTCCTTTCCTTCACGGTTCTCGAAAATGCGTCCAGAGTGTGCCAGTCACAAGAACAGTTCAAACTCATGTATCGGGAGAGCTCTATTATCAGAGCCTGCTCCAATCACGCTGCCACTGTCTCACAGCTGTGGCGGGGCTGCGACCATTGTGGAAGACATGGCATCCACCATTTTAATTTACAACCTGTACGCCCCATCGCAACCTGCCAACTGATTACCTATCACTGAGACAGATGTAGACGCAGGCAGGGGCCTGTCAGACTACTGTGTGACTTGACTATCTGCCTGATGGGGGGTCAGCACATTTAAATAGCTCCTTGATGCATTCAGCTGCTTCCAATTCTCATGCATGTTCCCGCACAAACAAGGCATTTTCCTCTGTCCAGAAAACATGTCCTGGAACATATGTTTAAAAACTATATGAAATTATCAGTGATAAAACCTTATCGCCTAGCATAGTGCATCATTAACTGAATTTGCAGGGAAACAGAGCTGGTCCTCTCCCTTTTCCGATGTAAAGTGAAGTAGCAGCTTGCAGCTGGATCCTATGGCCCGGGGGCACGGGGTTTGAGTTTAATGGCAGCAGTGGCGCTAATAATGAGCTGAGCATGCAATGACAGTGTCAGAGCAATGCGCTACATGGATGTGTGCTATCCAATATCAGAATTTTATCCATCGCAATCATTCCTATGAAGATGTATACAACAGATAGATACAAACAAACAATAAAAATAAAAGCACTTTCTTCATATGCAAGTATTGTTCCTGTGACTTTGGTGGCTGAGACCTTGACTAATCTTTGATGGCAAATCTGAAATCACTACCTATACCATTAGTCTGTCATACTCCATCATTGATCTTCCAGCTATTATCTGTTCCATAAACAATAACCCACCACATAATGCACATCAAACTTTGTGCAAATGTCAGATGTGCTTTGTTCCACAAAGGAAGAGATGTAGATGGGTGAAGGTGATTGGTCGCCTCCCCTCTCTCCACTGCATCCCATAATACCGCCTTCAAAAGACCAAATCTATAATTCCAACATTAGCAAGAGGCAGTCACAGCAATCTTGCTGGAGGGTATCAGAAATAGGACAGTGTTTATAATGTTATTGGAAATGATAATGCATAATGCACTTGGGGTTGGCTGGGTATGGTGTGTGTGTGTGTGTGCACAGAAGTGGTGGCAGACAAAGACCTCAAGGTCATATACTTGCAGCTTTATCACTGTAGCACCGTGCCTCAGCTCTCTCTCATGCATCTTTGTGGTTAAGAATAATAAAAATAACGTCAGAGACTTTTTCATACATTTTCTTATTAATGAACGGGCCTGGAGCAATAACCTTTCCCACAGTTTCCCTTACATTCTCTAATGGACAATTGATTCAGGTTTATTTAGGATTCATGAATAAATTGCTTTTGGTTTTGTGCTAAGCCTCCTTAACACGGCATTTGCAGTCTATATATTATATATAAGTCTATATATTAAGTAAGACCTGCAACCAAAAACTTTTGAAGTTGTTTTCTTTCTTTTCCATAGCTGAAAGCACACTGTCAGGGGAATCACAAAACTATAATCTGCTTCTTGATAAAAATCTTTAGGCAGCCAGCTATAACTAATATGTGGTTCTTTTTTCACTTTTCTTTTCAAGAAAGAATTATGTCATTCAGCTGGGTCAGTATGACTCCAGTGTAACAAGCAATTGGATAGTCTTCAGTGCATTTTCCATTCCAACGTGGTTCACTATAACTAATCCACTGGGAAATACATTGATGTTTCCTTCAAGAGCCTTGCCTTCACATCACGGAAAACAAGAAAATATTGTCATAAATATAGATTTGAAAATAGAGATTAAACTGAATGTTATATGTCATTTGATAAGAATTTATCTGCACAATCGAGCTTTCAGATCATATTGATATACTACTGAAACATACCTAGTTTATTAAAGACCTGTCCCCATAGATATGACAGTGCTGGGCATATATTTGCAGAAGCCCACCAAGTAGATCAGCATACAGAATCAATGGCAAACAAAACGTAATACCACAATAAGCAGCCAGTGCAAAAGCAACCTTGCATCAGGTTATCCTAGTACATGGCTATACTAGCTAGTGTGCCAGAGAAAAATGATGTAATTGAGGTGTCATTGATCTGTCCAATCCCTGCTAAAAATCCGAGATGGACCACACACTCTCACCTTGTAAGGTTTATGCAGCATATGCAATGGGTAAGTGCACACCATCTCACACCGTTTCCAGCAGCAACTGCCAGACACATTAATATCCTCTGGGCTTAGATACCTCAAAGGCAGGCCAGAAAAAGCAAAGGTTCACAGATACAACAGGGGCTCTGAGGGGAGGGAAGGCGGACACTATTCAATTGAACATATTCTGAAGTGAAAAACGTTCTCGCTGTTGCTGGTATCTTTGTTTTTGTTCACTGTTTTTAGTGAACAAAATAGCAGGTAAAGCTATTCGCGTAACGGATCTTGCTTGATTATTCATTACCTGGTGCACAACTTAGAAGACACCTGCGATAAAATACGTTTACATTTAGCAGATGGTCTGATCCAGGACGACTTGCAGCGCTTTCACTCTTTTTACGTAAAATCAATGTATACAGCTGGAGACTTTTACTGAAGCTATTTAGGTTAAGTACCTTGCTTAAAGGTACAGCAGCACCCCGCCTGGGAGCCTCAAGCCCAGGTCTCTAAGCGTTATGATACACTGCCACTGCTAACAGATCCACATCCAGGCAAAATGCGGAGGTGCACATCCATTAATGTAACAAAAATGTGATCCTAACAAAGGAGTCGTCACAAAGGAGCCCCTTCTGAAAGGAAAAATAATCACAGCCCCATTGAACTGAGTTGTGCTTTTTAATCACCCTCGGACGAGGCCGATGTATTCATTCAGCTCTTTTGATTGTGTGCCTGAGACACGGTGCCTGGCTGATATCGCTCTTCAGGAAGGGGGGCGAGGAGCACACAGGAGGGCGTGGGAGATGCGAGGCGGCCCTTTCATCACAGCCTCTGAACGCTGCCGACCCAAGCTCACTCCTCCTAATTCTCACGCGGTGGGCCTGACCTACTTACCCAAACGGCAGCCTCATGTAAACTTGATGGTGCGCATGGAAAAGGACGAAGTGGAGTGTCTTTATATGCTGTGGGTGAGATATTAAATTCACTGTGGCCTGCAGACAGGGGGTGACATGCTAACTCACAAATAACTCTGCTGGTGCAAATCCAGAAACTTCCAAACCTGCGTATGGGATTGTTCTGTCCTCCTAGAAACTTCCGAACCTGCGTATGGGATTGTTCTGACCATCCATAAACTTCCAAACCAGCATATGGAATTGTTCTGTCCTCCCAGAAACTTCCAAACCCGTGTATGGGATTGTTTTAACCATCCATAAACTTCCAAACCTGCGTATGGGATTGTTCTGACCTCCCAGAAACCTCCGAACCCGCATATGGGATTGTTCTAACCATCCATAAACTTCCAAACCTGCGTATGGGATTGTTCTGACCTCCCAGAAATTTCCTAACCTGCGTATGGGATTGTTCTGAGCTCCCAGAAACTTCCTAACCTTGGAAGCTGAGCCTGTGTATTATAGCTTTTCACTCCCAGGGGACCCACTGAAACAACCTATTACAGCACTGTAATGAGATCACATGTGTGACAGTTAAAAAACGCACTGCATTATTAATTGATGAGAAAACAAAGATTCAGGGGCTGCACCAAGAGGCACATCATTGGAGGTCCAGGCAGGCAGCCACGTACAGCACATATCACTTTCATTTGGAGTGCACTCATTTGTCTGTACAAACAACTAAGCCAATGTAATCAAGGAACAATGTGCTCTCCATCAAACAAAAGCCTCTCATGACTTAATCCCTTTTACAGAAGCATATGCAGACTCTTCCAGATTACCCTTGCTATAGCTACCACCATTCTGCATTGAGCTCCAGATGAGAAAAGAAACTGTGACAACACTCTTTTTATATATAAGTACCACAAACAGTGGGCTTCACTACAGGTGGGAGAATGCAGAACCTAGAATTATTGGGCTCTACTTGATATTTTTGTTAAACATAGTTTTTAAGATAGGACAGCTCATTTTGGCTGGTTATTTTTGTATATGGCAGGTAAAATACATGGAATTATCCTTATATTAACTCTTACAGATAATAATCATTTGACAATGTAAAAGTGTGATATGTCAAAGATATATTGCCTCGGATAAAAACCTACAAATACAGTATTGCCGGAAATAAAGTCTATAAATAAATTGTCTTGTTGAAAACATTAATAAGAAAATCAATAACCACTGCTGATTTAATATAAGCACAAGCATGAAATAAAAAAACAAAAGGTACAAACACATACATAACATTGATGGTGCATTCCCTCAGGAATTAAAAAATGAACTAATTGACACAGAAAGTGCTTCCCCAAGTACAGAAAAGGCAATCAGCTTAATGGATCCCTGTAATGAAAACAGATGGGCTGTGCTCATGGTATTTAATTAGATAGACACATAATGTATGGAAGACAGAAAAAATTGAAAGGCTAGCGAGGAACGAGCACAAATCTAAATCACCAAAATTAAAATATATTTTTCTCATTGCCTCTTTATTAATTAGTCATACAGTGCATAGGGCCCCTCTCAATGCTGATAATTAGTAGAAGGAAAGCAGATCAAAACACAACCAAATGCTTGTTGTGGGATAATGATAGCATGCGTTATGGAAATAAATACATAAATAAATAAATGAAGCACTCCTGCCCCCAATCTGCCGCCCTCTGATATCAAGAAAAATAAAAAGTGTCCCAAGCCACTGGAGAGCGAGACACGACTAAACAAAAGCAGGCTTTGGATTTCTGTTCTAGTGCAGCATGATATCCACATTATGCAGTTTTATTATTTACGGTATTATGACATGTATGATTGTGCCTTTAGAATACGGTTTACTTTAATAGGTATGGTTATTTTGTAGTTTACTAATGCTAGTTTGCCATTGCCCTGGAAACCGAGTCCCCTTTATTCACTGGGATTATACAGTTGTTTGTACATGGAACAACTGTTGATTCAATAAATCAGAAAAAAAATAAAATAGTAAAAGAAATAGTTACTGATCTATTTACAGCTATAGATGGAAGCTAAACAGGTGTTCTATTTGTTATTCCATAATAGGAAATAATTTTGACGGAGATGTATTCACATTCACATTAGTTTCAAGGTTACGTCTACGTAGCATATATGAATACAGTATATATCCCAAGAAGAGGATGAGAGAGAGAGAGAGAGAGAGAGAGAGAGAGAGAGAGAGAGAGAGAGAGAGAGAGAGAGAGAGAGAGAGAGAGAGAGAGAATCGCTGCTATTTTTTTGTGTGTGATTTTTAAGCTTAGTGGGAGCTGTCCGAAAGACAGGGTGCTGACATGGAATGAACGGGACACTCTTGTGCTGAGAGCCGCAGGTGTACTAATACAACTGCAATCGTAAGACTCAAGAGAGACCTCTCGTATCTGCATTACAGCTACCAGTTCCCCCCTCTAGTGGTCTGAACAAGTGTGCAGAAAATATTCAGCAGTTGATTTTCAGATTCAAATGCAATTTTATAGTGTTTCCCCCTTCAAGAATACATTCAACAAATGTGTAATTGTTGATGAATGGTACTACGATATCCCTATATCGAAAATTAGGAAATTGTATTTAGGACATGAACCCAAATATATAGAACGTAGCGATTTAGAATGTATGAAATGAATACAGCACAAAGCAGAGAGGTTGCCATGGCATCCTCAGTCTTGGCTATTCTCATCAAAGAATTCATAATGAATCTATGTTAGTTTCTTTCTCATTTTGCCTCGTACATAACTCCCTGGAAAAAACGTTTTGCAGTTAACACATATGTTTTCCTGTGTGTGTCTGTGTGTAAGCGTGCGTGTGTGTGTTAACCCAGAGACATGAGTGCCAGTGGGCGAAGTGTACATTCAGTGCAGTGTAAATGCGGAAAACGAATATAGAGGGAAGAGCACGATTCGGATGGGGAGATGGTGATGTGGCGATCCAGACCTAAAGCACTACAACTAGGTAAAGCCTCCAAAATAATCATGCCATCAGCGTCTGCATTATTATATTTAAGAAGACAGTAGCTATATCGAGTGGTAATATAATCGTAAAATTCAGCCCAGTGAAGCAATTGAGAAGCCTGTGCCCCTTACGTTTTAAACCGTATACTTTTTCAAACCTCTTTAGCCCATACCGTAGCCGGGGAAATACTTGAAAGCAACCGTAAGAACATTGTTAAAATAAGGAGTACCAAATACTGTTGTTTGTAGGCGTCCGTCAATATGCGGTTGGTCGGGTGAAGTTTGGTTTTGGATACTTTCATGCTTTAGTATAGAGATGAAACCATATAAAAATAGGAACTCTCGAGCAATATTTGCTATGCAGTCCTTGTATCCAATTGCTCAAATATGAAACCAACTGTGCATTTTCAGATAAGAGGAATGAGTCCCCAGCAATAAGTCCCCCCCACCCCCCACCCCCACTCCCCCCGAATGGAAATCTGGAAATGTGTATTGCGGTACAAGATGAGACTATATAATTATCGGCGTTCACTAAGGACGATTCTTTTATCTAGTACAAGGCACCTTTCACATATCACAGATGGCGAACATTGTGACAAAATTCCTTTAAAGTCCCCGCCAGGAATACAGAGCAGCCCCTATCAAGACGCTTCTCTGTGAACCAAAGACAGTTGCTCCATCACTCTCGAGACGTGGCAATTAGATTTGAAAGTGCATCGGCTTTGATCTTGGTTTTTCCAGAAAATGTCTTCTTATACCCGATATTAATAAAGCCTACACTACTTATATCTTTCATACAAGACGCACCATATAATATATACATTTAAATTAGAAATAAGAATAAGAAAAAAAACCCTCCTTTATTCGCTACGATAAAAAAATATAAGATGTACGGTGTACAACATGCATTAACAGCCATTTGGACAACAGGTTTATTCATTCGGCCATATTCCGGGTGCAATCATGTTGTGGCAAAATAACCTCTACTAATAATTTCGAATGTAGGGGTACATCTTATTTATTTTAAATTAATGCATTAAACTAACCATTCTGATGCATACCAGACATTGATACAAGTTAGAAAAAGACGGGCTCCAATAATTCATTGTAAACTGTAGGAGGCATAGGTTTGGCCAGTTGGGAAGAGTAACGGGGAGAGTGAATTAAAAATACATGCATGGTCTCAATATGTGACATTTACTTTGAGCAGACTTACATGGACGTGATGTTCTTGACCAGATCTGGGATGCTGTTAGTATTATTGCCATTGTTCCCAGTGTCTTGCACAGCGAGCAAAGGGAAAAATTTCCCATTGTCGGACTTATTGCAGTAGATCTCCGTCTGGGAACAGCTGCAGGTTGATAGACAGTCCAGCATGGAACTCACATAGTCCTGGAAGATGCTTAAGAGAAACAATAATCTCCACCAGCACATTCGAGGTGGATAGCGCGATAGATCCATGATTCCCGACCCTGTGAAGAATTGGTGTCCTTGTGCGGTTAGCAAATGTGAAAAATGTGATAATCTGTGTTTGCTACGTGCTTGCTTGTGTGTCTGTTTATGTGCGCACGCACGGGCGTGAGTGTGAAGGTATGTCAAATTAATGCGAAATTTGTATAGTCCCAGTATTACAAAAGGCAAAAAAGAAAAAAATTACTCCGTTACAGAGGAGAGGGCTGAAAAACCAGTACTCCCGGTCTGTCCTCTCTGGTATACTGCATGGTACAGGGTATCGTGTCTTCTGTTGCCGTTAGCCGCTTACTGTAGCTCCAGGTTGCTCTCGAGCAGTTCTGAGACTCATAGGGATGGCATAAGAAAGAGAGGACAGAACAGCAAGTCCGTGCTCCGAGCATGAAGTCCCACCTACTGGGCAGAATTAAAACTGACACACCTGCAAAACAGAAAAGAGATCAAACCAGACCATAAACGGCTTGAATCATTAAAAGAACAGAAACATGCAGAGAACGAAAGCTGTATTTGCTGTATTTACATTTTTAATTATCCGCGATTGGCCAATGTCTATGCCCAAATCGTTTGGGAAAAAAATCTGGCTCACTGGGATTTCCCATTACGATTGCAATGTTAACGTCTCTCGCAGCCATCAACACTGCGTGTCTCAATTGTGAAACTGTGTATATATTTGTTTAGCCTGGATACATGAAGGAAGTAGGCTACGACTTTCCAAAGCATTGCATTAACGTTCTCGCGGTGTGGCATTGGATTGGTTATCACGTCCCTCCCCTATTCAGTTTACTGGACATTGATAAGACACCTAGTTTATCAATGTAAAAGCCTATTTTTTAATTCAATTAATAAGGGAAATATATAAATCAAATTGTATACTAGGTACGTATCAGGATTTACTGGCATTACAAACAGTCAAACCAATAGTCGGCTCTGCAGCGAGACTTTTTTAGGCACCTTGCGACAGTATTCTGTAATAAGCGACACCAACTCGACACCAACTCACCATCACTGTAGAGACTTTTCAGAGGCAGAGCAACGCTACGCGTCCACTAATGCAATAGGCTACGCGGTGTATGTTCTACAGGTTCTGCAGCAGGATGCTATGCTCGATTACGAAGGTAACCCAGCACTCAGTTATGAATTCGAGCAGTAACGACAGTGAGTAGTGCTGGTCTTATTTGCATTGCAGAAATTACGCTTGGCTTTATTGATGTCCTTCGCAAATATCTTTAATATTTTCTGAAATAGCTTAGTGGATGTCTGTAAAACGACCAAAACGATTGAATTTGCGTGTAGTTGAGGACTGAACTTGAAGTATACCCTATACTGGATTTGTCCATTTAAATAATGTGCAAAAGATAAACAAAGTTGTTTTGCACGATAATTGATTTCCATTGTGCTTGTGTATAATGGCCTTTATGTGGCCGGTTATTTTGCACCAAATCGGGTATTTGTTCAGAATAAAGGTGGTTCGTGTCACAACACAAAGTTTTTTTTTTTTACAGTAGCCTTCGCTGTCCCGTGTAAAGGGTTTACGCGTTTTTTCTGTCCTGTGTAGTTAATGATATTATGTTTGTCCACATAACAAAATCCAATACAAAACTGCAAGCAATGTGAACGCAGATCGTGTAAATGTTTTAAAATATGATGCCAAGAGTAGCCTACACACAAAGTGTTTCACCACACAAGCTGAGCACTGAACCATTCGATGTTTTTTGTCAGGATAAGCGTTTGTTGACAGAATGCCAGCTTATTAAAAATTCCACTTTTGGTAAATTTTGGCAAATGTCGCAGGGTGCTAATGGTGCCTTCTGAGACAGGGAACATTACGCCCATTGCTACATTAAGTCGCCCTCATCTCCCATTTCATTTATTCTTCTTGTTTCTAGGTTCATAATTGAATAAATGTGTATTGTGCATTTGCTGTCAAAATTGGATAGCAGTAAATATATTATTACGCCATCACTGTTTTTATCATAGTAATATACCAAAATATCACAATACACAGAATACAGCTATTTATTTAGCATAGACTTCACCTCTTCCAAATTGCAGGCGCACAATGAGTAGGTAATTCGAAACAAACAGGTAATATTTTTGTGCATCAAATAAGAGGCTTGTGGTTAATTTGTTTCCGATGGAACTTGATAATGGAAACACAGCTGTCTTCCAGGTGCCAAGCACGAGTGGTTTTCCTATTCTTTAATTTCATGTTCTTGGCCACAGGCTATTATTTCCTTTACTTAATCCTTAACTAATAATATGCAGAGCAGAGAAAAAGATACACAAACCCAGACTCAAAAATCTGACAATGGCTTCGGTCAACTATCCCAGTTTGAGAGAGCAGAAGACGGAATGAAGAAAATCATTGATGAGACAGAGACAAACCAGGCTGCAGAAACACACAGTGCATATGCTGAGTCATTTTACACTTCTAACAGCTAGACTAAAAGACTTCAGTGACTCAGGGAACTGGCTTATTCCTGGTTCATCCTGTTTCAGTACATGTCACAAATTTGAGAATCAAATATTCATTGGCATTTCCTTTTATTTCCCTGGCAACTTTCATCAATTGGCAAACTGTTTATAGAAAGAACAGCTGAATATTAAATGAATAGCTGATTTATATTAGAATAAAATGTCAATGAAATTGTTACAGACTATTTCTAAGAAGTTATTTCCTTATTTAACGCAAATACAGTAAATAATTATGTCTTGCCTGCACCTTTAAAGTGAATATTCTGCATTTACAAATGTATAGACACCACATACACCACACAAATGGTTGACTTCTGTACTTCTGTCATTGCAGTGCATATGCAGTATTAAAGTAAATATTATTTTCCTGATGCTTTTATCCAAGCAACTTACAGTTGATTAGACTAAGCAGGAGACAAAGGATAGTATCATGGCTACACCAGGGATTGAACCACCACTGCCCTAGGCTATGTAACATGAAACATTGAGCTAAGAGGACTCAGATCTCTTCCACTCTTCCTCCGTAAATATACACAATGGAATAAGTAGTAATGCATATATTTTGTGTATGGACATTGATAAAAAATAGCCATAATATCACAAACAGCATGTGCAAAGTTCAGCACCATGGACAGTTATATGACGTTCAAAACATTTTCTTCATGTTTTCCCAATATCTCAACATTTCTTCACCTTAGGAACTAGAAATGCAGAACAATAAGGGTGATATTATCCAGACTTTAGAAATTAGTCAACAATATGCTGTATTGTGGGTGCATAAAAGTATAGGTTTTAATCAGAGGCATAAAACTGCACATAGGACATGCTTAATAATACAGAATCTTTGATCAATAAGATTCAGCACATTCATGGATTACTGCATGTTTCTATGTGCTATGTTTAGTTTTTTAAAGTTTGCTTGTGTTTATATTTGTAATGTTTATTGTGAATATAATTGTAGCAAGACAGTACACATTATTATGCAGTACTGTAGGTTGCAAACTATTATACTATACAACTACTAGAGGTTTCAGGGTTGATTCCTTAGCAGGACACTGCTGTTGTACCCTTGACAAGCTACAATAACTGCTTCAGTAAATAATAAATTCAACACACAGATACGAAGTAAAGTTGTGTAAGTCACTCCTGTATAAAAGCATGTGCATAAGCATATGCCTCCATCCATGACAAGGACAAATTCTTGTTAATCTTCAAACACCCATCATTTGATTGAAGCTGGAAATGAATATTGAGCCCTTCATCTTTTTAAGAAAGTAATAATTACGTATAATCAATTATATACAGATTTTTCTGTATACTGTATGTATAACAGGCTCCATAATGCTTGGGACAAATATATGTTGTTTCCTGATTTGGCTTCTTGATAATATGTTATTGGTGTTTGTCAACATGAGGACCAGAGTAGTAGAGTAGTCTCAATGAAACTCAAGGAAGCTATCATGAGGCTAAGACATAAGAAAAACACTCAGGCTTACTCCATAGGCTTACCTAAAGGAACTGTTTGGAACATTGAGAAGAAAGAGACATGGGGCAACATGGCTCAGGCAGTAAGAGCATTCGTCTGGCAGTCGGAGGGTTGCCGGTTTGATCCAACGCCTGGGCTGTGTCGAAGTGTCCCTGAGCAAGACACCTAACCCCGAAATGCTCCTGATGAGCGGGTTGGTGCCTTGCATGGCAGCCAATCGCAGTTGGTGTGTGAGTGTGTGTATGAATGGGTGAATGAGAAGCATCAATTGTACAGCCCTTTAGATAAAGGCGCTATATAAATGCCAACCATTTACCATTTAAAGAGAGCACTGGTGAGCTCAATAATTGCAAAGGGCCTGGTAGGCCAAGGAAGACCTCCACAGCTGATGAATGAATTCTCACCATTATGAAGAAAACCCCCCAAACACCTGTCGGACAGATCAGAAATACTTTAGGAGACAGGCGTGGACATGTCAGTGACAACTGTCTGAAAGACTCCATAAACAGAGGCTACACTGCAAGGTGAAAACTGCTAGTTAGCCTTAAAAACAGGATGACCAGGTTACAGATTGCTGGAAGGAGCTAAAAGAGCCTGCGGAGTTCTGGTCTTGTGCCAAAACCATAGCACTCCAATCATCATGTTTCACCAAGACCAAGATTGACTTGTGTCAGACTGATGGCATGTATAAAAATTGCTGTAATGTCCACACAAAAAAATTATGGAGCTCACTGTATGCTGTATCTTAGAAGCTGCACTATTCCTTGAACTTATAGAGTTTTCTGTGATATTGCTTGGAGCTTTATTTTAAATTGGCTGAATGACTCAGACTTGGTAGACTGGTAATGGTTCTGTGCATGATAGTTTTGCCGTCTGGAATCACACTTGTCTTTGTCATGGGTCAAATTCATTCACAATGCGGTCCTCAGGCCCTGGAAAACCTTTGTATTTCAATGTTTTTTCAAAAGTGTATATGAAGTGACTAATTCTTAGTAACTTATTAACAAAAAACATACAATGTGTCAAATTCATTGTTTTACATATTTACCAACTATAATGTTAACTCATTTTGAGTTTTATGTCAAAGTTATTGAATCTCTTTCTTGCTGCATAGGTAACTAGCTAACATTCATGCAGTGCTCCATAATATTATTGTACTGCAACAACAATGTACAGCTAAAATACTGTACATAACAACTGAAATTTGTCCTCCAAACTTTTTTAACTCATGGCAATGAATGTCCTAATATCAAAGGAAAGGAACCAGAGCAACAATCCCCTTTCTACCAGCGAAACAGGCAGTAGGTACCCATAATGACCTTAATTCAACATGCTGACCCTCCCTGATGCTGTTTATCTGCCAGGATGTGTGGATTCCACACTCCCATGGCTTAAGGCCTGTTCACAAGTGTGCTGAATCAAGACCATCTGTCAGCCTCAGGCTGCAAACACTGTCAGCAGAGGCGTGTATTAACCAGAGACGGTCAGTTCACCAGCGTTTGAACATACACTCGTACACTGGCAAATGGATCAATGTATTCTTTACAGTTAAACACCAATGGCTTAAGAATCACAAGGGAATCCCGATTATTTGAAATAATAAAGAATAAAGTCAATATTTGAAGGGTGTGTCGTCACATGAGGATTCATTTAGAATGGTATTAGTAGTAGTATTAGTATTTTTTTATTTTTTTATTTATTTATCTGTTTGTTTGTTTGTTTATAAGATTTATGCCAGACTCACAAAGTCCCTAACTGACAAATATCACTATCATGCCTTCCTGGTAATCCTGGTATAGTGTGTATCTTCTGTTTTAAATTAAACTAGAATAAATGAATCTAAGACAAAACCATTGCCACTGTGTGAAAACATAAATATTTTTCTTGTAAAAAGGATAATTTTCTGCACCTTGATTATTCATTTGTGGCTCTTATGAACATTGTCCCACTGTGACTAATTTGGGCATGACCTAATTAAAACTGGTCTGAATGAAGGGTGTATTAGCACAGTGCCATTCAGCTGGCTTCATAGCAGTCATTGGAATAGGCACAAAATACAGTATTATGAGCTCATTTTACAGTAAGGACGCAAACTGTGAATCAGAGTACCACACAGAACAAGGAACACAATCAAGCAAACATAGACATTAGAGCATTAATGTATATAAATATAGTTAGTTTGTTTCAGACTCTGATTCATTTTGCTCTTATAGAAAACTTGAAATTACTTCCTGAATTGTTTAAAGTTTAAAGAGGTTCAGACAATTCAGTTTCTGTATGCTACAAAACTTATTTGTACTGTAAGTTCTTGTATTCCAACGGAGGAGTAGGGGTTGGGGCAGCTTCCACTTTAAGTATTACACTCATGCTCTATATAATAAACATAGGATCAGCGTAGACCTGGCTAAATATTTTTTCATTTCTATTTTTCACTTCAAGCTTTGACAGGGGCCGGACATACCACCCTGCAGTTTGCATAACTGCTGAAAGTGCAATTTATGTGCTGGCTTCCAGAAAAGGTTTTCAAACTCTTTCAACAGATCTGCAAACCAAATACTGTAAATAAAAGAGCTCAGGCATCCTAGCCATGGAAGTGAACAATATGCATATCGTTTACAGCAATTTCATCTTCCATTCAGTTTTTATTATATCAATAGTTGCAATATAGCCGTTTATTGTCTTGTTGAAGACAAATGACTTAGGAATGGCAGCTGGTACTCATAGCAGAGATCAGCTGTCTGGTCATTTTATGGATTTCCACACAAATCAGGGTTCTTGCAAGAACTGGAAAGCTGCAGCTGCAGTTCTGAAAATGTTTCACAATTATTTCAGGAGACTTGCTATTAACATTATAATTATAACGAATAAAGCCATCATTGAAAAAAGAAACAATAAGAAGCACCAAAGCACATTTAAGGGGTAGGACAAAAATGGAAAATATGCTTCATTGTAAGATCAGACATATTTGACATATTTTCTTTCTAAAACAGGGAGAATAATGAACTCTTCAGCAGGGTGCTGACACAAAGCTGAAGCTACACTGGACTGGCTTAAATAAGAAGAATGTCCTTGAGACAGGGCTGCCAACTGTCCATAAAAGTACAGAGAGCCCATAAAAAACGAATTCTAGCACTATCCATAAGTCCATAAATTCATGCTAGTGTCCTTAAATTTTACATACATTTACAGACTTTTGGATGGTGTTAGAAGTCTATATTTTTTACAGGGACAGTGGTAATCCTGCCTCAAGTTACCGAGTCAAGACCTGTCGATGGCAGAACCTGAACGGCTGTCCATGGACAATGTGTAACCACCTTAAGTTTTCTTCAGCTTAGATTTTTAGTAAACTACAAAAATGTTAACATGTGACTGGAAGGCATTAATAATAAAGACTTTGATAAACCTGAGTTATATTATATATAGGTAAAAGGGATCTGGCTGGTTTTTGATCATTGTAATTATCTTATGTTCTAAAGCATGGATGGTCAAACAAAAAGCATTATCATGTCTTAAATGTCTTTCAAAAATTTAACTTCCACAGAAACATTTGTTTCAGTCATATTGGATCTATTGTAACAGTGTCACATAAATGGTATTATTGGTATTATTGCTGTTTAGGAAGCTTGCTGATTTTGTTTGCATTGAAACAAACAATGAATATAGCAGGTGTGCTAAGTCACAAAATATGCATAGCTGCACCCACTAAAACACTAATGGGATCTAAGCATCATTATTTCACCTGTTGGGAGTTGTGGTTTGCAGATAATGCCAATAAAGCTTTTATTGCTCCATCCTGCGCCATGTAGTGTCTTTGACATTCACAACACTAAGAGGAATGTCTGTCATCACTGATGCTTTGTCCAAATGGGCTGAGCAGTGTCTGGCTGGGGGAGATATTAGGGGTGAGGGATCATAAACATTCCCCATAACATTTGCTACACAGCCGGGGCTGACATCATCCTGTTACAGATATGCAGTACAGTGCAGTCTGACTATACCTGTATCTCTGCCTGTTACATTCCCGTGTCAATATGAGGGTTCATAGCATGTATATCAACCTTCATTTAACCAGGTAGGCAAGCTGAGACCTCCATGGGAATCAAACTGGGTACGGGCTGCCTGTGGATGTGTAAGCAATAAGATGTAGGGAAGATGATCATGTGAACTGAGACAGTATGGTGGGAAATAAGGCTTAACACCCCAACTCTTTGGGAAAGTAACAGTGGGATCTTAAAGGCTGTATGTCTGGACCGAGGTTTAATGCTTAATCCAAAGGACACAGCATTCTACAGCATACTACCCCACCACTGCAATGGGGCATTGCATTTTATTTTTGTAGAGGGAAGAATGCCCCCTACTGGCCAAGCAAACCCAATTGCAAAAAAACTCCTGCAAAGCCCAATGCTTCTCAACTAAGCACTATGATCAATGTCAGTCAGTGTTACAATATCATAGCACTCAAAACCACTTTAAAACTACAGGAATGTGTGTTGCTGCAATATAACAATTAAATGTACAGACACATTATTGAGTGAATATGAATGTACAGGAAATAATAAAGCAATGATTATCTGACAATATTTGATGTACAGAAATGTTACAACTTTTGATGCAGATAATGCAGATAGTATTAGGAGTGGGACAGTTCTTAATCTTGGATTAAAAGCTTTTTTCATACCTGAAAGAATGCAGATTTTAATTGCTATTGCAATGATTCAATTAGCCTGTCAGAGCTGGAGCGGCTGGTTGATGGAGTTGGAGATTGTAATTAAATGGGGAGACACAAAGTAAATTAACAAGATATATTATGGACAGACAAGTCATTTTTTATTATAATATTTACAAACTGATCATTTATTATGACCTTTGATCCAATTTTCTTTTACAGAGCATTATATTTGCGCATTTTTGTCAATATTGTATTATTCACTTTATAATATGGAATTTTCTATTTAAAAGAAAATTAAAATTGATTTTTAAATAATGCTGGAAATATTTCTTTTTTTATTTAATGTATTTCATAATTTAATTGATCTCTTCATTTTTAGAGTGACAGAAAAGGCAATAGAGCTTTTATATGACATAGAGTCTCCCTAAGCATTAACAGTGTGTGTGTGTGTGTGTGTGTGTGTGTGTGTGTGTGTGTGTGTGTGTGTGTGTTCCCAGCCATGTTGAAAGCAATTTGATTAAAGATCTTTGTTTCTAACAGTTACTAATAACCAAAAAACGTAAAAACATTTGCAATTCATTGCACAAAAACATTTGCTAGGATGATTTGAACAGAGCTGAAGGGTATTTAATCAATAATCAATACACTTTTCTATTGAAACATCATCTTTTTTCAAACATAATTTTTCATCAGTTTTTACCTTGAAACAGCCATAAATTCTTTAAACAGACCTTTAAACCTCTTAGAAGCACTAGAGTGGGAATCACAGATCACCGGTCCTTCATTACTGGACATTTCAGACAGACTGGAACTTGTCAGTGAGTCAGTCATGGTGCACCTGTTTCCTGGGGGATGTGGGACAGTAGCTGAATGTTGCTTCCATCCTACTTCTCCGCTTGAAGTCCCATTCTACCTCTCCCTCATGTCCCTGTCCGTTTCAGGTCTGTCTGTCCATCTGACTGCAGCATTGATTCTCTCTCTGGTTCAAACTCTTCATGACCATGGCCCAGGTGTGATATCTTTTTACAAGCCAATAGCCAAAGATTTCACCAATAATGAACCAAATTTTGAGACAATATTTATTTTCTTTTTTTTGTTGTGTGTTTTTATCATTGATTTATTTATGCAGCAGTGCTGCCCCAGTCTGTAATACTCATCAAAATCAAAGTAAAGATACGCAAGTGAAGGTTAAGAAGTGACTCTCACAAATCAATCATGAAGGGCTGGGCAGGGCCACACATTCATTTAAATGTGATTACCTTATTGCATTGATATTTTTACTTCAGTGAGGTCAATAGCAAGACTGCAGAGAGTGTGTTTTGCCTGTGAACAGTTGGTTGAGCACTGTGCACTTGTTCATTGATCTTATTCACAGGGCTCTGTGCAGTGCTGCCCTTTTTAATGCCTTCATGCCCTCCTTTCATTCGTTCTATCTCGCAGGTTTTAGAAAGGCTCTGCAAATGCTTACAAATTTAACATAAAATGTTCACAAAATAATGTATAGTCCAAAAATGTATGTAGAGACAGGGTTGTAGCTGACTCTTTCCAGGGCAAATTATGCACCTGGAGCATGTGTGAAACTCTCTATTGGTAGCCCATGGCCTGCCTCTCCCCTCAACAAGGCCTTACATTCAAGGGATCCAGGGACAGTTGTGTGTATACTATAATGACATATGCATAGACAATGCTTTAACAAACTTCCAATGCATTCCAGAAAAGGACATTAACATGAACATATTTTTTTCCATGCCACACTTATCGCTGCAATTTCTACTGTACTCTGGGGATATATGGTGCCAGCACTATTCATACCACAGTCCACAAACGGAGCATTCAGGGGCCGTGTGTACGCAGACTGTGGGTGGCCCATTGGGTGGCCCATTGACCTCCCTGGGTGATGCTACAAGCCATTATGAGTTGCCCAGTGGAGCTGCCGGCCACAGATGGCAGTGGTATGACCTGGGTTTGATACCAGTTCATGGGGTCCATCCACACACTATAACAGTGCCTGGGCACCCAGTAGCCACAGTATTTGTGTATTTGTTTGCCTACGTTGTGCCTCATCCGATTTATCACAGTCGTATTGCCCAGTTTGGTGCTTAATCTGTTCCCGCTTTGCATTGTAACTAAAATCTTACCTATTTTTAAAACTATGTAATTGCTATTTTTAAATGTTTTTAGTCATGTTTAATCATGTTCAAATAGCACAAGGATACTTTTGTTAAAGCCATTAATTACTGTAGTCTGATCCCAGAAGGAAACGGACTGAAAATGCTGTCGTTGTTTGAGAAGTAAGCCGCCCATGAGAGAATCTACCCTTGAGAAGATTGCTGGTTGACATGTATGACAGAAGAATTTTATGGATCATAGCCACATAAACATTACCTTTGCCTGTTCAGTTTCCAGCTGAATTATCACCCTAATGTAATAATTCTGTGACAATCAGGGCCTCTTCCCTGTCATCACCCACAAGCAGGTGAACCACGGGGTCTGCTATAATCGTGTGGTCTGTTATTCCCTGGAAATAAATCTATTTTTCTGTGTCATGAGCATGGGTCGTTCTCTTTTCCTCCACATGACAGCTGAGGACGGCAGACAAAGGCAAATCACAAAGGAAAAAAACAGAATAATAAAAGGAAACACTTTTCATGATTAGCCCTTGCAGATATATTCATGCTTGGCTGGTGAAAAGCCTGCAGGTAGTGCTCTGCGGCAGGGTTATGTAACTGAAATACACCCTGGTGTATCAGCGATGGACAGACCAAGCTATGGGCAGGACACTGCCCGTATGTCAGCCTTCAATCACTCAAATGAGCTGTATGTATACAACTGTCCCCTCTTCCTGACAGCCTGGCCTTGATCTCACCTCCTCAGTTCTATCGCACAACCTTACCTCAGGTACCCTTGTTGCCATGGTAATGCTACAATCCAGTAATGAGATAGAGGGGCCTAAGGAGAAGAGACACAGTTTTGTATCAGAAGGATTCAATTCATCCACGGTCACAGGATAACATACAAAGCCTATGCAGGATCACGGATAATGTGTACATACACTTACATTAAAAAGATTTTAAAAACGCAGAGCAATTAGCAGTAAAACTGTCAAAACCTTTTTCAGCAATACATAATCATTCAATATACCAGAGAGTTAAATGCACTACACGCTGACTGTAGTATTATACTCTATAGTAGCACCATTTTGTGCAGCCAATGATTTTAAAAAATCTAGATTCATTATAAAATAAGCTAAAAAAGAAACGTACGTACATCTCAACCATTAAAGTATCAAGATTAAATATAAAGCATACATCACTGTCTCAGTCCAACTCAGCAATTAACATTATGCTGCTTCCCTGCAATTAGTATGTACTCCAACAACAAGAGTAGCTTTAACACACTGCAATCATAAACAATCTCATTTTGAATTGAATCATTAAAATATTGAATTTCCACAGACAGGAAAGAGCTCCTAAGTCCTCTGATTGGGCACAATAAAGTGCCCATTTGAAACACTCGGCCACTGTGTGCAGACGTCTTTTGCATTTCCATTAGACCAAGCTCAATCCATATGGGCACATCTAGAATGATAATTTCCATTTAGTGAAGGTACACCTAAGTGTGGTCTAAAGCATGCTGGCTCAGCTCAACTGGATACTTCATACGATACCTTAATACCCACTCTCAATTCTACCAAGTGATTGTAATTTCATTACAACTAAAGCTAGGCCTCTGTCACCAGTTTCTAAGCTTTGCAAAATATATTGACACAAGAATATACATTTTCTTGCAAGACGTTAGATTGTTACCTAGTGAATACTCAATTCGTCATCCACATCATAATGGCAGTTTATCCCCCAAAAAAGTGCACTTGATTGTAATCACATTTGAGTGTAGAACAAAATATAATACACTCAGTGAGCACTTTATTTGTTATTTTTTATGACTTTTATTTTTTACTTCTGCTGTAGCCTATCCACTTGGAGTTATGATGCCTTGTGTGTTTAGCGATGTTCTCCTGCGTACCACTGTTGTAATGTTTCTGTCTGCAGAACTGCTGCTCACTGGATTTCTTTTTTTTTTTGCACCATTCTCATGTAGGGTCCTCCCACAGGCCGCCAAATAACGTAGGGAATTTACTCTCTATGAAACCGGGGCGCCAAATAAATGTAGTGTAGCAGTATCACTGCAAAAAGTAATCAGTATCATAAAATTACGGTTATCAGAAATATCGAACCCCAAATTTCGTATTTTAATTAATAATTAAAATAACCAATATTAATGATTAAACATACCAATAACCTGAAGGTTGGAAGTTCTTTGAAAGATTGCTTTAACTCAGCTCTCATGTCTATGTGACGCCAAAACAGACACCTGGTTTAATAAAATATATTCATTAAACAAATGTACAAACACAGAACAGATATAGGGTTGGACTAATGCAGGGGTGTCAAACTCCAGTCCTGGAGGGCCACAGTGTCTGCTGGTTTTTGGTGTGTTTCAGCACGAGAGATACATTTCAAAGTCTTTCATTGGCTAAAGAGTCCACACACCTTGCTTATTGAAAGGAAACACAAACATCAGCAGACACTGCAGCCCTCCAGGACTGGAGTTTGACACCCCTGGACTAATGGAAGGTTAATTGAGTAAGAATGTGTGTGTGCGCGCCCTTGAACAAAGGAAAGGTAAAAGTGGGCGTGTTAGTGTTACTGTTAGCTGTGAGAAGAGACTACTTGCGTAGTTTACTCTATATATGCGCGAAAGACGGCAAATCAATTCACGTATATTTATATAGCTAACAAAATACATTCAAAAAGTATATAGATTCACAGATTCACAATATCAGCTAAGACTAAACTAAACACTGGCTATGCCTGAATGTGTGTTGTCTTACTGAGTCTAAACGCATTTCTGGATGAAAAAGACGTGCTGTCCTTGTAGGAGCCGCAATGTTGCTGTGAATGCTGTCCTGGAGAGGTGCGCAAAGCTGGGCCGTTGTCGTCTCAGCTGTGCGTTGTCGTCTGGTCCGTTCAATTGCTGAAAAGATGTTCGCTGGTCCTTTTTCCGGGTGGAAAAGTTTGTTAAAGTGTATAATCACATGCCTCATATTTTCCTGATATTTTGGATTTCGTTAGTGATATTGGTGATTGTCAAACATTCAGGTGAATTGCATTTCGGGCTTTTGGGATAGAGTGTAGCTCCGACCACTTGAGGAGCTTATACCATATCTACCCATCTGTATCTCCTTGGCAGTGATTTATTTCTGTTTGCACTTCAGATGGGCTGCATATTAAAAGCAGAATCCCAAAAAGCCAGGGACAAGAATCCCAGCTGCGGCGTTTTCTGCCAATATCTCCAAACGAATAATGAATTAATGAAACAGCACACGCATGTGAGTGAGAACCTCAGCACTCGTGCTCCTGTGCAGCCGCCAGGGCTGAAAATACCCCGTGGATTTACATAGCGTTGCCATGTGGGTGTATGAATGCTTCTGAACATTCGCTGTGAGGAAGGCAACAGAACTGCAAACCCATTCACCCATTTCAATGTTTACGTAACTTACATAGAAGGTGTCCTGGACAAGGTCTCAAATCTTTGGTGATCTTGTCATATGATTAGAAAAAAAGAGGGAGAACAGCTATTGTCAGATTAATTCTGGCTTCCATTCAGAATGCAATGCTTCTTCTTGACATTGCACCTCTCCTGTAGGAGGAAGACCAGTCTCCCTTGAGTCAAACCAGCCGTGTGCTTTAGCGTTATGTTCAAACCAGCACCAGGCTTAGTATGTAAACTTTAGGATCTAAAGGCCTCACAGGCCTCCTGCTCAAATTATATATGGCTTCCAGATCAGGGATCAGCAGACACAATAACACCACACACTGAGGGTTCAAACCTGTAGCAGAAGATACAGTCTGACAACTTTCCACTGAGACCTCTGCAACATCCATGAGACGACAGGCACAGATATTCTCCAACATGGCTACAGGTGGAAACAGGAGGCACAGTAAGAATGGGACACACACATGTAGACATGTAATTGGCATAAACAGACTTTCTTGTGTGGAACACTGGTCAAGTCAGAGCACCAGAGGACTTTATTATCTGGTGTTCATCCAGAATATTTTCAAGGATCTGCAACATCAAGACTGAATTTTAATTAATTTATTTAAATGTCATGGTATAACATAATACATATAATTCTGACTGACTGTGCATCCAGACAGCCAGTCAACTGTTTCCTAGGTATTTGGGGAGGCTGTGTGCGTCATTGTTCTTTGATGCTACTGTAAAGATTGAAAGTTAAAGGCCACTATGTTCTTAGTCCCTTCTCAAATTGAGCCTGTAAAATATGGGAGAGAGAGAGAGAGAGAGAGAGAGAGCAAGTGACAAAGTGGGAGAATGTGACAGCT
Source organism: Conger conger (assembly GCF_963514075.1). Taxonomy (NCBI): domain Eukaryota; kingdom Metazoa; phylum Chordata; class Actinopteri; order Anguilliformes; family Congridae; genus Conger; species Conger conger. The sequence goes on from NC_083765.1 coordinate 16,835,851, forward strand.
GGAGAATCAAGATGTGTATTCTGTATTCAGCAAGATCATGGTTTTTTGTTCTTTCCCAAAAAAGCAAACTTATGCAGCTCGGACTGAGTGCTGAATCCACACCCACCCTCACATCCAGAAAGTAATAACATACAGTGAGGTGTCAATGAGTCAACATTTCCGACACATCTCTTATTTCCATATTTCTTCGGTTTCTGTTTGATTGTTGCAACTTCTAAAATCACTTAACCAATGAAGACAACCCATTCCACTGTATTACCATCATTATTTTTCCAATAGCCCGTAGTAATTTTTCCAATAAGCCAATAAGCCCCCCCCCCCCAGGCTTGCTCAGAGATGGACAGGTACATTATCGAAGGTATCCCAGCTAATGAAATTGGTCGCATTCAGTCGAGTGTTGGTATGTGAATTTCAGCATGGATGGCTGTGTAACTGTGCCCTTATAACAGCCTGTTTGCACTGTCTCCCACCAGTAGCTGAACAGGACGGTCATTAGAACAGACCTTGTGAAGACATGGCTCTTCTGTTGCTAAGGGAGGCCCGGGCCTTATTATTCCGCACAGCACCCACGGAGCAGCACCCCGAGCGCTGATTAGGGATTCAGGAAGAGCGCCTGGGACATTCCAGAGCTTCCTCCTGTAATCTCTTCATCTCAGAGCCATCGCAAAGGATGCCATATCGAGACGATGCAGGGGGATGATATTTCTGTCTTGCTGTCACACATTTATCAAAATAATCTATTCTTTCAACTTTTTGGACAGTCAGAAAGCAGTTTAGAATACCGAGAAGTGTGAGGACACTCCCCCTGTCCTCTCTCTCCGTAAAAAAAAAAGAGAATTTTATGAAAGCATAGGCATTTTTATGGAGTCCATCCTTTAGGGAGATGAATTTGGGCCCATGCTCTCATCCACTCTTTGACATTGTACTCCGCCGCACAGAGCACTCAAGAGGACAAGCTGCAGCACCGCAACGTATTATAGACTGCTCACTCCAACTCACTTAAAGGCACCGAAACAAATTGGATGATCACTGAAAGTAAGTTTAAGCTTCACAGCAGCCTCCTGCGGCCCACTTTACTTTGACGAGATTACGAGCGAGTCACGGCTGACCTTCACGCAGCGGCGGCCCTTCTCTTCCCGCCACACACGGCAGCCCAGCTGAGCGGAGCAGGTCTTATTAATTGGAAATGGATTCATCAGAAGTTGGCTGGAGACAGAGGAGAGGAGAGATTCCATTCTTTGGCCGAGTGTATTAAGAAGTAAGTGGTGATTGAAATTTTTACAGCAACACTGTTCCTCCCCTTTAGTCCGTTGTTCGAGATCTCGCCAAAATAAAGTTTTAAAGCACAGGCTAACAATGGAGGATAAAGGTACAATAAAAGAGAGTACTAATGTCAAAAGGTCTGTTTTTTAAAAACAGAATCTGATGTATTTTATATGTTTTATTGCCTTATAAAAGAAAAAGAAGATTCAGAATGAAGTTGCATTATTTGTTTTGTTTGGTATCCTTGCACACGGTAATAAAATCATATGGGCACGTGCAACAAATGATCAAATTATGGCTTGCTGTATTTCTAGGCAGAAGCCAATCCTCTATTTATAGCTAACCTGCCATAAACCAGCAAACACTGCACCGGCTCAAATAACAGAGACCTTTTGATGTTAGTACTGTCTTCCATCAATCAGTTACTCTCATAGTTAGTTTGTGCTTTAAACTATTACTTTCAGTGAGGTCCTGAAAATGAATGTGAGTGACCTGGGGACAACAGGGATTAACAGTAATGATATTAATGGTCATCAGGGTCAGCTGATGTTGCTAGTACTCACACTATGTAAAAACGATAGTTATACCAAATATCCCTTTAAAGGGGAAATCATTCCTCTAAACATGGAAAGCACCTTATTATTAAAAAACTTAACAGCTTGTTAAACTGTAATGCAAATGCAGTCGGAATAATAACCAATATTGACAAGGATCAATGTTGGGAACCACTGCATTACAGTACTACAATATATTTTCATTGTATTGGGCCACTGGATCTCAACTAGGAAGCCTTGATGCCAATATGGAGATGTGTCCCTTTAGAGAAGTCTTCTGCATGTTTTCACTGGCTGCTTGGGTCCAAGTACCATTGGAAATATGTCTGACCAGTCTTTTGACCCCATCATCTTTGAAAACTCAATGATTTCTTGCTGTCAACTGAGAGTACAATACCACCAATGTATTTGCTTAGTGAAATGTTCAGCTAATTCAGATTCCTCAGCCATGTCATGCTTTTTCAAGGAGAGAGAGGGCAGAAGCCACATAATGGTGGCTTAGATGGAATGTTATAAGGAAAAGTAAAAGTCCCCCACAGACAAATTGAAGCGAGATCAGGCTGAGCTTCACTATAATGGCCATTTAATTGGAATCTGTGGCTTGCCTGAATGGCTCTTGTTCGGCGCTAAAACGGGAGTGTTTAAATCACTCTTTGGCTCTTGCCTTTGCTCTTCTCTATGTCTCTTCTCTGTACATGTGCATGCCATTGTGAAGAGTCCATTAATTCCATGGAAGTGATTGTGAAGAGGAACAAGTCCTCTGAGTTTTATGGGGGAAAATTGTGGCTATCCAGAACCTGGCGTAGAGGCCCCTACACTGGCCCAGCAGGCAGGGAGAGCTGCCTCAGGGTCCCAGCCCGAGTTCTTTCCTGGGAACACTTACAAGACTTCTGGTAAAAAGAAGAAGTCTGATTCGGTTTGTTATCTCTCCTCCCGAGGATTCGTGAAGGGGTACAAGGCAGGCCGATTGAGTTTGATTGTGTCGAAGAGTTGTTTTTCCAGCTCTCTCTCCTTGTGCAGCTGATCGAGACACAGAGTGGAAATCCGGGCAGCTCAGGAATGTGCGCAGAGATTCGTTTGGGAAGAGAAGGACCAGAGGGCTGAGCAATTGGAATCAAAGTGCTGGCTGAGGGAGGAGTGGGGAAGGGGTCTCTCATTTGGGAGTGATCATTAGAAAGGTTTGAGGTGGGGAGGGAAAAGCTAGTCTTTTAGTGCGTCACTCAATAAGGTATAGAGGATGGTCAGACACAGAGACTGCAGTGCGAGTACTGTATGTGTTTGTGTATGTGTCATTAAAACCCAATACAGGATGCAGAGTGCTCTTTCAGCCTTCAAGGGAAAAACAAATCATTAAGAGGCGATAAAGTGGCCAGAGAAAGCATTCTTTTCTTATGGTAAATGGTAAATGGTAAATGGTTGGCATTTATATAGCGCCTTTATCCAAAGTGCTGTACAATTGATGCTTCTCATTCACCCATTCATACACACACTCACACACCGACGGCGATTGGCAGCCATGCAAGGCAGCTCGTCAGGAGCATTTGGGGGTTAGGTGTCTTGCTCAGGGACACTTCGACACAGCCCACAACCCTCCGACTGCCAGACGACTGCTCTTACCGCCTGAGCCATGTCGCCCCTTATGTCTCTATTGCTGCTGATAGAGACCTGGTAAGGTGCAAATAATGTTTCCATCCCTCTGGCTACAAAACGAAAGGAAAGGCAAAACTAAGAGTCACATTGGCATTTAGTGGAACATTAATATATGCATCAATTGGCAAAGGCATGGGGGCAACTAGGATGGTTTGTTCCTCATGGTTCATGATTGTCCATAATGGCCAGTCCACAGTGCAGTTGTGGCACTGTTCATAGACATAAAGATTTTTCGGAGCTATTTGTAATTGTAATTTTTAAGTCTCCCCCGGTTGTTTCTCTGCACTGAGCTGCAAATATGGAGGACATGATGGTGACAGACCAGGATTCGCCCACTCTCTCCCTGAGGACCCCACCCCCTGCCCTCGAGATGGATGCTTCAGGCCTCATTTCAGCTCAGAAGAATACACTGAATACATGTTATGCAGAAGTGCCAGGAACAGATACTGCGTAGCACTGAGTATCGAGCCAGCCAACTGTGAGGGGGCTGCAGATGAGGGAGGCCAAACCCCCAAAGAAGAGCACAGCACTCCAATAAATCCTGAATAATCACCCATGCATGATGCTCCTTTCATAAGACCTGTTGCCTCTGTTCCCAAAGTCATATATTACAGCCTAGAAGTACAGGATCTGTGGAAATCTAAAATTTAGAAGTCCCATATGTTTTGTATGTTTTACAGGTTAGTCAATATGAAAATCCCATTTTTTTAAGTATTCTTATGCAGGTTGATGAAAGCCAAATAAGAAGAGTGAAAGAGGCATTCAAAAACTCAACAAGTTGATCAGAAGGAAACACCATGCCGAGGAAATATAATTTGTACATTGCCAAGTCACATTATGAAGTCAAAAGATACTATTGGCTTGTCGGTGCTGCAGTGCCTGTCCAAGAACAATGCTTAGTCAGCAATAAGAGGTGGAAGAACTAGTATGAGATTTACAGTCATGTGAACAGGAACAAAGACCAACACAAAAGAGTTCATAGAGTTTATATTTCTCCCCATTACAATTCATCCCATCTCTACAGAGACACAGCAACAATGGTCAATGGTACATAATTTAGTCTGATTTTTATATCACCGGTGTGGCATGAACAAGGACAATGATACTGGCTCAATGATACTGACCAGCCTGCTGTATTATAATGGCAATGCAGTTCAATCGTCGGTTTTAGCAAACTTGCTGAACATTCATGAAATGCAATGCCTCATTGCTCTGAAAAGATAACTTACTTCCCACATACCTTAGGAAATGACTGGGTATAATGTCATGTAATTTAATATAATGTATAGAAATATATGCATATAAGCCACATAATAGCTCAGATCAATTTTAAGCGAATAACCATAAACATTTTGATGATGCCTTGCTGAGTGTTGGCAAGAAGGGTGCATTATTATCCCATCAGAGCCTAGAGCTGAGCTAAGCTGAATGCACTGGATAAACAGTAGACATACTGTATATTTCTCAAACCATATGCTCAACTTTAGTTATTTAGCAGCATCATTCAATAACCAATATTAAAATTATTTGAAGTGTATTGACGCATGATCCCTCACAAAACATCATTGACCATTATAGAATTAGAATTTTTCAACTTTATCCAAAATACAATTCTAAAACAATTCAGAAATTCATTGGTGAGGTGGTCCCAGGTGAAAAAATGAAATTATATTTCCAGGTGCTAATGATAAGTAAATTTAAAAAGTACTGTTTTGAACCTTGAGTTGTTGTAAAGCAGTACGTAATGTGTACTTAAATTGTAATTAGTGCACTTGATTGTACTAAATTTAGACATTTAAGTATATTCCTCTGCACTTAATCTTAATACAATTCAAATAAACTTCTATTTAATATATTGTAATTAATCTCTAACTTCACAGTAAACATATTGTTTAAACCCTCCTGCCTGCATATTTTATATGTGCTTAATTGAGGAGAAAGTATGCAGACACTAAGCCTTAAATATACTTTAAATATGTTTAAAGCTCATTGTCTGGATACTTGATGTATGATTAATTATATATAAAGTATGCAGACAATACACTTGAAATATACTTAAAGCATATTGTCTGCATACTTTATGTATGAGTTGCACTTAATTATATAAATTATACAAAGTATGCAGACAATGAGCTTTAAATATATTAAAATGTATTTGCATTGCTTGTACAGATTCATTTAAATATATTCCAAGTTTATTTTAAATGTATTAACATTAAGTTCCAAATAAATATGTTTGAATGTTCTCTATTACAACTTAATGCCATCTCAATTAGTACAATCAAGCGCACTAATTTAGTACTACTTTTGTAGATCTCAAATCAAATCTTTTAAAAACTACATTTTAAGCATACTTTAAATAAGTACAAAGGGTATGAGTATACTTGAAACATACTTTCCAAACTTAAATTATATTGGCAACAACATTTTTGTTCATCATTACGTGACTTCAAAAAGCGGCATCTCATCTCATCTCAAACCCCATATGGCTTCCAATAATGTGCTGCCACATCAAAGTGCTTGAACAAACCCAATGCTGGGTAGTCCAAGCAGACACCTAATCCATGGTATACTTCCATTTCATTTGTGAGACTATGTCTCCAAAGAGCCTGGAAAAAAAATTGCAACTTGTCCTTTTGTCTGTGTCTTGGCAACGGAGATTCCCACTACACCCTCCTAATGAGCAGGATTATACCCTCTATTCTCCCTCTGTGAACAGGCCAGGCATTATCAGTCAAACTGAATTTGAAGCAAATACAAACAATTTCTCTATTATTAAACATTAAAAATTACATCTGCTGCAAGGCGGTCATGGCTTGCTTGGTCCTCTTATTGCGCTCTGTTATTAATTATTATCTAAGGTACACAAATGGGAAATATGCTTGAGACTCAGAAGTATGTATTGTTCCATATTCTGTCTAATCTATGGTATTAGCATTATAGAACAATGGAAATGCAATATTATTTTGGGTCTTATATTAACAAATTACTTGCAGATATCCCAAAATAATCCATATTCCATGCCAAATACTTCCAAATACTTCCATGCCAAGATCAGCTCAGCTCCACATTCCATTGGCCTTGTCTTTTCACACAGCTCACATGCAGCGTTTCTGCAGAGATGTTTCTGCAGGATATATGTGAACCCAACCACAACTTATAAAACCCAACAAATAATCAATATTGCTATGTACAACATCTATCAACATTTTCAATAAAATAAAGGGAAACGGAATTCCTTTCAAAATAGGCTTCAGTTTGCCTTCTAGTCTCAGAGGTTAAGGCAATGAACACATACTCACTTCAAAGCTCTTTTTTTCCTGGCTTAGCCTTATATTCTAAATAGCAAATAAAATCATGTTACTGTTCTCCTCAACAAAAAGACATGGATATATCATCCCGCCTCCCCACACAATCCACCCGCCTACCTTTCCCCACCATGGCTGGATGGCGAGCTGAGGAACTTTGCCTTCACAGCCCATATAACAAGCTGATCAGAGTCAAGTTGGGAAGATTACATTCATAATCATCTTTCAGCCACTTGTGAGATTTAATGTTATTGGATTTTGTGACTCTCGTTTTTTAATCAAGTGCAATCTGAAAAGGAGATCTGGGTAAGTGTGCGCCCTGTTAATTGGGGCCTTCCCTACTGGCTCAATCGTGCCATGGCTAAGATACGCTCCAGCTGCAGTAAATAAGTTCATTCTGGCTGAATGCTCCATAGGTCCAATTAGCTCAGTTTTTAACAGATTCAGAAACTGCTTGGGACTTGCTTGATCTGATTATTGTGGATTGTTCGGATTCTCTCTCTCTCTCTCTCTCCCTCTCTCTCTCTCTCTCTCTCCCTCTCACTCACTCTCTTACCCACTCTCTTGCTCTCTCTCTCTTCCTCTCTCTCAGTCATTTTATTCATAAATTAGTATTCCACTGACGTATGAGGTGTCAATGCAAAAATGTAATCTCTTGTAATTCTGTAAACTGTTCCACTGCAGTCAGAAGATGTCATCCACTACGAAACCTTTCTTAATAAAATGTGACATGTCCAAGCTCTGCGTTCATAATTGTTTATATGGTCAATTTTACAATGGAAATATTAAAATGTATAGGTCAGCATGGATCATAAAATAATGTAATTATATTATATTGACTACAGGAGAGATGTATATAATGATCTGTGAAGAGGAGAAAACAATGGCAGCACATAAAAGTAAAACACATTTAAAATAACAGCTATATTTGAGTTCCTGACAGGCCTCTAACAGAATCTGAATCTGTGTCTTGGCTATGGTTGTACACCCAATGATAGCAAATGAGGTGATGTTTCCCACAATGGAGAAAAATTATGCTTCTGTCGCTCTGGTGCATTTCCAATATAGTTAAAAGCACGTCCTGTGCTTACTTTTATTTTTATTTAGCCTTGTATGTCCTTGTGTATCAGCTTTAAATAATATAATGATGTGACTCATTTCAGGCAACCTAGCTGTGTATAAATCTTTGTATATAAATGCACCATGGGGAATGTGCAAGAAAGGAATTCAGAATCAAACATAAATCACTTAAGACTGTGTGTGTTTGCATGAGTGCGTGCATGTGTATACGTCTGTGTGAAATATTTAATTTTCGATTGACTTTTTTATTGGACTTACTGTATACAAATGTGCCCCATTTGCAACAATATGTAATACCAACTGTCCATTCTGTCCCTGGAAATTGAAGTTATGTTATTACTGTAGCTGTTATTTCATCCAAATACTGTCTGCTGTAATCATCTGATCATTCAAACCTAATTTGTGTAGCCAAAAGTGTAATGTCAATGGAAACAGAACTAAAGTACAACTACTATGGAAGGTGCAAGGGGGGGTAAACGAACAGTTGTATCTAAGTTTGAGCAGCACAAAAATCTTATAAAAAAGAGTCTTTCGGTGAGGCATTTACTCAGCTTTATAGTGTAGGAACAATATTCTCCCTGAAGCTATAAAATCCTTTTATTATAATTCAAATATGGTGTCAGAATAGCATAGCACAGTTGCACGCATCTGAGTCAGATGGTTCATCTGAGGAATGAGTGGGCACATTCAATACCACAAAAGAGCCCTGGCAAGAGACACACCAGACTGAGCCACGACACGGCCTAGTCAAATTCAACATTTCAGAGAAATGTAAAATAAGTGAATAAAAACACTCACACTTAGCAATCAGCAGCACTTCCAGCTACAGCAGCTCTGTGGTTCATGTAGGGTTCATCATAATATTTTAGCTTCTACCCCAGTGAGGTTTTCATGTCTGTATGAAGAAGTTGTATCACATCTGATTCAGGCCTGTACAAAACGGCAAACATAAATGATGGGTACGTGTTTTAGAGAAAGGCATGTTCAAAAACAAATAAAAACTTACAACCCTACAACCAAATCATACAACTTAACAATCGTAACTTTTCAATATTAGTCATTAATAATGAATAAGTGAATAAATTAATTTGTGGGGAATGTTCATTCACTGTTCAGTCAGAGGTTTCTGTTATAGTGTTGATGTGACACTCTCTATCAGCTCCTACACATGTTTTTAAATCTGCTGTGTATCCCTCAAAAACAATAAAACAACTTGAAAATATCCAATCTGAGTGTACAGTAGTTACTGCTTTCAGAATGCTATGATAATAGTGGTACAACCACAGTCATCAGTGTATGGATGGCCTGCCATGACAGCATATCAAAATAGGGACACTACTTTTGGAGAAACTGTCTTTCAAAGGAGATGTTTTTTGAAAGTCCAGACCCCCTGGGTTTATCACAATGGCTCTGGATGTATCTGACCAAGTTACATTGAGACCCTTGAAAGGTGTTTGGATTTATATACAAATCATATATAACTTATGCATTGGTTTTCAGTAGAGCTGTCAGTCAATCAAAAAAACAATCCCATTTCATTAATCAATCAGTCCAGTTTTGGATATTACTGCAGTTTTTAGCAATGTAATGTATACCAAAGGCAACATTGAATTTTCTTGCTCAGAAGACAATAATTTGTTTATAGAAAATTGTGATGAAAAACCTTTTTTTATACTTATCCAGCAATGAATAATATTTGTTTAGCTCTTAGACCATATATTGGAGATGTTATATTGCTCAGATATGAAAACCTTTAATTACAGATATTTGTTGATATTGGCCCCACAAATTGCATTTAAATCACATTAACTTAGGGGTTTTCCCCATTACCACAATACATCACTGAGGCAGCAGTGTAGTCAGTCACACTTTACAATAAGGTTAATGAATTGGCATTCATTAATATGGTTAACATTAATTAATAATGGACAAATACATTCATTAAGTATGAAATTAACTTTACATTAGCTAATGCATTTGTTAACTACTAACAATCATATTTGTTACATGACATAAACCATAGGATGAACTAATAATGTGTTAACTATGAACAAATATCTTAACTGACTTTTCCTTTCCAATATGAATTGGCAATAACTAATGTTGTTTTTAATATGAATTAATTATGTACAAATACATTAACAGAGATGTACAGAATACCTTCTCAGTAGTCGTTTGTAAACAGCAACATTAGTTATTGCCAATTCATGGAACCTTATTGCAAAGTGTGATTATATAATCAAACGAAACAGGTTTCCAGTACCATTTATTTAAATATTCAGTATATTTGAAGAATAATTTATAAATCAGCATGCACATTATGATTATTTTTTATTTCAAGTCAAAGTTATCCAGAAATTATTTCAAAGTGTTTAGATTCCAGGACCCTAGCTGCTTATAATACAATTGATATTTTCTCTTACAATTTTGACATGTTCAGAGGGAAGTAGAGAATAAAATGAACTGTGCTTTTCAAACACATCTCTGAAAATAAAATCACTGGAGCAAACCGAACGTTTCTCTCATTTGGGTAATAGAAAAGTGACAGTAAAGTGGCTGGAATCTTTTTAAATAAGCATAAATTATCACTGAGGGATGTCTCCGCTACATGTCCACCAAATATCTATTCAAATTAATGTAAATAACATGCATTTCAAGTCAAACATAAATGATTTATGTCAGGATTGTATGGCTGTTGTCTGGTCTCCCTCACCACCCCTCCTCCCTCCTCAGCTCCTCTCAAAGTGTACCACCTACAGGCACATTGTATTGGAGAAGGAGGGGGACTGAGAGAGGGATAAGGCCGGTAGGGGGATTAAGTGGGATTCAAACCCTTCTCATTGTTGTCGCATGGCAACAATTGTTATCCATTGCTCTACCATGCCACCACATGGCTCATGATACAAACCTCTATAAAAATCTCTATGTACAAATGCAATGAGATGCAACGAGACACATAAAACATTTATTGGCTATTCATTCTTCGTGTCATCAAGGTACCTGAACCAATAGCTCTGAGTCTGATAATAAATTGAACTCCACCCATTCAATCGCCACATAGGAATAGATGGAAATGATTTAAGTTGATATTGCAATTCATTTGATTGCTCTAATTTTGCTGATGCTTAATACACACCACAATAACGCCATTCAATGTAGTTTGAAGCCATTTACAGATTTACCTTTACAGTCACTTTAAAATATTAAAATACTTACTGACTGTATACTTACAGTAAATTGAAGATAGCTTCCATTAAGCATGGTGCTATGAATATCTATATAAATACCATAGCTTACTGAATCAGGGTCATACAAGAACATACTATTATTTTCACTGTGATCATGTGAATAGAAATATAAAATGTATCAAATGTAAATGTAGAATGAAAATCTCATATTTCTCCATCCATCCATCCATCCATCCATCCATTATCTTAACCCGCTTATCCTGAACAGGGTCGCAGGGGGGCTGGAGCCTATCCCAGCATACATTGGGCGAAAGGCAGGAATACATCCTGGACAGGTCGCCAGTCCATCGCAGGGCACACGCACCATTCACTCACACACTCATACCTATGGGCAATTTAGACTCTCCAATCAGCCTAACCTGCATGTCTTTGGACTGTGGGAGGAAACCCACGCAGACACGGGGAGAACATGCAAACTCCACACAGAGAGGCCCCGGCCGACAGGGATTCAAACCCAGGACCTCCTTGCTGTGAGGCGGCAGTGCTACCCACTGCACCATCCGTGCCGCCCATATTTCTCCAGTGGAAGTAAAAAAAGATAAAATTAGGCTGAAACCGGAGCCATCTGATCAACAGCTAATTTGCAATGGAACAGTACATGTTACATAACTGATGAGTCAGAGGACGAGGGCTTGTGATTCATCAGCACTGCATCCAGTACGGATTGTCTCACCCTTGGCTGGCATCTGCAGCTCCTGTGGAGATTTCCTTTTGACAGACGACAGGTACTGTCGCAGTGAGCAATTCAGCTTTCTTATTTATTATTTGAGTCCGCTAAATCCCAAGGACAGCACTCAATTCAAAAGTGCTATTCTTAGAGCAAACATCCCTTCTGCCAGAATTTTACGTAAGAGATCGAAAACTCCCACAATTTCAATGTGCTTATAAATAGTATTTCATTTAAATTGTGATTTTAGCAAATTAAGTCTTAAATCATGCTCAGTTTTAAATGCATGGTTTCAGGCTGGATGAAGTGGGCTTGGGTGGGGAGAGAGATAGTGTGGGTGGGGCATCTTAATGTCCTGCATAATTAATGGTCTTTGAGCAGACAATACAACGTCATGCCCTTACAGTCAGCCTATTCATCAATGTCAGAAATCCATTTTAGGGTACCCAAAAGAATAGGATTTTTTTTTATTCATCTTCAAGGAGAGTACATGTTATTTTAACTAACCATAAGAACCTTTTAACAATTCCTAGCATCTCTCCGGGTTCCCAGATGGACTGACAGATGACCCCGCAGGGAAGGTGGGCATGGGTTCTAATGGAGAATCCCCCTCCTAAAAGGCTGTGTCAGCCATGACAGCCAGGAGGAGGCAGGCCATCAGGCAATGGCCCCTGGTGAGCCATAGCAATGAGGGCAGGGCTGCCGATCAATGCTTCCCCTCCCATTCCCTGAAAACATGGCTGGAGTTTCAGGGTTGCATCTTCTTTGTTTGTAAGAATGCTATAGAGGTTCAGGGGGACAAAATACTTTGGTGAATCACAGGTGTTTATTTAGATTCTTTGATCTATTTGCTCCAACTGGGGGTTTTAGTGAGCAGGTACTGGAATCATAGTTTAGTTATTGTTTGCTGGCATTTTGGTGACAAAAAAAAAAGATCACACTGCTAGCATGCATACTGCATGCCCTGCCTGTAATTACACTGTTCACGGTGCCCATACTATAGACCACACTGCAGTTTCTTAACCTTTATTGTCCGGTAACATGTATTAAGAATATCACCTGAGAACCATAACATTCAAATGATGTCCCAGAAACATATTTCTAATGGGTTTCATTCAATTCACTTTCATTCATTGTATTTATATTATAGAACATCAGGATAAACACTGGGTCTTATGTCGGAAATACATAATTTATTTATATAATGAATAAATACCCTCTAGGTGACATATTCCTTACTTTTCCTAGTTGTCTAGTCACTATGAAATAACTGATATTTCATTAAAATCATTTTAACAAAGCCACATCAAACCAAATATGTTTTATTTCCTGTTCAGTGCATTTAAATTTGAACATGAATAAGTCAGGAAACAGTTTCCAATTGTATGCAAATAAATCCAACAAATTCAGCAATAGAAACTATCTCTCAGCAGGAACAAAGTAGAAATAAATGTTTTCTGACAAAAAGCTATTTTGGAAAATGTCCTTACACCATATATTGAAGGGAGCTCTTCCAAATTTTCATTAGCCACCACCAAAATAAGTTAAACAGGAACTCTCATCAAATTGTATAAGTGTCTATTTCTGATTTTGTATCAAATTAAATTAAAGGAAAGTCATTCCACACACTCTAAACATGAAAAGTTATTGGAAGAATTTGCCACTCTGGCGGAAACCATCCAGGAACCCTTCTCTTAGGAACCTTCTGGAAAGGTTACTTTTTTACATTTTCAGGGGGTGAAAGGTGCCTGGAGGAATCTGTTATGTCCCTTTAATGATAATAATGATATTATTATTATTATTATTATTATTATTATTATTATTATTATTATTATTATTATATACATCCCAGAAACCGACACATCCCTGAAATAACAACTTAATTCAAGAACGTTTTTCAAGCAACCCAAGGATGCTTAGGAGAACCCTTTTTAAAGTGGGGGTCAATTTTGAACTTACAAAGGTTCAAATATGAACTGGTGACAGAGGAAGGATTCTTAAATTAACTTTAAGGCTCATTAAGGAACCTATAGCGTTCTTTTTAACCTTAATTTTTAGAGTGAACCTTAATTTTCTTTTTATTTATTTTTTCAAAAATTAACTGTGAACTTAATAGATAACAGATAACATACAACTGTATCAGCTTTGTCATTACTTCACATGTCACTATACATGTGAATATGCAAGGTTAGATATGAATTACATTGTCTTTCTTAATAAGCATCTAATTTGACAAATGTTCGTATAACCAACCATTTTACAAATGTATGCTACCCGCATACTCAGATTCAAATTAAAAGAAACAAAAACTGGAAAAGAAAAGCTGGTATCAGAAGAAAAATAAATACTTGTTTAAAATAAAAACAGATTGTACATTTCATATGGGCCTTCTTAACGCTACTTCCTTCCTAAGTTGTACCTTAAGCTGTACCTTAAAGTTTCAGCGTGTTTCCCGAAACGCTCTTAGCTAAGTATACCTTCTGTACATTGCACTTTCGTAAGGTTGTTCGGGAGCACACTTAGCTATACCTTATTGATGTTGTCAGCTCACTCCGCTAGTGGCCACCACTGTTCCGACCGCAAGCCTCTGAAATCAGCTGTTGAACGTAGCTACATCTCAATCTGTTAAGCAATATGTACACTAATAATTCTACAGTTGTAGTTGGCTAATAATGTTACTTAAATAGCACATTAATGGGAGTGTTTTCATGCAAATAATAAAATTGTACATTACGAAGGATGCATGTTGCACTTTATTGAACATGTTGCCTAATTGCCTTTTAAATTATATTTATAAATTTACGATTTCCCACTCTCTCTGTGGGCTAGAGCAATGTATAACCATAGTTCTTTTTTCTTTTGTCGGACACCGTAGTCCTAAAAAATGGAAAATAATGTTTCTTTATTCAGCAGCACTTCCTCTAACAATATCTCCATTTCGTTCGCTGTGAAGCTGTGGGACTGCTTTTTTCTTTGTTTGTTTTTTTCGCCATAGTTTATGCTGTTTTCGTGTTGCTGCGTTTTGCTTGTTGATGCGCTTTTATTGAAAACTAATCTGAGAAAATAGTGAATTACACCAGTAATGTGATGGTGCTCCTGGCAAATCAACCGTGATTTAGCCAGAAGCCACCTTGACAACGATATGAAAATAATGTAAATAACACATGGCATGCCAAAGAAGGCGTATTACCAGATGGCATAGTGGGATGAGATGTGATAGGCTACCACAATCTGAGGTGCCGTGTTCTGGCACCTATTTGGCGAAAATGATATATACGGTTGGAAAATTCAGTTTGTAAGTTTTTCATTCTATTAATAAGTTCCCACCAGTCATGATAACACTACTTTCACTCATAACGCAGTCAAGCTGTAGCTGCATGGAGTGAATAATCGATCATAGTCGTAGAGTCGTAGATTGGCCTAGTAACATCGCACGTAGAAGCTATGCCTTAAGCAACCTCCTAAGGAATAGTTCAGGAAACACACGTAGAAAAGTAAACAACTTTAGTGAGATATACCTTACGAGTCTTCATAACACTTAGAGACATCGTTATCGGGAAACACGGCCCTGATGTGTAGGAAGCAGGTTCACATTTCACTTACAGCACAAATAACTTAGTCCAGCTCTTTCAAGTTACTTCTTAAAGGGCATTTGTTGGCACTTTGGATTGATATCAAATAAGGTTTGAATGTGATGCAATAATGTTGTATTATATTGAATTACTAATGGTTTACAGTAAAACAACTAAAAAAGTACTGGTACAACAATCAATGGCCATATGGTCAGACCATTCACTGCTGAGGTTTCCAATATTCGGCAGACTCATTTAATCACTTCTCATTAACTTGATTCTAAAGCTCCTTCTTCCAGCCACTGATTGGAAAACAGTTTGCTTGGGGCTAAACCTAAAATGTTGAAACATCAAAATACAAATTCTACTCAGAATATGTGTGACTGTTAAATCAATGCTAATAAATATACTCAGTAAGCACTTTATTAGGTATTTATTAGGCTTATTTTTTAAAACTCTAGAGACTGTTGTGCATGAAAAACCAAGGAGATCAGCAGTTTCTGAGATACTCAAACCACCCTGTCTGCCACCAAAAGTCACTTAGATAACTTGTCTTCACCATTATAACATTTGGTCTGAAAAACAGCTGAACGACTTGATCATGTCAAACAGGTCATTCAGCCCAGCAATGCTCACCTTTTTCTACCCCTAAGAGTACCTACTGCCTAGTTTGCCTAAAAACGAAATAGTATCTAACACCGTATAAAGCCTGGTCTTGAAAACCTGCAGTGTTTCTGCCTCCACTACATGCACTGGCAAACTATTCAACACATTGACCACTCGCTGTGTGAAAAAATACTTCCTAATATCTGTGTGGAATTTCTCCTTTTGTGCACTCTCCTTTTGCTAACTGAACTCACCCTGAAGAATTGCCTATAATTCACTTCGTTAATCCCTTCAATCAATTTAAAAGCCTCAATCAAATCCCCCCAATTCTCATTTTACTTAGCTTAAAGAGATGAAGCATCTTAAGTCTTCCCTCGTAACTCTTATCTTTTATACATGGAATCAATCAGGTTGCCCTTCTCTGAACCTTTTCCAGTGCCTCTATATCTTATTTATACTGTGGTCCCCAGAACTGCATACAATACTCCAATTGTGGTCTGGCATCCTGTTGGGCTTTTTTACTGCTACCGTGCATTGACTAGAACCTCAAATGCTTTGGTCAACTATTACCCCCAAGTCTTTTTCAACTTGGGCACTATCCAATTTTGTACCACCCATAAAGTAATCTTACCTTATATTTATATTTGTGTAGAACTTAATATTTAGTTGTATTGAATTTAATGTGTCATTGTAATTAGAGGTTTCATATCTGAGCAATATAATAGGTCCAATATATTGCCTTTTAAGAAAATAATTCATTACTGCTAAAAAACACTTTTTCATCACAGTTTTCAATAAAAGAAATGTATTGTCTTCTGAGCAAGACAATTTTGTCATTTACAAATTACATTGCTAAAAAGAACTGCAGGAAACACTGACAGCAATATCCAAATGTGGACTGATTAATCAAATGGGAACATTTTAATTAGAAATTAACTTATTTCCATTGTCTGATATATATGACTAGGTCTACCTAATATAGTGGTTACTGGGTGTATATATACAGTAACAGGGAAATGACACATGCATCCAATGCAGAGAAAGTATGCTGTGGGTGTGTCAAAGTAAACTGGACTGAATGTAACTGCAGCTAATTAACTGAACAGAAATAAACCTCAATCTCAATATTCACAGATTCGTAGAATGGTGCCAGTATCATATTTGCAAATATAAACTAGCACTGAATTTAGCACGGGGCTGTTCTTGCCAAAGCAAACATGATAATGAAATGTTTTGACAAAGCTTCCTTGCATAGTTCCTTCATATTCGAATTTAGATTCACACACTTGTATTTGGTAATGAAAATTAGCTATCTGTTCGCATGGTTGTTGACATAATGCTAATGAATATTTGTAATTATGTATGCAGAAGTATGTAAGAGAAAGCTATCATGTTTATTTGTGAGATAATTGCAATTATTTAATGAGAAAGACCCCAGACCCCAGACACTGTTTTTCACTTTCAAAAGTTAATGTTCCACTTGAAAATGTGTTAATTTGTTAATATTTTTAGAGTCAATCAACAAACAACTCCTACACACTGCTCTTCAACAAATCAACTCTTTTTTTACAGTTACTGACTAATTTTTGAACCCACAGACTTTCATGATGAAAAAGTTATACATTAAAGCCAAATATCGGAAACCACTCTGCTGCAATTGTTCCATATCAGTTCAAATTTCTCAACTCTTGTAGCCTCATGAGGGAGAGGTTAAAAAGGCTCTGTCAATGTCGCCCTTGGTTTTACAGAGCTTTGGAATCTCTGCTAAACATTGTCAATAAGCAAATGGGGGAATTTTACCAATAACAAGATAATTAAATGAATGAGGAATGAACTCATGACTCATGAGTATTCACTGCTGAATACCAAAGACACATAAAAATCTACTTCACTATTTCCCAGTGGGGACAGCCATGTTATCAGTCTTACCTGGGGACATGGTGTGCATGCCTGCATGCCCGTTTATTCATGTGTACATATGTAAAACCTTACATTTAATTAATGCACCTGGATTTACATCTGTATTTAATATCTTTTGTATTGTTTGTCAGCCCCTCCCCTCGCATATATGCATAGGTTCCTGATTCTAATTTTGCATCTGCCAGTTCTGATTAATCTAACCAGTGCAATAACAAGCCATTTTGCATACGTGAGAGTTTCCTGCACACAAAATCAAATTACAAACGACTAAGAAGGGGGCACATGGTCGAGGGAATCAGCATGATGTGATAACCCATTACAGCCCAACATGTTTAATCTAAGTCACAACCAATTCCCATTTGCATATACTTTGTTTGGTCTGATCTCACCTGTGGCCACCCATTTCTTACAATTCACTGGCATGATGCTCTGTACCATAGGTGATCAATTATTCAATCATGTAATTATCCCATCAATGATGATTAGTCCGGTAACATCGTTGGTGTCACACTTGTGACACATTCAGTACTGAAAGAGAGCCAGGATGGAAGTAATTTGAATGTTTTCATTGAGAATAGGATTTTGTATATAATATCTGATGTTGAACACAGTAGAAGCAAACATCATTAAAGGGATTTAGACTAGGCGCAACATAGGATTGTGGCTTTCATTTCCAAATGATGCATTTGAGTTTCAGCTGTACAAATACATCTCAGCTGCTAAAGGATCTACATTGATCGATAATTATTGAGTATGTGTAGGATCTTTTACACAAACTCAACAATTCTGCATCAATACAGATGCTTGTCAGTTTGAGAAATGGCAATGGACACACACTTACACTTCAACTTCACAGAGCAATGCCAAGGTATATTTTAGCTCAGCTTTCATTTATCTCAAATGAGCCATTACTATTCTGTATGTCCAGGATCAGTGACATAATGAAAAAAACGAAACACAATGAAAGGGGTTGAGTTGCCATTGGCTGTTTTACACAGCGGCCACAAGAAGAAAAGTCAATAATTCAGTCATGAAAAATAAAATCAATCTGATTTAGAAATGACATTAAACATCATGCCCATTTGAAAGAAAAAGAAACAACCACTTAATTTTAATAAGAGTTTATTTGAGTGGCACTAGCAGACCTTATTCATGAGTTTCACACAAGAAAACCTTTGGATACTACCATCTAACATTCATGTCTTAAGCTAAAATAAGAATATATCACAGATATTAATAGTTTGGTAGCATTGATAAACTTCATTTTTGATAAATAAAGTATGGTAAGCATGATATAATGGAGACCGGGATTCTTCACAATTATTGCAATACAACATATTCTTCGATAGTATGGTACAATGCTTCAATAATAGAATTTATTTGGTTATAGTATGTATATACACCAACAATATTATAACCTTGTGTGGAATGTTGCCAGACTGGCCGCTGGTGTTTTTCTTGTCTCATTATATGAACATTTATGAATATTGACTAAACGTCAACAATATATTTAATGATGTATACTGCAGTTATCAATTATGTATTAAACATTTTTAACAGTAATGTATGCTGCAGGGTGAGCCGCTTTTCTTTCATACACTGGTGCATTTTATATTAGTGGTCATCAAGTCAAGATTAATATGGACAGCGCATTTGGAGTAGAATAAAAAAACTCTGCTTTATGTATAGTATGTATAGCTTGTATTGGAAGATCATAGCACAAGCTGAGCAACTATTATTTGTTCTTTGTGACTAACCAGAACACCACAACAAAAATGCTTCTTGAATGAAAGCAAATGGGGACAGCTGCCATTTTGATGCATATAAGAACCTGGTAAGACACTCATTCAATATGGACTCAATATATCTGCCACAAAAAGACTGAAGTTCAATGTGGGTGAAAAAACATTTCCAATGAGAGCCAATTAGACTAATGGCCTTATTGGGAAATTTGAGTCCAGGTCCAAATCTCTTTCTGAAATATTTACTGCCAGCTAGCGCAGGCATTGGTCAGGAAGGTGAGGGACAGACTTGGGTGTGAGGGTGCTGAGTTTGCAGAAACACATGTCTGCAGGTGTCACAGAGCAGCATTCTGCCAATGCATCACCTGGGCATGCTGGGATATTAAACAGCCCCTGCTTCCACAATTATCATATCACATTTGCACTTTTTTTCTGTTCTACATCTTAATACACATAAGGTAAAATAAAAAGTATTCTCTACTTCAGCCCAATTTGAACTATAGTTACTGTAAATGGAGCTTTTGGGGCTTCTTGTAGACCAACACGGCAAAAGAAAAACCACAGTAAAGATAAGAAATCCTCAGAGAGGATTATAGGGGATACTTACTAAACCAGTTCACCCCAAGCTGAAACCTGCCCTCTGGTTCTTTCCATTAACCACTGGTAGGCTTGCCTCCAGCTCAGGCTTTTCCTATAGCTTGCCACGGAATAGCATTTTTTCTAAAATGTCATGGAAAGTTCAGTCAATCAAACCCATCTCCTTATGTGAAGCAAATGAACATACGAACATACGTAAATAAAAAAAAGAAATACAGAACTCAAATGGTACCGTTCCCCGTGAAGGATCCCATGCAGTTTGATTCTGTGGCCCCAGAATGTCTATTGACCCGCCAGATCGATGCGATTTTTGTCCCCCAGAATCATTTAAAGTGTGGTTAATTCAATTACTGCAGCGGTCAGGTAGAGTAGCGCGATCCATGATGAAGCACAGGGTCATTTACAGCACAATTGCAGGTCTTTCTGTGGGTAATGTGCATGAAGCTGGTCGGTCAGCCGGAGCTGGCCTGGGTTAAAGAGATGACAGCATGCCATTGCCCTTGCAGCTTGGCTCTGGCTCCATTCAGCTGTGCCAGGCCCCAGTGGCAGGAGCCAGGCTCAGACCTTCCTGACACGCATGGAGAGGGATTGAGCAGCTCCACTGAGAGCTGACACTGAGGGGGCAGAAAGAGTGCCATAGCATGAGTGCTTGCTTTACCTTTAGATTAATCACCACTCCGGCTGGGTCTCAGGCCAGGTCTCAGTGCACTTACCATGCCTGTCTCAGCACATTCAGCTGCACCACATGGGGAAAAATATTTTGCAATATTGTGCAAATGTGAAAATTGTTCATTATTAACAAAGTAGCCAGTATCCTTTGTATGTGTCCTTTAAATAGCTTTTTGCTCTTTTCGTGATTGCTTCTCTATTGTAACACCATTTGTATTGCGGAAACAGAACGAGAGAGAGAGAAAATTCCTGCAGATCTATTGTGTCAATAGTGAAACTGGAGTCGAGTGGACTCTTTGAACATTCTCAAGGTAAGCTCTGTGAGTATGCCCTTTGATGTATGATTCACACAGATGGCTGGTGAACCACTTTGCTACCAGTTCACTTCACTAGTTTCAAGCCTTCTTTTGTTCTAGGGGTTTCAACCCTGACTTCATAACTTTGAGATAAACCAAAGAAACATTATTAGTTCTCTTTAGACATGAGACTTGGCAGAAGTTTTAAATGCCCCAATACAAATAGTCATTTGTATCAGTGGTTCCTCTAAACTTCCAATGAACATGAATCAGTTAGTAAACAGCTATGCGGACAACATCAATGTAACATTTGCTGGTTAGCTGTATGTCTCATGTCGTTGTAATGTTATTGCAATGTTAATTTCCAACACCTTGCAGTGTGTAGGGTGGCTTACAGAAGTCTCCCAATGGAAGACTGTGTTAGCCATTTCACTACCCACATTCTGCATCACAGTAGCCGTCTAAGGCGTTGTCTTTGGCTCTGTCTCTGGCCCCTGTGCCGCCTTCAAAGGCTATACTAGCCAGAACAACGTTCGCGTCTACCAAGGTAGAAAGGGACCGGTATAGAGCCACACTACTGGCAGACATTTTCCATCTCAAATATATAATCATTAGCATAGAGGAAAGGTTAAAATATCATAATAGTCATAAAATCAAAATAACATTAAATGAACCCTGTTCCAGTAGTACACTGTAAGTGTACATGGGTCCATTTATTGCAGGATTTGTCAGAAAACATTTCTTTAATAGTAGTTACATATTGTTGTTTACCTGCTGTTGCTGTGTCCTTAAACAGCAGAAAAAAACTACACAAACCTACACAAGTATCAATTATATAAGACCTAAATAATAATAAAGTAATAAGTGCTTACTCTGTAAAATAGTCTGGTATGCTAGTTGGTATATTATGAAATTAATGTTGAAAGTATTGATGATCAATAGACAGAACAATATCACAGAGAGCAAATTGATGTGAATTATATTGAATGCATTAACAGTAGTTTTGTCTGCAGGCATATAACCCTGTAGCTTCAGAATGGCAAAAGCTCAGAAGGGCTGAATTTTGCATATGTCGGTAAAAGTAAGATTTCTCTGGAGGACTAGGTTGTTTGTAGAACTAGGCTAATTAAAACAACTCTTGCTCTTGAGTTGGAAAACTATAGGCAGGAGGAGGAGCATTTTTTGGATGATGCTATGTTAAACTCACTGAGGTGATATCCCATGACACTGATTAGAAAGGGTAGGGAATTAGTGTCCAGGCAAAATTCCCAGCCTGGCCATCCAATCATCCTTGTGTCTAATTGCTTATTACGTCATTGCCTCTCAATTAGTACTGATGAGTCTTCTGTTCCTTAGGGCTTCAGCACAGTACCCATGTGCATGCATATTGTTGATGTTGGAGAAACATTCGTTTGACACCCTCTAAGCATACCACAATAAACGAAGATCTAGTGTCGTAGTATTAGGATCCCGCTCTTGTAATTTGTGTGAGTAGTCCATGCCTGTTTGGATTTAATTTGCCATTCTGTCTAACTGAAGTAACACTATATTTTTCAGTAATATTTCTGTTCAGTATACAATTTATTAACAATTAAAAATGCAATTATATTCATTGATGCAATGTACCAGGGATGACTAAGGATGTGTAGAGCCTAATCTCGTATTTACGCATATTCAATCCGAGGGAGTGTCAGGACACAGCCCCACCTCCAAATAAGTCCAAATGACAGAGACAGCACCTTTTAAACTGCAGTAACAAGTGTCACATATTAGACCTTCTTGAAAACTCACTAACTGAAGGAACATAAAAGAGAAAAAAACAAAACAGCAATTAAAACCCTTGGAGGGAGAATCCGTTCAATAGTCGTAAATACTGCAGGATGAGAGAAGAGGGTATAGAAGTAAGTGTTCCATTGTTAGGCCACTCTGTGTATTTAATTAATAGGCCTGCTAAGAGCCATTAACTGTGCTTGTAATGGGCATTGTGTTTTTCTTTGCTCAGATTGGTGACTACGCACAGTTGTTGCATTTAGAACTTACATAGAGTTTATTATGATCTGATAGCATTCACGCTCTCAGAATTGCATTGGAAATGGTCCCAAAAGTAATATAAAAATGACAACGCTGTGCTGGTAAAAGTGCTATTACTCTGACAAAGACATGTGTTACATGACCGCTTCCTCATAAATACAATATTAATAATTCAACATCTGTGGGAATAGAGGAAGGGCTATTTATTCGTTCAGTGAGGAAAAGCTTTACGGTAAAAAAAAACAGAAAAAAACAACACTAACAGAAATAAAAGGCTGCCATAATTAAAATATATATATAATTATTCTCACAGTGCAAATCCATCAGAAAGTTGAGAAAATGGGAGATGTGTGTGGGCATGGGTACTCTCCTTCCTTTTGCAATAAAGACAACTCTTAAATATTTTCTCTGTCAGCTGTGTGCTGCATCATTTACTTTAGCACCAACCCAACAGCCCAAAGCAGCCTCATTTTTCTCTATCATCTTTAGCCATGAATGATCGTGCTGCCAGGATGTAGAGTAGCAGAGCACCCAACAGCCCAAAACGTCCCCGAACGCCTTGCTGTTGAAGCAAGCAGTGGCCTGACCACAGGGCCCCAAGTCAGCTGCACCGACAATGTGCAGAGGGTTACTTTCCCTGTATACGGGCCCTGTGTTCAGTGAAATAAAAAAGTAGTAGTATCTCAAAAGGTGATATATTGTGAAGCATTTTACTGGAAGAGGTGAGAATTCATGCAGCAAGGTATAAGAGTTTATTACGAACACAAACTCATCACAGTTTTGACAGATAACCTGTAGCCATTGTTTCCATAGCAGTAAAAAGGCTATTTATCTCATGCATCAGGTCATTACAATCTCCCTCTCATAGGTTGTTGCTGAAGGATACCCCACTGTTTCCAGTGAGCAGTGGCTGCTGAATTGATTGGGGAGCCTTTCTCTTTGTGCAGACAGCCCCTCGCTCACACTGTACTTTCTCCAAGGGCTGCGACAGAGAGGCACTGTCAGGCAGCCTTTTCAAATCGATAATATAATTCCAACTCCAGAAAAAATCAAAGACACTGTCTCCTGCAGCAAGTTTGTCTGTAAACAATGTTATCCCGCCCCCATTTTTTAAAACTGGTGCTTATTTTCTCTTTTTTTGCTTGTTTTCTTAACCTTTTGGCAGCATTTGTTATTGATTCATTGGTCCAATGTCTTTTTAAATGAATGGTCTATGGCCTTTTAGGCCACAGGAAATGATGCCAAATTTTGACTCCCAGCATCCATTTATAAAATAAATGGACCACCCAGCACTCTAAGTATTGACAAACAAAGCTGTGGTTCATAAGTGCATAAGTTCAAAGTGCATTAAACCCAGCCAATATTGCGCGACTAAACAAATAGACACGTTAATTGACTTTCCAAACCATAGATTTAAGAAAAATGCAAAGGATAGGAAACATAACCCAGGAGAGCATTAAGGAAGCCAGTGTTTGTTTCATACCACACCCATTTAGTTGCATTTTCTTAATGCAGTTACTCCTCATCGAGAATGAATTTCTCCTGCGGCTGTGTTATACCAACCCACTAATGCCATTTTACCACCAAAATAATGCACATCTTCACCTTTGACCCTATCGAGCCATTATACCGGCTGCTCTTTTGTTATGGGATGACTTCATGAGCAATTTGGAGCTATGAAGTACTTTTCCTGGTGCCAGTGGTTTCAAATGTTTATCAGGTTAGGATTTTGTAATGGATCTGTGGTTGGCTAGCTTACGACTCTCCCAGGAGTTGTAGGTGCACAAAGGAATCTTTGGAGGTTCGTTGGAATGTAGAGATGTTTTTTTTGGTTGGTAATGGGTTGTGGGTTCTATAGCCTCCATCTTTTCCTGCCACCAGCGTAATCAGAGGGTATTTATAGGGGGTGACTTGTTTGCAATGCCTAGTCCCAGGCCATAAATGATGCACGTACTTATAGTGTTCCAGGCCCAGGAAACTAAGTTCACACCACAGGGACTCCTCTGAAATGACTAACAATTATTTAATATCAGACCTTGTGGATGCACTTCCATTTTAAATCAGCCCATGCAAGTTCACAGTAAGTGCTGTGATGATGTTAGCAAAATGCATTTCACTCAGATTGTCCATTGTTTTCTTTTCTTATTGACAGCACATTAATGTAAAAACATGAAAACAATGGTCCATTTGACACACAACCTGAAGGAAAGATACTGAGGAAGGAGTAAGTTTCTCCAGTCTGGTCTCTCTAAGCATACCTTTCTCATGAGGAGACACCAGCTGCAACAGGTCAGCACTTTGCACACTATCAAACAACCAATGAATCACACTCAGCAATTATCATCAAGATTGACAAGGACATGGATGCATCATGGAGGGGGAAAAGGGTGATTAGATCTTGGGCTGCACTAGCAGAAGCCCAATGAGACCTATAGTGCGCTCAAGGAGAGCTGTTCTCTTAGATTCAGAAATAACTATTTCAATTTAATCTTACAAAATACCACAGAAGGTGCTTCCTATTAAAATAGAAAATTTCCATACATACTATTATGCATGGTCTGTGTGTGGTATCAGTCAATGTACCTGAGGTAAACATGCAAATGAATGCATTTAGACACCGCACATGCACACACAGAGACACGTTTTTGTTCAGAAATAGTGGACACACTCTCAGCATATATGGGCTGGTGTTTATTCTCCTGGGTATTTCCAGACTCACAGCGTCACTGCAGTCAAGCAGGTGAAATCCTTTGTCCACTACTCACAATTCATCAACACACCTCTTCATTTTACATCTCCAAAAGGCTCAAGACATGCAACAGGCTACTGTGGGTGGGAATTAACAGGGCATTGCTGTAAATTAGTACATATGCTCAGTCAACCTACCCTGTATAAATAAAGGTTGAATAAAAAAAAATAATAATCATGCTTGCAGCATACAACTACAGGTTGTTTCTATCTACTGAAATAGAACCATAAATCGCAGCCGTTTACCTTCTATCTTTATAGAAGGTCTCAAAAGATAAATAACAGTTAGAGATATGATGGAAGGCCTTTTTGTCAGTACCTAAAGCACAATGTAAGTCAATATATATCCATGATTGACTGTAGCATCTTGAGTACACATGTAGGCATGAAGTCTATTCATGTACTGCTATGGAAGTGCACGTGTACACAGATTTTTTTCTCATCCATATACATTTCCCTTGCAATGCCACCTGGTCATCTGACTCATCCTGAGCAGAGAGTGCTCAAGTGATGAAAGCACCAGCCTTCACTACCAAATTAATCGTTTAGGAACAGGTTATTTTATATTATGAAATGCTATGAATGATATTTAAACTGGCTGACTTCACTTGACCATGAAAAGTAACGGCATTTGTTCCCTTCTTTTACAGTAAGTTATTAAGGCTATGTTGCACACAGACAGCTGCTTTGACAGAGCTGGCCATTCATGGAAATGTTAATCATGGATTATCAAACCAGTGAAGGTTGACACAGTTGAAATACTGCTGAGGACAATACAGAATTAGTTGAGGCACATTTCCAAAGCATTCTCAAAGTCATTGGATGTATAATTCTTAAAAATGTTATCCTGCTGTCAAGCAACAACGGTATGCAAAGTAATTCAGTCCTTGGTACCAGGGACAGTTCATAAAAAATAACTTGTAGAGAGACTATAAAATGACACAGAACTATAACAGCAGTCATGTCATAGCAACAGGACCTCCTCTGGTTGCTCACTACCTTTTACATTTAAACTCTGCCCACACGTTCCCACCCACATCCCAACCACTAAGCAGCTCCTCTCCCCAGTCCACATTTGCATCCCACGCAACAACATCCTGCTATTTGCAACAACCTT
Organism: Conger conger; assembly: GCF_963514075.1. Classification (NCBI taxonomy): domain Eukaryota; kingdom Metazoa; phylum Chordata; class Actinopteri; order Anguilliformes; family Congridae; genus Conger; species Conger conger. Next base: position 16,862,919 of record NC_083765.1, read on the forward strand.
TTTTTTTTCTGAAGGGAAACACTGACCCATATACAATAGGCAGAGCTGAGAAAATACAAACAGCTTTTCGAACATATATCATGGAGCGCGTGCTGGAAGATGAATATTTTATCCAGAGATTTATAAGGAGAGGTGAGGAGATGTCCCTTTAATGGGTTTAGTAATGCAGACGCAGAGCTCCATCCATCACGACCGAGTGTCCGCGTGACAGTCCCCCTCCTGCAGGGTGTCGCGGCGCACCTCTGACATTCTCCAGAATGGTCCGTGTTTAACCCGAGCCCAGGCAGCGGGCCTATCAGCAGCCATTTTAATTACTGCCCTGCATCATCTCCCTCGTTATCGGTGGAGCGATTTCCTCCCTCTGCGCACCGCCCGCTACCTTCTCTACCAAGACTTGCCACTCCCATTGCCCCTCTCCTCCTTCTCACTCTCTCTTCCTTTGTTAGCACATCTCTGTTTTCAGCGATTAAGTATTGACTCTTCAACCTCATCAATTGCACTGACGCTGTACTGAAAGAGCCAGTCACCATGCCCCTCAGAATCCCAGAACACCTCTGCCTTTGCAATCCCATTGCACCTCTTCATCACTGGTTTAGAATGGCCATATTATTTTTATAATTGCTGCTATCATGCTTGGATTGTGTAATGTTACTTAAGCAGTGGAGACAGACCTCACAAAGAAACTTAAATCACTTCTACCATGTAAGTGATAGAGATAAAAACGCAGCTCTAAATGCTGGTCATAGGTAGATTTTTCTTATATTCACTGTTCCCCAGGATGGAAATGAGTTCTACACAAGGTCTCTTATTGAAGTGACAGAGCTGGCAGTGAATATCAAAGAAACAATTCATACCAATTCATCTTTTTTATGGGTAACAATACTGGTCAGACCTGAAAAAAACAAAGCAAACGGAGAGGCAGAGAATGAAAATGTAGAAATCACAGAGATCATAATAGTAGGCTGCTTTTGATACAAGTGGTTTGACAGTGTAGGAGGCAGAATGATAAAGCCTTTATGTTGAGCCATCCCTGAGCCAGATTGAGTGAAACTACAGCTTACATCATGCTGAATGAATTACACTCACTTTATTAGGTACACCTTACGCTCATTAATTCAAATATATAATCAGCCAATCATTTGGCAGTACTTCAATACATAAAGGCATGCAGACCTGCTCAAGAGGTTCAGCTGTTATTCACACCAAACATCAGATTGGGGAAGAAATGTGATCTAAGTGACTTGGAATGATTGTTGATGCCAGAAGTGTTGGTGGTTTCTCAGAAACTGCTCATTTTCATGCACAACAGTTTACAGAGAATGGCACGAAAGACAGAAGACATCCAGAGGGCGGAATTTCTGTGGGCGAAAACATCTTAATGAGAGAGGTCAGGGAATGGCCAGACTGGTTCAAGCTGACAGGAAGGCAACAGAAACTCTAAAGACCATATGTTACAACAGTGGTACTCAGAAGAACATGTCTGAACACACGTCAAATCTTGAAGTGCTTGAATTGTAGCAGCAGAAGACCAATAAGTTTGAAAGATACAGTACGTACAATAAATACCTAATGAAGTTGCCACCAAGTAATTAGCATAGCAACTTTAGATTGGCATCTGCCTTACCTACCAACTTCAGCATTTTCTTTTTCAATTGTGTTTTTGTATTTTGAAGTGGAGCCAATTTTAGCTGATGAACATGGACAAGCTAATAGCTGCAAACATGAGCTGAGATAATCAGCCCTAAATTAGTACCAACAAATAAGCAAAACAGCAGACAAAAGCTTTCAAAAATGTAATGGAGGGTCTGAGAACACATTTAGACAGTGTTTAAATGTGGAACAAAAAACAATATTTAAGTTTGCTTCTGCAGGGCCTGAGGGCGAGGAGGTTCATTTTCTAGTCTGCTATTAAATCTGTCAGTTCATGAACCAACCTCTGTCGTAGAATAGTCTTATAGGGGGGGGAAAGGCAGTCTCCTGCTTTAGACCAGTCTGAAATAGTTACATGCAATGGGTCCCTGGGAGGAGATGCACCAGAAGAGAGGGATTTGTCAGAATTGGGATGAATTGGTTTGGGCGCATTGCCCCAGAAGCACACTCACAGATAGCTGTGATACTGATCTATAATTAACACTGTGATTCAAAAAGAAGAAAAATCACTGGCACAATGGAGCCAGTCTCTGAGCCCTTCAGCCATCATTCAGAAAGATCACTGGAATAGCAAATCAGTGTTTACGCTTCTCCACCAGTATCCCAGCAGGGCATGATAAAAAATTGAAATATTGAGCCAGATTTTGCTTTGCCAATAGGCATCAATGTACAGGGACACAGGTTTCTTTAATGAAGCCAATGCAAAAGGAAATTACTGAGGGTGGGAAATTATTGAGACTGATGAGGTCTAGCCCAACTGGGCAGCCACTAACTGCAGTTTCTTAGAGGGCTATCAAGTGGTTCAAATAGACACCAAGAAAAATTTTGTTCAGAGAAATTTTGAGTGTTGTAAACAGCAAGAGGTATTTTTTTTCTTCCTTCTGGACCTAAAATTACACACCGGTGCAGTCTAATTTTAAACCACAGCTGGACCTCAACCATTAAGCCATGACGACAACTTTTTTCCCCTACCAGCATAGGGCCGGAGAAGACTGGACACTTGGTATAAAATAACAAGACAGTAGCAAACAGGCTCCCTTGGATCAGTGTAAACCCATCATGCAGAATATGGACTAAAATTATATGTATGTGTGCATGTGCAGGGGATGTGGATGACTGTAAATAATGTAGAAATGCAGGAGATATTGTATGCGCACTGAAAAGTTATGAGATGGTATAAGGGTATGATGGAATTATATGGAAATGTATGCTCAAATAAGTGCTTGGAATAGAGATGGGCCACACCTTGGGCTGCTATGGCAACGTGGCGTTGTACAAAGCATCTCATTACTATCATTAGTTTTTCGGGGGTATCTTGGTGGTACACACCTATTATCGTCCAGGCCTTATTTGGGGACACAATCGTGTGGGGTGGAAAGCCTGTGCAGAATTGTATTTAAGGGAAATCCAAAGCGTCATTCTGGGAGATAATGCTTAACAGTCCTCCTGGCACCATAGTCTAAGCCATACGGAATCACGTGGCTATGTACTGGGCTCATAACCTTGTTCATGTTTGTTTGCTGTAGTATGTTATCCGATGTTTAGCTATTGGTATTAAATGTGCTCATACTTGCTCTTACCGACTTAACCTATGACTATTCTTTGTTAATAAACCACAATTTTTCACATAATCTCTTCCTTTTACAGCTTTGTAGAAGAAACCTTTCCTTTCTTTTTTCTTTAAAAACACAATATCCTAAAATATCTGGTATGCATAATGGAGTAAGATAAATTTGGATTTCCTTCATGTAATACGGTCTTAATTCTTTGTTAAAGCTTGGGGATCTTCACAGTTTGGTGATCCAGATATAAAAACTTGTTAGTATTAAAAAATATTCCTTACAATTTTGCATGCCCTCCAATGAAAGTTAACAGCACGAATGTGAGGCTACCAGAAAGGGGGAAAATAAGGTGAGAGGGTTAGAGTTGACATGATGTCACTGACAAAGAGACTGCAAAGCCCAACTAATAAAAGGGCAATGCATTACCCCCTTTTTTTGAGCATGCAGGAGTTGTGAGAGCATTTCATGGGTAATTGCACATCAAAGTAAATAGTATTTCTAACCTTAAGCTGTGTAATATTTTACTGGTGTGTGAATGATATGACACAGCATTCTCTATGCCAAGGCACAAAGAGAGACACATTATGCTGTCTGCAGTTCCACCGTTAGTTTAGTCATTTCACCATTAGTGTTATTAGAGTAATGCGTAATCTTATGACTTATTCATACATAGATAATTTGTTTTGATTGAAAACATACTGTACATAGATCGATACATACATACATACATACATACTGTATCTGTGTGCCTTTATGTTCCAATGTTATATGTTTCTTAATGCTGCATATGCATTAATGACTGCTATTGATTATTAGCAGATGACTCAGCAGAAGGCCAGCTCTTGTGATGTATTCCAGAATGCACCTGTATGTTCCGTGGAGAATTTCAAGGAATCCTGCTGGGCTTTACCTCTGCCTTGATGTTGCTGTCCTGAATACATTACCATAGTAATAAAATGATCTCTCATTGCAGAAACGCTTTTATATGCCTGGCTTGAACTTGTTTACATCAACGGTTGAAAGAAATTAAGACATACACCATCTATCAAAATGTAATCCAAAGTTTCTGTCACCATTTCTTTTAAACGAGTACATTATTATTATTATTATTATTATTATTATTATTATTATTATTATTATTCCTCCACAGGTGTGCTGGGGCCTGTTCCACAAAGCAGAGTTACTAGTATACATAAGCTTTCAAATCAGAAGAGGTGATGATCAGCGGTTTTGATGGTAAATTCAAGATTTAATGGCAGTTGTAACCCTTAATTAATTGCCTGTATGATATTCCCATCTTCCTCTCACTCTCCATGCTATGTCTTATCTTTGAGAATGATGCAGTAAGAGCCGTGGCGGCACGTGGCTGCAGTAATGGACCTTGATGCAAGCAGTTTGATGCAGTTTCACACAGAGGACCGGAGTTCGTTTCCCGATCCACACACGTGGAGCGGCATAATTGGCTCGCAGCTCTGAGGGCGGGGGGAGGGACTCAGCAGGGGCTGTAGGATCGGCGCATATGGCAGTGCCCTATTCACCTCGGAGTCACGGTCACAGGGTCTGAGACGATGCGGCTTGGAGAAGGCCTTCTTGGAGAAGAACCGCAAGATCTTTCTGTGCCACCAAGGGAAGGGAGTCGTGGGCTAACATGGCTAACTGGATTAGATAGGGTAAACTTGGCTAGCAAATTTGGATAAAATGCTAAAAATCTTTAAAAAATGTATTAAAAAAAAATAAAGATAATGATGGAGTAGGCAGAGACAGGCAAAGTGTTGTTTACACTTTAAAGCAGCATTAAAAGTACAACAAAAAAAAAGATAAAGTGGGCTGTTGGTCAGCACAAAGCTTTTATGGAACTGTTTCAGACTGTAAGTTTGCGACCATACAGTATTTGACATTTCAGCTATAACGGCTGCTCAAGCAAATTTTGAGCGCACAAACGAGTCAATGGATTAATTTTCCTCACTATACAGCAACTACTTGTTTGTCCACCATTCAGACATTCTTGGATAGATTTATATGAAATATGATGCATACCTTGTGTAGTCAGATAACCATATTCCGCTTTGTAGCTACTGGCCACTCTTCATCTGTCTAAACATTGCGTCCTGTGCACACAGGCATGGTGTGGAGATGTGAGAATCCAGCTGATTGGCTCAAAGGAGCTCAGTGCTGACTTTAAATTCCCCACATGTAGTTATGATAAGGAATATGCCTTTGAAATGTGTGGATCAAATGATACATGTATTAATGATGTCTGCTGAAAACTGGCTGGCTGCATACCAGAGACATACAGCCGGATGCATGTCTGTGTCATCATTGTAGCATTACCAAATGTACAGCATAGGGAATTGTACATGCTCTGCGAAAAGAACCAACTGCAACGGTGATGTTTCCCTCAAATGTTGTTCAGTTCATTTGTATTTGTGTTGCCATTTTTACAGAGACTGTCCCAAAGGTGCTTAAAAACCAGGAAACACCGAGTCTAAGCCACCTAAAAATAAAAAACAAAAGAAATCCCCTGTGGGCAGAAATCACAGGAAGAACCTGAGGAGAGAGGGGGAGCCCATCCTCTGCTGGTTGGCCCGGTGTTACAGCTTGCTTGTCACATGGCATACCATATCCTTGGACTTAGCTTCTTCTTGCCCGATAACATTGCTGCAAGCAATAATTGTTTTAAATTACTGAATGGATTTACATTAACATGTTAACATTGAACAAAGGAGCAGTGAATTAAGTGTCAAAATATTGCACTTAACTTAAAGTACCTTTCCAGTTAAGAGTTCATTACAGTATCGGAATTATTGGAACATATCTACAAATGCAATGCAATATTGGAAAAATAATCCGATAGTCCACCATTAAAATGTGAATTAGTTGGAATGTGCAGCCTCGTCTGATAGCATTTTCCATTGACCCCAGAGGCATGAGCATTTTATCACCCTCTTTATGAATTTTCAATGTATATTTAAAAAGGAGAATATTGCTGGGGTCAATGTTTGGCTGCTCTCCCTCCTGCTGCGGCTGGTCAAAACAGTCTCGCCATTCGAACCACCGATGAATTAAGACACATGCACTGCTTGCACTCTGAATACAAAAAGCAATCAGAAAATGTGATCAGCTGGATATGTAATACAAAGATGCAGGTCTGAAAGGCTAATTTGTATGCCATTAGCTCTAAAAGCCAATGGTATTCAAGTACATATATTTATAGAATTAAATGAGCAAATAAATAAATAAGACGCACCATTACCCAGCCTGTACAGATCAAAATATAGAAGATAATGATGCATCTAATAAAGATATTGATGACATAATGGTTGTCTGGTGGTCACCCACTGGAGAAAACCTTCCGATAAGACAAATCAACCATAAGTGCTAATAGTTGTGATGTAGATTTTATTTCATATCCCATGCTCATGAGGAAAGACAGTCTTAGAAACTTGAGTATGAAAGACATAATACATAAATGGACAGGTGCCCTGATAGTGCTATAAACGTTATGGTCACTTTGAAAGGTTTGTGTTGCATAATAGAATGTGGAAAGTCCTTTTGGAGTGGTGAACCATAAAGCAATTTATATGGGGGGTCCCAAATTTCTTAAATTATTGAAGAAAAAACGAATCTGACCACCAAGAAAATGAATGGCAACAATGTCAAGAAAATGTGCGTTAAATCCAAATTATGTTGGAATAACTAACAACATTAGCTAGGTACAGCCAATATCAATTTGTCAATTAAGATTTAAAAAGCTAGTATACCTTGCTAAATAATGTGAGTTTGCTAGCTGGCTGATGATGCTTTCTACAGTAGCTTGCAATACATCCAGGATGGCAATTGATAGGAAATAACTGTTAATATAATCAATTATCAATGATGAATTATCAGTTTGGTAAAATTTTTGTTTAAAAAAAGCAAACTACTCACTCAGTAATTGTTACACTGGCTTTGGCAATTTATTCAGAAGTAATTTATTCAGAATCCTTCTTGTCTGTCTGTGACTGCCTTGATAGAGTGCACACTCAAGATTTCATTTGCATTCAAAATCTTGGACTTGAGAATGCAACAGCATGCAAGTACTTGGCTATGCTATTCAGAGTCTGGCATAGAAATTTCATCAAATGAGAGGCACAGAATAAAACACATAACACACAGGTGTCAGGTGCATATCGAGTGGTGGAGCTTCTGATTCCTGGAGCAATGGTGCACTCCTATTATTTAATGATATAGGAAATAAATATTAGACATTATTACACAAAACATTTAAAGAACCAGTAAATGTGACATTTAATGGAGTATATTTGCTCAATAAGTGTTTTCATGTTTATGAATGAGTAGATGACCATACTAAAGTGAAGCTCAGTGGCTGTTATTTTTTGGTCCTGTGGTACACTTTCTTCCCACGAGGGTTTCCTAATGCATTCTGCAACTCACGATTGATTTTTATGAATCAGTGGTCAGTTGTGGGGTGGTGACCACATGTGGTCATTTGACCATAAAATCACACTAATCATATATTGACAGTCAAAAATGCTGATGAAGGCTGCCTGTTAAACTCATGGTTTTCAAATATTTATGAGAGTCATATCAACTAGTACTGTATATTAATGAAACTACATTTTGGTATCAAGACCAATGACCAATCTGTGTAACACACATGCTATTATATGGAATGTATTTTCATTGTATATTGTATTTCATTTTATTCATGAAATAGTCATGTTGCTGGATCTTCCTTTTGGGTTTGGTATTCCACTGGGTCACACAAAGGACTGCTGCTCACTCAGCTTGGCAGTTAACATTGAAAGAGGATTGGGTAAATTGCCCTGGTGTAGACTGGTGTCCTACTCAGGGGATATAGTAACTCGACATGAAGCTGGTTCATGGTAGAAACTGCGGGTGTAGTCTTAATGAGCTATCCCCCCCTGGTACCACAGCTAAAACAAAACCCAGATCTACATTTAGTCAGATACATTTGAAACAGCCTGGAGCTTTCGACATTCCTCCGTGGCATATAATTCACAAATACTGTGAAAATACTATGTAAGCTGATACAAATAAATTAATAATACAAAACGTTTTAGAAGTGCCTATACTTAAATATATTATGTCCGATATTAAATTCCCAGTCTAAATGCAGATAATATAACATTACATTATAGTCATTTAGCAGATGCTCTTATCCAGAGCAAAGTACAATAAAGTACAAATAAGAACCAGTTCACTGAAGACCCTAGAGGAAAGTACAGTTCCAAGTCCTAGAGTGATCATATAGATAAAACTTGAACTCTTAAAGAATAAATCAACTTTCCAAGTAGCATACCACAGTTGGGAGCTAGAAAACCCAGAATACTAAAATAATTATACACACGTGCAATTATAAACTATAGCATACACATAGCTTACACTGCTAATTATAGCAGTGAGGTAGGGAGGGAAAGGTGCAATCTGAAGAGGTGTGTTTTCAGTCTGCACTTGAAAGTGCTGAAAGACTGTGCTGTTCTGACGTCCACAGGAAGGTCGTTGCAGCACCATGGGGCCAGAACAGACGGCAGTCGTGACCAAGAAGTGCAGTTGCGACAAGGAGGAGGCACCAGGCATCCAGAGGTAGCGGATCGGAGAGGTCTGGCAGGTGTATGTGGTCTGATTAGTGTTTGGATGTATGCTGATCCCTTAACTGTCTGGTATGCAAGCACCAATGTTTTAAATTTGATGTGAGTCATAACAGGCAGTGGAGATCGGTGAGCAGGGGGTGACGTGAGACTGTCTGGGGAAGTTGAATAACAGACGCTCAAAATCACCGATACAAAACAAAAATCCTCTGGTACTGATATTGATGACTTAATCAACCTGCCAAAAAATGAGCATGTCGGCTCATCTCAGCAGTCATGTGAGACAGACGTGAGTGTGGGATGTCCTCTCTGTGTCATGTGAGACAGACATGAGTGTGGGATGTCCTCTCTGTGTCATGTGAGACAGACATGTGAGTGTGGGATGTCTTCCCTGTTGGCTGCCACCAGGAGAACAAGGTTTGTCTAAGAAGTCATTAGGATATTTTTGTCAATTAAGCCTAAAATGAGCTCACAGCTCTTTAAAAGCATGATGCTAAAGAAAAACAATTATTTTTGGTAATAATGTAAAAACACAGGTTTGTGTTTTTCAGAGTATGTGTTTTAAAACAGGTAAGGAATATGAGGATATTATAAAATTTGATGATGATTGCGTTTACTAAAACATGTTATTAGCGTCAAGATAATTACATGGTGTTAGTTATTCAGTGCCATACTGTATGGTGTAGGCCTGTTTGATGTTTTTCAGTTACACGTATTACACATCAATGCTTTATGCCCAGTAGTAGTGGATTATTTTTAAATGACTATATTGTTCAAAAGGAAAACCCACATGCACCGCCCCACAGGCCATGCAATATTGCACTCAGGAATGCCTTCTTTTATTGAAAGCAGTCACATCTTCAAAGGGGATTGCTTCATGTTAGAGAAGGATTTCCCTGCCTCTTAAAAGAGGAACGGCTTTGGAAAAATGGGTTGCCTCTCACAGTAGCACAATATGAAGGATTTCCACGGTGAGAATAGCTGGGGAAAACTTCTCTTTAATTCATAGAGCTGTTGATGGTGCGACAACATTTTCATTGCCCTGAAGAAATGAGAATTTTATTAAAGTCAGCAGGTTGCGCAATCCACACTCCATTACACTCCTGGGGGGTTTCATTCATGTAGATTACAGTTGTTCCAGGGCTAACAGAGCTCTTACAAACCTGTGTTGTTCGGATGGCAGATGATGTATTCTGAAGAAATCTAGTCAACAATTTCACTGACATGCACATCACTCATCACTCCAAAGCGACTTACAGTTGATTAGACTGAGCAGGGGACAAACCCCCCTGCAGCAATGTGGGGTTAAGGGCCAAAGAGCTGTGCCGATCTTGTCCTGGCTACGCTGGGGACTGAACCACCTACATTGCAGGTCCCAGTCATGTACCTTAACCACTATGCTACACTAGTTTTCTATCGTTCTGCTGACTCAGTTTTCACATTCACAACTTTGTTTGGGGTAAATCTGTCATCCGTCTCCCTTCCGCCCATCCATTTCCAACAAAACATCTTTTACAATGCACCTGTGAGCACATGAAAACAGCCCGGCTGTCTGCAGCACAGGGCATGCACCTCTAGTATATTACCAAGGCCTTCAGATGATGAACAGTCTCTTCATATTAGCCTATAAGTCAGACTGTGAATCAAGGAGCTCAGCTGATCAATTTTTCAGTTCACAAAGCTTTTAGATGAACCTGACATACACCATTTCAGCCTCTTTTATCTTTCAATTAATTCAATCTCAATTTATCATACATGTTATGGCACATCTCTGATGCCTTTGTTTTTCAGTATGATTTTCCCCATTTACAGTCGTCTGATGTACACTATTTATTTTCTCAAATGCACAATGTTCCCACAGCACAAAGTTGTCTCTGGAGGCACAGCTGAAGCACATGCACTCGATCCAATGCGACTCTATCACATGGTGCCCAAAGCCCGGCCCTATTCTCCACACTACAGCCACACAGATCGGCTGTACCTCTAGCTCCGGAGGACTGACTCCACGCACAGTGCTCCTGGCATAGTCTAATCAACTGTAAGTTGCTTTGGGTAAAAGCCTTAACTAAATAGCATGTAATGTAATGAATCAGAGGCACGATGAGGGCTATAGTCTTACTTTTGCTCCTGCACCACCACTCTCAGACAAATCCCAGAAGGGGCGGACTTCCCTCGTATACATCAATCATATTGTGGGTGAGAGCTCCATTTCCTCCAGCCGCAGAGCTGCGACTGGCTGTCGGGCTGTGATTGATGGGCAGGGGAGGGCCCTATCAGCGGGAGAAAGGCAGAGTGCAGCAGGGCAGGAGGCATGGCACGGCAGGGCGGGATACCGCCATGACCTCTGGCACTCACGGCCCCGCCACATGGCTTCACCTGTCTCCCGGTCTCCGGGGTTACGACAGACCGCACGCGACACCTTGCACACGCCTCAAACAGGTGGGCATTTCACACGCTATTTACTTCCCCCTCGGCACCGGGGCCAGGGGTCCGCCGCTCATCGTTAATAACGGCCCCGGCGTCTATGCTGCCGTTCTGTGGGGCCCTGGGCTCAGAGGTGCGAGGAGACAGGCCCTCCAGATGGCGGTTAGTGAGAGGACCATGCATCACGAGGGAGTCTTCACAAAGCATCTAAATCAGTCAAGGCCCTCAAAGTCATCACCAGCTGCACAAATCACACTGGTGAGAAAAAATTATCATATCGGAAGCCAATGAAAACACATGCAAAAGTTTGTGAGACAGACTTTATAGGCAACCATTCGAGTGGAGAGGAAAGGGATACTGCAAAAGATACATAGTACAGCAGATGACACAAGAAATGGTTTATGCATTAAAGTAAATAGCACTTCATCATTTATTTATTTTTTTATTATGCAGGCTCAAGGCCTTTATTTTTAGCAAAGCTCACAATATCAGTGACAGTTTGAGAGCTGGGCTCTACCTGCACTCAGGTATATGTACACACACATCGCATCCCTGTGGACTTCGTCATGCCTGCCTGTTTGCAAATCCAGAGGCTGTCTTGTTTTTGTTTTCTTCCCTTCCAGTAGTGTAGCTCACTCCAAGGCCGCTGTGGTTGCTGAACAGAACACCAGACAGCGGAAGAAAGAGCTTTATCCTAAAAACACAAAGGTAAAAAGATGCAGCTTGTGTTTGAAGAATTAAAAATACCTCAAGGAGGATGGTTCATAAATTAAGGAAGTACATAAATTAACATTATTTTAAGTGCATTTGAGAATAGAAATGATTCCTAATTGCAACAGTAACTGGGGCACTGGTTTTTAGTATGATCAACTGTAGGGCTTCTCTTAAAGGGGAAATGAAGTGCACTGCCACAGAGATTCATAAACTTCATAAACAGTGGGCTCCAGAATTATTGGCACCTTTAATAAAAATAGAGAGAAAATCTGCATAGGAAACACATGGGAAAACGGTATACTTTTATCTCAATACATCTACTCTCATGTTTCAATGTGTTTTATTTAGTAATCTCATTTTTTCTGAAAAACATAGATGCACCATTGTCACCCCAAACAATTATTGTAAATGAAATCAATTGAAACTGGCAATATAACTTTACTGAATTTAGTTCATCCCAGTCGAAAGAAAGCATAATGTGTCATGTCATCACTTCCTGTTTCATGAGTATACAAATAAGGTAACAAGAATGCAAAATTCCTTTGTCAACCATTAGCATAGGCCAAAGAACTGTCTATTCAGAAGACATGGATGGTAATTGACCATCATAAGTCAGGTCAGGTAATAGATACAAAAAGCTATATACAGTAAACAGTTGAAAATACCTTTTCAAAATTATCCCTACGGACTGTAAGGAAGATGGTGAGGAAGGCCATGAATCACAGTATCACAGATTAAGAATTGCAGAGATCTGTTGTGTCTCAAAAAAACCACATAAAAAGGCACCTCCATACCAACAAATTCTTTAGAAGGGTAGCACGAAGACAGCCCTTACTGAGCACAATAAACAAAGCCAAGCATCTTGATTTTGCCATCTCAGTCTCCAGACTCAAATCCCATGAAGAACCTATGGTCTCAACCCTGAAGGGGAGTGGGGGGTATCATAAGGATATCAGTGACTCTGAAAAGTTCTGCATGGAGGAATGGTCAAAAATCCATCCAAATGTGTTATCTAACCTTATCACAAATTATAGGAAAAGACTCATGGCTGTCACCTTTGCCTGGGTGTTTGCACAACATGTTAAACCAGGGGTGAAAATACTTTTTGGGGGAATACATTATTTATTTTATTGGTTGATTCCATTGAATCATTCCATTGAATAATTTTTTTCGTTTGTTTACAGCAAATTTATACACATTTCAAACATGATTTGCTTATATATATTACGTTTTATATATTATAATTAGTTTAATTTATTGAACATAGTTACATTTAACAATCATAATCTGTCATCCAGTACTGCGCTTCATTTTGAATTTTTTTCCAGTACTGCACTTCATGTCACCACAATTAGCACAGCTAGGCCAGAACATTTCATGAGCAATTTTAAAGCTTTCCACAATGATAAGTAGGATTCACCTGTTATTTTAGGACACCTTCAATTCCTCCCTTTCAAATAAGCTGCCAACACCATGTTCTAGAACAGCCTGTTTCTCGCTCATGCTTTGCAACAGAACAGAAGCTCCTTTTATTATGTCAGATTCCAGCTTTCCTCCTGTTATCCCCCAGATTCAATAAAGGGAACTCTTCAATCTTCAATATTTCTTTACTCACACAAAGTCAAGACAAATGCATTTCTGTACCTTTCCACAAAGCCTTCTCCACCCGACATTTCTGATAACCTGCAAGAATGTTGTGCTTATTTGAAAAACATACTTGCATTTCCCCACACTGCAGCAGTCGGCCCTCTCTGCTGCTGTCACAACTGGTGTCACTAATAATTTCTGATGCTCTATATGTATCTTTTTAGCTGGGAAGTGTTCTTCTGCTAATGCCAGGGGCCAGGAAGAGGGCTGGATTCCGGCTCATGCCAAATCAATTTCCTCTCGATCATAACTTCCAGTCCTTCCCCCCTTCATCTGTCTATTCTCTTCTCTTACCCGCCTCCTCCCTTCATCTGTCTATTCTCTTCTCTACCCCCCCCCCCCCCTCCCACTCAGCCAGTGCTCCACTTCTCCCTCCCAGTTCCGGTGAGATGCGCAGTCACACCAGCCCCCGCTCCCCCTCTGCTCTTCCTCTGCCGCCCGCGGTTATTTCCCATCTGAGGAGGAAGGCGGCCGGGACAAGTGGTAATTCGTTGCTTCCTTGGCAGGATGCACAATCCTTCTTCTGGCCAAAGTCCCCCTCCATACACACCAGCCACCCACCCACCCACCCACCCACGAGCCAGCGCACTCACACACGCACACACACACACACACACACATCCACGAGCCTGCGCACTCACACACATGCACAGAAACACACATACACACCACCCTCCCTCCCACCCACCCACCCACGAGCCTGCGCACTCACACACGCACAGAAACGCACACACACACACACAAACACTACATACATCACCCACCCACCCATCCACGAGCCTGCGCACTCACACACACACAGAAACACACACAAACACACACACACACAAACACTACACACACCACCCACTCACCCATCCACGAGCCTGCGCACTCACACACTCACACACACGCACAGACTCACCCTTAGGTCCAGGAAGGGAAGGGGGGCTTTGCTTCTCAACCCCAGAGATGAGACCAGTGTAAGGGTGCCTTTCTGTGCACTGCCATCGTGCTCCGTGCACATGCTCAAAACAGACCGGGCTCCCTCACCTCGGGGACCAACACCTCCAGCCCCATTCAGGGCGTAATTTCAGCATGGCTGCCAGCTCTGGAGAGGTTTGGTGCTGACTGCCAATGCCAATTGTGTGAATCAAATTGATTAAAAATGCACAAACTTTTATATAGATGCATTACAGAATACTGCTACTATGGGTTTCTCTACTAATGGGGTTTTTACTAATGAAGGTTAATTGTCAGAAACTGTCAGCTTAGATATCAGGAGGCCAGAAAGAAAAGATTTTGGTAAATCTAAATGTTATTTGACTATGTTATAATATATATATATATATATATATATATATATATATATATATATATATATATATCAGATGTAGCTTGATTCAGTTTCACAAGCTTTAAATCGATTAGTCTAACAATTCTGGCAAAGTTAGCCTTCCAATATGGCATTCTAACTCAATTCCCAAGAATCCTTCACCAATTATTATATCTATCTCATAGATATAATACTTTGAACAATGGACTACGGAAACTCAAGGAAAGAGAAAAATAAATATGTGCACATTATAGATAAATATCTGCTATCTAGCGACCCCTCGGGCACCCATAGATTGCAGTCAAACCGCATATGAAAGGTCTTCCTCTGACGCCACACTACACAAGCTTAGCTGTAGTCTGTCATGTGACTGAAGCAACTGGCAACAATATGTTTTTCAGAGGTGAACCATGGATGTCTGCAGTCTCCCAAATCACCAGTGGGGCTTCTGCAAAAATGGTGCAAAAACCAGTGGCCTAAATGATTAAACATGGAATGACTGAAGACTAAGCCTACTGAAGACTACTGACACTGTACCCTTGAAATGTATGTCCCAGAGAAATCCTAGGAAATCATATGATAGCACCCTCAAGTCTGTCCAGACAGAAAAGATGGATTCTAAATGCTGTTGAACAAGGTGTAAAATGCCTTATGACAGTACCATGCCATCACTGAAGACCAAGGCACACATCGTCTATGCTTTGGAAAATGTAGCCAAAAAGTAGCTTGTGCATGTGTTCTACACCATTAATTGTGAGAGACATCATGCTCTTTGTTCCCTAGTTCTAGCCATGGTGTAAATATACAGGTAGGTGAAGAGACTTTCCACATTATTACATTACATTTTATTTAGCTGACGCTTTTATCCAAAGCAACTTACAGTTGATAAGATTAAGCAGGGGACATTCCTCCTTGGAGCAATGTGGGGGTAATGGCTTTTCTCAAGGGCCCAATAGCTGTGCAGATCCTATTGTGGCTACACCAGGGATTGAACCATCAACCTTGCAGGCCCCAGTCATGTACCTTGACCACGACGCTACAGGCTGCCCATCAATGGGTTATTTTCACTGACTTGCCAAAAAGATTCCATTGCATTTCACTGAGGTTTCTTCTAGACAACCCCTGCCATCACCAAACCAAAATCATGGAGAACTTTACATTATACGATTGTGGTATGGACACACAATGCAACAATGGAAGCCAGTTTAAGCACATTGTCACAGATAATCTTGGGTTTTGGGAGCTGTGAAAATAACCCACTATGTTTATTTCTCTTCTGAATATTCTCCCCGGTGATAAACAAGCCTGCATGTGGTTAAAATATTTGTTACTGGGACATGAGCAAATTGTGAGTGGCCCTTCTGAAAGGTGTGGGCGTATGATTAATGCGTCGTACTGTATAATAAATGACTGGGATTGGTCTGCAGCTTAACCAATGGTGTTTCCAGCTCGTGTCTGACCACATCCCTGCCACAGCTCTTGTGAGATAACTAAGGGTGGTTGTGATGAATCGGGGCCATGTCGTCGAAACTCTGTCCTGCATTTCAGCACCAGGAGAAATGTTTATTTTTCTGAGTAGGACAGAGAGAGAAATGAAGCGGGCTTTAAGCCAGCCACGTAGCGCTTGATTGGGGTGGTGCCAGGGTGGCGCTGGGCCGGAGCGCAGGTCCCGGGCTCGTCCCCTCTGTCGGCTAGTCATTTGGGCTCCGTTCCGGCCTCCCCGTCAGGTCAGGGGCAGGGGCCCTCTCCTCCGCCTCTCGCCGGACTGTCCATCAGGTGTAATAATGATGGATGGAGCAATTTCCGCCGGTTGGGTTCGCTGAGAGGATAGCGCCTTCACCGCTCTCTCTCTGAGCTTTAATGACTTTTTAATGGAGCGCACTCACAAGACAGCATGGACTGCGCCGCGCAGAGAAAGAGAGAGATAGAAACGGGAGAGAGAAAACCCGCACAGGGGAGGCTAGGAGAAAGCGGAGGGTTTGTAATGGTGAAGGCTGATAAAGCACTGCCCATGTCCTTCCTCCATTCACGGCTGTAGTTTGTTTTCGGCTGTCATGTCCGCCTGCCTCCACTGCCCATTGGGGGGGGGAGAAGCGGCCCCTGCATCTCTCGCAGTCCATGATAAATCTGCTGACTTCCACATTCCTCTGCTGACATCACTGGCCAGTCCCTGCTTCCTGCATTAATGCCGTCCATTAAATTTACTAGAGCAAAAGATCCCGCGAGGGCACTCGAATCTCATTTTAAATGTGCTGTCTCTTTAGATCGCTACATAATGCAGAATAATAGCAGCCAATAACACAATTGAAAATGTAGGCCAAAGAAATAAAGAAAGTCCTCATATGTGCTCTGGATTGGCATGTTTCATTTCATACTGTGGTGGTTTGAACAAAGAAAAGGCAGATGAATTGGAGAATTCCACTTAGGGAAGAAACTTCTTCCCCATACACCCACTCTTAATTGGCACAAAATGTTTTTTTAGAGACCTTCCCCACATGCACATTCTGTTTCCCAGATCTTCCATCACACACTTCTGTCCTTTATCACCCCTGACACACACACACACACACACACACTTACACACTCCTTCTTCAACACTTCTTCCACATATGGGCATGTTCTTCTCCTGACTGCTGCCAGTCTCTGCCAGTACAGCATTTCTGCCAGTACAGGTTCTCTTTATGTAAATTGATTATTTTTATGCAGACGTGCCAAAATCTGTATGCATGCATTACCCCACAGCGGTGACATCTATGTCCTTCACATACTGTATACATTCTTTAAATTCTGCTACCCCATACAATAATAGACAGATAAGACTGCAGTTACAGGACATATACAAATATATATTTAAAATCCGGTTGGTTCATGCGCAATTCTTACTCATGTGTATTTATGGATGTGAGCGAGCATCACTCTGGGACAGGTGAGGCAAACCATTAAAATCAGGGGTTCTTAAATCTGATCCTGAGAGCCCTGGTGTGTCCTGGTTCCAAGCACAGTTGCAACCCCTGAATTATGACAAGCTGTCAATGATTCTTAATTACACACTTCTGTGTATTTGAATGTTTGCTGAAGGCTTGCTGTCTTATGTCACATTACGTCTAAAATAGATAATATGAGGAATTCTGTCCCTTATTTCATATCCCAGGATGTCTCAGCAGTCAGATCAATGAATGTAACTAACTGTAATATAGCATGATTCCTTTATAAAGTTCAAAGAGTTCATACATATTTTGTTTAACGATTAAGATTAAATCAGGAAGAAAGATTCAGAGAGATAACATACACCGGGGCAGCCCAGTGCCTTTTTTGATAAGAAGAGCCCATCTGGAGGCTGAAGAGCACAGACTGCTGCAGCCATGCAGACAGACACCAAAACAAGGCATACGGAACAAAACGGGGTAGATGCGCAGCGAAAACCTTCTGGTCAGCAATTCTCTGATCCCATTAATGCCCCCTGCCCACTTCTTCAGTGCTGAGCTCCAGACTTGTGGTCTTTTTAAGAGGGAGAGGTGCAAACGAACACCCCATTTACTGCTTTCTCTCCCCCATTTAGGTCCTCCTTATGGCCCACAAGCCCCTGGCTCAGCGCTAAATTATGAATTAAGCTGTCAGGAGACCCACTGTTTATGAGCTTAGGGGGGGTCATTTAAATTTAATTTGAAAAGGGATTTCATGAGGAGATTGTCTGTTCAGCGAAAATACACACGCACACACATATATACACGTACACACGAACCGCGGACGATAGACAGGTTCTGCTATCGAGGGTCAGTCGGGTAAATAAATGAACAACTGGAAAGGTAGACTGGTTATCCTCTACCGAGCTTCTGGTAGCACAAAATGAAGGTGTCAGCTGAGCAGAAATGTAATCTGCACTAAGGATTAACAGACAGGGGTGTGAGCCAGGAGCACAAAGTGCTCCTGGCCCAAAAGAAGACATTTGTGAGAAGCGGCAGTGGAGCTTTGAGCGAGTGCATTAGGGTTAATCACAAAGTGCAGGAAATGTGAATGTTCAGTAAGGGCCTTTAGAGAAACGCTCTTACGGTCTCGGCCCCGCCACGGCAGGGGCCACCGCTCCGCTTCACCAAATTCCCGGACTCATTTTCTGAGCCGGCACGAGTAATGACACAAAATTGACTTACCATACTTCAGAGGCAATTTGCCCATTAAAGTCAACGACTATGTTTAAGGCTTTCTGAAAGGTTTTCCGAGAGACTTGCATCCATATGTCCAGCTGAACCACTTTCAATCATAATCTAAAGCTGGATAGCTTAGGGAGATATGTAACAGAAAAGTTACTGCTACAGCAAGATCCGTCTAACTATCTAGGCTGTCCGTCATGTAATGAAATTTGAAAGTTTGCTTTTGTTTTCTGATTCCTTGAAGCTGATATATGTGGTTGGTTTAAAGGAGAACAACTTTATAAAGTATCTTTTAAAAATGAATAAATATGTATAATATATATCCATGTATCTAGCCAATCAATCATATGTTATTTAAAATCCAGAATTGTAACAGCATTTTTTACATGGGTCACTGTGTATGGAGGAGAGGCTGAGTGAACAGATGCTCTCCTACACCATCCAACCTGCCTCACTCTCACATGAACATAACCAGCCCCCCCCCCCAGTTCAGTAGAAACAAGTGAATGTTATCAATGTGTAGTTTGGAAAGCTGAGATTTGGCACTGACAGACAGGGCACTGACAGAGGACCTGGAACTGACCTGGGGTCAGGCCGCCTCTGTCACCATCCTGCTTTCTTTCACTTGTCATCACCAGATAAAAGCCCATTTCTCTAAAAGCCTTTTGGTAAAAAAAATAATAATTATGGTTTTGTGTGCAATTCTATTTGCTGTGGGATTGGAAATTGTCGTGGACATGGATTGGAGGATTTGTCCAAAGACAACATGCATGAAAGTGAAATCTATCAGTGTAAACCCACTACAACAAAACCATCAAATGACAAACTTACCTTTAAAATAAAACGTGAATTGATTAGATTTCCCCAGCATTTATTTCATACAAGAAAAAGTTTTAATTTGTAGATAACTGATGTTATTCTAAAGAGCTACAGCAATGCACCTCTGATAAGAGGGTCACATATTCTAGGATATTCACTAAAATCTGTTTTTCTGTTTTTGCCGTGTCATCAGCCCAGAAAGGTGTGCTGCAATCCAGGGTAAAGGAAGCTGAAAGAAAAAGAGAGAAGGCACTGCGGGAGCGGCCCGAGCCCAGCGCAGATCCATATCTCTCTGACTCTCTGCTGACTAATTCTCTTCTGAGGCCTCGGCACGGCAGCGGGGAGATATTGCAGCGAACATTAACAAGATAAAAGCAGCTTCACCAATAACATTCCTTCATGGCTGGTCCCTTCTCCTTCTCTCCTCCGCCCGGATTCTACCTCTTCCCTGTCAGGTCCAATTGTTCATTCTATCAACACAGAACCAGTGCACCACACATGAGCAGAAACAATTCATATATTTGTCTTTTTTGATTTATTTATTGTATGCGCTTATAATTTTAAACCAGAAAGCCGGAGCCGCGCACGCAGTGAGCGACTGATTGACAAGATCAGAAGAACACCGCCGTTAGCGTTCCGCGAGTATGCTACACGTTTGTCAATAATAGCCAGATGTGTTTTGAAGGAAAGTCGCATTCTCTTTGCAAGAAAGATTAAATAGGATGTGCTGAGACAATAATGTCAATAGTCTACAAGTCTGTGCTTGCCCAATATGAATCCCAGGAAGGTGGGAAGAGTGGCAAAACTACATTTATTTAAAAAAGGAATAATTAACCATGCAGCCTCATCATGTCATTTATTCATTACCATTAGCCATATTTGCAATATAATATGGCAGAAACATAATTGTGCTAATGCATTTTGTAATGATATGTGGTTTGGAATTATGTTCTTAATGTCATGGTCCCTTTCATGAGACTTAATGATGAATTCAGTTCGAAACCTTTTTATAACTGCTCAGAAAGAGGATTTTAAGCTTCACCTCACTGCTACTCTTTGTGAATAATGTTAGCTAAATTGCCAAAAGCTCACAGGCAGCTTCCACTGCCTTTTAATGCATATGATGTTCCTTTTTTTACTAGATGATAGTAGTATAATGCAGAAGAATGTTTTTCATTTGTGAAATATAAAACTTTTGTTCCCCTAATGTTGCTCTTCAATCACTTGATTAACAGTTGCACAATGGTAAATCACCAACGTTAGCAATTACATAATTTGGTCATCCGTTTCAATGGTCACCTCTGATAAAAGTGACTTAACAGCCAGAATGTGCTTTCTTAGGCCTAAAATAATAAAGAGAATTATGATCTGTGCCTGTATGGTCTAAGCATTTCTCTAAATTCTTAGAAAGGCACCTTTTTTCCCTGGGAGTGTCATAGTGAGCCTTTCATACCTTAGACATGACATCCAGAAGAGGATGCAAGCAGCATCAAGACTACAAAGTCATTCATTCATGAACAAAGTGTACATTAAGCCACCGAGTGACTGTGTACGAGTGACTTTAAAGATGTAAAACAGACCTGCCCTTCTCACACGCGCGGAGCTGACTGGACAACTCGACGGGCGTTTACCAAGCCTCACTGCTCGCCCTCCAAAACAACCCACCAGCAACCCTCCCCTCCCCCCACAGCCTGGCTCCAGGCCCCGTAGCTAACCTTGTTCCATCCCTCGGCAGTGTCAGTTTTCACCCACGGGAAACGAGCCCTGCCTCACGGGACACAGCCCCCCGCCCTCCGCCCTCCGCTCCGCCCGCAGTCTGTTCGCCTGACAGATCCCCGAGTGCGCACCACTGTCTGCCGATGATTGACACGCACGCCGCGGAGTTGAGAAGTCACCCAGAGAGCACAGCATCTGTCTATCGAGTGGCGCGACGCAGCGGGGAACATGTAAACCAGCCCCGTGTCTCCATGTCACGAGCACAGACTGAAACACACAGATCCTGTCACAATCCCCGCTGAAAAAACTATGTATATATGCACTCTATGACAAACATGTCAGAGAGGAACAATGTGAAGAAATGTGTATCCATGATCAGTCATATATATATATTTTTTTATGACTATAAAAACATTATATGTATGCCCATACCAAAAACACATATAGTTTATAACAATTGTATGCAACACATTTACTGAAATATCTGACCATAAGTTTAGAATACCAAGAAAAATCATTCCTTATCACCACATACTACAAACACAGGGGAATTTGACAGGATTTATAGGCAATTAGGGGAAGGACAAGTTGAACTACTTTGAATAAGAACTACATGAAATAAACTATAAATTTTACTCAACTCAGTACTTTATTATCATTAATAAGATATTACACACTGTGATTGTGCCAGAATAGTAGTCACATTTAAAAATTATAGCAAAGTTATTATATATGGAATAATAAAGACAGAGAATGGGCATTGCTAATGTACATTTTAATTAAGTTTCAAATTTCAAAGTTATAGTTGTAGCTTTGGGTGCATAAATCACAGCCTTATCAAAGCACTGGAACAGAACACACACCTGAAGAAGTTATGATTCACAAAGTGCAATACATTTTAGCTTTACAGTTGATACAGGGGAGTAGGGGGGGGAAATCACATTTTTACACAAAAGGTTTCTGCAGACAATGAAAGATGAAGTCTGTAAACTAAAGTCAAATTAATCATAAATTAATATGTTAATCTGTCCTGCTCAGAACATAATTAAACAAAATGGGTATATGCATTACTCAATTGTCTATTCGATTAGGGCAATTTCCAGATTATGATGAATAGCAAGTAGTTCGATTCGTTAAGTTTCGTCCTCTATTCAAAGGCTTTATGGCACAAAACAATAACTTGTGGGTCATCCAAGGAGTTTATTATAAGCCTACCTGTGTTTCAATTTTCTCACAAAACCTTCAAAATAATCTGTTTCTATTAATTCAATGCAGAAAAGATTAAAGAAAAACATGAATAGAAAACAAGCATTAGGTTCAACTCAAACAGCTAAGATGTACATTACTGTATATACTGTAGCATACAAACACTGCAATGAAACAAATGACAAATTTCATGTCAGCATTACAAATGTATCCATCAGAAGCACGAGATATTTCCATAAACTATCAGGAAGCTGTTGAGGGCAGAACACAAAGCTCAGTGAGGTGGATATTTGATGTGAGGCAAAACAAAGGGAAATAAATCAGCGGGCGAATGCACAGGGCATGGAAACACCATCTCCCCCCTTCAGTAGCACTCTGGTCCTCGTGTCGCTGCAGATCAGCGCTTTGTCATTCAGATGTTTTCACACGGCTGCAGGGCAACCCGCTTATGGCTCCAAATCACATTAAAAAAGCGGAAGGCAGAGTGGCAATCTGAAGCGCATCAGTCAGAGAAGCCAGACTGACACTGTCTGTAAGCACCGTCCATGTCCTTCCTCCCTCCGTTGGTCGGGGTTTCTGCGAGGCGGACCGGCATCTTCGTCGTGTGTCCTTGCTGTGTGGCGCGTCACTCAGCTAGTCCCTCTTTCCCAAGAAATCACGCAGCTTCCATCTCCTTCCATGCAGGAGAGCCCCCTACCCCCTCACCCCAAATAGCTTTCATCTTCCCGTCGGAGCGGCGGGGCAGTGAGGCTGCCAGGGCACGCTTCATACTGGCGGACGTGCTGCCTTCACATCCGCTCCCCGGGGCTTTCCACCGAGGGTCTCACTCCACCATGCTGTCGCTTCATTAAAGCCATGGCACAGTAATCAACAGAGCCAGGTCTGCCACTGCACCCAGGTCTGCCACTGCAGTGCCCACCAACACCAACCTCCACCCCCATCACACCAACCTCCAACCCTATCACACCAACCTCCAACCATATCACACCAACCTCCACCCCTATCACACCAACCTCCACCCCTATCACACCAACCTCCACCCCTATCACACCAACCCCCACCCCATCACACCAACCTCCACCCCTATCACACCAACCCCCACCCCATCACACCAACCTCCACCCATATCACACCAACCTCCACCCCATCACACCAACCTCCACCCCTATCACACCAACCTCCACCCCCATCACACCAACCTCCAACCCTATCACACCAACCTCCACCCCATCACACCAACTTCCACCCCATCACACCAACCTCCACCCCATCACACCAACCTCCAACCCTATCACACCAACCTCCACCCCCATCACACCAACCTCCAACCCTATCACACCAACCTCCAATCCTATCACACCAACCTCCACCCCATCACACCAACCTCCACCCCATCACACCAACCTCCAACCCTATCACACCAACCTCCACCCCTATCATACCAACCTCCACCCCATCACACCAACCTCCAACCCTATCACACCAACCTCCACCCCTATCATACCAACCTCCACCCCTATCATACCAACCTCCACCCATATCACACCAACCTCCACCCCATCAGACCAACCTCCACCCCTATCACACCAACCTCCACCCATGTCATACCAACCTCCACCCATATCACACCAACCTCCACCCCCATCACACCAACCTCCAACCCTATCACACCAACCTCCACCCCATCACACCAACTTCCACCCCATCACACCAACCTCCACCCCATCACACCAACCTCCAACCCTATCACATCAACCTCCACCCCTATCACACCAACCTCCAACCCTATCACACCAACCTCCAATCCTATCACACCAACCTCCACCCCTATCACACCAACCTCCACCCCCATCACACCAACCTCCAACCCTATCACACCAACCTCCAACCCTATCACACCAACCTCCAATCCTATCACACCAACCTCCACCCCATCACACCAACCTCCACCCCATCACCCCAACCTCCAACCCTATCACACCAACCTCCACCCCTATCACACCAACCTCCACCCCATCACACCAACCTCCAACCCTATCACACCAACCTCCACCCCTATCACACCAACCTCCACCCCTATCATACCAACCTCCACCCATATCACACCAACCTCCACCCCATCAGACCAACCTCCACCCCTATCACACCAACCTCCACCCATATCATACCAACCTCCACCCATATCACACCAACCTCCACCCCTATCATACCAACCTCCACCCCATCACACCAACCTCCACCCCTATCACACCAACCTCCACCCATATCACACCAACCTCCACCCCATCACACCAATGACAATCCACTTGAATGACATCTGTTGATTGCCGGTTAACGCATGATCAAAGTACAGTACATACAGTATACTGTGAAACTTTCATCAACATTGCATGTTTGTTCATAAACATCGAAAGGAAAGTTAATCTATAGCGATGAAATGTGACAGGTGCATAATATAAGATAAATGGCATACAGAAAGATATGTGGAAATGTGAGTCATAAGTGGAAATTATATAAAAATGATATTTTGTTTCTCTTCCACCGAGTAGTAGCAATCAAAAATAAAATCTAAAAAAAGTCAAGGACACACAAACCCTTTGAAAGTGGTAGATTTTGATCTACATTCAAGATCATCCATGTGGAAATGTGCAGTTTTGGGACTGTAACAGAGACTGTATTTGTGGTCTCTATGGGAAATAGCAATGTGACAGGTGAATTGGTCCTGCTCGCCCTTGAATGGAAGTTGCTAAATAAAAACCAGAGGATAGAGGTTCTCTTCTATGGAGCCTATATAGGACACAACTGGAAAAGACAACTTTAAATATTCTAATACTTAAGACAGCACATTAGCTATGCCCATCTGTTATTACAGCTCATGCATTTGCCTCCGATGGCAATAGGCATTTATTTCTATCCAACAAACTGGAAATCCTTCTGGAGTATTCCTACATCCAGGAAGACGTATAAAGCATTAGATTTTATGATACATAAAAACCAAAGACAATATGCAAGGACAATGTAGGTCATACCTCACAGGCCTGCTCAAATTAATTTCAGTTTGTCATCATATTAAGACTGAAATCTCATCTTAAACCCTCAGCATCAATCCTAATCATAATAACTACACTTAGACATAGTAGTAGTATTAACACTTGTACCGATTACAAAAAGAAAATCATCCATCAGTTGTGCTCTCAATCATACTACAAGCAGCACATTTGAAATGAATGAACTATTTTTATAATGTTAATATACGTCATATAAACTACTATATTATATATGCTACATCTCTCTATGTTCTGCTTCTTCACTCTGTGTTCTATCAGTGCGCTGACCTTTAAAGCTCCTATTATTCAGCACCTGCTGGAGTGAGAATCTAGTTGCACAGTCACTCTGAGTTACTCCAACTGCTGACAATATAGCAGAAAATGTCCATTGCAAACGAACAGAGGGTCAAGGCCAAAAGTCAATAGCCATCTGAAAAAAGCAAAGGTGCTGTCAGATAACTCCCACAAGCTAAACACAGCTTGCAGGGTGTCGAGATTCAGACCCTGAGTCAATATTATTCATCCCAATAAACTATGCCCCAACTTTTATTAAAGAGAAACGTTTAGGTGTAGTCATAAATTGTGTTTTTTCAGTACACAGTTTACTGAGAAACAGTAGGTGCAAAGTTCCAATAAATGCAGACAGTTTCAATTATGTGCATTACCCCAGCAGAAAAAATACATGATTCATTCATTGTCTTTCAGAGATTTGAATCTGAATGCAGGTTGACCTTGTTCTTACCTGTATTCTAAAAAAGCTCAGAGTTTCATTTAAGATTCATAAGTTTCACATACAAAAAGAAAAGCAAGAGCAGCAATTTCTGAGCAGGACCTTAAAAGAAAGCAGATCATCGCCCTTATGCAGCTGTTCCTGTACCCGTGAAACAGCCCGAATGTTTTTTCAGCGCTTGAAGATGTCTAACTACTGCCACCCAGTGGCAGACAGTGCAACTACACACATCATGGAAATTGGTCAGTTGGGCATGTCATTGCCTTCGCAGTCACCAGGCCTGAACCCAAACAAGCATTTATGGGATATTTCAGAATTACGTATGATGAGACAACATGTTCCATTCCAAGAACTAGGCACAAACAGAAGGTCGGCAAACTGGTGCAACTTCATAATTTCCTTATAGCATCTGGACTGCACTTAAAGGATGTACTTTCCGCATGTGTCTGTGTGCATAACAAAAAAAAACAATTAGGAATTACCCTTGGTTATACACCTTAAATGAAGCACAAACCCCTTTCACGTTTCAACTTAAACAATTTTAATTGAATAATAGTAGAAAAAGACCATAATAACAGCCATGCAGGGCAACACAATTGGCTCTAGTGCCACCCACGGATGGAAGGGTTCCAGATGGCCAGGGCGATGCAGTTCATCACACAGCAGTGACCTCTGCTGGTCGATCGCTGCACTCGGAGGGTCTTCCTCCAGCTCATGTCTGTGAAAGTAATGAAGTACAGAGGCGGCGGACATAACGTCTC
The DNA here is from genome assembly GCF_963514075.1 of Conger conger. NCBI lineage: Eukaryota > Metazoa > Chordata > Actinopteri > Anguilliformes > Congridae > Conger > Conger conger. The sequence continues at coordinate 16,890,270 of NC_083765.1, forward strand.
AGAGGGGAGCATATGCTGGGGCGGCCTGTAGCGTAGAGGTTAAGGTACATGACTGGGACCCACAAGGTTGGTGGTTCGATCCCTGGTGTAGCCACAAAGAGATCCACACAGCCGTTGGGCCATTGAGCAAGGCCCATAACCCTGCATTGCTCCAGGGGAGGATTGTCTCCTGCTTAGTCTAATCAACTGTACGTAGCTCTGGATAAGAGTGTCTGCCAAATGCCATTAATGTAATATGCTGGTCTGGATTCTCCCAGAATGAGAACAGAGATTGGGATTACAATGAGTGCTGAAAAATACAATCCCAAATCAGGGAGGAAAATCGTTAAAACATTTCTGGAAATATTATTGATCAGACCTTTAATCACACTAAAGAAAAAGAAAACTAAGAAAAAGAAATTGTCATGCTAGTGATCAAATTAAAATGGCTGAGATTAAAACAAAAACGAAGAAAGCTGCATTGGTTTCAGGAAGGCTGCTAGAATTCAGAACTGGGCTTTGGGCTTTTGGGGAGGCATGCAGCTGCCGGAGGCTAAAAAAGTAGAATTCACAAAGTAAATAATAATGGTCATCCTCAGAAACATTGTGCGATTACACACACTTCTGGGCCCAGCCAAAACGCTTTCCTTTAAAACTGGCTCAGACCCCAGGGCTTTAAAAACCAAGAAAATAAAATAATGGCAAAATGAAGGTTTTTGTGTCACCGGCTGTTTAACTGCAAGCTTGGCTCCTGGGTGCACAGAGTTAGCATTGTGATAACATGTGTAATATTAAATAATGGCTGTCAGGTGGGAACAATTGCACCATTATACCTGCATCCAGTACACCTGCACCTGAGGTTTTCAAAGAGCGGAGTCATGTTAATTGAATTAGATTAAGAAAAAAATAATAATAACAGAAGCTGTGGGAACTGAATTTAAGTACATGGTATTCCTGTTAGGAATACACTGAAGTCAGTAAAACAGCAGCTTTATAAAGGCCAAAAACCTTTTTTCTTTTTTGCAGGAATTATTTTATCAAAATACTTTTTAGAAGATGCACTATGAACAAGGAAAATGCAATGCTTTCATTAAACATCATGCTGTGCGTATTGCTCAAGACCAGGGTATCCCGGCTTTATTTTGGAATTTGGAGATGTAATGAAGTCTTTTCATTGGATGATTTTAAGCAGCAGCAGACCCAAGCCGGGTAGAGGATAATTGCATGCACAGCTCAGGGCAAAGTACAACACTTTTCCTGCTCGGGAATATCAATTCAAATGTGAATTATTTAGATAGATGTCACTGCACTGTGACAAAACAACACTCCTCTTGATGCAAATTAAAATACACAAGATGAATAATTGATCAAGTCCAACATAAAGTGGATGCATAACAGATTACACAACATTCACGAAAAAGTGGATTATCACAAAGCTTCACCTCCTTTGACTTAAAAATAAAGGAGAAGGCATAAAACAGAAATATCACCATTAAATGATGAAGACACGGTTTTCATCTCTCCAAGAGCAGATGCAGCAAAGAATATCACTCATGTCTTCTATCCAGGCTTACAGTCCAGGTTGACCATCTTGTTGATATATTTAACACAGGTTATGAAGATGTATAGTTTATTAACAGTCAGTAAATATATCTCAATTAAGTCTCAATTAATTGGAAAGAACATGACAAAACATGGAAAATTCCAAACGAGCCTCAAGCCGGCTAAATAAAAGAGCAGTAAGTAGGTGTTGAATAGCCAAGACAATCAGACCATAGTAAAGGACTCCTGACCCAAACAACTTTGCAGGGACTAGGCTGAAATAAGGACCGCTGGAGCAAACAGTCAGACCAACAGACACCGTTTAATGAATAGGTAGACTGAAACAGGTAGACTGGCATTTCGACACCTTCCTCAGAGTCGAAAAGAAAGCCTCCTTCAGAATATGAATGCTCAGCGTGCTATAGCAGACTATCAAGGCTATCAGGCCGAAAACAGAATGCAAGTTATAAAAATAACATTATCAGATGCATTCTTAACGTTCGCCCCAGGACACACATTGGGACTGGCAAATTCAATAAAGTAGGTCTGTTCCCAGTAGAGCGTGAAGTAGACCAACTGACACTCAACCATATGTTTGACACCATTAATGGCACTTCTCCAGATTACAGGAAGTCATAAATCTGGTATGGCCTATAACCAACACACATACAAAACAGGACAGCGGTCACATTCAATATCAAGAAAGGGTCTCAAACATATGTCTCTGATAACCAAACAATGCTAGAACACAAATATTTGTAAAGTTGTTGACGTGGAAGAATGGAATCGTTAGGAAATGGAAAATAGCTGTTGTAACTAATCAAGGACTTTTTTTTATAAAATTTGTTCAGTGATTTGTACATTTCAATCCTTTTTTAACTTGTAAAGTGGATCTGTATTTATTTTATGTATGTGCTCCTGCAAAACTAGCCCTTTTTGCTATTTTTTCACATTGAAAGCACTTTTGGTTAAAATAATCAAGATAATAATCAAGACAGATTAATCAAGAAAAAAAAATGTACAAAAGGAGTTTTTTCTACCTTTGCAGCTCATGGCTTACCTTGCACGCACTTACAGTGTACTTCAGGTTGAAGGGGATGGGTAGGCATGGCTCAGGAGTATTCACAATGGCAAAGATTTGCCATCACAACCAGTATTGCACTGTAGCTAGCTATCTGCCCTGCAGAAGACCATGGCCTGGTCCAAAAGCTTTGCAGCGGTGACCCCTCTCCCTTCCATTGTCTGATTTATTACATAAGGCTTCAGGCATACTGTTTCAACCAGCCTATGCTCCAGAGATCAGCTGAAGGAAGAAACCAACTTCCGTTTCAGACAGAGAACATGGGTGTAAAAAAGGACAAGCTGATTACACCTCCAAAAGTTGACAGATTAATTTCACACTTTTGTATTGTGGGTTGGTGAAACAAAAAAAGAAAATGTTTTTTTGATAAACCAACCCTTAGAAAAGAATTCACTTTCGATTCCAAGCATGTTCGCGTTTGCCTTATCTGGCCTACATTTTTTTTTATGTGGTCCTCAGTTAAAACAAAGCATACTCAGTGAGCACTTTATTAGGTATTTATTACTTTTTCTTTATAACTTATTCTTAACTGCTGCTGCTGTAGTCTAACCACTTTTGACACCTTGTGTATTCAGAGATGCTCTTTTGCAGACCCCTGTTGTAACGTGGTTATTTGCATTACTGTCACCTTCCTGTCAGCTTTTACCAGTCTGGCCCTTCTCCACTGACCTCTCTCATTAACAATGTGTTTTTGCCTGCAGAACTGCTGCACACTGGATGTTTTCTGTTTCTCGCACCACTCTCTGCAAACTCTAGAGACTGTTATGTGTGAAAATCCCAGGAGATCAGCCGTTTCTAAGATAGTCAGTTAGACCATATTTCTTCCCCATTTTGACATTTGGTCAAAATGGGCAGCAGCTGAACCTCTTCACCATGTCTGCATGCTTTTATGCATTTAGTTGCCGCTACATGGTCGGCTAATAAAATATTTGCATTAAGAAGCTGGTGTACAGGTCTATCTAAGAAATTGCTACAATATATGGAACTTTTAGTTTCTTCCAAAATTATTTTGCTTTTCAACATACAGAAAGATACTTCACTGCCCCCTGCTGTATTCGCTAACACTGATTATGATCTGGGTTTTATTCTTGGGGTGTGCAGGTAAAATAAAAATAAAAATAATAATAAAAGGTACACCCTTTTTTCTTCAACTGCAAACAAAATCTTGCATGTTCCATAGAAAGCAAAGCTGCACCAGATATGCATTTGAGAATCAGTGCTGATTTTTGTCTTCTTACCTGTCACCCTTAAACATCTGCAATGACTAGGTTACTAACAGGATGCCATTTCTGTAATCTAGAAGGCATGAAAAAGACGTGCTTTGAAAAGTGTTATTTTATTTCAGCAAGTTCACAGAATTGGTAATCCAGGTACCCACTTCCTTCTGTACTCCAGTGTCTTAAATATCAATGATGCAGCCATTCACCTGCTTTAAGTACTGTGGCTTGAGGTAATTGTGCAGTTCACCCTTCCTCACCCACACAAAGGCCCCTGATTCAGGGGGTGAAGAACCACGGCTGGAGAGCAAGGCCTTGAAGAAAAACACCTTGGCTCCGACAGAGAGCTCCGTTCGGATGGCCTTGGGAAATTTATACTTGTAGACTCCGCAGGGTGTGTTGCCGAGGAACCTCCCCTTATAATCACCTGAAGTAGATAATGTCAATCATTAGTTTTCAGTGGAAACTTGTTTCAATTATGCAGAGCAATTCATCACTAAATGAGCACAGCATGAAATGAGGGAAAAAAGGCATTTTGGTCTTACATAAACCTACCACTTTTAGTGTTAGTTTAATTATTTGGTGTATTTGGCGCAATTATTAGTTCAAGTATTTGGTGTGGCCCACAGAATATATTCTTTTGTGCTGATTTACGAGCCACTGAAAATACAAGTTGCTTTCATTTGAACTGTGTCAATTATAATGGCTAACCTTACATCAGCCTGTCTCTCTGCAGACAAAGAGCACTGTTTACAAATAAAGAAGATTCTCTCCCTCTCCAAGCACACAGAATAGCGGCCTTGGAGACAGACCAACAGTGCCATTGTTCAGTTGTGGAGTGACTGTGGCGCAGGGAGGAAGCCATCTTCTTTGGAGACAGGGCATGTGTACATAAGGTTACAGAGCAGGCCTCACAGATTAAAAACTATGAAGCTTCTCACAATTCAAGCTCATTTGTACTGATGCAGACTGTGTGAAAAGGGACAGAAGAGTGTGGAGCAGAGTTACCTGGCAGGCTGGCCAGGCTGCGCTCGGCCGTCTGGCGGAGGGTCTCTCCAGCCTGCCACTGTAGCTGCGGCAGTAGCCACAACTCCTCGCCGCCAACCTGCTGCTTTGCCAACAGAACCAGACTGTCTCCCAGGCAACGGTCCACAGAGCTCATGTCCATATCAACTTCATCTGACAAAACAGGTGTTCACCACACATCAGCCAAAATGTTGCAGGGGGAAAATTCAGCAACTGATCAATGTGCTTTGCAGCTAAATTATTGGTTATAAGTGATATATATATATATATATAAACAGAGCCAATTCTACACCTTTGTGCCTTGGCGCAGGCTGGAACTTCTGAAGCCTCTGCTCCCAGGAGTCTTCCATATCTTGAGCTGTAATGACGTCTTGGTCAAGAAAGTACTCATCATCAGAGTCATAATCCTCCGCCTGCTTACGGCTCATACGTTCCGCGTCTTCCAACAGGCGCAGCTCATGCTCTGACAGAAGACTTCTTTCCAATTCCATCTACAAAGAGCAATACGCAAAATCATCAGATGTGCTTTTTGGTCGGTTGTATGGACTAATATAATGATAAAATGATAAAAAAAAGTAGCAGGCTATTTTAAATATGATTACGGCAGATAATGCATGACTGGTCTGGCTCTATAGAGCTTGTGTTGTCATTCCCTTATACAGTCCCCTCTAAAAGTATTGGAACAGCAAGGTCAATTCCTTTGTTTTTAAACTGAAGAAAACTGAGTTTCAGGTCAAAAGATGTACATGATCCGAATTTCAGTTGTCATTTCCTGGTATTTTTATCAAGATTTGTTAAGCTACTCAGAACATAGGCTATCACCTTTTGTATCAGACCACCCAATTTGCACATGAGCAAAAGTACTGGAACATGTGACTGACAGGTGTTTTTTGTTGCCCAAATGTGTCCTGTTAGATTGACTGGTTAAACAAAAAATAGCTCTGAATGTCTACTCTTGGTTGTAGCCTTGGGTTTTGCCTGTGAAGACTGCATTTGTGATAGAAAAGATGAACCAACATGAAAACCAGAGAGCTGTCTTTGGAAGAAAAGCAAGCCAATTTGAAGCTTAGAAAAGAGGGGAAATCCAATGTACAAGCATCGGGGAACAACAACAACTTGGAATGTCCTGTAAAAGAAACAAACCGCCGGCATACGGAGCAACAGGCATCAAACAGGTCAACCAAGGAAAACAACAGCATTTGATGACAGAAAAACCCCAAAACATCAGTCAGTGACATCACAAACAATCTCTACAGGGCAGGGGTGAAGGTATCTCAATCAAATGTTCAAAGAACACTGAGAAGCAATATTATACAGGCTATACCACAAGATGCAAACCACTCATCAGAATCAGAAGGTGAGATTAAAATTTGCAAAGTAGTACAAAGATGAGCGACAAAGGTTCTGGAACAGTGTTATTGTGAAAGTGTTATGGACTGATGAGACCAAGATTAACCTCTGCCAAAGAGATGGAGAGGCCAAAGTCAAAAGAAGGGATCTGCTCATTATCAAAAACATAAGCTCAACTGTGTCAAGACTTGGGCTTGCATACCTACTTCTGGAGTGGAAGTAAATGGAAGGTTTTAGACTGGCCAAGACAATCACCAGATTTTAACCCAACTGAGCATGCATTTCACCTCCTGAAAAGGAGATTGAAGGGAAAAAAACCCGCGAAACAAACAACAAATTAAAGAGGCTGCATTACGAGCCCAAGAAAGCAGCACAAAAGAATGCAACAGTTTGGTGATGACAATGGGTCATAGGCTTGATGTAGTAATTGTAAGCAAGGGATATGTTATGAAATATTAAGTGTCATTTACTTAAATGCTGTCTGTTCCAATAATTTTGCTCACCTAAAAATTAGATGGTCTGATACCAAAGGTACTATGTTCTAAGCAGTAAAACACATCCAAGTTTAAATACAAGCCGTCTCTCATGTTCATCTTGTTGTCTCAATCCCAAATGTATTCAGTGTATTGCAAAAACAAAGGAATTGGCCTTGCTGTTCAATACTTTTTGAACATGAAAAATACAAATGAGCTTTGCTCCGGGTTACGACAGACTTCCTATAAATTAGCTCCCATAAGTCAGGTTCATAACGTACTTCTCATTCACAGTAGATCCATCTGAATTACAGCATTTACTAAATGAAATGGATGTTATTCTCACCTGATTCATTAATTCATCAAACTGTTCTTCAATTGGGCTCCGATCTTGAGAAAGTATAGGCAGTCTTTGCAGACAAACTGCCCCGTGGAGCGTCCACGGAGATACAGCGTTTATTTCAGGCTTTTTGGCTATTAAAACGCTGGAGCATGGGATGGTGAGTGACAGTCTGCGATTGACATTATTCCGCAAATAGGTCCCTGAAATACATGTTAGAAATCCCCGTAAAGGACGAGCAGCCATTTTGCACGTAGGCGCGGCCATTTTCAACTTATGTTGTACCCACAATTCCCTGTGTAAAGGAAATACGAAATGGAAACAATACTGAATGGGGTGGAACAATTCCATTTTTAAATTATATATATATATATTCTCTGTCGATATAAACGTTAAATATGTTTCATAATGTAATAACTATTAAGAGACATAAGTATTTCACCGAATGTTTCTCAAAGAACAGCATAGGTAATTGCTGTATCATAACATTTACGATATACTGCACCCCTATATACAGTCAGCAATGTCATATTCCGGATACACATGTGTGCATGTTAGGAAATGCAAGAATGAATTGCTAGCAGTTAGGTTGAGGTCACATGTAATGTATGTGTAATGTAGCCATTCAGTGTAATTCATATTATCTGTTTTAATATTTAAATAGCTGCCATGTATACAATCTCGAGACAATTGTGTACATTGGTAAGAGGTGCTTGCCAGAAGTTTGTTTTTCCTGCAAATACAGGAAGCTTTGCAGAGTAAGTCGGAAGCGTTCTCCGCTGACAATTACAATATAAAGTAAAAGTCTGTATCTTAATCATAGAGAAAAGTATTATTTGTGCAATATAAGAGTTAGATAAGCTAACACGATAATGTTGAATTTATAGAGACTGACAGTGATGTCATGTGGACAAATGAAACAATATTGAGTTCGCTTTAACTGTTTATAACGTTTCATAAATAAAGTTGGTTTTGTTTGTGTTTGCAGGTATGGAATCAAACGTGCTGTGTGTTCCAGTGCAGTCAGATTGCAGGAGTCTGCAACGTTAGATCAGAACGCGGATCCTTCTGAAAAGACTCGGGAGTTCACGTAAAAATAATAATAAATAAATGCAATAAAATACAAACAGGCCTTCTGCGACTATTAGTGCAGCAGAAATAAAATGACTTATTTCATTTTGTGTACCAAATTATTTGTTGCAATGTGTTGTGGTGGAATGACTTGCCTACCACTGTCAGAACAGCAGAATCCCTCCCCCTATTTCGACGCAGACTCAAAACCCACCTTTTCAAACTCTTCAAACTTCTCAAACTTCTGATGACAACTATGTTTAGAACAGCATTTCCTCTGTATTTTGCTAGTTTCTGGATGTGATGCTCTGACTTATGGTAGAACCTATGCACTTGTAAGTCGCTTTGGATTAAAAGCGTCTGCCAAATGTAAATGTAAATGTTTTCTATCCTCAGTGTCTATCCTCCTATACCTGGCCAGGAGAGTTCATTGAGATGGGCAGGAAAGAAGTTTGAAGAGTTGCCAATTGTACACATTAAAGCCACATATAATAAGTAAGTCAGAAATTTGACTGTAGAAAATAATGTTGGTAACGCAAAGGCTGATATCTAGAAAAATATCTAGACAATACATGTTTGTTCCTGCAAGCCAGCCAGCTAAAATCGCAGAACAATGTTTAATATCCTCGCATTAACAAATGGTAAAACTGAACTGAAATGTGGTGCATGTGAGTTGAGAAAATGGCTTCAATGTAAAGTGAAAAATGAAATTGTTCCACTTTTGAATATGTTAAAACCTGCAATATATAATCCCCACAGTACTCATGTCATGGTGACAGACAGCGAGGGCAACTACATTTTCAGAACAACCTGCGGCTCAGAAGGGTTCAGAAATGCCAAGAAATCAACCCCCATCGCTGCACAAACTGCAGGCATCACCGCAGCAGTGGTAAGTGCCACAGTCAATGATGTACTAGTTCACTGGCAAGTTAAAATCATCTTAGAAGTACAGTTCCCAACAGCGGTCCTGGAGAAAGTGTGTGTATGTTATGCAGGTTTCGATCCAACCACAACTGCAACCCCCCCCCCCAAAAAAAGCTTAATTAGGCACTGTTGATGTTTGCATGGATTATTTACCTTCTTAAGCCACATTATGTCCGACATGGCTATGCATGCCGTGAAGAGCCATATTGTGCTTATTGCAATTACATGAAAAGAGGTAAAATTATGTAACTGATCTAATTAAAGACTCAGTACATTTTTTGGGGGCGAAGATTTACCAAACTCAGAAATTAATTGGCAAATCCTTCTTGACAATCTCTCTACTATTACAACTGTGCTCCACAAGGTGGCAGCACCACCACAGCATTGATTTTTATACGATGAGTTTTGCCTTTCTGGGTACCTCCAACACCTTTGCAGTTCTACCAGTGGGGTTTCAGGAGTAATAATGTGCTATATCCTCATGGAGCAAGTACTTATAAATATAGGCAACCCAACACTTTTCGCCATAATCTGATTATAACATCCCACAGAGAAAAATGAAACCCCCTGCCATTAACTGTCAATATGAATCTTTGGTGATCGCACTGTTGCCCTGCTCTCGAGATTTATATGGTCAGAACAGGTTAGTACAGACCTGCAGTTTCTGCCTTTTTTGCTAGAACCACAGGTGAAAATCTTTTGTGTGTATGTGTGTGTGTGTGTGTGTGTGTGTGTGGTTTTTCCTGGGTTTTTTTGGGTGGCTATGAACAGATGGCCCTCATGAAATCGTCTGAATCTGAATCACTCTGTTCTCCATTTTCATGTTCTGAACAGTCTTTCTTGCAGCACGTAATGCCATGTCTTTATAATTATTATAGGTACCCACAGGTGATTTCTCTTGCATTTTTTCTCCTTAAATACTGCAGTATCACCTTGATTGTATTTGTTTTTCTGTGCAGTATACAATAATTGAGTATATACAGTAAATGTAAATATAGGGTAAACGCAAATCTGTTTGAATCAAATGAAACTGTATTTGTCTTTATGAAGACGGAAATACATACAGGCATGATATAGGGAGGGTAGCCTATTGTGTTCAGTGTATTTCCTGTGTCCCTGTGCTTATGTATGTGTATGACTTGCGCTTGCTCCGTTTCCTGTGGACAGAAAGCGCAGGCGAAGGGCGTGACGTTTGTGCGTGTGGTGGTGAAGGGCCTGGGCCTTGGCAGGCAGGTACGTCCCTTCACCTGTGTGTCCTTATGTCCTTGTGCTTGTACTCCAGTCAGGATGAGCAGTCTCATACATGCTTTAATCTGTTTCATTGCCACTGTTTTGTGGAAATAAACTGTGATTTTGGCCACTTTCCTCCGTACCCTCACTGCACGCACAATGGTAGTTATGTGTCGGTTGCCGGGATCCAGTAACTGCCGATTTTCTAGAATTCACTGTACCTTCATTGTTCATTCATCACTTAGACCAGTAATTATTTGTTTGTTGGAAAACAAAGGCATAGCTGCAGTTCGGTTGGGTTTTTTGCCACATTGCGAGTCACTTTTAACTTCATCGCAGCGTGTCACTCTCGTCATTTTATTTGGAACATCCTTGATTTCCTGTTCAGATTGCTGGTCATGCAGGAGGCAGAAGCCGTAAGCCGGGCGTATTTTTAGCCTGGCGAGCGCCTCTCTTGCGCCCGCAGCGGACATGCGGCAGACCCCCCGCCGCCACCTGGGCGGTCGTGTGCACCAGGCGGAAATGGAGTCGGGGGGGGACATGTAATGAGGCGCACACCCCCAGTGAGCAACAGGGGGCTTCACAGGGCGGTGGGAGTCCACTCTCTGCCAGCCACGTTTACCGACACCCGCAATTCAACATCGCAAATAATGACCAGGAAACGGCAGCGTTCGGGCTTACTGTTTTCCGTCAGTATTGCACGTGTGCAATTTCATTCCGTAAAGCCGTATAGTGGCTTTTTGTAGGTTTTTGTAGGAGCTCATCTAAAACCATCCTGCCCATGTAGATAACGGAAGACTAATGGGAGGGATAAGTGGAAATATTCTATAAACTTTTCAAGAACCTGCTCAGTAACCATAAATGCTAATGCTGAATACACTACAGGAAAGGAATGAAAGCATTAAAGGCACATAGATAGGGTCTATTTACTGATATCCTTCAATGAAAATGTCTTCATTTTGTACCAAGATTCCATGTTTGAATAAAATAAAATAAAATGACATGGGTAGTTGGTTTACACAGCCCAGGTCATAAAGAAATGGGTTGTGTGTGACAGAAAATTGTCAAGGCTTTTGTGCATTGTTTTTCTGTTAAGGAGAAGCCACTTCGCTCATGTTCCTTCTCTCTCCTTGTAGCCTGCTATTAAGGGGTTAACGATGGGGGGTTTGGAGATTGTGTCCCTCACTGACAACACCCCTGTACCCCACAACGGCTGCCGCCCACGCAAGGCTCGGAGAATGTGAGGACACTGCGCACTACCGGGACTCTGCAGTCTGCCTGTCACTTCACCAATAAAGTCTTCTCTCTGTTTCAAACAGTGTTTACGTTCTGTTGGAGAGTTAAGTACATCAGTGCTTTTCCTACTACTGGGATGCCTCTGCTTTTAGCACATGCTAAAAGCATGATTCTCTTCAGGCAGAAAATGGCACCGGAGCCGGTCCTTTGTACACCCTGTTTTATTAGCATAGCATTTGGCATTAGGAGATTTCCATTGTTTTAGCTGTGAGCATTCTACCCAATTGGTTTATTTAATTGGCTCACCCAAGGTAATCATTCAATTCAAATTGATTTGTTTGGTGCTTTTTACAGAGATGCTGTCACAAAGACAGGGGTAATGGGAATATCAGAGGCATATCATTGCATGTACTCTACCAGCGAGGTGCATGTAGATTAACTCTGTTACAGATATATCCTTGGCAGGGTATGATTGGTCAATTCAAATCTATAATTCCATCTGCCATATCCTGCTGTGGTACAGTATGTGTCTTGTGTAATGATACTTCAGAAATGGCAGACATTGAATGCTGGCCATGCTTGTATCACAAAGCAGAATTACTCTGGATAACTGCACTAAGTAAAACCCTGAACAGCTCTTTTTACTTACTTAGTCCATGTTCCAGATTTGGGAGGGTTACGCTAACACCATAATCCTGCTTTGTGATACAGGGCCAGCTGTAGCCAGGAGTCCTGTGGGGCACAGAAATCTGTCATAGCATCAGTTTCACAGGTACCGCCTGTGCCAGATGTGTGCAGCTGACCCTGTGCATGGCAGACTGATGAGAAGTGGTCTCACACTGTACGCACTCAGTCAAACCCTAGAAATTGCTGCTTGTAATCTGGAAGTATTACTAATAACACATTACGCTGGCCAAAAAACAATAATATGAAATTAATTGCATTTAGCTAATATAAAAATGAATGCATTTTTCATACCTCCTTTCACCCACAGTTTGTAGGCTCGAATTCAAGTACCATTTTAAAAATGGCTCTAAAGTCATTTCTAAGGCATGGCAATGGTAGTTTGTAGAGTTAGTCTGGGACTTTGTCAGATAAATGTCTGGGCCCAGACTAACCGCAGGCACAATGAGGAAAACACTTTTTCTTTTGACCGACAGTATGAGATATTGCACACACTTCCTGTATCTTTTTGTATTGCAGCCCTCAGATTGTAATTCTTGATAAAACATCACACCATCAATTACTTATTTTTGGTACAGGGCACCACTGTCTTCACTGTCACCTGACTCCACTAATGGTAATAGAAAATACTAAAGGAAAAATAATGCATAGAATTCTGTCTTCAAAACCATATATCATATTGCACACCTGACCAAAAACATTTACACTGTGGAAAATGCAACTGCTAACTGGAAATAAAGTGAAAGTGATGTAAATACAAATTTGCTTCGGTATAAAATAAATAGAGAGCAACCTAAAACTTCAGAGAAGCCAATCAGTCAAGCTGCAAAAAGTAATTCTGCAAGAGGAAAGTTAGGATAGGAATTGATTGCACTGAAATAGGGAGATTCATTGTAGAAGAAGATGCAGGTGCAGATATACTTACTTTATCTGGGATCAGATTGGTCAGAACCAATTTACAAGCATTTTCATGAAATCCCTAGAAACCAGATAAAATGGCAGTACACCAGAAATGCAAGAATGTATCACACTGTCTTAAAGTGAGAAATGGAATCACATCAACCCACTGAAAGACATGTAGTTTACCTTGCCCCATATGTTATATGTTTATGGAAGCTTTCTTGCATCCATGTAACAAGTTATACATTCTGGAGAATGTATTTTTCTGAAGCCACTTAATAAGCAAGGAACATATTGTGGTAGCACAGTCTCAATGAATCATTCCGTTACCATGAATAACAAGACTGGTGCAGTGTAGTTGGTTAGTCAGCAAGCGAAAGTACACACGCCCACCTGTAAGCATGTGGATCCATTTCTAAATACTGCTCTGATGTCTGTTGACATTACTGCATGCTATTTTATGCCCATTTTAGAGCTGAAATTAAATATGACAAATTTGAATACTAATAATCAGCTTCAATTTAATCTATTCTAACTTATAAAAATGTGCTGTCTGCATAGCAGTGAGCTGCCTAGCCATTATGCCACCTAGCTAATTTACCTGCAGGTCTATCCTCTGTGGTCCAGCCTGCATGGGTTCTGGAGCATTGCCTGCTACTGATACCTAACCAGTTAATGAATACATGTGAATGTGTAAAGTTACAGAATAATAGTTTAATGCTGCTACATATGCACCCTTGCTGTCAGACTGGCAAATGATATAAGATTAGATTCCATATACAGTATACAGCATCATGCTACCTGTGGAACAGTGAATGTTTGCAAACTAAATCTGAGATGCAAAAATATGGCATTGTTGAAAAGATTATACATTGTAGTTACATAAAAGATTTCATGATAATGATAAGTAATCCATCTATTATTTCAATCATATTCATAATACAGCATTGTGTCCAGTTCCTGGCAGCACACTATAACTTTGAGACTCTAGGGAAGAAAAAGATGAAAAAAAAACTGGTTTCCAGGTATCAAATTTATGAATTACAAATAAAGGTTAAAACACTTACAGACTCATGAAGGATGCCATTAGCATCTCTGCATCTCACAAAATACTAGTTATTCCTAATTCATAAAGGTTAACATAAAAATAAAGTATGTAGTGTGAAGGTGTTGTCAGTATACATTAGCATACTGGTCTGCATGCATTAACATAGTGGTCACAATAACCGGTGGAACCCTGTTCATAAATGTGATTATTTATTTGCGACTGCTCTGCCAGACTGAGGTTCACAAAGTAATTATTTTCTGTGTTCTTTTGATCTTACCTGGAGCATTTCGGCCTGCAAGCAGGAGCAGATTGGCAGAGTTTACACTTTTGGGATTACTTCATTTGTTCCAATACACCAGGCAAGCATAGTCAAATGCAGAACAGTACTTGAACACAGTACAGAAACAAATACTATTTCAACCTACGTCTGGCCACTATGAGGAGGTTTTGAGGGGCAAAATAGACTCCTGTAGCCTACAGTATGTGCAGCGTGACACTGGGTTCCACATGTGGTGATGAAATGTATTTGATATAGAAAGAACCTATATTTTGGGGGGAAATATGAACAGCTGAGCTTCTCTACAAAGACTGATTTTGGCACCTGATTTTGAGTTTTATCAGAACAAATATAAATTGCATTGAATTAAATCATTTAAGTTTATTCCGAAATAGCAAGCCACCATCAGGGCAGATATATGTATTCTGGGTACACACACAAAGAAAAAACATAGATACATATACAATGTGTGCTCAAACTTGATTGTGAACTATTTCACTCTGATACTTGGACATAATTTGTCACAATGAGTTATTATTATTTACATATTAGGCACCAGGACTCATAGTGGAAGTAGAATCCCTGAAATACTGCTCTCTATACTACGTCAAATGATGAGCCAAGGCGGTTATATTGAATTACTTCTTCTGACTTTGATTTGCTAAAGCATCCTGTATTTGTGCACTCAAACAAGCCCTAACCTATCCCTGCATCTGTGCTTGAGGCTCTTTTCAGATACATGCACCTGGAGCTTAAAGGGAGAGGCAACTAGTCTGCTCCTTCATACATACGTTTGGGATTGCCCCTCTGCAGATCAGTTTTGGAGTGGCTGCAACGTCATTCAATATTGTTAACAGACATATCCCATACTGTCCCGGAGTACAAAAATTTTGAATGAAATTTTAAAGTTGATTTATATCTACCTCAAAATAGTTTTATTTGGGTTGTCTTTTGACTTCCGTAACCTTGGTGGGGGTCTCAGAGGGGTGTCACCATGGGGGGCGGTTGTTAAATATTCAGTTTGAAATGTTTTGTTCAATAAGAAATATTTTATCACAAAAAAATGGAGAGGCATCTTCAAATTATTTGGTCAAACTGAAACAGATACAAAAAACAGCAGTTTCCCACAGAGGAAGCTATGTCACTTCACAGTCCTGGGCTCCACATCTTGGTGTAAGGAAGCTGCATCATGTATCACCATTATGGCATTTGAATCAAAATAAATGTGTTTGTACTTGGAAACAACACAATAAATATTCTCAGCGCTACATTCTGAATCCTCTCTAAATATCGTCCTAGTAAGAACTATCTATGTAAATAATATAATTTAAAAAATGTAAATGGCAAATGGTATATCATTCAAAATGACAGTAAGCACAAAAAGGGTTTGGAGATGACTAAATATTCAACAGAAAGGTTAAAATGGTGCAGTCCTTACAACGAGATGTTTCCAGTTTGGAGGAAATGACCATTAAACAGGCAGTAGATTAATCGCTTCAGAATGAACAGCTGGGATCTGAGGTAACAAGGTTCCTCCAATCTGAGAAATGCTATGAAATCTCCAGTGCCTCCAGTCAAAAGGCTGGTCTTTGTGTGACCCCCAGCCCATAGAAGGTAACACAACCATGTCTGTGTCCCAAACGCAAAGTAGAATTAAACATTCTAAATAAATGTATTTAAGATTTGTGCACTTTCCCACGATTACATTAGGCGCTTTGTTGCTGTGACAACAGCAATTAGCAGGAACTGAGTTTCCAGGCAGACAGTGTGTATGACTCTGTGCTGCCCAGTAGCCATAGCAACCAAGGTCAGACCGACTGTGCACATCTGCCTTCCCACAAACCATGCTACAAAGCACACGGGCTGATATGATTACATACAGTGACTAGACCAAGCATATGCCCGACACTACAACAATCTTACTTCTACATAAACACTCCTCTTTGATCAAGAATGAGATGGGGGGGGTTTCTTGGATATTGGAGTGTTGTATTATATTAGAGTCTGTATGTTAGTAATTAAAATCTCTTTTTTTTATTTTTATGGGTAATGCAGATGTTTAAAAAAAAGGCATGTTGTACTAAAAACATATGGACAATATAATTCAGGACAACTTGTTGCAAATTACAGAGCAGTCATTCAAATACTGTACAGAATTACTATAATTCATGTATTTAACAGTACATTGCATTCCTCATTTCTCTATCAAATACTATATATCAAATAATTCATTAAGGCAGAGGAATATTAAATATGTGGAAAAGCAGTTTGCTTATTCATTCTGGTTCTGGTTATGTTCATCAAGTCTGAGTTACAGTATTGCCATAAATTGTTTCTCCCATATTGGCCCTAGCAGCTATGGCATGCCTGAATACTGTCATTATTTTGTTATATAATAGAGCTTTAATAGAGTAATTAGTTATTCAGTTCTTCTTACCAATTTGCTTGTTTAGTATCTACACTTGCTGCCAAGATGGATGCACCAGTCAGCCAGCTCCTCAAAGCAAGCTGTCATGTACCGGACATGAGCTTGTGTGCAGCAGGCATTTTCAAACATGAGAGGTCTATTAATCAGCTATGTTTCTACATTTCAAAAAACACTCTCTTCCCTTAATTCTGCTGTATCATTAAAGATACTGGAGAGTAGTGTACAACCTTAAAAACCTAGAATGAGCACAGCTTTGTCATGAAACAGGACAATTTACTGTAGGCTACTCTTCTTGCCAAGGATTCAGCAGCAGACCTGCCTGTTTTTTTAAATGTTTCAAATTATCTACTGAAAACACACGGAGAAGTGTTCAATTTCCAAAACATCTTTCTGAGAGAAGACCACCTGGAAATCTTACAAACAAATCAGCCAACATTCCATATAACCCAAGTCTCCAGATCCTGGTCTCCTCCTACCTCCCACTGTCCAGAGATAGTACCAATGCGCTCAATAAGCTTGTGTAACAGGAGGCTGGATGGACACTTAATCCTGCAACACCTGCTGTCCCTTCCAGGTAACCTGCATTTAGTGTGGCTTTGATGATGGCAGCTGCCTGGGACTTGCACACTTTATCAAAGGACATTACAAGACATCTGGTTTCTCTCCAAGCGTTGACACAATTGTACAATACAGTTAATTAAACAAATTGTTACCTGCACAACAATATTTTTAATTATTTCTAGTCTCAATTCTCAACAACTTGTTTTATATAGCATGTTTATTTGGGAGTGTGTTTTAGTATGGCTTTACATATTGTTTAATGTTTATGTTCTCTGTATGTCTTCCCTGTTGGCACATCTGATAATAATCTGGCCAAATGTTTTCCATTCACATCAATTGACAAGTATTTTTTTGTTCGTTTTATAAAAGTGGCATCATAGTCCACCTGGAACATTCTGGTCACAGGGATCTTCAATGCTATGGTGCAAACAGACTATACTGGCCACACAATTGGTCCCCATTACATATATTTGTGACCCCTATTAAGAAACTTTACACTGGTGTTTCTTGGAGAACATTCAGGCATTATACTTGCATCTGTAAATAGTATATGCTAACATATTGATGTTCATAGTTATCAATTCTAATATTGTAGACGTAACTGAACACACTGTTTTATGAGTATACATGTCCAAAAATAAGCAATATGGAGAAAAACCTGGAAGATAGCCCTCTTTGTCAAGGTGTTTTGTGAATGCTGGAGATCAGTGAGTGGGGGAGGAGCAGGGTGTCCCAAGAGACAGAACTGAGCGATGTTCTGACAACAGATGCCATCATGTGCTCCACTGAATCTTATGCATTGATTCAGTCAAATGAATATGTCCATGAATAAGCAAATATTCACCATCACGCTTAATCAAACACAAAGACTGTGAACCTATGTTCAATAAGGCTCCAGGCGAAGCAAGTCTCTCTGGAAACTGGGGGCAGCGTTATACATCACCACTGTGTGCATTGCTGTAAAGCATCCATTATGTATGGCTTGAACAAAAACCGGCTTAACCCTGAGATAAGTGTTAGCAGAACACAGGCATGTGTTTCCTGGACCAAAATGTTCATGTGAATGAAAGAATGGCTGTTATTTCAACCAGTACAGCCTTTGGTAATAATGGATGGATGATAAGATGTGCTCAGCTATGACACGGGAAAAATAAGAAAATGTTAGGCAATCCCAATAGATAAACCGCAAGGTTTCATTTTCTCTTAAATACTATGCAAAACGAACTTCTTTCCTGTTGTTCATTCTTCTTTCCTTATTGTACTCAGACTAATACCTGTAGGGTTTTATTCTTCATGCCTAGAATACCATTCAGGAAGAAGCAAGAGTCCCACATATGCATGAACACCCACTCACACCTACACACAAAACCAGGCTCACATACTGCTCTCCTCTCTTTGGCAAAGAGCATCATTTTCCCCTTAAACCACTGTTTCTGTTCTTAAGCACATCACGTTTAAAAGAACAGCTAAGTTGATGTGCCCAAATCAAAGCTCAAGCCGAGGGAAATCGTATGAACTGGTTTGGTTATTCGGGTACCTGGCTAATCAAAGACTTTTACCCACATTTGCCCAATTGCCTGAATACACCTGTATGTGCCACAGCATTAGTTCTTAACCTAAACCGAGGCCTGTAAAATATCTGGCTGAATCTTATGCACAGATTCAGTCACATGAAGTTGGACTATAGAAAATACTGGAACTAACTATATCAGCAATGCCCTGACTGCAATCAGAATCATTCCTGTACTGTGAAGAGGCAGACCTGAATATATAATGGTAATGAGCAAGTGGCCATTCTGTTAACAGCTGAAGGTAATGGTTTATAAATTGGTAGGTGGAATACTTGATGCCCAGTAAGATTCCATACCCATCACTGGAACAGCAAAACTTTTTGCTCACCAATTAGCTTCACAAAGTGGTAGTGCACAGACAGATTTTGCGCAATAATTCCAGTAAAAAGATTCAACCAATACTGAATGGAAATTCCACAGACTAAAAGAAATTAGAAATGCATTTACATGAATCACAAAAAATTACAGTTTTCCAAATCACAAAACAATAAGAACAGCTGAACAATCCCTGTATCTTCACACAGGTCAAAGGTGATTTCTCAGAGCAAAATGCATGCATGCACAAATTCAAAGTTTGATAATGGAGGAAAGCCTTAGTCTGTAGGGTAATGACAAGAACACAAAATGAGAAAATTTAGTGTGAAAAGCGCTAAGCAATTAGCATATATCTCAAAGCAGTTTCAAACTGGTCACTACTGCTGAATAGGTTAGCATGTTGTTGAATTAACGACGTCACATACAGTATATGCAGGAAATAAAAGAATCGTTCTCTCCTTTATTTTAGATTTCACAGTGCTACCAGTATTTCATAAGGAATGACTACAAATCGTGATGTACATTTCCTAAGAGCCATGTTTTATTTTGGCTAAGATGTGAATTCAGTCGGAGCCTGCATCGAGTGGCTGTACCATTAAAAGACCAATGGAATCAGAAGGTCTGGATCTGAGGCATATGGGGTCCCATATGAGCTTCATTATATACCAACCCGCTTTCCCTGAAGCACATCTCTGCAGCACTTCAACAGATTCCTCACATGAAAGAATTCAAAAACAAATGCAGTATATTTAAAAATCAGATGTTTAATAGCACAGAACAATATTAAACCAAAATAAAATAAAAGCTAAATTCAGATATGAGGTGTGAAAGTGTCGGTAACAAAGCTCCAGTAAGGGTCAACTGCAGCCGGCTTTGGCTTTCGTTTCACACCACTGCCAGGGTGAATGCAATGGAACAGATTTAGGTCAGAGCACAATTCCAGCACTTTACATTTGGGAATGGTGTTTGGTATCTGCAGTGTGTGCCATCGTGGCTGGAGTCTTAGAGGGCAGTGCCCGGGCGTGGGTCCCTCTGCTCCTCACACACACACGTGGCGCATGTGGAAGTTGACCACGTACTCAGCATTGGTCCGCTGCACTGATATGGCGAAGGGCTCAAAGGGGTGGAAGGTGAACGCCACCAGTCTCCGCACGGCGTGGTTAATGGGACGGCCCAGCAGGCCTGCTTGGATTTTGAACTTTAGTAATCCTGAGTCCCGAGCATAAAACCTACCAAAGAAAACATGAGCAGCGAATTAGAATTTGTTTAAATCAACAAAAGCTTGAATAAATAATTGCACCCCCCAGCAAGGAATTATAAAACAGGAATAACAACCCCACTGACTAATTTTAATGTCCAGGAAAAATGACAATACGTTTTCACTATAAACAAACATGTCTTTTTATCGAAACAATGAAAACTACATGATTTCTTATGAAATCCCTATGGTTAATCTTATTCTGTTGAACGCTAATCTCTGTTAAATGATTTGGGACTCTTTTGTAGTTTTACCACATACTGTATGTTTATGTAAGAAATGCTGACATTTTCATATGAAATCAGTGCTGCATGGCTCATAGGCAGAAAGGTGCTCTTTAGCTTTGATGAAGAGATGTTCTTTGTTCATTCCACTGCCATTACTATAAGTACCAGCAGCGTTGTCATGTCATAAATACATATGAAATTACAGTCCATAGCCAGTGATTACCACACCTAATTTGTATCACCACCGAACTGGAATTGGCTGATGCATGCTATGGCTCTTTCAAATGGGCTATAGTGTAACAAATGAAGATGGAGGATGCAAGCACATTTTTAGTCATAATCTGTAACTCGTAAATCCAAAACTGAAAAAAGATATGCAATCCCACGTTTAAAGGTGTGAGAGATGCGTGGATCAGCGCTGATACCTGATGGGATGATCCCCGCACGTCTTTGGCCGCTCCATCACGGACACCCACTTATCGTCGTAGCTGAAGAGCGACAGGTCCAGGTAGGGGCTGCTGCTGTAGGACTGTGCGCTGATGGGCAGCTGGCCCAGAAGCCTCCTCACCGCCTCCGTGTGACCCCCGTACTTCGCGTTCACGATCGTGTCCTTAAACCTGCCCGGGAGGAACCAGCGTAAAAGCACGTAAGACTGCTGGAGCCATGCTGGTGACGGGAGAGAGCGCGTCGGACAGAAGGTCTATGGAGGAACGTGGACCGGTTCAGCGTTTCCCCCCGAAGGCTCGGCGCGGCTCACTCACCTCCGCTGGACCTGCCGGGCGAAGTTGTTGCTGGAGGCGGAGCAGGGAAACTGCACGGCCTCGCTGTGGAGCGTGGCGTTGCGGAAGAGGTCGCAGAAATTCTCAAACAGCTCCAGAAGCTTGTCGGCGGTGTTCTCGAAAACGGCCATGACCTCGGTGGACACCATGTTGTAGACCACAAAGAAGGACGGCTGGAGAAAGAGGGATATGAGCCACCTGATGAAAACCATCATTCACTCACTGATTAAATGGTCATCACATTTCTGACGGCTCATTCAATTCAACTAAATACATTCCACTTAAAGCAAAGTTGAAAACATTGTAAATTATAAAAATAACAAATAACTGGTCTGCTATTAATTGAAGTCATAAAAATAAAAAAAAGACTAATTTAAGAACAAGAGCATTCCTTGGCCACACAAATGAAAAGCGTCCTCAGCTGAACCGCTGAGGGAGGGAAGGAGCCGTGCCTGAGAAGGGTCGGTGACCCGCAGGGTGACCACGTCTTCGCTGGTGTACTTGATGAAGAGGTGGTTTTCGTCCAGGAGCTGCATCTTCCACATGCGCAGCTGACGCAGCTGATCGAAGAACTGGAAGAAGCGGCGTTTGGCCGTGGCGCTGCCGTCCTGCTCGGCCCGGCGCCACAGGTACACCAGCAGCCGGTGCTTCAGAGAGTTGATGGTCTTCTCCTTGTAGAGACGTGAGAGCCCAGTCTGGCCCTCCGCCTGGGCCTCCGGGTACACGGCCGAAAGCTTCAGAAGGTCGTCTTCGTAGCAGAAGCGGCCGATTGTCCGCACATCCAGGAAGGTTCCCTCCGGAGTCACCTGAGGATTAGCAACAGAAACATCATGTACACTCCATATTGCCCTCAGTGGCAACCCTTAACACCCTCACATCTACAAAAACGTTTCTGGAAATAAAACGAGAGCTACTTCAAAGTGCTTGGCATGTTTATCAGTGAGTCAATCCAAGTGTAATGCCCCTGTTTTATATAAATGTTCCCTTTAGACGCTGATCCAGGATCCCAAATGTACATCCTACTCTCAAAGACCTTTTTGGCCTGGGCTTGAAGGAGATAATCCTGGAACAGCATTCATTTTCTTGGATACTGTGGCCACTGGAATATGGGTTCAGTGGCATTAAGTGTGGGAACCTGCATGTTATGCATCGTGATGGACAGTAGCTTAAAGCCCCACCTGAAAAACATGAATAGTCTGCTGCTGAACAGACAGGACGGCCAGGATGTTGCGATAGAGGTAGAGCCCCTGGTTGTGAGAGAGAATGATCTTATCGCACTTGAAGGCCCGGGTGTCGCAGAGACGGCCGGTGCGCAGGTCGATGATGTGCAGGGAGTAGTCTTCCAGCGGGGAGCGGGGGTTGGGGGTGACGGACTCGTTGTTTCGGTACACCTCAAAAAAGTGCGGGTGGGGTTCCTCAGGCAGGTAGGCTGCTGAGCCCACAATGACGTAGCGACAGTCGTCTGTGAAGAGGCTACATTCCCTGTTTAAGTGCTCCCCATTGGAGGCCACATTGGTGACATGTAGCAGAGAGAAGAAGCGCTCGAAGAGGCGACCCCGTATGTTCAGGGAGCGCTGGTCGTTCCCGTTGGCCAAGGTCTCCCCCGTCTGTCCCAGCAGCAGGTCCTCCGCCGCCTGGCAGCCCTGATACTCGTAGATCTCCAGCGAGGTCTGGTCGGAGGAGAAGGCGATGAAGCAGCGTCCGTCCGGGGAGAACTTGCGCAGGAAGCAGGGCGGCTTCTCCACGTTGACCACGGTGAAATTGGGGAAGAGGTTCTGGTGGAAGCAGCGCACGCGGTACCAGTGCGCCCCGGCGCGGCCCGAGCAGATGCGCCGGCGCTCCAGCCGGTGGACCACGTTCTGGTTCTGAATGCGCCGGGGCTTCAGCGTGGGGGACTCGTCCTCCATGACGGGAGTGCGCTCACCCGACCTGGGTCACAACATAAGGGTCACCAACGGCGCACAATGCTACTGCTACACTACATCCACACGCATGTCCCTGGATGTTAATGCTTCAAACATTATCGTGAACTGTACTCAGTTGTACTGTATGAGAAAACTCTAATTAAATGTTACATTTGAAATACAAATGACAAATAAGTGTACTAAATACAATAAAATAAATAGGATATCAAAATAATTGCAAGAGGTAGGGTAGTTTCACATTCATTTTTTAACAATGAAGCTTGCCAATTAATTTAAATTCAATAAGAGTGGAAGAAACACTAAGTGAGCACTTTATTAGGTAGACCTGGACACCAGTTCATAATGCAAACATCTAATCAGCCAAACCTGTGGCAGCAACTCAATGCGTAAGAGCATTCAGACATGGACATTCGATAATGCATCAGTTGTTATTCAAACCAAACATCAGAATGGAGCAGAAATTTAATCCAAGTTACTTTGACCAGAGTGATTGTTGGTGCTAGACAAGGTGGTTTGAGTGAATCATAAACTGCTGATCTCAGAACCCACAAGACGTTTAACCTTAAAGTAGATGGTCTACAGCATCAGAAGAGCCATAAGTCTAAAAATATAACTGTAGTGAATGCCTTACAGCTGAAGTGGTCATTGAGTGCATGTTAGATTCACCAGTTGCATCTAGGGTCTCCATCGTGCTCCTACCAGCGTAGCTACTTCACAACTGGAATCGGTTTGCGTTCGATAAATAAGGTAACTAGCAACTCTACCCAAGTTGGTGTTTATCAAATCCAACGCTAGCTAATGTCGCTGCAATATATTTGCATCCAGTTAGCAAATTATCCATTAAAAATAGGAACATTAGGTATAGTTCCTAGAACACAAAAACACATTTTAACGTCAACTAACAAGTTAACGTAAGTGGACAGAATAGTCACTCACCTAATACTGATGATGGTCGCTGTTAGCTAACTTAGCTAGCTAGCCGGCCACTTAAAAATAGTTAGGTTAAGGTGTATGTCTCGATATATCTTCCTAGCAATTCCGACCCCATCGCAGCTGTGACTCTGAACATAACCAGTTAACGTATTCTGCCCCTGTTAAGTAGCTATGTATGTATATTAGCTCTAACTTATATGTATCGTTAAATTTCTCCCAGCTTAGTGCTTAGTAGCTTGCGCTACACTAAGCCAATAAGGAATGTTAGCTACTTCGCAGGTTAGCCAGCACGCTAACTGTGCGTCAGAGAGAATGATAGACTAAAATGAGACCCATTTTACAACAAGCCCATTCCTATTGTGGATCATTTAGATCGTTCTTATTAGCATAAGCAAGCAATAATAAAATATGCTAAAAAGCTAAACAGAACGTCCACCTCATGATAATAACACAAGTAGCTCAAATCAATGTCCCAGCTAGCCTAACTTTTGAGTGCTGCTGCTGTGGTGTTCGTTCGTTCGTGCGTGCGTGCAATACGTAAAACAGCTAAGAAAGTGTCAACAAGAAGACGAAATGAGAGAAAGAAAATTTTCTAACCGGTAGCTCCTCACAGCGCCATTGTTTTACGAGGCGAAAAACAGTATTGCACCTCTAAGCATCAGCAGAGCCCATATATAAAATACTCGTATTTTATGATGATTATTATTATTGTAGGGCGACATGCAGGCTAGCTTGTGAGTAAGGGGACTGATCACATAATTCTATAAGAACTAGAATGGAAATTAAATGAAATTTATGGGGAGCCATATCTTTGCCTACTGTTAACTAACTAAATAGCTAGTTATTTTCCCTGCTACTCTGCCAATGACAGTGAAGTGGGAGTGTTTGCTATCAGGTTGAGCATTTTGGCATACTTGTGATTGTATGATTCCAACTATCCTGAGTTTCGTCATATTGGGGGTGTAGTTGGGGTTGAGAGCAGAGTAGGAGACATCTGTGATTGTAAACCCAGGAGCAAAGCAAGGAAAGAAATCCTGCATAGGCCTATTTTTAATAAATGTTAGTATTGTACAAGTCTTCGATCACTGACACATTTTAAGACTGTCAAAATGCATTCAAATGGTTGTTCAGGAGGACTATTATGAATATCTTATTTCTAATAAAGCATTAAATTATAATTCAGCAGATTATTGAGTCATTATTTTATGTACTAGTCCCCAGTATATTTAATAAAATGAAATCAACTATTTAAAAATAAAGGTTGTTTTACCAGTGTTTAAACACTTGTTTAAACAACACCATCTATTATTACTATTATTATTATTACCATCTATTGACTGCACATTATTAGGAACAATATGACTGGTTTTCTAGAAAAGTGGCAATACAGACATTTTTATGATCAGAATACATTGAAGAACATACATCTAAAAGATGAGAGATAGACCTGAGAGAAAGAAATGTAAAATGAAAATGAAGGCTTTAAAATTGGGATTAACACATATGTTCTGGTTACAGACCAGGTATGGCATGCATGCTTTCCAAAAGAGTGGAGTGAATTTAAAAACCAAAAGGAATAGCAAAAATACAGACATTAAAAGCAGGAGGAAACCAGACTCTTGGCCTTGAGTGCTGGATAATGGGTCTGTGTTCAATTATCCCTGCCCAAGTATGTGGATTATGTAAGTTGCAATTTTCTGTAATAGTAGGTTCTGCACATGAAAAAAAAAAAATGTTGTAAAAACTAAGAAACTAACTTAAGAGTTGTATGAATTATCTGTCATAGCATCATTTTGAAGATATGACCATACACAGTAGGTTGTAACAATTTAGCTATATGCTTACAGAAATATACAGTTGAAATCCTATATCTCCCTCTTTCTGAAGGATTTGAGAGGTATCTTCCCGGTGTTTAGTCTTTTTTTTTTTTACTATTGTTTTAAATGCAACACAAATATTCTGCCTCGCTCAGGCTTTTAGCAGCTGCTGGTGATGCATTATTGAAATGGATATTAGGCAAGGGCTAAGAGACAGGAATTCTCATCTGCTATTCATCCAGGAAGGCCAGAGCCTACTTGAGCTCCATTTGGTACCTCTTACACAACCTCTCTTCAGTGAGATTCACCCGAGAACAGAAAGCACCTTTCTTCTTCAGGGGAACTGGGAGCAGGGCATGCGGGCTTGGGGGCTACAGTTCAAATATATATTAAATCTGAAATATGATAATTGGGAACTGGAAATGTGAATAATCAAGTGAAATGGCCAGGCAACCAAGTTTACATAATCTCTGATGAGAATGGAACATGGTATGCAGGACACATTTTGAAATTGCTAAAATGCAAGAAAAAAAAATACAAATAATGGAAAAGATTGCTTTTAAGCACAAAAAGCTAATGGAATGACATTATCTGGCTATTTTGCACAATGGATTTTCTTTTTGTGTCCTGTCAAGAATATCAAGAATAGCTGTCTGACCTTTCAAAAATGTCCTCCATTCTCAAGTCAATCTAAATTGAAAAGCAGAACTAATGTAAAAGTTTTTACTGTATCCATTTGATTTATGAATATGTTTGTGGTTGGATGGAGTATTTTCTGTCTATAGTAGCCTTCGTAAAGCACATTTAGTGGGATTTTACTCCATATTCGCTGCCAAATTATGTTACACCCAGAGGATTGTGTCATGGCTTCTTCTTAAAAAAATGTATTACATTTTTGTTTTGATATATGTACACATTTCGATATGTGTTACAATTTGAATGACATCTTATTATTGGAATGGTTCCACTGGATTCATGTAATATGTTTGACATAAATGGTATAATTGGTGATGGATAGTTACAAAACAGAAAGCAGAGTCGGCTAACCCTTGAACATGAATTTGCAGCTGTGAAATGTGAGTGAACCTCCCACAGCTTGAGGTTTTCCAACAGAGGAGAAGATTCAGGGGAACTTTCCATATAATATCATCTCTTTCTGCAATAAGTATCAGCTTTGGTAATTGAAATCTGATTGTCAATGCATCGGGGGGACATCTGAACACTCAGTTATTAAGAACAGGTTGGCCTAACATTTTGAACACAAAATGGGGCTGGTGCTCTGTCATTAGCTTAGCTGTGGTTAAGAATTTAGGACAGGTTTAAACCTTGTCTTGGTTACATGGACCCTTAAACCCGATTGCTGAGTTCTCAGAACCTGCAGTTTAATGTGTTATTATGCACACCTTTGTTTTAGCATAAACCCATGTTACTGTGTCTTGTGGAAATCACCTACCTGCCAGTAGAGGTCACTTTAACTGAGGTTTAAGTTAAACCAGCAACACACATGGTTTAACTGAGATCTACTGCTCAGATCCTTTTAATATAAAATGTTAATATATTTCACTATGTATGGCATTATATAGACTACTACTAATACAAGAGTGATCCAGATGCAATAATGTGAATAATTAAATATAAATATAATTTTAAATGTGTCACATCTGCCTTAATCATTTTTAAAAGGCCAAAGTAATTTCAATGTATGTTGTTGTTATTGTCAACATAACACATGAAAAGACCAAACCCTACAATGCTTCAGTCCAACTCTTAATACTGTCTGACATCCTCCCCCATTTAGCACTCAATCAGGAGGCCATTCATTCAAATTGTGTGCTAAAATGATTAAATACAGCTGAAAAAGACATATTTCCATTTTCAGAAAATATCTATTATAACAAAATGCATGGTCAGTGTAGTTTTACCAAAATGTACTTAAAAACAGGTAAAATTGATCATTTCAATGGGGCCTATTTTCAGTAGGTTGGTGCCAAAATGGAACTACTTTCCACATATGGATAAACGTCACAGTTATTCAATGATTCAATCATTTCTTTTAAATTTTATAGGCTAGGCCTAGACTATCAGAAGTTAACAGTTGTTGTGTTGACTAGTGGGTTTTTGGGATCTAATCTCACTCTATAACTTATGAATTATAAATTATAATTATTAACAGCAATGTATTATTCTTGCTTTATATCTATATTGTATTATATTATATATTAAATTATACAGCAGTAGTACTGTACATATTTATCATGTGACCTAAACTGGATAATAACAGATACATTTTCTTCATTGCATTACGTTAATGGCATTTGGCAGACGCTCTTATCCAGAGCGACGTACAGTTTATTAGACTAAGCAGGAGATAATCCTCACCTGGAGCAATTTGGGGTTAAGGGCCTTGCTCAAGGGCCCAACGGCTGTGCGGATCTTATTGTGGCTACACCGGGGATCGAACCACCGACCTTGCTTGTGCCAGTCATGTACCTTAACCACTAAAAAAAAAGATTGACTAAAGCTCCCATGAGTCCCAAGCATTTATTTATGCTGTGTTTATAGCACATTCTATATTTTATCATACAGAATTATTATTAACATCTTTACTCTTGAATTATGAACAATAAATATTAACAATAATATGCCTGTCAAAAACATGATCATTTATTTAGTTACTTCTACTTCATTCCAAGTAGAAGTAAAAATTGATAGTTGCCATAGTATGCAATAGTATTAGATACAATAAAATACTTTGTGGCAAATTACATTTTTGAGAGAGAAAGTTAAATTTTTGATTCCAACTTTGGAATCGGTCCCTGCCCAGGTGGAAACTCAGATGCACAGAAAGCCTGTGAGCAAGGGAAAGAGCATCTGTGAGTTAGCTTAGGTGCAGGCCACACTGTAATGGGGAAAGCCACAAGGACCTCCACAGGTAATGCTGAGCATACCTACATACTGTATATTGCCGACCCTGAAGTATAGTACAGGACTTAAAAGGCTTGGTTACTCAGACAGTCAGCTGTTTGGTTACTGTTGCTTACAAACATTTACATTCCAACCTGAACCATTGCTTCAGTCAGTAAAAAATTCAAAAATATTCCAGAATAATGGCATTGATGGTTCCCTCTTGAAATAAGGTTATGGCATAATCTGTCCCATTCACATTGTTACAAGTGTAATCATAGTGTTGCAAATCCAGTGACATCACTTGACGTGTTTGGCCTGACTTTCTAGCCTGTGTTACCCAGAAGGTAACAGGCACTCCACCCTTGAACGCAGAGACTGTTTTATGGTCGGCCACCCATCCAAGCGATCCCATGACAGGAAAATACGGTAACGTTAGCATACAAATATCACAGAACTTAACTTGGCTAGCCTGAGCGATATGACAGCTAGGACAGCTGTCAGACCTGTCAGAGCTGCTAAAAAGCTGTTAGCTTCGGCTGCCTCGTCCTCCACTATCTGTCTCGCTCGCTCACGTAATTCGTCCTCTGTAAATTCCGGCTCAAAATTGTGAGGTTGTATTTATTCATCAAAATCGAAAAGCTTGTCCTCAGGGCACGGCTCCACTGCAGCCATCAACGTTAGCAATCGCCATCAGCCATCGTACGCTCATCGGACGGAACAAATCCATTGTGACAGCGGTTCTACTGTAGGCATCGCGTCAGGTTTGATGGCAGTGTCAAAGTTAGAGAATCGCCGAGGTTCATTCCCATATAGTGAATTTAGTTGTTCTGCTTTTTCTTATTTAACTCCATACAAATTATAAAGTGGGCGGCTATTCACGTCGGCTATGTTATCACAGTCTGCAATTTAGCTAAATTAGCTGGTTACAACTGAACCAGAGCATCGTTGCTTAATCTAATGAGTGAAAACATCATAGCTGTTGACATCCAATGTAAAATGAGCAAGCAAAACACAACAGTAGGATGTCAGATTTATTGATGATGGCGATGGCTGCAATGGAGCCGGTCGAATGTCAAAATGATGGCTGATGGCGATTGCTGATGTTGATGGCTACAGTGGAGCCATGTCGTAACTCGGCGACGTCAGAGCTGTCTGTCATTGTATGCTAAAGTTGCCGTATTTTCCTGGGAGTGTCATGTGATCGCCTGGATGGGAGGCCGTCCATAAACCAGTCTGCGTTCAAGGGTGGAGTTTCAGCGCCCGTAACCTTCTGGGAAACACAGGCTGGAGAGTCCAGTTTTGCCCCATATCTAGGAAACGGCCACGCTGACTGTGGTTTAAAAATCCCTACACACATAATTTAAGCATTTCATCTAAATAAGATTAAGTGAAAAAAGCATGACAGTGCTCCTTTAATGAAACATTGTCTTCACTTTCACTGTTATTACGAAGTTATTACTGTGTTTTTTTCCCAAAGATGTATGTAATTGTCAGTACATTTGTATTTGTTAGTGCCTAGACCTGTTACTGGAGCTGTTGACCATAATAATCCACAGCAAATCTCTTCTAGTAATGCTACTGCAAACAATTTATCCCAAACTACCCTCTGCACCTCTGTGTACTCTGCTTTACAGGGTCTTGTCCCTATTTACTTTTAATAGGGAACCATGCCACTCATTGTGTAATATGTCTTAAAGTACAGGATGGATTTTAATGCTGGTTACTATGGAAACCACACAGAGCCAAACATAGGAAGAAGGGAGAGAAACACGGCCATGCTACTTGATGTTCCTTGTGTTGTCTTGAATGGGTGTGTGTACGCGAATTTGCATGTGTATAGGCCTATGTTTGTGTTTGTGTGTCATAAATGTGAGTAAATGCATTTATTTGTTTGTTTTTTTATGTTGTTGCTTATTCTGACCATTGCACTGAAGATGAAAACTGTACAGTATTTCTGCCTGTTTTCTAATGACATAATGTAATGTAATGGTGTGTGTGTGTGTGTGTGTGTGTGTGTGTGAGGGGGAGAGATAGGTTGGGGGGGTGTCTCATATTTCTGTGAAGGTGTTACGTGGGAGTGCAGGCAGATGGGTGACTGTACTTCTGCGCATGTTTCTCATTTGATTTGTGTGTGTGTGCGTGCATGTGTGTGTGTCATATCTGATTGACTGGCTGTTGCTATGGATGCACAAGTGAGTGTGTAGATATTAGTGTGTAAACTGGACTCATCCCAAATAACAGTATCTCTCCCATTATACCCTTTTATACATGAGATCACATCATCAATTTTTGCACATGGTATATCTGCCCATTTGAGTATTATTTTGGATTGCACTTACAGTCGTTCTTGGTTGCATAGCTTTCTCAATGAGTCATAACAGTGGGATAAGGGAAAGAACAGGACAATGACGAGAGTTTCAAAGGGTACTGGGGCTCCAGGTTGGAGCCCAGGTCACCACAGATGGAAAAGTAATTTGGAAGAAAATTATTTTCAGGCTAATGCATGCTATTGAGAGCGGGCAAAGTGAGGTCAAGTACTGTAGGCCGGCTTGGACTGAACAACCCTCTCACTGTGTGTACGCAGAACCTTCTCAGCAAATATAGAGGGCTACAATTTCCCCTCCCCTCTAAACACAGCTAAGAGGAAAAGGATGTGTATTTTCTCACCATTATGCCGCCAAATATACGAAATATAACTGCCGCAAGAACTTGGCAACCTTCAACATTGGATTCCTCTTTTGATCCGAGGAGTCAATATATTTTCCTTTTAATAATGTTTTCTTGGTAGCCCATGCTGTGGCCATCACACATCATTTTTAACCATCCTACTTTTTGCACATTGTGTCTAAGGTGAGACTTAATAGAAACCTTGCATTGCTGTACCCAGGCAAGCATTTGCTGTGTTTGAGGTTTTAAGCAGTGAAAGGTCATTAGCTTATGAGTGCAGCTACCTGGAAAAGCACTACCTCCTGGCAGGTGATTAGGACTCTGTCTGGCCCAGGCATATATGAACAGATGCTCCATCTCACTGAGCACAATGAATTACTTATAGCCTGCTTTAGCAAACAAGGAATCGCTCAGTGTGGGTTTGTGTAACATTGATATGGACATCTGCTAACGTGACCTTTGAACTCTGTTGCTCTTTTTCTGTCAGGTAACAAAACCCTTATCACTCCTGCCAGAGGCCTGAGCAGCTGATTAAAACCAGCTGCCAATGAAAAGCTCCTTCTGAATAAAGAACATTAACCACCCACCTATGCTCCTTCCCCCGATTTTTTAAAAGTTTTATGTAGACCGCAAACATGTAAAGGGACTCATGGCTTACTCCTTACAAATGCTTGCCAAATCAACTTACAGTATTCCAGACCTTACAGAACAAATTGCATCCAATTAATATTAACCATCGCTGTAGACCTAGAGCAGGACAGAATGGCCTCTCTTTTCACCATGTCCTTGTTTGAAAAGGCACCTTATTCGGGTCTGTTTGTCTGACAAAGCAGCTGGTTAATTTGAGCAGCTGGGTTCCTCTTTCACGTAATCACAGCATGGCATAATTATGTTGCATTTTACATTACATAGTGAATGACAATAAGATACCGCTTCATTAATCTATTTCAGCTGCACTCAGGAATGGTAATATATGCTTAAGTTGTCTTTGAAATGAAAAAAACAAAAAAACAATTAGAAGGTGCTGCTAACCTCTCAGAAATAAAGTGACTGAAGATACATTTTTGTTCTTCAAGGATCAAATTTCCTTAATGTACTTTGAAAGTACAGTAATGTTCTCTTTGGGTACAAATTATTACGTTTTCCAAGCAAACAAGGTACAAATGAATTATATATTGCTAGCTAGGAGTACAATTGTATGTACCTGCCCCAGTTACAAGCACGTAGGGACTTTCCGTACCTTTATTTCTACTTCTAAAAGTACATAGAATAGGCAGGATATCACAGACATTCAATATAAAGCCTGTTGTATGTCAGATGGCCACTTACTTGGATATGTTTGGACCACCACCTTTTCTTGCAGGTACTTATACCTGCTATTCATCTGTTCCCATCTGGAGTGATCAGGATGGTCTCCCCTGGAGACGTGTAAATACACAACTTTCTCAGAGGGAGTCCTTGAAGACACCATTGTTCAGAACCTTATTACATGACCAAACCCAGCGCATCATTTTCAATAAGAGAACAGGAAGATGTTATTGAATTTCACAGTATGCAACAGCAGACAAATAAAGACACACTGCCCTTTGAAAAGAGTCTGGGAGTGCAATCTCTGCAGGAAACATAGCCACATGCAGGCACACACGCACCCACACAAACACATATGTGTGCACGTGCACGCAGACAGTATGCTCAAATGTGTGCACTTGCTCTCTCACACACATACACACACATACGCATACACACAAACAAAGGCACATAATGACTGATTCTATGATGAGCCAGAGAAAACAAATAATTTTTGGTGTCTTGGGAGAGAACAGCGAATCTGAGTAGACAATGGGGTTAAAACAACACAATAGTCCCTGAAAAATACATGTCTTAGAGCTTTTTAGAAAATAAAAGAAATACCAAATAACAGTCAAATGTATTTTTCCCACTACTATGAAAGGAGGTATAATTCATGTTACACTCAATTTTAACATAATATCCCAATGTCTTTGTTGATTATAGACAGTGATTTGATCCAAACTAATTGCTGCAAAGGGAGAAGTTGGCATTTTAAAAAAGGCAGAGGAGTTCAAATTGGATAAAAACTCACAAAGCTCAGTTGGGGGAATTGCCTGTGTATTGTACTGGCTGTACAACTAATGTTTTATGACAAGAACTTTATGACACTTAATTTAAGGGCATCATAAGTAAAACTAGATTAACTTTTGAGTGAAACAGAATAGTAGAAGTTAACTCATTGATTTCACTAGCATTTCAATGTCTGTGCAGTTATGCTCGCAATCATAAATCTACACATGCACATTCAAGGAGTATATACATACTGATCAGCCACAACATTAAAACCACCTGCTTAATTAAGTCAGTTTTTACAAATGCTTTAAACTGTATAAACTTATATTTTCATATCATATATTTAATTATATGATATGTGTACAAGTATTTTTTTTTAAATTAAAATGGAAATCTTGAAAGCATATTGGGCGGAAGGGGGGGGGGGGGGTTATTTGTAATAAAAAGTGATTGTTTTGTTTTTTAAATATCTTGGCTCATGCTGATGTTCACGATCATGTCTATCTTAACAGGTGCTTCGAATAGGTGTTAAGAATAGTAAAGACCACACGCCATATTTAAAAATGCATGAACTATTCCTACACCATGTGTCACCACATACAGTACCATGTAATTCCAATGGAGGGAAGAAGGGTGAAACTGATGTAGATTAGAAGGCATTCATCTTTAAATATGGTGGGTGGTCTTTATTTATTTTTTTATATGTTGTCTTTGGGTTTTTTTTCTTAAGTCCTGGAGCATCTGATAAGATAGAACACCAGTACATACCAAAATATTTAAATAACAAAACAATGCACCCTCCCCCCTCCCTCCCAAAGATTTCCATTTTCATTTAAATATTAAACTTTGGAATGCAATTCACTAATGATTATCTGCTTACATAAATACACATATTTTTTATGTTTTAATCTTTTAATATTGTGGATGATGGGTGTAGTATCTATATAGCCTGCATACTATATGTAGTGTATGTTGACATATGCAGACCATCCAGAGTGGATTAAATGTTTAACCAAAGTAACAGTGCAATGCAAAGGCAACATAAAATGAAATTCTGAAGCAGAATAGCAGTGTGTCACTGCACATAACGTTCATGTGTACCCTGGCACAAAATGTGAAAAATGTAACTGCATCATGGCCGCTCCTCATCTGCTGTAAAGGCATAGAGTGTGAGCTAGATTTCCTTCAAATGCCATTAGAGGCCAAGGTGATTGAGGACATACTCTCCTCCTACACGCATTTCCTTTCTGAAGCCACTGAACTGAAAATAATATCATCATTTTATGAATTACCCTGTAGATGAAGTACTACCTTGACAATGCAAATTTCCCTTCAGAGTCTGCTGTTGCCAATTAATAAGGAAGGAAAAAAAAAACATTTAGCAAGAACTTAAAATGACACAGCATGTTTCAAGAAGCTCAACCAATGGACAGTGGACAGAAATGGAGACTTTCAGCTTTCTGGCCACATGCCCAAGAAACAGTGTGGGAGCAATGCTAACTCAGAGCCCCACAGATGCCACATTGCTCCCTGGGAAAAAGAAAAGTAGGCTTCAGGGCACAGTTCCATATTATACACAATATGACTTTAAATAGTGCTTTGTCTTTTTGTGTATCCAACAGGAGACCTGCAATGAAATTATTAAGTATTATATCCCTGCGAAACAACCCCTTGCAATATGTATTACTGTTGACAGATATATTTAGCTGCTGTCTTTTTTTTTTACTTTGTATTTTTAATGCATTTTTGATTATTAAAACAATCTAACCCTGTTCTAAAGACTGACATATGCATACAAATGCTGTTCCCCCTATACACCACTAGGTAAAATAACCAACTGCATACAAAGGTAATTTGACCTCTTTCATTAACAATGTGTATCTGCCCCCAGAACTGCTCCTCTCTGGATGTTTTTTTGTTTGTTTGTTTTCCGCACCATTTTCTGCAAATTCTAGAGACTGTTGTGCTTTAAATATCACAGGAGATCAGCATTTTCTGAGTTACGCAAACCACCCTGTCTTTCACCAACAATCATGGAAAAAGTTACTTTGATCACATTTCTTCCCCATTCTGACATTTGGTCTGACAAACAGTTGAACCTCCTGGCTATGTCTGCATGCTTGTATGCATTTAATTGCTGCCACATGATTGGCTGATTAAATATTTTCACTTACAAGCTGGTGTACAGGTCTAATAAAGTGCTCACTGAATGTATATAAAGGGACAATGAAGAGTTTTAATCAGCTACAGTTTTAACTGCAGTGTGTGTTTTAACCCTTTCATAGCCATTTAGTGGTAGCGTTGTGCTTTACAGTCAGCATTTCGACTTTATGTATATAGATCCGTTTTACATGTATGTTCTGTTGCCATAATTTCCCCAGGGACTTTTGTTATGAAAATGGGGTTTCGTCTCTTTCCCCGTATGGTGACGTCATCGACGCTTGTGAAATTGACATGCCACCTGTGGGACGAACCCGGCTTTAAAGAGGCAGTCATCAGCTAAAACTAGAGCTGTGGCTTTTGTTTCAAATCCATACCACAAAGATGAGCTGTCATCCGCAGCGCCGGTTGCCGCTGAGCCAACTGCCAAGCAGTCGACAAGGATGACAGAAGCATCGAGATATTTGGAGAACATCGTTGTTGTTGTTTTTTTATTCATCACTCTCTCTCCCTCTCTCTCTCTCTCTCTCTCTCTCTCTCTCTCTCTGTCTGTCATAGGGAGAGAAAGAGAGAGAGAGAGAAGGGTAAAGAGGGCGAGCATTCATGTGATTCTGCTGGCGTGTCAACTGAACACCGTGGTCTTTTTGGAGACCTCATAAAACAAAGCGACTTCAGGACATCTGATATGAACATCGAAGAATCAAACAAAAACGATGTGAGTAGCCTTTATTCGCAATCAAATATTCACTTGACGTGTACAAGTACATTTCAGAAGCTAAAAGGCAGGATACAAATCCATCGTATACAATATTATATAAAGCAGGATCTCGTGTCTCCACATACTGTTCTAAAAGTGTATTTCGGAATGTATTAATGTAAATTGTTGTTAATGCAAGATACACTTTTTGTCCTCTTATTAAAATGCATGCAGATTTACAAGGAACGCGCCGAGGGTCGCGAGAGTTCAGGATATAAGGGATGCTGGACAGAGCAACAGGTAGAATACAGGGGGAGTTTTATCATTTTTTGAAAAGTGGTGAATCTTATTTTTCATTATTGAGCTTTAGTTACTATGCTTGTCGTGATTGTATTGTGTTGCTGTTGTTCTTGTTATTTGTTTGTTTTGTTTTGCTTTCTTTTCAGTTTGTCGTGGGGATAGGCTACTGGTCTTTTCCCTGTTAAGATAGTCTGCTCTCTCTCACACACACACACACACACACACACACACACACACACGTACACACGTACACATGCGTGTAGCCTTTATATACCATAATACCATACATGCATACATACATACATACACAGACTGCATATATAGAGTACCTATGGGGTATTGTATTGTTTTTCATTTGGCGGAAATTGTTTTTAAGTGATTTAAATTAGCCAGCGTTCTTGTTAACTATAGGACGTGATTTATCAGTTTGCATTCAGGCGTCCCAATATTATTTTGTTCTTGCCAAGATGTGATATGCAATGACAGGCTACTATTGGTGATAGGAAATGCGCTCCACAAGGAATGGTCGTGTGCCTGTTTTCGTGTTTAACGGATGACTGTAATTACATTTGAAACACTTGATTACAGTTCTTCCACAATACAATATCAACCCGTTTGACTATATCTTCGAATTTTTGCAGTATTGAATATCGTGCATTTCCCGAAGGCTTCAGGCTTTTTTCCACGGAAGTGTTAACCGCGAGGTCATTTAATGAGGCAGCACTTGAACATTTTTCACGCCACAACGTGAGTTGATGTCACGCGTATATGTGCGAACAGGCCTACTGGTTTGCTAAATCTGTGGGACAAAGCTAAGGAGAGTATCATAGAGCTTTCTCCCGTGTTTCTTAAGTAATAACCTATATTATGTTGTATATTATCCTCACGGATGATAAGTTATAGGCCCACGCTTTCGGGGTCAGCTAGCTCTTGAATTAATTCAATATTATAATATCTTATATTCATCTTATAATAGTTGCATTTTGAAGATCGGTCCGAGTTACTTACGCAATCCCCTGGATGAGCCCATTGTTTGTATGGTACTAGCTCAATTTTATTTTCAATAGCCACCACAACCTTGTGGTATAAGATCAACACTTCAGTCGGGAAACACGTTTTGGCAATAGTCGTTCCTTTTTCAGCGTCCCGTGCATTTAAGCCACATCTAAACCAATTTCCCATGCCAGGCCAAGAAATTTAAAAAGAGCGCATATTTAAAGAATATCTGACACGTTTTTTTCTTTAAATCTTTCAACATTTTTCATCAGAATCCGTACCGAAACGGTTTCAGCACCACATGTGTGAACAGCTCCAACAGCTCCAAATCCAAAAATGCCAGAGAAACCCAATCTCCGTGGTAATTATTTTCAACCCCGATTTGGTAATCTGCTGTTGGCCTATAGTTGTCTGGGGAATTTCATTAGATAAGATCATATTAATGATTTATTCGGAAGCAGATACAACAACGCTGGGGCTCCCACCTACGCTTTTCTAAAACCCGATGCATCCAAACAAATGAGATCTACCCACCACGGATGTCCTCGAAGCAATGCTTTTCCAAAACTGCTGTTGTATTTATTTTACATACTTATTTGACATTATTTATTCTATAAAATTATGTTTTATAAGAGGAAAATGTCTAGGTGCGTTCTACTGAAACCAGTAGCTGTATGAGAATAATCACTTTAGTAAATGCAGTTGTGGTTTTATTGGTAGAAATAGTGCAGAAATAGCTCTACTTCGTAAAAATGATCTTAACACATGGGATAAGCTTTGCTTAAAAGCCTCCTTTAGTGCAAGTTCCTTCATGCTATGTTTATATATTTTTACTATATGCAGACAATTCAATTTATTTGAATCGATCCTCACTTGAGTAAATGAGTCTATATGATATGCTTCAAGAAAGTAACCCACTGTAAATGTTAGTGAAAGAAAGGTTTCCTTTGTCCTTTGCACTCGATACAAATGTAATGATTAACTTAAAGTGTCCATTGTTCTGCAGAGAATATACAATTATGCTTTTTGTATATCATATCCAATTGAACTGAAAAAATGGCATCATAAACCTGCTACAGAAACAAGGTAATTACTATCATTGTTACTGTTGTGTTTATGTCTCAGTGATTGTGTAGGTAAGGGTTATAGGTTGCCTCTAAAGCAGTTTGTCTACATAATGACTTTGTGAAAGTCTTCCAAAAATGTATGGTCGTTTAGAACAGTGAGATGTGTGTATATGTAATTAGTATAGTTTTATAGTCTCATTTTGGCCAGCTCCTATTTTTCACTGGATCACAGGTACACTATATACCTAAAACAAGGAGTGTGGACTATTTGAAGGTTGCTAAGAAAATAGCTTACTAAATTCCCACGGCAAAAAAACAAAAGAAAGGTCATATCATAGAGCAGATCTAGTTTGTTTTGCAGCATTGATATGCTTTATTGTAACAAGGAAACTATTGATTGTAAAAAAATAAAAAATAAATAAAAAACAGCATGTGAGAGAAGAGAGAATGCAAAGAGAACATTTGAATGTGTGGGAGGTAGAGCTGAAACGCTCCAGAACAGCACGGTGTGAGTTTGTGTCTCACGCCTAACCTTGGAAAAGGCAATCTGCTTTTGAAGGAGCAGCTCTTTTTGAAGACGGTGTAGCGCCACGGGGCGTTGTGGGCAGCATCAGAACGTGACGGTGCGCGTGTGAAAACAGAGGCGTTTAGAGGTGCATTTGAAGTGCAATCACAATCAGCGGCTCCGTTGGCTGAGGCCGGCCCGTCCCTGGAGCTCAGCGGGGTACCGCGGCGCAGTGTTTGATCTGGTCTTTCATAAGGGCCCAGGGGTGAGCCGGGCACATCAGAGGAGGGAGGACGTGGTGCCTGAAGCCCCTGTGGAGTGCCAGGAGAGCCGGGGTCATCACGTCTGTCCAGGGAGCGCCTGTGCTCCAGTGCATCTGTTGACACTGCTCTCAGAAGAAATGAGCAGGCACTGACACTCCGACAGATAGGGATCGGCTCAACTAGAACTCCGCGCTCTGCCTCCAAACTTATATTTTAAAAGGAAGAGGGGTGGTCTCTGATGAAATAGGAAACCTGTTTGTCTGTTCTTTTTCCAAATCTGGAACAGCTATTCTTTTGTTGTTTTGTCAGAATTGTGCGCCTGCTCGTATGAAAGCAGGTGCTTTTCTCATAAAGCAAGATTTCAGTTGAGTTCACAGCCTCAGCTGAGGAGCTGACTCTCTCGCACCTCTCCTGTATATAGAGAATACGCGTTGAGTGGGATGAGAATGGCAAACACAGAGCAGCACCACATATCTCAGACGTAAACTACAATCACACACGGTTTGAATGGTGAAGCACATGCAATTACGGTTAGATTTGTTGGTGTGATTATAAAACATTCATCTGAAATCGCTTTTCTCCAGCTCAATGAAGTATTCTTTCTTATTATGTGGATTATATAGCCACAGCAGGTGTACTTATTGGACTAATGCAACCGACTTTCCAACACAGCTTTTTGTGTGATTGTGTGGTGAACTGAAATATCTACAGAGAATGACCATTCAAATCAGTAGTAATCCACACAGAAGCTTGTATCAGGGTTGGCAGTTGAAGATTTCTGTAACTCAATAGCACATAATTGGTCTGTTGTTAGGCCTTGTCAATCAAATGTGGATGGGCAACCAATAACATCCTCCTCAAACACTGTGTCCACTGTATTCTACAATATTGCCCTCCCTGTAGCAGAATGTCTTTATTGAGGTGTGTGTCGGTCCTGGGGTCATTTTTGCTGCCATTTTGCAGGACTACCTCAATGGGACAGAGGTTGTGAAAATTTTGTGTGTGTTCAATC
Organism: Conger conger; assembly: GCF_963514075.1. NCBI lineage: Eukaryota > Metazoa > Chordata > Actinopteri > Anguilliformes > Congridae > Conger > Conger conger. The sequence continues at coordinate 16,931,118 of NC_083765.1, forward strand.
ATTCCACCTTCTACTTCCATTTACAATTAATTAATCAATTCTACTTCTGATCCAGTCCACAGTGCATAATATACATTATGCAATCCTTACTTGTTTAGCCAACAGTAATTTATTTACTTACTCAAACATAGTTTTGGACGAACAATAGCTTTGAATAAGAATTTGGGAGAGAGCTGTCTATACTGCTGTATAGTTCCTTTGTCACTATAGGAGACATATAATGCAGCAGCAGGTGTTGCCTGGCAGGGTATGTTTTCATACAGGCACTGTGAAGACACTGCTAAACAGAATAAAAGTGGGCTGGATTTGAACAGGGGAGATCGCTGCTATGTCCACAGACTGAAAGTTCTGTATACATTGAGTATACATCGTAGACATTTGCTTTTAAAGCTGTTAATTTATCTCTTTAATAATATACCTTCTTAAACAACTCTGCTAAGGAAATGTTCAAACCGGTCAGATGTGTTTTAACCCAACACAGTCACACAGAAAAAAATGACAAGGAGCAACAACAGTTTCAGACTGGATATTTAAATAGATTTTTTCAGAACAACCATAGGACCTATGATATACTTATAGAAAACAAGTTTTGTGCATTTCAGCTGGTGTTGGTCCATCTCCAGTTTCAAGGTTGGGGAAGGAATATCAAAGGAGCAGTTGCAAAGAAGCATGCATATCTTGTCTGAGATGAAAGATTCTGTACCCATGGTACACTGTAAGTATATTCATCACCATCTGTGCGTGAATGTTTTTTGTCTGTTTTCCTTTTTCGCTCTCAGATGGGATTGTGTCACAACTAAGTAACTCCAGTTATTTATCACGTATGATTGAATCAAATTTTTGATTCTCATATTTCACCTTATGTGAATCACACAAAAATAACACCCTGCCATTTGATTGCCACTCTATATGGGTTTACACTGCCAGCCAATTCCAGCTTTGGTTGCCTTGGTTATAACAACCCGACAAGAAGTGGCTCAAACAATCAAACATGTGCAGTGTCCAGGTGTTTTCTGTTGGTTGCTATGGTTGCTGTTTGAATGAGTACACAGTTACACAAAGATGGTGGTAAAACTGATAAGAAGCCAAAGAAAAAGTGTTAAATGAGTTTGTGTGGAAGGAGCAAAGCAAATGTAAACTGATGGAGTTAGGGGGGCGATGGTGGGGAGGGGAAGTTGAGTGGAGAGAGAGATAGAGAGATAGAGAGAGGGGGGTGAAGGGAGGGCTGTGAGCCAGACGGACTATCGCAGACTCAGCCTCAGATCTGAGCCCAGCGAGGGGCCTGAGTCACCAGGCCATCCAGGCACACAGCCACGTCCTCTCTGCTTCCCTGCTGCTCTCACCCACACCACCACAGGAAACACCCAACCTGGGAGGTCAATCCCCATGCAGTCAGACAGCCATGTCCTCTCTCCTCTCCTGCTGCTCTCACCCACATCACCACAGGAAACACCCAACCTGGGAGGTCAATCCCCATGCAGTCAGACAGCCATGTCCTCTCTCCTCTCCTGCTGCTCTCACCCACATCACCACAGGAAACACCCAGCCTGGGAGGTCAATCCCCATGCAGGCGGACAGATATCTCCTCTCTGTTTCCCTGCTGCTCTCTCCCACACCACCACAGGAAACACCCAGGCTGGGAGGTCAATCCCCGTGCAGACAGACAGCATTCATAATGGAAGCCATCTCATTCAGTCTAATGGGATGCATGCTGACTCTTAGCCGGTGGTAGGGGTGAGAGCAGATGAGTGTTTAGCACGCTCCATATGGGCTCAATTAAAGATGGTTTCGGAGGTATGCAGTCATACCTTCGAATGGCTTGTATCCCGAGATTACCATTTTCTCTTTTTTTTACATTCTTAATCATCTCCAATTCTCACCCCAATTCCTCTTCTTCCATAGTCCTTTCTCAAAATTCTAAAGGTGTTTTAGTACTTGTAGGCATGTGTGGATGAAGCATCTGGGCATGTTAGCATGCACTACTAGCATGTTTGTCTTGCATTGAGCTGAATGCGTTTCATTTGATTTGCCCACTAACTGACATAAATAAAATGTTTACAGTCTATAATGTATTTTTGGTATAGAGGCATTTAGATTAGGTACTGTAGTAATGCAGTTTTGCCATTTTCAGCACCGGGTGTGTTTGAACAAACATGTAAACACATTTGTATTTGCATGTAGCATTTATGGAGGCATTTGTAGTAGTTACCTAACATTACCTAAGCACAGCCCATCTATCTTGCATTTATCTTTGCAAGCCATTATCTTTGAAAACATGTTGCATAGAAGGTAAGTTTAAAGGAAGTTTAATGTCTTTAGAAAACCTGGATAGGCACAGCCTACTGTTAATGGCATGTATGCTATATCCCTTACGTACAGTATAGTTATGATGCAGGGGAGTACTTATTGTACATCAGAGGATTTTTGTCACTTTGACAGGTGTGAAGAGAAATGAGCGAAGGGGTGCAGGACAAATTTCCACCCCCACATCCCTCCAGTTTCAGCAGGGAGAAATGAAAGGCAATTCCCCCCAGGACTCAGAGGAGGGAACATGCTTGGGTAATTAAGCGCTGCTGTGCACAGCCCCAGTCACAGCAATTACCACAAATCATACACTCTCACCAGCTCTAATTATTGAAAATCTGTCTACTTTGTTGACAGACAAGACTAGTTTTCCCTATAGCACACTTACAACAATAACAATGATATGCTATTACTGTACATACATTACCTACTTAGCCGAAATTGATATCTGTACTAAAGCTGTTTTAGAAGGACAATAGAAAAGTAATTTCACTCATTGAAATACATATAGAAGGTATATACTGTAGGCCATTGACAGGCGAAAATACAAAGCTACTGTTATATGGCACCTTTGTCTCATATCATCTTTCATTACTTCTGCTTGTCTGATGATACACATACCAATGATTCAACCATTTCTCAGATCTAATTGAAGTCAATTATGGGGCTTAAAATTGTAGGCCTTAAATACAGTCTCCTCAGTGTGGAAGTGGTCACCTGGGCCTTGATGGGTTATCCAGGGGACAGAACAGCTCAGCGTTTCATTCCCTCTGCCCTGTTCTCTCCTGATACCAGTCTTTAAATGTGAAATCAATGGGAGCAGATCGAACCAGCAATATCTTGTCTTGTTCCTAGAGACCGGGGAAGAGGTCAGTCCCTTTGGTTTCTGTAAGTCACACTCTTAATCAGCTCTGCTCAGCGTATGGGTGCCCAGGGAGAGCCAAACCTAATGAATTAAGGGGATGAATGAACAGCCATTTAAGGTACATCCACCGTGTTCCCTGGGGTCAGGCTGATTCAGTGAGAACCCAATCGAGTTAGACAGTAAAGGCAGTGAGCCACCTTAAGGGCACAGTTATTCTCACTGTTGACGATTGGATTAAAAACCACATGCATCCTTGTTTGCTTCCCCTCGTGTGGACAGGAATATGAGTTTAACACCTGAATGTTTTGCCATGGGGCATCTATTTTGTTTATTTATTTTTAATCGCCTTTAATTACCTTTGGGCTACAAGCCTAGCTTCACAAGCCTAGCTCCTTAATCACTGTAACATGCTTGTGCCAAAAATGTGGGGAAGTTGGATATGTAACTACAGTACCAAGACAGTGCAAAATTCATTATTAACATGTACGGCAGATAATTCCTGTCAGCCAATAGTGTGGCAGCAGTGCAATGCATAATTACTTACTTGTCAGCCAACAGTGTGGTAGTAGTGCAATGCATAAAATAATGCAGATACAGGTCAGGAGCTTCAGTTAATGTTCACATAAACCATCATAATGGGGATAAAAATGTGATCTCATCTCTGACCATGGCATGATTGTTGGTGCCAGACAGGCTGGTTTGAGCATTTCTGTAACTGTTGATCTCCTGGGATTTTTACAACCTCTAGAGTTTACTCAGAATGGTTTGAAAAACAAAAAACATCCAGTGAGCAGCAGTTCTGCAGGCAGAAACTCCTTGTTAATGAATGAGGTCAGTGGAGAAGGGCCAGACTGGTCGAAGCTGACAGGAAGGTGACAGTAACACAAATAACCACACATTACAACAGTGGTATGCAGAAGAACATCTCTGAACATAAAACGGATCAAACCTCTAAGTGGATAGGCTATAGCAGCAGAGGACATAAATCAAAATTAATAAGTTATAGATTCTTGCTGTAGATCACACATTATTTCAGCCAAAATAACACAGAACATGTTTATGTGCTGATGTAATTGATAACACCTCTTGCATCGTTCCCATTCAAGGAAATTGGAGAAATGCATGAATCATGTTTGTATTGTTTTTTTTTGTGAACTGCAAACATCACAAGCAATACTTTCTCTGCACATAAAGCATCAGAACCTATATACTGTCTGTAAAAGCTTGCCATTGCTGTTCTCACCGTAGGCAAATAACGTTGCTGTGTTAATTGAGTGCCGGCCTTAATTGCAATGGCACAAGAGCACAATGGCACAAGAACACAGCTCTTCCCGACACAGGGCGCTGCTGTGCACAGTGTGCTTCATGGTCATTAGTGTAGAATGAAAAGCATTCATTCAAACAGGAGGGCATAATTTAACTTGCTTTAATAATGCATCATGATTCAATGCTGGACCCATTATTTCTACCTAGACTCTAACTGGAGGTAGAAAGGCCTGGTTTGATACAAGCCTTTTTCCCTACAATCTCGGGTAAATGCATAAATGAATGCAGGAACAAGCTCTATTATTTTGAAAGAGTCCCTGGTATTCAAAGGGACAGTAGCCCATTATAGCTAATATATTTTTTAATAGGAAAAACATATTTGATCCAAACTAATTTCCCCTTCACAGCCTGGCTTCTAAAGTAATCCATTACCTCTGTATGAGTCAGTAGCAGGAGGAGCAAGTTGTTAATGACCCTTACCTTCAGAGCAAAGAATTGTCCTGTCACTCTCTATACAATGCTGACTCCAGAACAATGGTGACCAATTGTTCCATCGTCTTTGTATGCGCTAACCCAAGCAGTGCCTTATACAAAATAAATGGGCAGTGTAACTTGAACTTGGGACAGCCACACCACCTTGAAGCAACTGTACATTCAGTCATTATTGTTAAGGTGAGTTGGGGTGAAGGGACCATTGCACAAAATAAACATAAAAACGATACTGTAAATAGATACAGGTTCAAATATTTTTTCCATACTGTATTCTATAGATTAGTGTTGTGGGGGGGGGGGTTGTCTTTGGTAATGGAAAAAATGTAATTGCTAAATAGTGATATTTTTTTGATGCTGCAAATGGAAGATTGTAATGTGGGTTTGTGGGTCTAAAGTTATTATATTTAAAAGTGCACCCTAATGTTACAATTCATCCTGACATTTAAAACAAATACATTTCCGATGCCTGTATAGCAATTAGGTGCACTCTACCTCAAGAGCCTGCCACCATTTCTGAATAACAAGTCACACTGACCACTGTTCCCGCTCCATACCAGCTCAAACAAACACAGGAGCAGATAGACAGTGATCAGCAGCCAGCTCCGCTCTCCACATCATAATTTCTGTCCACATACACCACTCCTTTTTCACCTTTTATGACATATAATCCCCTTATGGGCACCAAGCAGCACACACCAAGCAGTACACCAGCTCCTGACAACGTCTAGCACAGTAAACGTCCCTGGACTTTGTCAGTGGAGAGGTTCCTTTCTGTAGATAATTCTGTAGGTAAAATGAAATGTGTGTGGCCTGGCACATATCTCCAAAGCACCAAAGGAAGTTTCATTTCAATGGTGTGATCCATGTGCTAAGACCATGTATAATATTGTTTCTTGTATAAGATCATTATATACTTTAAAGTGGTTTGAGTGTTATTCTGATTATTTTCCACAGTCAGTACTGTGCAATTCTGCTGATTACTTAGCACCTATGTGTACTGATAAGCATCCCCCACTTCTTTGTATAAAGCGCTCACGACTCACTGCATGGTCTGGGCATAAACAGAGTATTGGACCAATTTTACAAGAACAGTACTATTCTCATTGTCCATTTTAGTGAACTGAAAGCCCAGCTATTAAAGCAACTGTATTTTCAGATTTTATAGGCTGTGAGAGGCTGGGGAAATGGGGACACAGGTGACAGCCTTTAAAAATGAAAGGATGGATTTTGGAAAGAGAGATGTGGTAACTATATCATAGAAAAGGTCACATGGATTTCTCATTAAGGCAATATTAATTCCTTCAAAACAAGAATTTTATGGCAAATTGTGCTCTCAATTTTGAAGAGCAGATTTAGACTGCATTCATGACTGACTGAATATTAATTCCTAAGTCAGAGTAAAATCAAAATGCTGCTTGTGCTCACATACAATGATGGAATAAATATGAAGGGAACAAGTAAAAAAAATGACTTTAGGAAGCATTGTCACCATTTCATCTTTGTGCAAAGTAAGCCAAATTAGCCGAGGATGTGTTAGATTAAAAGGTCTAAACGTCAATTAAATAAAATTAATAAATGCATATTTGCAAATCAGCAGAACATAGGGTGTAAACTAAAGGTTTGGCCACCTTCTGCCTTCCTGTCACATGTCATTGACATTTGTTATAACCAATATCAGTTCGGTATCAAAGTTATTTAGAGGCAGCCAGATTTATGGTTCCTCTTTCCCTTGAACACACACCATGGCATTTGAAAAAAGCAGCACGTTTATGAGTGTTGTATTTTATAAATTCATAAATCTTTTTTGTAAGTAGCAGTAAATCCTTGTGGTTACCTTGATAAATACTGGGTTTATATGCTCTATTTCTCTTTTTTAGGGTTATAATCTTGTTGCTCATAGTTAATGTGGGGTCAGCAGGAATCATTTTTTTCTGCACACAGACTGAGCCTTTTCATCAAGGCTGATGGCTGCGGCACTCAGCAACAGTATGACAAGACAGGCAGCGCATTATCATTGAACAATATCATCAATTTTGTGTTGAATAGTCTATGCAGTACAATGCAATGTGCTGTGGCAATATATGTTTAAGGAATGCGCAAACATTATTTAGCAGAGCTTTGATAAATCAGTGGCCTTTGTATGGGGATTTATTTATGTATGTATTTATGGTGCTGGACACTGTGGAAGACTAGTGATTTTGTTGTTGTAACAGTTCCATGACAACAAGTCATAGTCTACCTCAGTGACCAGAGCCCTCACACCAAATTGTGGAAGAGACATGAATATCATCCTGCTTCCCACAAAGGAAGATGCCAACTCTTTCAGGTTACCCGTATTGCTTTTTGCGACATCTCTTCACATCAAAAAGCAAACAGGATTGCATCTGAAGGACCACAAGCATCAAGAGATGATGATGACAACAGAAATAAAGAAGATTTGATTGTTGTTGTGGGCACTTTGTTAGTGTCTTTATTGTTCACTGTGTTAAATAAATTAAAATATACATGTTTTGCTTGTTGTATTGAGGCATTAGTGCTTGGAGTGGACTTTAAGTACAGTGTATTGACTATGATGATAATATGTATCCAGTACAGTGCGTACTGTATTGGCCACAGTCAGACAATGTTGCAGTCAAACAGTAAATTATACTCAAATGTTTCTCAGTACTAATTAAAAAATATATAATGTCTTATTTGGCTCTTGCCAAAACCCATTTTGAAAAATAACATAATGGCTATATTTTGTCTTATATAACATAAAGGCAGCAGTTGGATCCAGAGGGTAACTGTACATCCTTGCCCTACTGTGGTTTATATTACAGTATAATTCTTCACTAATTTCTTTTGCAAAAGGAAAAGGCACAATTGAGGGTAGGTAGAATTTCAAGTCTCTAAATTCAATATGATTTCAGGTAAGGCTAACTTTTTACAAAATAAAATACAATACTCTACAAATACACATATATTGCTTAACTTTATCTAAGGTGATATCAAGGCAAGGTTATTCGGTTCATCAGAATTCTTCTGAAAAGGAAGAATGAATTGGTGAAATGATTTATTTGTATTTGCTTTCCTAAAACTGAAAGATGCGGGTTAGATGCATGGATTGTAGACTAACAGAAGCATTCTGTAATAGCTCTTCTGTGGCTATGAATATGCATTACAGACAGTGAACAATGAGAGTGGGTGTTACCTTCAACTCTCAGAGAACGGTGTAGGATGTTTCCATGGATACCACCATGGCAACCCTTTCTGAATGATCAACCTCAGCCTAGTGCAAGTCAGTGTGGAATAGACTCTTTGCTTTTACATGGCCTTGAGGGTCATTGTTGACAAGACCAATTGGCTTTTTTTTTTTTTAATGCAAAAACTGAATTCCTGTAGGAATTTCAGAAGGCATTGCTGAAGGGGCGAAGAGTGAACACATTGCTTCTTTAACATTCCAGCAGCAGGGTGGGGAAGCAGGAGCATGGTCAATGGTCAGGCAGTTTCACAATATTCCACCCAAATATATATATATATATATTTATATATACACAGAATATATGAGCAGCAATGTGGGCCTGCATATCTAATGTCAACCTTTTGACACACAGGTTGGTTGTCAAAAGTAAATTTTCAACCCATTGATATTTTTCTTCTATACTTATATGCTATTAATTCATCTTCAAATAATTATCAACATTGAGAACTGTGAAAGGAGAATTGTCATTTATATTGGTAATTTGTATTCATTAGGCTTTACTAAGAACAATTCTAGGGATGGTTGTCACATTTACTTTGGGGTTGGTTGTCACATTCATTTTTCATGTCAAATCTATAGCCTAAAACAAATGTCTATCCCGACACATTTGAAATGTTATCAGGTATCATGTGCTTTTTACCTAGTACCTTACCTTGTTGAGAAAATCTTGCTATGAAAGGTTGATGAAAAACCTGGAAAACACACACATCCGGGCATATTTTTCTTTAATTTAACCCCTTAAGTATCACCCCTTTTCTTGACACAAGCTTGAAAATTACCCAAAATAAAATGTTTACTATTCTTGAACCCTTTTGACTACAGGCATAATCCTGGCATCCTCTAAAAGGTAACTCTTTGGGGTTTGTCTTCCAAGAGTCAGAATCACTCTAAATAATACTAAAACAAAGTTACAGAAGCTGAAACAGTGAAAGTGGAAGCGTTTTTTGACTGGATACAGATTATTGCAGCTGTGGCTGGTGCACTTAGAAACCTAATAGAGGCAAGTTACAACACTGGACAAATCCCCTTTCAAATGTGCTGACAATATCACCAAATTTTAGTTTGCAGTTTGCAGCTTTCCAAAAAGGACATTTGGAGATTCCAAAAGGACACATGGAGACCAAGTGATATCTTGATACTTACTAAACCAAACAACAGTTTTCATCCTGAAAAAGTGTTTGCACTTCCCCGCCTGTCATCCTCCCCCCACAGGTTGAGAAGATCATAAAAAATAAGTACAATAATCACAATAGCTGTATACTAATATATTAATTGAGGTCCATTGATTGAGGTTTTTGTCAAATACCCAACCCCCATCAACAAGTCAAACACATTCATTAATTTCACATGCTATGTATTATTCCTTATTTCTAAGCATACTGAATAATAATTAAATATTTAGAGAATGTATTTAGATGCTCACCTACATAAAATGGGGTCATGTCACTGAAAATGCCCTCTATGTTGTCAACTGTGTTTCACCTTCTTCCTCAGAAATGTCACTCAGAGATTCCTTGGAACTCCTCCAAAGGAAGTCCTCTATTTAGATGTAGACATCTCAAAATACATTTTTAGTTGTAAAACGTCAACCTTCTTTGGCATAAAATCTTTGGCTTTTGCCAAAGAGATCCTATACAAAATGTAGATAATAGAATGTCTATGTGCAAGTAGTTTTGTAGAAGTAGCCTATACAACGGTAAAACGGACAACAATGATAATTCCTCCAGAGACATTCTAAGTAAATAATGGACATTCTATCAATGTACATTGGGTAAATAGGGTATACCGATAGAACTGTGAGTTTTACCGCTTTCAAACGGTATATCCTGTTACCATACTGATTGAAAATTGCATCCAGAAGAAAAGAATGAATGCAAAAAAAAACCTTAAATTACAAAAATTCTTACATGTTGAAATTGGAACAGCATGCATGTTTTGTTTTCCGTACCTTTCTCTGCAAACTCAAGAGACTGTTGTACATGAAAATCAGAGAAGATCAGCAATTTGTGAGACACTGAAACCCTGTCTGGCACCAACAATCATTCCACAGTCACTGAGATCAAATTTCCTGGCCATTCTGACCTTTGGTCTGAACAACAGCTGAACTTCTTGACCACGTCTGCAAGCTTATATGCATTTAGTTGCTGCCACATGATTAAATATTTGCATTAACAAGCTGATGAACAGGTCCACCTGATAAATTGCACATGGAGTTTATGAGAAGGCATACATATTTTACAGCCTAAGCAGAGCAACAGTTGGGTTGGCAATACCCAATAGTCCTTCCTGTGTGGCTGTAGAACTCAATGGGCACTAGGTCAGAAGTTGTTCTGTAGCAAAAGCCAACTTTTTAGCAAGGCCTACTGTTGAAAAAGGAAAGTGGCCATGATCACGTTCTGATCCTCTACTGAAAATGCAAATTTACAGAGCTGCTATTATGATGCTGATTAAGATGCAATGTCCCATATTACATTTGAAAATTTTAAAATGATGGCTACGCCAGTAAAGAAGACTGAATACATGACTCTTAAACATTTATTCAATACACGACAGTATGGCATTATGGTATCAGAAGATTTAATTATGGCTGCAGCCAGTGGTAGCAGTGCAGTCCTGCTAATAACCTCCATGTAAATGCAATGGTAATAATGTTGCGGACACGGACAAGGATTTTTTGACTACTCTAATATTGTGTGCATAATAAATATTATTTTAATTTAGCTGCGGGGTAAATAATGCATATACATGTATGTGCTTATAGACAGGGGTGTAATATTTTTTTGGAAACTTAGGCCAAGGAATAAGTCTCTAAACATATCAGAATTCTGAAGCAGCTATAGCCTACGCTATATATACAAAACTAAATATGCACTCATAAAATCGAATGTAATATTTTTCTTGAATCAGTAATTAATTTAATTGAGCCCAAGGCAAAGAATCATATATCATGAGCAGCAGTCAATTCCTCCCAAGCCATACAAAGTTTAACTATAATGTCAAGTCAAATATTCCAGGTTTAGGTGCATGCTAATCATGTAAAGAAATACATTCGTTTAGAAATATTGCTAGTCTGGTGAGTGGCGAGGTCGTGTGCATAATACATTCAAAAGAACATCTGACAATCTACAGTGTGTAGGCCTTGTGCTTTGAAGAGGCGATATGCTTTGCGATAGACAGTTTTAAAAAGATATTGTATTATTACTCACGCTAGGGTGATGACCAAATATATATTTTTATTTCATTTTTTAATGAATGTAGCCATTTAGTAGCTGTAATGTCGCTAAAGCATTAGGTCTACGTTGCTGTCACAGAGGAGTTTCCTGGCAGCGCAGATCATTTTGGTCAGGCATACGCAAAGTCGACCGGATGACATCACTGCAACTTTTGGCTTTTCCAAAATCCTGCCCAAAAGCTGGGCCGCGAAGGGAATCTTTGAAACTCAAAAGATCTTAAACATTGAAAAGTACTCATGAAAGTTAAATTGAGTTTTTAAGGTCAAATGCAAATGCGGAAAATCGAAGATGCCTTATTTGCACAATACTTTCTAATATATGCTGAAAGGTAAGTTACTAGTTTAACAAAGCAATATTATTCCAGAAATAAACTAAAAAATGTTACTGCCTGGCTAGCTTGCTAGTCCTTAGCGAGAGGTAATTAGCTAGCTAGCCATCTTGCTAACAGGTTCTATGCGAGTGTTTTCAACGAGTGGTTTGTTTTGGAAATTAGATGTATTTACAGCTGACTTAAAATTTTTGTTTTTGATTATGATGTTCGCTATCAAGCTAATTATCATTAACGTGAAAATGCAAACCTTTTCAACAAGTCAGCTAGGTAACGTACTACGTCTCGAACCGCTAGTAAGTAGTAGTGTAGTTAAGTAGATGCTAACTTTCTTTGCTGTTTGATTAGTTAAGCAGCACGTATGCGCTGTGATTTCGCAGTACAATGCAGCTTCGGTTGTTATCTGTGATTTTTTTATATCTGTGGTTTGTTCTGATTAAACACTTGCACAGCGGAAGTTAATTTGCCAGCTGTCTATCTAATTAGATAATGTCAAATAAAGACAACTAAATATCCAGGTTGCCAGTTAGATGTAGCTCTCGTCTAACATAGAATGAATGTCCTTTTTATAGAAGATGATTCGGGGCCATACGTTTTCCTTCTATTAAAGCATGATTTAAGTGACCCCTCATTTATCTAGCTAACTGTACTATAGTATATTAACTAACTATACTGTAGCTAGTTTGCTCATTTTAAGCTCGACTTCTGATAAACAATGCTCTTTGATGTTAGTGCCTTAGTGGTCAGGTCAGGAAATATTTGACAGACAGAAAACAATCGCAGTATTGGCATTATTATGGATTTTGGGCCACATGCAAAGATCTCACATTGAGCCCCACAACCCCAGAAGATGCCAATTTTTTTAGGGCCCATGCCAGTCTGGGCGGTTGTCTCTAGATGGCCACCCTAGAAAGGGTGGAAGTCTTGCCCTGTTAACAAGATGGGTTGTGTTAATCTTGTCACTCAAGGGAACGTGATGGCCAAAATAATTTGTATGCCCATGGTTTTTAGTCGTTTTTAGACTGGCTTTCAGGGCCCAGAATGTCAAAACTCTTAACCTAGATCCAAATGAATCAGGGTTTGTAATGCCTTTTTTGCTATCCCATATGAAATTGACTTGGTGGTTTTGTCCCGGTTTTTCAAATAATTTTCAGATAGGACCATTCTGATCCAGATACCATAAAATCAGGATTACAGAATTTGGATATGCAGTCTTTGGATATGTCCCTATCTGTTGGTCAAAATAAAAATTGAATTAAGACAAACATATGCGAGTGAACTTAAAAGTGTCATTCAGTTTGCATATTAGTCCTATTCATCTGCTTTAGGAAACATTACATTGGCCAAAGTCAGTCATAATCTTTCACTGATCAGTCAACCTGAGTTTTTTCACTACAATGTGTCATTGACTGTCCAACTGGTCTATCTGGACTTTCTGAGGAAGAAGTGTGAAATTCTTGTTTTTGCAGCTACCCATTAGGCTATTATTTTATAATAGATAACGTAATTCATTTTCAAATAACAATGTAAAACATTTTCAGGATTGCAGTTTTTTGCGTTCTTGAAAATATTTCATGGTCCTTTTACATTGGATATTCTTTTGGAAGGGTTTTGAGTAAATGAATCCAGTGGGATTAAGATTATTCAGATTTTCTTTATCCAACCAAAACAACCTGAAATTCTTCACCTTAAAATTTTGAAATACACAAAACCAACATTCGTTCTAGATTCTGGATAGGTTTGGATTACAAAATCTTATCTACCAAATTGATATTTAAACCAATCCATTTACTGAAATCTTATCCAGAAAAGTTTAGAGATACTGGGCTGTTGTGAGGACCCATTCAGGACCCTTGGAATCATCCCTCTCCCGCTCCCCCTTATGGCACCAAAGATAATGACCTATTTGCTGGTTGGGTCGTCTTTATGCTCCACTTCAATGTTTCTGACTTTTCCTGTCACTTCCTGGCTTCCACAAAGTTAGTCATTTTAGTCATTAGTAAACTGCTATTGCATAATGATCTAGTAGGAGCTAGCCTATATTTGTTAGTGAGAGTGGTTTTTCTCTCATTTTTCATCGTCTTTTTTATCAGCCAGGTCCCCTCCGCTGACTTTTCACCGCTTTGAATACTCTTTCACAGTCTGAACCTCCTGGCTCTTCCCATGGCTGCCACGGTGGATGAGGAGTGCAGGGGTGCCAGGGTCTGCTGATCAGCTGACCCATGTCTCCTAAAGGCCCAGTGCCGGGCAGGGCTGAGGATACTGCAGTTCAGGTGGCGGTCCGAGTTCGGCCCCTGCTGCCCAAGGAGCTGCTGCACAGCCATGAGAGCTGCATTACCGCCGACCCGGAGGAGAGGAGGGTCACGCTGGGCCACGACCGCCATTTCCACTGCGACTTCGTCTTCGAGGAGAGCAGCACCCAGGAGGAGGTCTACTCTGCGTGTGTCCAGCCACTCATTGAGGCCTTTTTCCAGGGCTTCAACGCCACTGTCTTTGCATATGGGCAGACTGGCTCTGGCAAGACGTACACCATCGGAGAGGCCAATATTTGTGAGTGACTCATTTCTGCACTTATTCCACAAGAAAAGAAAACCTTAGCAATGTCTGAGCATGTATTTATAAACAGACCTTGGTAATAACTGTGTGCTTGGTACATTTAACAAAAGAAATGTATTTTTGTATATTTCAAAATCTATTCTAATGATTTCTTTTTCCTCTCAAGATAACATTGTCAAGACTAGCCTATATGAAGGTCCAGCTTGTTATATCTCAATTGTGAAGTACAGACATAGACATAACTCGGGTAAAAATCTTGTGTGCTTTATAAAGGCAGAAGTTTGTTAGGTTTTTTGAAGATGCTGTTATAAGAATAAATGTCTGTCATGGCTTTAGTTCCATGAGCGCTGCAGAGTGAATAACACGGTTGATGGTGCTGATGAGCAGGAAGGGAGCATCCCCTGTGTGGGGTTTAGCCAGGAGTTGGCAGCCATTCCAGGCGCCAAGGCGAAAGGAAGGGAAGGAGTTCACACCCAACCCAAGCCAACTGCACTTCCCACAATGCATCTGCCCCGAGCAGGCTTGCTCTCCATCTGAGCCCTGGGCGGGCGCGGGAGCAGAGCAGGGGAGACTAACACGCGTGTGTGCGTTTGGCCGCAGCCTCCTTCAGGGACGATGAGCAGGGCGTCATCCCGCGGGCTGTGGCCGAGGTGTTCAAGCTGCTGGACGAGGAGGACCTCAGCGACTTCTCCCTCAGGGTGTCCTACCTGGAGGTGTACAAGGAGGTCTTCCGGGACCTGCTGGAGGCCGAGACGGCCAGCAAGGACATCCACATCCGGGAGGACGACAAGGGCAACATCGGTATGAGCTGCTGGCTGTGCCGGGTCAAAATGCTGTCGCACGCTGTCGTGTCCGAGTGCTGTTCCCAGTATGCCGTCAGTATGTCGACCCAATTGGCCTGACCTCTTTGACAATTATGGAAGTGTCACTCAAATTTTCATCTTCACACTTTGGCGAAGGTCTTTGATGAGGGTTGTGCTGTCTCTCTGGTAATGTTTGTTAATGTTTCCTTTTTTAATACCTGTTATAGCCTATCCGTGACAGTGAATTTCAGTGTTCCATGTGGCTATTCAATAAAAAATGCGTGATAAAGTATAACAAAATTGTAGAGGTGCGCAACACTGTGTTGTGCAACACTTTTTTTCCTTTGAAAATGCTTCATTTCTGTCATACGACTCTTGTCGCATGGGTCATGTGACGAAGTATAAATCAGGCGTAATTGTTCAGAGGTAGGAGAGTGGCATGTGATGGTGCGCTGCGGGAGGTTGCTATCTTGGGGGTTGAGGTCTGCTTTCCCTTTTTCCCTTCTGTTACTCTGTGAAGCGTCTTCCGTGGAAAGTGCTGTACAAATAAAGGTTTGAATTTGGGAGCGCTGGTCATGTCCTGTGTGTCTGTCTGTGTGTCTGTCTGTGTGTCTGTGTGTCTGTGTGTCTGTCTGTCTGTCTGTCTGTCTGTCTGTCTGTCTGTCTGTCTGTCTGTCTGTCTGCATTGCTGTGTGAGATGGATGGTCTAGGAGTGGTGGTCATGTCCTGGCTGTGTGTGTGAGATGGTGGGTTTGTGAGTGGTGGTCATGTCCTGGCTGTGTGTGTGAGATGGTGGGTTTGTGAGTGGTGGTCATGTCCTGGCTGTGTGTGTGTCTGCAGTGCTGTGCGGGGTGCAGGAGTGTGAGGTGGAGGGTCTGGACGAGGTGCTCAGCCTCCTGGAGTCTGGAAACACCGCCCGCCACACCGGGGCCACGCAGATGAACCCCAGCTCCAGCCGCTCCCACACCATCTTCACCCTGCTGATGGAGCAGCGGCGCTCAGGCACAGGGGCCCGGGGCCCCCATATCCTCGCCTCCAAGTTCCACTTCGTTGACCTGGCGGGCTCCGAGCGCATCCTCAAAACGGGCAACACCGGGGAGAGGCTGAAGGAGAGCATCCAGATCAACAGCGGCCTGCTGGCCCTCGGGAACGTGATCGGGGCCCTGGGGGATCCCAAGAGGAGGGGGTCCCACATCCCCTACAGGGACTCCAAAATCACCAGGTGCATGTCAGAAACCTACCATATCTCACCAATGTGGCAATATAAACTGTGACCCACAGGTTGGATGAAAACCCATCTCTCGTTTTTCACTGTCCAGGATTTTAAAAGATTCCCTGGGAGGAAATGCCAAAACCCTCATGATCGCCTGCATCAGCCCCTCCTCCTCGGACTTTGACGAGAGCCTGAACACCCTGAACTACGCCAAGCGGGCGCGAAACATCCAGAACCAGGCGGTGGTGAACTGCCGGGGCGAGCCGGACCGCACCGAGGGGCTGGAGATGCAGATCCGGGCCCTCCGCCGGGCCCTGGAGAACCGGCACCGCTCGGAGACGCGCATCCTGGCCCGGCCCGACCCCGACAGGAAGCCCCGGCCGCAGGGCGGCGAGGTGGGGCGGCTGCAGGCGGAGAGCGCCCACTACAGGACGTGCACGGACGCGGCGTACCGCCTGCTGATGGAGCTGCAGGGGGAGGGCCGGCTCAGCGCGGGGCAGGGCCTCCGGGTGAAGGAGTGGCTGAGCGCCGTGGAGGAGGAGCGCAGCGAGCTCACCTCCGCCTCCGGCCTCGACAGCGGCATCGAGAGCACCTCCACCGAGGGCAGCTCCGCTCTGAGGAAAGGGGCCGCAGCCGCCCGGAGCCAGGTACGCAACACACCGTACCTCCCGGCTGCCCACGTAAGCCCATTACTGCTAGCGCTTGGACACATCACAGACACTGGTCTTCAGACCTCCTGACCATGTCCCTCACTCACCATCGAGCTGCAGTGAACCATATGTTTGGCCAAATGGATGTAACTGTTTATCTGGCTTGGCTGTTGTTCGCCAGCCATTTTTAATTTGGCTTCATAAAGGCCATTCTTTTTTGGTATCTGCTTGTCCACTTGTCTACACTTCCTCATGGTGAAATAGTGCTTGCAGAATGAATTTGACGTTGGTTTGTAGTTAACTTGCCCTGTTGGGGCGGACGTAGCGCTCCTCATGCGGTGTGCTGTGTGTGTCTCAGGCTCCAGAGCACGGGCCAGAGGACTGGGACCGCACGTCTCAGCTGCAGGCCCGGGTTCAGCAGCTGGAGAAAGAGAACACAGACTTCCTGGCCGCCCTGGAGGACGCCATGGAACAGTACAAGCTGCAGGTGAGGCCCGGTGTCTAACATGGCATGAAAACGGCACTCCCAATGAACCGCTGATTGAACCATCCCAGTGTCCTAAATGGACGCCACCTACTGGCAGGATGCTGCCTCAACATAACATAACTTAATGATGAGAACTGGCCATTCACCCCAGCAATGCTCACCGTCTTCCTACCACTAAAGGCTACCTAGTGCTCACCGGTTACTAGATGGTATCCAGCACCGCATCGAGCTTGGTTTGGAAAACCCCCATAGTTTGTGCCTCTGCTACATGGCCTGGCAAGCTATTCCACTGTGACTACTCTGTGTGAAGAAGTACCTCTTAATGTCTGTGGAATTTACCTTTTGTCATTTCCATTTATGCATTTCCCTTTATAACAGTGACGCGTCTCTAATAAAGCGTAGGAATGCCGAACGCCCTGCACATTAGTAGTGTTTTACCTCTGGGCCTCTGGCTGCCCTGTGTTCCCCAGAGTGACCGGCTCCAGGAGCAGCAGGACCTGATTGCGGAGCTCCACAGTCTCATCTCCCAGCCGGGGCCCATGGAGCTGGTGCACGTGAAAGCAAGGCCTCACACAGCTCCCATGGGCTCCACGCGGCTCGCTGCAGCTCACGCAGGCCACCTCGGCCCTCCCTCTAACGGAGACGCTGCTGGACGGACCCCTTTTCTGGAGGTACGTACATGTCCATTTCCGCTTTCAGCTCCGGTTATTCACTTCTTGTGACTAATAATAATTGTAAACTACTGGTGACTGAGTATGGCAGGGTGGTGCAGTGGATAGCTCTGTTGGCTCACAGCGAGAAGGTCCTTGGTTTAAATTCCGACCCGGGTCTTTCTGTGTGGTGTTTGCACCCATGTGTGTGGTTTGAATAAGAGTCCTCACTGTTGACTTCCACTTCCATGATGCACAGAGGGGTGAGTGTGTCTTGTTTTGGTTTCAGACCCACTGTTTGGACAGGGGTCTATGCCGGCCCCAGGGTCTGGAGGAAACCAGCCAGCTCGTTCAGGGTGAGCCCCCTCATGACCCAGAGATTCCGGGCAGGAGAGAGGAGCAAGAAGAGGAGGAGGAGGAGGAAGAGGGTGAAGACCTTCACATCAAATGGAACAGAGACAGACGGAAGTGCGGCTCACGCTTCACATATTTACTGGCACGGTGTCATTACTATGGATAACGTGCCATAAAAGCCTATTTTTCATTTCTTTGTTAGCAGTTTTCTGTAACACGTGTGCTGACTGTCTTGCAGACATGCGCACCTGTCCTGGCTGAGGAGGGAGGGCCTGTGTGGGGGGTCAGTGGGCAGAGTGATGGGGAACGTGTCCCTGCTGCCGGAACCCAGCCATCCGCCCTCTCTCAGCTACAGACGCACGTGTGAGTGTGACAGTAACAAACCGCTTCCCCCTCTATGATGCTCACTTCCTGTCCTTTTTTAAATCCTTTATTTGCCCTGGGAACGTCCATTCGGATCATATGCCCTGGGGGACACGCCTCGAGGAAGAGTTGAAAGAAAGGTAGAGAGAGATAGTGAGATAGAAGATGGTTGAAGCCCAAATGCACATCAATGTCCCTATATGCGCACCTGGGGCTCAAACTAAACTCAGTTGACAGTCGAACACCCTACCACTGGACTACCTTGCTGTCCCCAAAGCCTGTATCACTTGGCTTCTTATTCTTGCTGCTTTCATAAGTTTTCTGCAAGTTTTTGTAAATATCAAGGAGTTTATAAAATGCACTTCATTGGTTGTTGCCATGGTTTTGCCATGTACGCACCAGGTAAATGGCCATCAGGACTATTCAGTGGTTGGGTTTTGTGTTGTTGTTTTTTTTAGCATCCAAACCGTTTCCTGGAGCTGAAATACAGAACAATCCCATTCAGCTTAGTATTCTGGATGCTCACTCTTCTGGCCTTTCCCTGAGTAGGAGAGCCTTCTCATTTAGGTTAGGATACAGACTGTAGAAGGCTGGCCCTTGAACACTACAAATACAAGCCCTACACTTTTCTTTGTGTGCCAGAGTAAAGTTTGTAAAGATTGCTATCCCTCATTCAGCCGACTGCAGTGGTGGGGGCAGTTCCGTGCGGGAGTCTCTGGGAGGGGGTCCGGGAGAGATCCGGATGGAGCGAGGCCTCCTCCAGGCCCAACAGAAGATCCGAGAGCTGTCAATCAACATCCGCATGAAGGAGGAGCTGATCAAAGAGCTGGTGAAGACAGGTAGTTTGTCAGCCTCTGTCTCTCCCGGCTGCTCCGATCTCTGCTGAATTCACAATGCCAGAGCAAGTTTCTCCTAATGGAAAGGGGATGACTTGTGCCACAGCATTTTATGATGCAAATGTTTTAAGTGCTCACAATTAACCGCATGCTTGTTTTTGAACAATTATGCATTTCAGCTAGATGAGTGAAAGCTTTTTTGTTTGTTTCATGCCAAAACCACTTTCACTGTGTGCTGTAAGTAGATGCCTTGGTCTAAAATGTGTAGGTGTTTTAAATTGTGAAAGCATTTGCTTTTGACTTTTAAGGTCTGTGATTGTACGGTAATCGTTCTTATCAGTCCAGCCCGCATTAGGAGTCCCGTATAAAATAGCAGCATTAAATGCATTAATTATAATTGGTATTAATTTGCATTTTTTCTAAAAAACGTTTTCCCACTAAATTATGTCAGTTCCCAAACCATTCTAAATAGTTGAAAAGTCTAAATATAAACTGAAAATACCGGGAATCGTGAAGTAAGAATATCTCTGATTTGATTCCGATTCAAAAAATTGTTTACTTTTTGGTTATTTGACTTTAGAAAGTCGGAAGCCTTTGTATATGTGGGCAGCCTGTAGCGTGTAGCGTAGTGGTACATGACTGGGACCCTCGGTGGTTCGATCCCCGGTGTAGCCACAATAAGATCCACACAGCCATTTGGCCCTTGAGCAAGGCCCTTAACCCTGCATTGCTCCAGGGGTGGATTGTCTCCTGCTTAGTCTAATCAACTGTATGTCACTCTAGCGTCTGCCAAATGCCATTAATGTAATATAATGTAATGTATATATTGAACAATGCATTATGGCATTGCATGGTCTTCAGCTACAAACTCTCCCTTTTTGAAGTGGTGTTGACCATTACTGGGACCAACCAACTCTCCTTCAAAAGGGAACACTTTGGAGCCGGCAATCCCATGGTTCTTTGCTTGTGATGGGATGTCAGAAGCGAAACTTCAATGATGTTTTCCCCATTTGTAGTTCCCGATTTTAAAAGTCAGTCATTCTGTGTGAAAGGTGTCCAGGTGCCACAGTATTCAGGCTCCGAGGAGCCAGTGTGTAATTTCGGTGCTGAAAATCCTTAATTAACGGTTTCTAATGCACAAAATCTAGTGTATGTAATGGCTTCTATTCTAGTTCTGAAAATCCAGTCAGTTTATTGGGTGGCATCCTAATGCTGATAACCCAGTGTGTTTAACGCTGAAGATTCAGACCTGCTGCGTCCGCAGGGAAGGACGCCCAGGCCATGAACAAGCAGTACAGCCGAAAGATCTCTGAGCTGGAGGGGGAGGCGGAGCAGGCTCGGGCGGAGCTGGTGGAGGCGCAGAGGCAGCTGCAGGACCTGGAGGTGCAGGAGGCGCGGGACCCGGCCGAGCGCTCCAAAGCGCAGGAGTGCCGCAGGAAGATCGCAGCGGCACAGAGCAAAGTGCAGGTAAGGACAGCCACCCAGAAATACCAGCAGCACTGGAGCAGACATTCTGAGCTGGGCACACCGTGACATTTACATTACATTACCTACTACAATTATTTAGCTAATGCTTTTGTCCAAAGCGACTTACGGTTGATTACAGTTGACCGCTAGGCTAGAAGCTGCCCCTCTTGCACGTCTGTCCCTCTTACTCCCACACGAGCAGCACCACAGTACTCTCCCAGAGCGCATTCCCTCAAGCCAATGAGTATTTACCTCACCGCAGGGCATACCGTACTCTTTATTTACCACACCGCAGGCTCTACGGAGCTAGCACATCTCTCAGTGCCAGTGACTGGCAGCCCGTGGGTGTGTGAAATGTTGGAGGAGCAGCCGAGCACCAGACCCTTCCCTGCAGGTGTCCAGTGATAGTTGGCTCATGAGAAGGCCAGGATGTAGACTGAGATTACAGAGCCAGGCTGCAGTCACATTGTGCTCCTTTACTGACTGTGCAGCCCAGGAGCCGTGAGTTTAGGAGACTAGGTCATACTGTTTTCTGTCCTCACTGAACGACTGTGAAAGGTCTGTTCGCACTGTCCTTAGCCCGGGGCTAAGAGAGATTTTAACTCAGAGCTAAACGTGTGTTCACACTTGGGCTAGCACCAACCTTAGCCTTGAGCTAGCTAACCCTGCTCAGGAGGGATAGCCCAGGGATGGTATTAGCCCAATGCATGCATAAACTCAGGATAAGCTAGCTCTGGGTTGTCCTGAGCCGTGCGCCCCGCCCTGCAGGTGCTGAAGCAGAAGCAGCGGGACACTGCGCAGCTGGCCTCTCTGTCTGCGCAGAGCGAGAGGCGTGTGCTGGAGCTGGAGAGGAACGTGCAGAGCATGCGGCAGCAGCAGGACCTGCTCCAGAGACGGCTGCGGCAGGAGAGCCAGCACAAGCGCCGTCTGGAGAGCGAGATGCAGCGCGGCAAGCACCGCGTCAAGGTGAGCGCCACCTACAGGCCGTGCCACACGACACACGCTAAACACGCGCAACGCGCTAAACGCACGCAACGTGCTAAACACACGCGACGCGGTAAACACACGCAACACACTAAACGCACACCGTACGCTAAACGCACGTAACACATTAAACTCACACAACACACTAAACGAATGGAAGGTGCTAAACACACGGCACACGCTAAATGCAAGGTAAACGCATGTCATGCGCTAACTGCACGCGACACATTGAACTCACGCCATGAGCTAAAACACGGCAAGCGCTAAACGCACGCAACACGCTAAATGCTTGCAACTCGTTAAACGCACACCACGTGTTAAACTCACACCACCCGTAAAATAGCCGTGAGCTTAATGTTAGTAGTTTACGTGTCATACATTTTTTTCAATGGTACAAAAAAGAGGGGAAAATGGTCAACGTAAACAGTTAAGCTGAGTTGATCCAATGTGAAATGGCTGCATCTGAAGGCCTCCTCCAGTGATAGAGGCGCATAAAGGGCTTTGGCGCTTGTGTTCCCCTCCTCCATGGGCAGGAGCTGGAGATGAAGAACGAGCAGCAGCAGAAGATCCTCCGCATAAAGACGGAGGAGATCGCCGCGTTCCAGCGGAAGAGGCGGAGCGGGAGCAATGGCTCGGTGGTCTCTCTGGAGGAGCAGCAGGTGGGCGCGGCGTCTGTGTCTGAGTGGCGGGGGTAGAGGTGCCTGTGTCTGTGCGTATGCGAACGGGTCGGGGGTCTCTCTGGAGGAGCAGCAGGTGGGCACGGGGTCTGTGTCTGAGCAGCGGGGCTAAAGGTGCCTGTGTCTGCGTATGCGAACAGGTCGGGCGTCCAAGAAGCGTTAAATGAGACCGCATGCAAGGGGCCAGTTGAGCTCAGGTAACTTCAGTGAGGTGAAATGCTTTCTCTTCCAATATGTTACCTGTAAATGATAGAGAAATAATTTTAATCCGCAATCTAGCACGTTTACAAGATCTTTTTTTATATAAAAGGGAAACCTGCCATGGATGAGTAGATACGACCTTTCTGTAGATATGAGAAAAGAATGTGTGTCTGTGCGTGGGTCTTTATTTCTGAACCTCTCCGCGGGGTCGTGTTACTACAAGCCCCGGCCCCACACCTCGTCTCCGTCACTGCCTCTCAACATGGATTTCTGGGGGTTATTTTTAGCGCTGCACTAAGGCTTGTTTTGGCATGCCGCTCTTTTCCTGCGCTCGCACGCATGTTCTTGTTGAGCCGGGCGACCTCACTCTGACAGAAGGGCCTGTGTAAACCTCTCCCCTCGTGACTCCCCTCCTGCAGAAGATCGAGGAGCAGAAGCGCTGGCTGGACGAGGAGATGGAGAGGGTGTTGGGTCAGCGCCGTGGCCTGGAGGACCTGGAGGGGGAGCTGACCAAGAGGGAGGAGATCCTGTTCAAGAAGGAGGCCCTCTTACAGGAGCGCGGTGACCTGGAGTCCAAGAGGCTCCGCTCCAGCCAGGTCTGTCCCACATGATGCTAAGCCTGGGTTTCGACCTGGCTCTGGCTGCACAGTGTGTATTAGTCACAGCGTGGGTAAACCATGAACATGTAAAGCTGGGATGGAAGGGGCACTCCCATTTCAATGAGGTTTGAGCCATTCCAGGTTTGACTCGACACTTTTCCTCAACTTGGTACATGGAATTGCTTCTGATGAACCCTGGAATGTGTCCATCTCCATTCCTGTAAAACCATAATATCCAAACTCCCACACTCGCACAAACACAAAGACTTTGCCAGACATTCATTCTCTCAGTATGATTTCAAACAAAGCAGCGAGTCTCTCTCCTCACAGGAGTCTCTGACTTCCCTTAACCCTGACAGGAATCAATATCTCCACCTCAGCACCACAATCGCCTGGTTCACCACTGCTGAGCGGGTCGACAGACCCGGTCTTCTCCCTGTCGGCGTGAGACTCACCCTCCCTCCCCCTCCAGGCCCTGAACAAAGACCTGGCGGTGCTGTCGGGCCGCATCGAGTCCCTGGAGCGGGAGCTGAGCGAGAGGAACGGCCAGCTGCGCAGCACCAGCGCCCAGGACTCGCAGCAGATCCGCCAGGAGATCTCCAACCTGCGGCAGGAGAAGGACCAGCTCCTCAAACAGCGCGCCGAGCTGGACGACAAGCTGCGGCAGGGCAGCCTGCTGTCCCCTGAGGTGAGTCCCTGTACCAGGGCAGCCTGCTGTCCCCCGAGGGGAGCCCCTGTACCAGGGCAGCCTGCTGTCCCCTGAGGTGAGTCCCTGTACCAGGGCAGCCTGCTGTCCCCCGAGGTGAGCCCCTGTACCAGGGCAGCCTGCTGTCCCCCGAGGTGAGTCCCTGTACCAGGGCAGCCTGCTGTCCCCCGAGGTGAGCCCCTGTACCAGGGCAGCCTGCTGTCTGCTGTCCCCCGAGGTGAGCCCCTGTACCAGGGCAGCCTGCTGTCCCCCGAGGTGAGTCCCTGTACCAGGGCAGCCTGCTGTCCCCCGAGGTGAGCCCCTGTACCAGGGCAGCCTGCTGTCTGCTGTCCCCCGAGGGGAGCCCCTGTACCGGTGGAGGCCCAGGGAGCTGGGACACTGCTAACTCTACTGCCTCTTCAGTGTGGTGTTTATGGCGCACTGATACGGTGTAAGTCAGGGCAACCCAACCCTGTTCCTGTAGATCTGCTGTCCTATGGGTTTCCACACCTTATTCAACAGCTAGCGACCTTGTTGAACTGCTTATTAGTAGAATCAGGTGTGCCAAAGTAGGGTTGGAGTGAACCTGCAGAAGGGTAGGTCACTGTGTTTTAACAGGCAGCGTTGTTTCTGCTGGCTCTGTTGTGCGACTGTGTTAGCAGGCCCCTGTTGTCCCCTCAGGAGGAGCGCACGCTGTTCCAGCTGGACGAGGCCATCGAGGCTCTGTTGTGAGACTGTGTTAGCAGGCCCCTGTTGTCCCCTCAGGAGGAGCGCACGCTGTTCCAGCTGGACGAGGCCATCGAGGCTCTGGACGCCGCCATCGAGTACAAGAACGAGGCCATCACGCAGCGGCAGAGGCAGCTCCGCCAGTCCGCCAGCATGCTGTCCCAGTGGGAGATGAACCTGATGGCCAAGCTCAGCTACCTGTCGGCCTCCGAAACCCGCGCCCTGCTCTGTAAATACTTCGACAAGGTCAGCCCTCACCCAGCCACCTACAGCACGCCCAATCAAACAATCAAACGTCAGCCTTCCTCCAAAGTCCTGAGACCAGCTAAAACTGAGCGTTAACCCTAACCCTAACCCATGGGCAGAGATGGTCCCCATAGCCTAGTTTTAGGAAGAGAGATAAAAAGGTAGAACCATTTTACATGTGTGACTTGCGTGATGACTAGCGTGTTGACCTGGGTGATTTGTGTGTTGACGTGGGTGATTCGCATGATGACGTGGGGGACTTGCGTGTTGACGTGGGTGATTTGCGTGTTCATGTGGGTGATCCGTGTGTTGACTTGGGTGTTTCGTGTGTTGACGTGGGTGATTTGCGTGTTCATGTGGGTGATCCGTGTGTTGACTTGGGTGTTTCGTGTGATGACGTGGGTGATTTGCGTGTTGACGCGGGTGATTTGCGTGTTGACGTGGGTGATTTGCGTGTTGACGTGGGTGATTTGCGTGTTGACACGGGTGATTTGCGTGTTGACGCGGGTGATTTGTGTGTTGATGTGGGGGACTTGCGTGGCTCCAGGTGGTGTCTCTGCGGGAGGAGGAGCGCAGGCTGCAGCTGGCCCTGGCGGAGATGGAGATGCGCTCGGAGGAGGAGCAGCGGAAGCTGGCCTGGCTGGAGGCGGCTCTGGAGAGACAGGGGCTGGACGCAGACCGCCGCCTCACCCTGCAGCAGAAGGAGCACGAGAGGAGCCTGCAGCTCCTGCTGAAGCAGTGTCGAGGTCTCTCCTCTCCTCCTCACCTCCTCACCCGGAGAACACACTTCCACACATACAGAACAAGCACATTACTGACTGCCTCAGAACAGCCCAGTCTCACCCATTACATACAGTCATTTGTCCATACGCAGATTTCTCAGTTACAGTACAAACCGTGTGTGTGTTTGTGTGCGTGTTTGTCTGTCTGTTTGTTTGTGTGTGTGTGTGTGTGTGTTTATCTGTGTTTGTGTGTGTGTCTGTGCGAGTGTGTGTGTGTTTGTCTGTCTGTTTGTCTGTTCTGTCTGTGTGTGTTTGTGTGTGTGTGTGTTTGTCTGTCTGTGTTTGTGCCTGTGTCTGTATCTGTGCGTGTGTGTGTGTGTGTGTGTGTCTGTGCATGTTTGTGTGTCTGTCTGTGTGCGTGTTTGTGCGCATGTTTGTGCGCGCGTGTGTTCTAAGCGATTTGCCTGACGTTTTATTCCCCTGGTCAGAACAAATGGACGAGGGTCTGGCTGGCAGGCAGCGGCAGTACGAGGCCTGGATCCACAACCTGGGCAAGGAGCTCAGTCACTGCAAGTGGGCCAATCAGGAGCTGAGCAACAAGCTGCGGGACCTGTGCACTCAGGCCAGCCAGTCTGCGGAACAGAAGGGTAAAGGCCCTCTTCCTGCAACGGCCTGCATTGTCTTCAGATGTTCTGAGATGGATCTAGGTTTTTATATGTAATTTGCAGAAGAGGGCAGTGAAGAAACATGAAAGTGAAAGTATTAAATATGTCCGTTCTTTAGTTTTCGAGAAGTAAGCGTTTAAAATTTATCGTCATATTTTCAGCCGGTTGAGAATGTTCTCCTCGTAGTGCGTCACATGAGGATAACCACTCCCCTTATCCCTCACCTATAACTTTGGAACCGTAGTTTGCGCCGCTGGCCTCCAGGCAAAACAATGCAAATATTTGACTAACGTTAGGTTCACTTAAATTAGACTGCCTTTTAAGGACTATTGGACTATTTCTGGTTATATTCCTAGAGCTCGCTAGTTAACGTTAGCTAGTTTGCTTTCATAAGGATGTTATACTTGTGCTTTTATCTAGCTAGCTAGCAAAAATGATCAAATCAGGGTCCTTACCTTACCTTAGCTATTGATAGTTGTTATACTAAGTTCGCTGGCACCATTGTGTACTCCTTTAAAACGTATGGCAATTCATCACCTATGAAAGACTTCCTTACTAAAACCCTTCTGCTCCATGCTGCGAATGTTCTCCATTGTCCTGGCTTCTCCAGTTCTGTTCATAATGTCCCGTTTCTTCCATCTCTGTTATTTCTCATCTTTTCCTGATGTTTCTTAGCCTTCCCCAGTGTCTTTTTCTTTATGTTTTCCATGTCAAGGGCTGCCCGCTAACTCCAAACAATATCGATTTTTTTAGTGTGCGATTGTAGAGAAAGCGCTACAGCATTAATCAGAAAGCAGGAGCAGAGCACGGGTGAATTGGCATGGCGGTGATCACACCTCCCTCTTCCACAGCACTGAGCAGTGAGGGTAGAGGCACGGGGGGCGGGGGAGAGAGGCCCCAGGCCAGAGCGCCCGAGGAGGGCGCCAAGCACCCCGCAGAGCCAGAGAGAGCGGTGCGGTCCCGGGAGGAGATGCGCGAGCTGGTGCACGCGCCCCTCCCGGCCTCCTGGAGGCGCTCCTCCCTCCCCAGCGAGGACCAGTGCGGCATGGAGGAGCTGCGTCAGAGGGCCGCCTGTGAGCTCCTGCCCAGCCGCGTGCTGCAGCCGCACTGGGGCGGGCCCCTGCCCCTCGCCAAGCCGCGCAGGGAGCCCCGCAGATCCAGCCTCAACACCGGGCCCCTGGCCCCCAACCCCGCCATCATCGACGTGCGCAAAAACCCGCTGTGATTCAACAACCCTGTGTAGTCATCTGCAGAATGCACTCTAAAGGAGATAACTACCATAGTTTTTCATTCTTCTCTGTAACCTCTGTGCATATATATTTCATGTTTTATGTGATGTAATTAATTACATTTTCTACTAAGTAGTCACACTTTTTACACTGTGTAATATTGTATCTTTATAAATAAATTAAAAACTGTGGTTGTTAGTTTTTTTGATTATTTTAAGAACCTTTTTTCACTTTAAATTTTTTACAAAAGCTACTGACTTTCTTTTCCTTAAAACCTGGTTATTAAGCCCTGCATTTTAGTTGCGCGTTCAGAATTCTTTTCAGGAAAATGATTGCCATCATTGTGAGTGGTTCCCAAAATACTTTTGTGGGCCAGCTAGGAATCGAACCAATCAAAATTCAGTCAATTTTGTTTTCTGTTCTGCCCAATTTGCAAATCCGCCTCATCCAAGATGCACCTTGGTACGCTCCGTGAGCACTTTATTCAAAATTTATTAGACTCCCAGGAGATCAGCAGTTTTTGAGATACTCAAACCACTCTGTCTGGCACCAACAGTCATTCCACAGTTATACATTCAGTTGCTACCACATAATTGACTGATTAAATATTTGCAATAGCAAGCTGGTGTGCAGGTATACCTAATAAAGTGCTCACTGAGTATATCCTACACCAAAGCCCAGAGGAGTGTGACATTGCGTGATTGAGCCATCTCGGCCAATGCGACAGCCAGTGCCCTGCAGGCCTGCCAGCCCCTGTCCGCACGAGAGCCAGCCATCAGCCCCACAACAGTATCTTTTCATCCTTTATTGCAATTCATAATATTATGCATAATATATTATGCTGCTGACCCATAGTTCCACTGATGCTATCTTGCGCATTCTTGAATATGAAGCTTATTCATAACAGATTTCTTGGCAGGATATTGAGGTCAAACTGCTTCTCGTTTTTTGAGAAAAGGCTTTAAGGCAACCCTGAGTCAGAAGTATTTTTTTATGTAGTCAATAATTTGTTGAACTTACTCCATGAGTGAGCATTAACTGGGATATCTTAAGAGGGATACAGTATGTGTCTCATATTTTCCATCTGGAAATGGGGAAAAGTGATAGGGTCCATTTCACATAAAAAAAGAGTGCCCTAAAAGAATATTAAGTCAAAAGTAGTTTGACTTGTGTGCGCTTTCTGAATCATGCATGTTTGCTTGCAGGTATGTGAGTAATGTGTGGACCTTCACAGGAGCAAGGTGGCAGTTCACATTCAAGGTGTTCCTGGGAAATGAGTATCGACCGCCACGTGAATATGACGTCTCATACTGTATGTCCCTACAGTGACGGCCTGTTGCTTTTTATAGCCCTTAGGACAACATCCACTGTAAGCAGTGAGATATGAGCCTAGCATTGACTTGCAGCAGTATCTCTGCTTCCTCCTGTCACATACCCCCGGGTAGCCTGATGATCTTCCAGCGTAGCGTGTGGAGGTGGGGGATGGGTCTCGTTACGTCACGGTCACTGCCGTGACAGCACCCCCAGCTACCAAGTACGAAAACCCTCTGTCCTCCAGACAGGAAACCTCTGTGGACGTGTCATCTGGAGGAATCAATAGTAATTGTGTATTGATCCGTGTTTTTGTGTCTACGGTAGAGAAAGGCTCGGCCCTGCTGGACAGGCGGAATGCTGAGAGCCTTGCTGCTTGCAGAGCAGGAACCAGAACCACTATCAAACACTGTGACTGACAGCCTGAATGACACGTTGCATTGGCAGTCTGTTTGTCTGAAAGAGATTACTGTCTTCCATTTGAAATGACAGCCAGGTTCAGCGTTCAGCCATGTGAGAGGAAAAGGACCACTGCTTCAGACTATCTGACAAATGCACAGTTACACAATCATTGAGCATATACAGTGCCCTCCATAATGTTTGGGACAAAGATCCATCATTTATTTATTTGTCCCTGTACAATTCATATTTATTCCATTGAGTTCTTTTATAATAGTTTCACTTTTATAACAGAAGTGTGTGTCCTCCCAGTCCGTTTTGGAATCTGAAAAATGAAGCAGGAATTTTAACTCAACAAGGCCAACCTTTGGATATAATATAACGATCTTTGTAGTATTTGTAGAATTTCAGTTAAATTGATCATTTAAAAATAATAAAAAAGTAGACCATAAGAATATATTATTGAATGAAATTCTCATAACCCAAGGCCCTGGTACAAGCTAGTGTTTTCTACTGCATAAAGCTGTAGAGAATACTGGAGTGATGCCCAGCAGTAGCATGGGAGCCACAAGTGGGCTCTTGTGGCATTCAAAATAGCCCAAATGGAAATATTCTGTTTAATGTTGCATTACTCATAAATACAGTATGTGCATTTCGATGTGTTTTTATTGTCTGCTTTTTTAATTGTTGTGGACATGATTATCAGTAGTGCCTAATTTCAAAAATAGGTATTTTTTTGTGATTTATTTTTGTGCTTTTTGTGCTTTATTCTTTTGTGATGCGTTGTGCAGTACACCACCTCAATTACTGCTGAGATGCTGTTGAAGTTATATAGCACAGCCACAATTTTCCAATTTTAGCAGAGGTTATAATAATTGGCAAAAATCATACTGTGGTCAATAAATGAGGTGAGTATACTGTAGCTATCCAGCCAATTTTGAACAATTCTCCCAATTGAAAGCTTTTCAATATGTCAGCCTTTTCCTGGCTAGGTTCTGAAATAATAGCCATTATGAGTAAGAGTGAATTGTGATTGCAATGTGTTGTATTTATTCCTTTCTTTTTTACCTGCTGTCTCAGTTTGCTCTCTGGCCCCATTTTCTCAGATAATGGTCAACGCACAATGTCATGTAAATAAACATTTAGCATTCAATTTGAGAAAAAAAAAAATCTTTACTGGGCCACACCAACTACCAATCTATTTTCATACTTACCAATTAATTTGAACCTTTCTGAAAAATGTAGATTGAGTGTGTCTGGGGATTATGGTTAGATAAAAAATAAAAAAATTCTGTGATAACCTTGTTAGCACATTTAAAGTAAAACTGGGCTCATATTTCTATTTGGAAATATCTTCTTTAAAACAACACATCCTTGTTCTTAATTTTAGAATTTTGGTTATTATGCACTGTGATCCTAGATTATGTTACAGAATTACAATAAATTAGATATTCTGGTTAAAATTTTGATGAGTATGGGAAATTATCTGTATTAGGTATAGTTTTACATTAATATGATATCTCAGTTGCACCTACTCTAGTTATTTTATTTGTGTTGTATGTGTTGAGACTAATGTATCGTTGCCTCCTAGCTATATCACCCTTGAAACAGAGATAATTAATCTCAGTGGGTTTTATTTCATAAAATAAAGGAGAAAGCTGTCTCTATCTAGCTGCTTACAATATTTTATCAATCTAAACCACTGGGTTTTAGGCAGATTGCACATGTATCAGTGAAGATTGTTGTAATTATTCTTCCTCTGACTTTCTTATAGCTCACAAATAACGATGTTCATAGCAAATCAATGGCACAGAGAACTGCTACCATATAGCTAATGCTTCCTCCCAGAGACTCCAGTATTTGGTGCGGGCAGTCACTCCATAGCTGCACTAATACCCAGAGATTGTATGCATAATATTGCTTTCTCTCACACTGAGCGAGAATTGCTTGCATGCAGTTTGGGGAATTTTTGATGCGCTATGAGTTCGGAGAAGTTCCAAAATTTCATACTTGAATTACATTTCTGGAGCATACCTTGCAGTGTTTTTAATTCAGGTCCTATTTTAAAGCCCTGAGACAAGTTTGTCTGAGCTCCCTGTATGAATGTGTTGTGTGAATGTGTTGTGTGTCTGTTTGAAGCTAAACCCTGAGTCTCTCCTCTCCTCACCTCAGCCTGCATGACTCCAGGCCTGCAGAAACTCAAGGTACAGAGCTTGTCTGGGCTGGCAACAGTCCTCATCCGCCCGAACATCTCTGACTCTGCTCCTCTCCCCAACCGCCCGCCCCCACCCACAGGCGCTGCCCCCCACAATATCCCAACTGCAGCTCCCCAGCTGCTGAGAGAAATGGCAGCTGTCCACACTGCTAGCACCACGCTGCCCCCTGCTGGTTTTCGAAATCAAATTGCTCTGCAGGACTTTCAGCAAAGGGCCCTCTTGTACTTACACTGCATTGGTAACCGTGTTGCTTTCTGAGCTTTGCACATTTGTGGGTACCTCGGAATCCTGAAGGCCAACTCCAAGGATAGGCTGCCGTTCTCCTCCCAAACAAGCCCAAGTTCCAGCTCTGTGACCAGTGGTGTCTTTTATGTACAGCTTTTAATATACACCTTCACAGTATAACTGTAAGCCTGTTTCTGATTTCAAAATGTGTCTAGCCCATGCTGTCGAATGTATTATATACATATGTGATGGGGGTGTATATCTGGATTAGCATTGTTTGTAGCCTCAGTCTATCCCAGGCTCATTGTTAGAATGCATAATACAGCCGATGAGCGCAGAGGTCCCCGGGGCTGCTGAAGATCCTCCATTCGCTCTCAGCTCTGGAGGTGCGGCTGTGCAGATCACTTCCCCTGACTCCTCCGCCCCTTATCACCCCTGAATCATCCAGCCAACGGCGGTGCGGCAAACCAGACCCGCCGATGATGACATCACTCCCACGCCAACTGACCTCCCCTGCAGTCGAGCCCCGTCATCTCGCTGATCCATTCATTACACTCCAGCTCTCCCGCTCACTTTCCCACCAGCAGAAAAACTAATGAGACCGGGAGAAAATAGGCATATCTTTGCTTTATTTCACGCAATAACCACACAAAGGCATGCAGAAATATACCATTTTAAAGTCCATTAAAACAATATTGCCCCCTCTTCAAAATATGCATGTGTGAGAAATGGAAAAGAAAGAGAATCTTTATATGTTACCCATACACCCAGTGAGCATTTTATTAGGTATTTATTAGACTTTGTATTTAGACTTACAGAAATCCAGAAAGTATTCACAGCGCTTCACTTTTTTTGTTACAGCCTTATTCCAAAATTGATTAAATTCATTTTTTTCCTCCTAATTCTACACCCAATACCCCATAATGACAATGTGAAAAAAGTTTTTTTGAGATTTTAGCAAATTTATTAAAAATAAAAAATAATAAATCACATGTACATTAGTATTCACAGCCTTTGCCATGAAGCTCAAAATTTAGCTCAGGTGCATCCTGTTTCTTTGAGATGTTTCTACAGCTTAATTGGAGTCCACCTGTGGTAAATTCAGTTGATTGGACATGATTTGGAAAGGCACACACCTATCTATATAAGGTCCCACAGTTGACAGTGCATGTCGGAGCACAAATCAAGCATGAAGTCAAAGGAATTGTCTGTAGACCTCCGAGACAGGATTGTCTCGAGGCACAAATCTGGGGAAGGGTACAGAAAATGTTATGCTGCTTTGAAGGTCCCAATGAGCACAGTGGCCTCCATCATCCATAAATGGAAGAAGTTTGGAACCACCAGGACTCTTCCTAGAGCTGGCCGCCCGTCTAAACTGAGCAATCGGGGGAGAAGGGCCTTAGTCAGGGAGGTGACCAAGAACCCAATGGTCACTCTGTCAGAGCTCCAGCGTTCCTCTGTGGAGAGAGGAGAACCTTCCAGAAGGACAACCATCTCTGCAGCAATCCACCAATCAGGCCTGTATGGTAGAGTGGCCAGACAGAAGCCACTCCTTAGTAAAAGGCACATGGCAGCCCGCCTGGAGTTTGCCAAAAGGCACCTGAAGGACTCTCAGACCATGAGAAACAAAATTCTCTGGTCTGATGAGACAAAGATTGAACAATTTGGCGTGAATGCCAGGCGTCATGTTTGGAGGAAACCAGGCACCGCTCATGGCCAATACCATCCCTACAGTGAAGCATGGTGGTGGCAGCATCATGCTGTGGGGATGTTTTTCAGCGGCAGGAACTGGGAGACTAGTCAGTATTGAGGGAAAGATGAATGCAGCAATGTACAGAGACATCCTGGATGAAAACCTGCTCCAGAGCGCTCTTGACCTCAGACTGGGGCGATAGTTCATCTTTCAGCAGGACAACGACCCTAAGCACACAGCCAAGATATCAAAGGAGTGGCTTCAGGACAACTCTGTGAATGTTCTTGAGTGGCCCAGCCAGAGCCGACTTGAATCCGATTGAACATCTCTGGAGAGATCTGAAAATGGCTGTGCACCAACGCTCCCCATCCAACCTGATGGAGCTTGAGAGGTGCTGCGAAGAGGAATGGGCGAAACTGCCCAAAGATAGGTGTGCCAAGCTTGTGGCATCATATTCAAAAAGACTTGAGGCTGTAATTGCGGCCAAAGGTGCATCAACAAAGTATTGAGCAAAGGCTGTGAATACTTATGTACATGTGATTTCTTAGTTTTTTATTTTTAATAAATTCGCAAAAATTTCAAAAAAACGTCTGAAAATGAATTTATTCCATT
Organism: Conger conger; assembly: GCF_963514075.1. Classification (NCBI taxonomy): domain Eukaryota; kingdom Metazoa; phylum Chordata; class Actinopteri; order Anguilliformes; family Congridae; genus Conger; species Conger conger. Next base: position 16,965,419 of record NC_083765.1, read on the forward strand.
TTGGAATAAGGCTGTAACATAACAAAATGTGGGAAAAGTGAAGCGCTGTGAATACTTTCCGGATGCACTGTATACTGCAGTAGCCTATCCACTAAGAGTTATGATGCGTTGTGTGTTCAGACATGCTCTTCTGCATACCACTGTTGTAATACATGGTTATTTGTGTTACTCTCATCTTCCTGTCAGCTTTGACATTATTTATTTTTTTTGCACCATTTTTTGCAAACTCTAGAGACTAGTGTGCATGAAAATTCCAGGAGATCAGCAGTGTCTGAGATACTAAAACCTCCCTGTCTGCCACCAACAATCATTCCACAGTCGATGTCACTTAAATCACATGTTTTCCCCATTCTGATGGCGGTGAACATTAAGTTCTGACCCGTATCTACATGATTGTATGCATTGCACTGCTGCCACACAATTGGCTGATTAGATAATCACATGAATAAGTAGGTGTAATAAAGTAAAAATATTCCTAATAAAGTGCTTGGTGAGTTTATACTTCACTGATGGTTTCAATGGTATTTAGCAAAGATAGCTTTTGGTCCATCCAACTTAGTAAACTACCCAACAAACCAAAATGAATGTAAATCCAATGTGCATGTGTCCATTGATGGTGCTCTGCTGTGTCTTGGATGGACATGGACATGGATGGCATTGCGCTGGTCGCACTTTCAGCGCAGAAAGAAAGGGTTTTCAGGGCTTGGAGATGGAATCAGGCAGTGAACAGAGTATCAGCGCTACAACACAAGACATTTCCAGTGTATTTCCTCTGTTCCTCTCCAGAGGTGCATGTATCGGTAGCATAGCATTTACAACAATGACCATGTCTATGCTGCAATAGGAAATACACAGCAACCCAGAAGTGCCAAAATGTCGTTTTAACCTTAAAATATGCAACATATTGAATACCCCTGGAACACACAACATGGGCCCAAATGGACCCGTATTAATTTCCTATGGAATTTGATGCATAGCTCAGGGGCTCTTTTTAATTAATTAATCTACTTATTTGATATTCAAGGTATTCATTAATTATCTTGTTTTTGATGGTCACAAATCATCATATTTATCCTTTCTTGGGTTGTGAATAAAAATAATTATTTTATTACTACAATAATGTTATTTGATGTATGGCTGAGTGGCTCTTTGCTATATCTCTGAGTTATTTTAAATATGTAATGATGCATACATTCTATGAATATCTGTTTTTGATCATTAAAAAGCGTGCATGCGTGTGTGTGCTCAACATCAGGAGGTTACAAGCAACCATCAAATTGACCTCAGCCTTCCCCACCACCCAACAACCTTCACAGTAGAAGACCAACAGCTAGCCACCATTCCTCCCTTCAAGTAGTTGGGAAGCATAAGTCTCAGCATCTTTTGGTTGCCTAAGGAGAAGGGTTTTCCTGAACAGTAACCTAAACCTGCACAACAAAATACTGGGCAGTCTGCATCTCAGTGGATTTACTGTATGGATGTGAGGCATGGACCATCTACAGCCACCATTTCAGAAGCCTGGGGCCCTTCCACGTAAGATGTCTTCAGTAGATCCTTGGCATCAGTTGGAAGGACAGAGTGCCTCACACAGAAGTGCTGGAACAGGCAGGCAGTTGCAGTGTGGAATCCACCCTGAACTCCCATCATCTCAGGTGGCTTGGGCGTCTTATTCGTATACCAAGCCACGACTCCCATGCAAGGTAAATGGTAAATGGTTAAAACTGCATATAGCGCCTTTATCCAAAGCACTGTACAATTGATGCTTCTCATTCACCCATTCACACACACACACTCACACACTAATGGCAATTGGCTGCCATGCAAGGCACCAGCTAGCACGTCAGGAGCATCTTGCTCAGGGACACTTTGACACAGGGTGGGATTGAACTGGTGACCCTCCGACTGCCAGATGACTGCCCTTACCGCCTGATCCAATGTCCCCCCAATTCCTCCAAATTCCCCCCCAAAGTCCTCTGTAGCCAACGACTGAACCTCCATCACATAATTGGGAATCATGCATGCAATCAGTAAGTGATCACTCTTCTAACACTTTCAAAATAAGGAAAAATTATTTTGTAGTAAAAAAAAAAAAGTATAAAAGGAAACAATACTGAAATAATAATAATTATTATCATTCCTGAACAATGAATTGATTATATTAACTTATTTTGAGATTTAGCAAAGAACCTCACAGCCATACATGAAATAAACGAAGCCATACATCAGAAACGAATATTTATAATCCATGCTGTTAAATTTGGGAGCGTAATACAAATATGATTTTTATTCAAAATCTAAGTACGGAATTACGTTTTATTCTAAAAGTACAAATTTTCATTTATTTTTAATTAAAATAATGTTATTTGATCATAAAGAAATTAATTGAGGATGTCCTAGCATCCTGAATCATAACATTATTTTATTTTTTTAAATAAGAAATTCGCCCGGCTCCATTTGCACCCATGTTGTGCATTCCCGCGTTAATTATTTTAAATATATATTTTATTTTTTTAAGTTTCTGATTTAGATAGCAGATCTGACAGAAATAGGCAATAGATTCCCTAACGGGTTTCCGAAAATCAATGATAGTTAGCCTAAATGTTCTGTCAAAGTGACGACATATAGTGGCTTACCATCAGCCAACTTGTGTGATGATGCCAAGACCTGTGGCTGATATTTTGGAACACTTATAGTGGTGTTGCTTCTTGTGAAATAAATCGAATGGTCCTATTATTTCCTTCAAATTATATTCCTGTTGCATTCGAACATCTTCACTGTGGTGGGCGAACTGCATTCTTCAGTAAAGCTTTTGTATATAGTTGTGCTGAATTAACACCAGAGTGACCTAAAATCATAGTCTTGGATATATTCTTAGGTTATGTTATGTTATTATGTGTGTAAAATGTAAGAGCCTATGACTGTTGACTATTTTCAAAATTGCGCATTGACTACGAGATATGTTAGCATATATGTCTAAGAACTAAGTGGCCCAGGGGGCTGTGGATGACGCGTTTTGAATGCCCGACGCGGAGGTAGTAAATTACCCGAGCCAGGGTTGACTCCGAAGACGGGCCTAGCCGTGGACGGTGCTGTGGCACCAACATCACATCCGGTGAAACCAAATAATATGAGATTAATCAAAATTGCATTGAGAATCTCAGCATGGATGAGAATAGCAGAGTAGTTTACCTTTCTACTATTAAAACAATACCCGTAGGTCATATAGTGATAACAATAAATGTTATTAACCGTACATTGTTATTAACAATGAAATATCATGCAATAGCATGAATTTAACAGATACTGTACAGTTTTATCCAGGGGTGGTTCTAGGATCTTTTTACTGGGCTGGCCAAGGGGGGTCCAAGGGTTATCTGGGGGTGGCCACCATATCTCCTGGCTTCACGTGCACAACTCATTTTGGGGTTATTTATGTGTTTCAAGTCTACTAAGCATTACTAGTCTTACATGATATATACATCATATAGTTTTATCATAATACAATTAGATGTTTATGGACCAAGAAGAAAAACAAATTGTTTGGCGACATTTTTAGGGCATTAAAGGACTGTGTTCTGCAGAACAAACTACAAGGTGTAGAGCAATCCCGGCACATCAACATAATAGCAATATTTACTTGTTTCAACCTAAGAATGAAGTGACTGGATAAGTAACACGTGCATTAGATCTGGCGAGAATGTGATTTTGGACAAAGAATGTGACATTATCATCATGATGTACCTGAGATTTATTACAATAGCCTAATAATTAAGCCCGTTCAAGAATTGTTGCTTTTCACCACCTCTGATTCAAGTTAGTCTTCTTCTGAATTAATACAGAGTGGTGGAATGACCTCCCGGTGGATGTCAGAACGGCAGAGTCTCTGACCTCCTTCAAGCACAGACTGAAGACTCAGGCTACAGGCTCTCTTCAGGCTACACCTTTCCCTCCCTAACTCACCACCATGATTAGCCTTAGACTGTAATGGCACTTATTTATAGATTGTATAAATATTGTTGTTTTTTATTGGCTGTTGTATTGTTGTATTCAGGGTATTCTAGCTGCCAACAGTGGTATGCTAGTTTGAAAGTTGATTGTACTCTTCAAGGGTTCTGATTATCTGTGTTTACACTAGGACTCGGAACTGTACTGTCCTCTCAGGTCCTCTTAGCACTCATACTTGTGTTTGATTTGCACTTCATTGTACGTCGCTCTGGATAAGAGCGTCTGCTAAATGCCATGTAATATAATGTAATGTAACACAAACTCGACATAACGAAATACATTCAAAATAACGACATAAGACAAATTATCTTTATTTAAATTAAATATTTTAAAACAATAGACGGTCAGAAACAGGGATGTCACAATGTGACATGAGAAGAATGTTTTCATGTAACATTTTAAAGAGCTCTTGGAAACTATATGAATTAATTATTGTCTTGCATCAATCAATGTGTCAAACAAATTGTCTGAATAGCTACTATAAGAATATGTACCAGCACCTACACAGAGGGCACAATATTAGCTATTATGTAAATGCACATTCTTTCAACCCATCTGTTACAACGTTACGTTAGCTAACTAACTAGATACGTTAGCAATTTGCCTATATATAGATTTATCTGATTTAGTTTGTAGTACACAGGGGGCAATATTATATTAAAGAAACACAGCATTAAAGTCATTTATATCTTGTTGAGACAAACATTCGTAAGCCAGCTAGCTAGCTCTTCAATTTAGTCAGCTAACGTTAGCCAACGTCAGCTAGCTAACTAGTTTGATGTTATTTAATGATGACATTTAAATTATATTTCAACCGTAGCGTTACCATTCAATATATTCAATATTTCAACCTGTCACACTGACAAGAGCAAAGTAAAGTTTGGAGGCTTACAAACTGCACCACATAAGCTTGCAAGCTGCGCTGTCACGTCTTGGTGATTCTTACCACACATTTGGTAGTCTTGCAAGCGGAAAAGACGGTGTCTTCGTAAAAACAGATTGACTGACAAAACAGCCAATAACGTGCGAATCCGATTGGTGCTTTTTTATCTGTTTATAAATTGTGTTACAATTTATAACAATACAGTTTAAACAGTGTCTTTTGGAAATACAACAGGTATAGAATAAATCAATCAAAAGAATTGAATTTTTTTGTTTTAAATAGTATTACTCCTATGCCATGCAATCCGGAGTTTAGGGCTAAACACCATCCCCAATTAAGAAACGTTATTTTTTTATCTCGGAATATTTTTTTCCTCCTCAGGGTGGCGCTGTTGTACTTTTATTCTAATGCGTTTCACTTCAAATGGGAAAAATGTGCTACCGCACTGTTTGAAATGCTAAACTGCAATAAAAATGCTGCAAAATGATGTCATAGAATTCCTCGAATGGTCACAATCCCCAAAAATGATATTATGTCGGAGTAAAAATGGATCGTGTTACTCGTGTGATTAATTCCCAGTACCTCTGTCTAACACCTGGTTTCATTTGGCTTTAACGCTGTCTAATTCATTTATAGTCCTAAGTAGGCTATGTGTGTTCCAATAATACGTGTAAATGACTTTCATATGAACCATGGACAGAGTGGACATAATAAGTCAAACCTGTTAATTGTGAATCACCACTGTCCTGGCTTGCCTTCGAGGGTTTGCCGTTGCATTTAAATAACTTGGCAAATTCCTTAAGAATGAGAATATCCCATTGGATCCTTAGATACTTACTCAGTTTTAAGAAATTCGGTTCTGTTAATAATGGAATAAAAGCAAATATTTAAGAATTATTTTTAAAGACATTCTCTGAAATATGGAAGGTTATGCAATATTAAGGAAAGCACTGAATTCTTCGTTCATACACGTATTCAAAAATCATGGACTGCAGTTAAGGTAGGGAACCACCACTATTCAGTAGGTGGCAGCAGAAGATCAGAAAACGCATATTGGCACTATTTATAGTTTTAGAAACTATTTTATATAAGATATGACACAGAATACTGGCTTTAGCCATCTCATGTTTCATTGTAGGGTTGCCTTTGAATAGCCTACTTTTCTTTAACTGATTTAATATCATTTGTCTTAAAGATCAGGGGAGTGAACAAACAGTACAGCAATACACAGTGATTGGCTAATTTGTAAATGCATTTGAAATTGATCAACATTCCCTTTTTTTATTACATTTATATGTTTATTTTTGAATTATTATTTGTTATGAAATGTGAATGAAATTGAATGTGGCAGGTTGGACGAAACATATTTATTATATGTTTTAGCTATAAATTTAGGTATATAAGCTTGACTTTTCCCACCACCAGACTGGCTAATTACGTTGCCATATGTTTAAACATGGACGCTGTTTACAGGCTGATCACACCACAGCAGGAGAAAGGTTTCCACGAACTACTAGCGTTTTATCTGTGGTCACAGAAACCGTTTACCTCTGCTGGAGTGCATCCTAAGAGCTGGCTTTTAAAACTTCATAGACGATTTAACCATTCCGCTTATGACAAAGATGATTACAGGTCAATTCTGACAAAGTCCTGGGAGCAGGGGGAAGGAGGGGGACACAAGTTATTCGCACACGTCTCCTGGGACGCTGGTTCTGTCGCATGCGCAATCGCACCGCAGGGATCTGAGATGTCGGTGAGGTTCTGGAAAGGTTGCTATTAGTTAAGATTATGCCCGAATTGACTGACTCCATAGGAAATAGAACAACTAAAAACGACCATTGGCTGCTGAATCAAAGCCAACCCGTTGATCCTGCCCTGCCAATATTTAAGAGCACAACATTCAGCCTTGAAACACGTCTTTCTACGTGGGCTGTAGTGACAAGAATCTTCCAATATCCTGCTGTAAAAATGGATTGTGGGCTATGTAGGATTGTCTGTAACCGGTATGCTGTACGTCGCTATGGAAATAGCGTCTGTCAAATGTCTAAAATGTGAGAAAATGGTTTAGAACCCTAATCTTACGTGCTGACAGGTAGCTATAGGTAGCTATATAAAGGTGACTGGAGGTCTCCACGTTGGCTGTGAAAATAATCCATAAAGAGCTTATATATGAATGGGTCTACATTTGAATATATTACAATTGTAAATTGCGCACTCCTATAATCTAAAAAATTGAGTAAGCCTACATTGTATGTGTTCACGTGATGAATGCAATTTTATTGAGATTACGTCTGCTACACAACACAATTATTATATAGTTTGCACAGTTGTAAAGATATGGAATTAACCGAGTGAAATAACGCGAATGGCTTTTTGATTGTTGCATCTTCTATCTGTGCTTCACATCGCTAATTATGACATATCAAAGCTTTACACATAGCGACTGAAGACTTTACCACCCCGAGGTTTCAGAGACAGTGGGACACTTCCAGAGGCTATAGATATGATATTCTGAGACAACGATTCTTAACCCATTATCAATAACTATTATTATTATATGACGATCTGACGAACTTCTAGATATTTTGTAAAATGATAATGATAATAATAATAATAAATTAAATGACGTAGTCTATAGGATATAGTTTAAAATAATTGTTCATAGAAACATTTACCTTAATGTAGCCATCTACGCTTCCCTGTTGCTATAAAAGGCTACAGAAATTATAAGATAAATATTTAGTTCATATGCATACCGATACTCAGTATTAGCTATTTGTTATGCTTCTGTTGTTTTACAATCATTGACTAATAATTTGAGCCTGCTGATCTAATTCTGTTTAGGAATTGTGGGGATAAGCTCTTGGTCAACAATCAACGGCAAGCACATTCACAATAACCAATGTCAGATGATGCTCGACTCTACATTTTTTTTTTTTTACTAATTTCAATCTTGCAAAAATCTGTAAATATCTTTCTGACAAAACAATACAATTTAAGCGATTGGCTGCCTGCTTGCATATTTTTTATATTACTATAATTGGCATGAACACTGACGCATTTTCTCATTGTAATTCAGTAAATACAATTAATGTTGTATATTTTGACCCAATGCTGTTGTATGACGTTTATTTGAGACTATTGTATCCTTTCTAAATAATTGTGCCGACTAGAGTCCTTCAAGCCACGTTTCTGTTCTTTTATTCCAGTTGTTTTCAGTGAGGCCACCATCATATATTTTTTCCTGATTAAAAAAAAAAGTTGCACAGACAGCCTGACACGCTAAAACGTATATTAATCAATTTATTTATTAAATGAATAAAAAATTATATCAATATAATCGGGATATTTATTCGCTATTAAATGATTAAATCGTATATTTCAACTATGTTTATAGTCAGATCGCCTTGACAATATACATTGTCAAATAGGTATGCATTTTCATCGGTTGAAAAGATTGTTACGTAGGCAAACATCAGACCGAAATTGGGTAGACGGCCACACATAAGCTGCTTCAGTCTTAGAAGAGATACATGAGTAGTCTATAGCGCAGGTGAGCTCTATAAGGGTATCATACCATTATATTCACTTTTTTTCTTTTTTTTCTTTTTTGCAGCTCTGATGACTCCATTTTATTTCATGGCGTTTGGAAATACAATATAAACTGATCACGTATCGCTTGTCCATTTGTTTACACTAACAAATTGATACCAATGAAGGCATTGTTTTTTAATCGTAAGTAAATGGCTTCTCGTCCTTATGTGAGATGACAAAAATACGTAATATTATTTTTAGCATATTTCGTATATTTTCTGTCACCAAAACTTGCGCAGAGGGTATTTTTAGTCCGTTATGCATATTCAACTTTTCCCAAAGGTCCAAATGGTATGATGAAGGTATAATGTTTTTAAGACAAATAAGTATAGGGGTGTCATGGTAGTATTTTTTTTATTGTAATTTCATAACATGGTATGTATGGTTTGGAGGCTGTGTTATTATTTTGCGTCTATAAGGTTTTTACGCGCACATCCAATAAACACATTTTCAGTAAATTATAGCTTTTGGGAGCTTTAGCAACGTAGTCTACGTTTGAAGCAATGCACGTAATACCTGGGTAAATGTACGGATCCCAGCATAATTATTGCCAATTATGTGTATTGCATGCATTCCAAGTGAACAACTGTAAATACATTGGGGGCCTTAATTGGAAACAGGTTTAAAAATAGAACCAAACAACAAGGGAAATATTCATCGCTAGGGGTCAGTATTGTCAAAGACAGGCCTGTGTATACCTTTCACAGACGTAGTTCTTGATGCATGCTGTAAAATAATTCCAAAAATGGAAAACAATTGGGTTATCTTAATATATACAAAATATTTAAACATCGTAACCGACCATTTATTACCATAGATAAAATAATACATATTCCGTTTTTGGGGGTTTTTTCCCTGTGGGGGAGATCACCAATAAAATCTTATTTAAAGTAGCGTAATTACTTCAAAATATGTTACATCATTCTTTTTAATTTCGTCTCAATTCTTTACTCGACATATTTAGGCCAGGCACAAAAACCCACGACAGAAAGCTGCCCAGTTTTCTTTGAAACAAAATTGTTGAAAACATTTTTTGAGTTCAATGTATTAAGAGATGGTTAGATTTAATTTAGCTGTAAACTATTTTACAATCTGTACACTAAGAAACAAACAAGGATGTCCCTATTGGTTTGGACAGCAGGTTAACAGGCTTGTAATGGGTCCAACAATAGAAACACAAGCACTTAATTTAACCTTAAATAACCTCTACTAAATTGAGAGACTGGACTCTCATTGAAAACAAGCACTTAATAATACAAATAACAAAGCCAACAGGGCATAGGTCAAGGGCTGTCCAATCTTTATTAACCTTCGCTGTGCCCTCTGTCCCTTAGTGAATCCTGCTGTCCTGAATAACACTTCATCTCTTCCATAACGAGTGTCCAGTTATCTTTGAGTTATTCAAATTAACTTTTTATCCTTTATCCTTTTTCATTAACTTTAGTTGCACTGATGCTACCACAACAATGATAATAAATAAATGGAAATCTAATATTATTATTATTAGTAGTAGTAGTAGTAGTAGTAGTAGTCGTTGCAGTAGTAGTAGTAATGGTAGATAGATTATGCTAATAATAATAATAATAATAATAATAATAATAATAATAATAATAATAATAATAGTATTATTATTATTATTATTATTATTATTATTATTATTATTATTATTATACATTTCCTTTTATTTCATATCTGGTAGCCTCAAAATAACTGTAGCTTACTAAGTGTGTACGGGCATGCTTGCGTGGGTGAATGCACGTGTGGGAAGCACACATTTGGAATTATCGTCATTTAATCAAAATTACAATAGCATGATCACATAATGCCTGTCTAAATAAAATTTAAATCCTATTAAAATGTGATTGATGTCAGAAAAATGAAAAGTGTGTGTGCGTGTGTGTGTGCGTGTGTGTGTGCGTGAGTGTGTGTGTGTGTGTGTGTGTGTGTGTGTGTGTGTGTGTGTGTGTGTGTGTGTGTGTGTGCTATAAGCCCAAAGCACTCCATGTATTTATTTAATATCCAAATTGTACCTCCTGAGACGCAGGATACATTTTTTAAAAGTATTTTACATTTTTCTGATATAATACAAGTGTCTTGGGCGACAAAAACATGCTGCAGGGAAAATATTTACTACATATATTTTCTATTTTATTTTATTTTAATGTCCCTTATATTAAGAGAAATACTGTATAGTGCAGGGAAGCCAAAGTTGAATGTGTCCTCATGGTCTCGGGAGGTTAAATGTAATGCACTATGTATAGGTACATAAAAGTATTTTTCTAAAATTTTTGTCACAGGCTAATAATGTAATCATTCAAACGTACATATATTTAAACAACTAGGACTAATGTGTAAATAATAATAATAATAATAATAATAATAATAATAATAATAATAATAATAAAATACTTGGAGAAAAAATATAATAAAAAAGTGACTGGATTTAAGTTTCACATTGGCAAAGATTTATGTATGTCATCAAAACTGTATTTGAAACTTGTAGATTGAGGTCATAGTTTAAAAATCATTAATCTGAGTTTACTAATGTGAGACGCGCCAAGGTTCTCATTTTATGGGGGAGGTTAAAGCGCGTTTTCTAGGTGACGTATAGTCCTACGTGGGCAGTTATGTCCAAACGCCACATCTCATAGGCCTTTTCCCCGTAAACGAAACCTGCTTGTAATTCTCATACTAGATCATCCTCAAAGACCACGGGGTTTTTCTAGAGAGGGTCCTCTACCATTAACTCCAGATAGTCCGGTTAGCTGTTAAGGGTGAACGTGTGGAGAGAGCAGAAATGCGTTAACGAGTGCTGAAATATCAGTGGGACGAAGATATTTGACTTACAGTATTGGAAATGTTAATTCAAAGGAACCAGCGTTTGTCTTGGTAAGTTACTGGTTTATGATAATTCGTTTAATTTTCAAAGACTTGCTTGGGACGCTGTCATTTGTAATAAGCGTTGTATTCGTCTCGAACAGATGTAAGGACAGTAGTTGAGATCGTTGAAAATGTTTCAGTGAACTCTTTTTATAAGTCAGGTTATTTTTAAACAAAACTGCCTTATCCAAATAAAAATGTGTTCATTTTTTTTATTTTACTTGGGGACAATTTGTTTCACAATAACTAGAAGTGTAAAACTTGTATCCTTAAGTTTATTGCAAAAGGGCGCAACAATGCGCCTTGTTGCTTCAAGTGAATGAATGGTGCTTTACTGTGACCCGAACCAAGAATTTGAATGTACTTAAATTTCAGGACACGTTCGTTGACTGTGTGACGGTGTTAAAGGAAAGGGAATAAAGACAAACGGTGAAAGACGTGTTTTTTCTCCTTTCGAGCTTGGTGAGAAATGTTGAGGCTGAAAGTTGGTTTGGCGTCTTTATTTCAGCGTCAATGGAGCAGATGTAATTCAATAGGAAACGTGGGGAACCATTCTCAAGAACACCCCAAAGTCTGGAAGCTGGGAATTCATTATCGCTTCATATAGGGATCAAATAAACAGCGCGAAATTTAAAAGGAAACTTAACAAATCGAATGTGGCATGTACATATTTTAATTCTTGAAATCAACATAATCAGCTGAGTTTGTTAAATTGTCTGCGACGTTTAGTCCAACTATTTACTCAAGAAAATATTACAGGGGATCTTGTTTTGCGGCTTCCGTCACTCTGTGTTCCGTCACTCCTTCATTTCAAATGTCCCTTGTAATTTGTCATTATCAGTTAAACTCAGCAGCACAAAATGTACGTCTGAACATCATGGTGCTGTATGGTGTGTAAAGTGTTGCAAAATAACACACATCGTTTAAGTTATTCCAAAGCCATGTCTGCCCGTGTGCTTGTGTGTGTGTGTGTGTGTGTGTGTGTGTGTGTGTGTGTGTGTATATGTGTATGTAAGAGAGAGAGAGAGAGAGAGAGAGAGAGAGAGAGAGAGAGAGAGAGAGAGGGGGGGGGGGGAGAGCTACAGCCAACCCCCAGGCCTACACATTTTTTAGGTTTATGGCAATGTTTCTTTTTTCGGTGAACACACCTTTCTTTTATATTAGTCTTTTTATCTTGTCTACTTAGGTATAATGCAGTCACTAAACACACCGCTTTAGAACTATATTATGAAATGATGTATATTTCTAAAAGAACCTGGAATAAGGAGCTTTGTCTGTATCACTTATTTTCCGATAAGCTATTATGCCTTCTAAAATTGCTGGTGTGCTTTGGTGTTCCAATAGGTATACGCAACTATTATGGATCGACGCTCACCAAAAACATTTGAAATTAGGCCATTGGTAGGACTGGGCTATATATGTTGTGCATTGACCTACTGATGACGATATCCGCGTGTTAATTAATGGGCTTGAAATGAATGAAGTACGAAGACTCATTCTTGTTGGTTTACCATCTCCAACGCAGGCGCGCACACGGACACACCACGCAGCAAGCACACACACACGAAAGCGCGCGCGCACAAACATACACACACGCGCATCTCTTTTTCCCCCCACGTGCCTGTGATTGGTCACTCAGGAGCCTGCTGCTAAAATGACGTCACTGCAGGCGAGAGCTGTCAGAGGAAGCTCTTGGAGAGAAACTAGAGGCTTGGAGGATAGCGAAAGCGACGGATGGACCGAGAGAAAGACAACGAAGACGTAATGAGGGAAGATATGTTGAAAGTAGCGCTAAAATAACAGAACAAGAGATGGGGTGTGAGAAAGCAGAATTTCTGATTACAGAAGTACAGGAGCAGCTCTTAAAAGCAAGATTTCCCCATCTTGGAAATAAAATGCCTGTAAAACATGGACCACTGGACACAGACGTTACAGGAATGAGAACTGACATCACCTTACAAAATCTTTGCCTTGCCTTGCCCGTGTGTTGTCGCCGCAAATGTTTCTAAAATTGGTTTGGTGCTCATTCCAGATTTCCCCAGAATGATTGGGAGCACTTGAACACATTTCCACCGATGTCACTGTTTACCACACTGGAATCTTTCATAATTATCCCAGCACGGATGACTGCCTGGTGTCTTTTGGATGACAATAAGGAATACTCATTTCCTCGAAATGAAAAGTAAGGACCTTTTCTTTGCTGATTGTTGTAATATTGACGTCTGTGTGCAGTAGGCAACACGCGCATTTACCTATTGCCTACAGCATGTAGCCTACCCAATTATGGTATAGCCTACCTAGAGTTTGTTTATAAATAGGTCAGAGTGAAATCTAGTTGTCTTGAAAAGTTTATGACATATAACTCAATATGTATTTTGTACAAATAAATAAATAAACCAGTGTCTTTACGCGAAACCTTTCATGTCTGCAAATCACTGGCCCTGTTCACAGTGTTCTCGACCATAGCTCTGAGTTGACTAGTTGAGCGAAGGCCACGTTCAATAGCTCGCGGTCTTTCCATTCTATATTCCGCCTGCTTTGTCGGAGTCTCAATTCCACGGTCAAGTCCAAGGACCGAAGAGAAAAGGAATGTTAATCACTTCCCCCAAACACTTCTAACGGAGGAGGTGAAGCGTGTACCGCTCCAAAGAACCCTGTGGGAGATGCTTTTGTCGTTTTTGTACCGAATCCACTATTGACGTAAATAAATATATTTTTCATATGAAAGAAATTATAGCATTTAAGAATGACACAAGAAGTAAACGTCGAGTCCACGTCTTAGGTATAAAACTTTACGTTTATGTTGTTTCAAAGTTCAGTTTAATGTGTTAGGAAGCCTCAATTCAGTTACTTTTCATCAATCTATTATTAAAATAGCCTATGTATTGTTACATTAAACTGTTTAAATAGTATTTAAAATAGAATTTTCAGTCGGTCAGAGCGCATTCATTATGAATTGTTTGTTGGTCGACAGTTCAAGAAATAATGCATTGTATCTTACAATAAGGCATGTTTCTTCCCTCTGATTTGGATAGAACCTTTTATGGGCATCCTCGCTAGGTAGGGGATATGTAATGTTGGATGGAATTAGGTGATTGTTTGATTAAAAACTTGATATTAAACAACAATAACTCCCGAGCCTTCAATACATATGACAATGGCCTTGCAAAAACATATAGGCTAATAATGGTCAATGTTTTACCAATATTAATAAGATTTGAATGCGTCTGTGTATCTGTGTATCTTGTAGCTCTTTTACAATTAGACACAATAGGTGTTTTAAACAAATACAACATATATGATATCTAAAAGCACAGCTGACACCCCATTGACATCTATTGCTATCCAACAAAGAGATGCAACAGCATAGGAGCTATGAGCAGGACATACATTTCACGACGTATTCACACGCATTTTAAGTATTGGATAAATTAGGCAGGAATTATATACAAAAATATTGGGACTAACTTATGTCGATCAACTCTGCCATTCACTGTCACAACGTTTCATGATTTTCAGGAGAAATACAGACCTGCCATTAATACGGACTATGGTCTGTTTCTCGCTTATCCTCTGATTACTTGCAGCAAACTTTAGAAAATAAACATTTTAATGACATAACCTATCAGTGAATTTAATTGAATATCCGGATGGAACGCTAAGCCTAACACCTCTTGCACAGGCAATGAAGGTCTATGACCTTGTAATGCACAGGCTAATTCAGGTTGACTAAATGTAACTTATCTTAATTAAACAGCATGACGTCAGACGTAATGTGAAAGGGAAACGTGGGTTCATCAGAGGGTTAGGCAAAATTAAACATGTGCATGAAGCTACTCCAGAACGACATTTAGAAGTTGCTTACTAGTGGAAATGCTGGCTTCAGCATCTTCCCAACAAGTTTTTTTTTCTGTATTTTTGGTAGTTAATTTCTCGTTTGATGTAATTAATGTATTCCATCGGTTGAGAATCTTTGTGGGCCTGAAACTAACTATGAATAAAGAAAAAGCCAAGTTTCATGTAAGACTATGACGTTTTTACTATTTATAATATAATATCTATAATAATTGTGTAGTATTACATTCCTACATTGATGCAAAAGTGTGAAGATATATAATAAATAATATTATCATTAACTGCAACAACAGCAAAAACGACAACAAGAACAGTTATAATACTAATAATGATACAATTTACTAAACCACACACATATTGCCTTGTGTGTCTGAGGGATAAGACTGTGATTTATAACAAATGTAATTAAAAAGAAATGTATAATAATATATTATTATTATTATTATTATTATTATTATTATTATTATTATTATTATTATTATTGGGAAAAGTACATTGTAAATGTCAGTCAGCCTCTGTAGGACACATTCCACGGACTTCAACGTTTATGTGCTGTTACTGGTTTAAATTTAGTGAACAAAAATGTCTTTATTTGTGCAAATCACACCTGCAAATATTTTTCAGTACGCAGTACGCAGTAATACGTGGGTATTATATCTGATTTGTTATGAGGACATTTAAAAAGCAGGATGCCATTTTATCAATACTACAGTCTTATTAATTTGTGTTTGTTGGTGTAGTATATTACAATGTAGACAAAAATTGGCATGAGATTTTAATATTATCGTGCTGGTACGGAATTGCCCTTTGGAATTCCCAGTTTCATAATGTACTATAGGTTGTTTCGTCTGAAACCCGAACAAGGTCTGAACACGTGATTGTATTAGCTGCACAGACAGAAAAAAGAAGTGCAACATGCTATATGATTCAATAAATGGGCAGTCTGCCCAACTACTGCAAGACATAAGTTCTATTACTATTAATATTTCATGTTTATTGTGGTGTGTTTTTTTCTTTGTTTTTACTTTCTAGTTCCATTTTAGACACCCTATTTAGTTGGCAGTTGATATATTGAAGCCTTGTCTACAGTGTAAGCGTAATAATTTGGCAAATTCGCAATAGGCCTAAACTTGCAAAATGATAAGGACCGTACTGTATCTATGCTTTTCTTGATTTATGTCTGTCTGTATTAGCCAGTTTTTTTTTTTCATGTTTAAATCTCAGAATCATCGGGTGCACATTCTACTAATATAGATTAATGTGAGAGAACTCAAAGAACTAAAAAGGCGGGAAGTGAATTCTGATTTGAATGCAGGGCTTGTTTTGGGCATTTGTGTGGTGATGTCACCAGGCGTGGGTTTATTTCAATGAGAATGGACGTTGACAGAGAGAGAGCCCTTTCCCAGCCCCCGAGATACCCTGGCACATGCTTTGCATGCAAATAAGCTCCCCGGTATGACTCTTGCTCAATGAAAACGGTCTGCTCTACAGACTAAAGGCCCACTTTTTAAAACTTCTAAGTAGGGAGCAGTGGATGTACGCCCCGAGGTTGAAAATCATTTATTCAACATTGAATAAATTCTAAATATTTGTTTTCCTTTCTCTTTATTTTTTGACGACAGGTGGAGAGTTCAGTCTGTGGTTCACATCCTTTCTTAATTCAACCTCTACTGAGGACAGAGACATCTCTTTTTAAAGCGGATAGGGAGTCGGTTGCTATCTTTGGTTATCTAGCTGTATGAGTGTTAATCAGCCGTCATAAAGCTAGATAACCGAAAGTAGAAATGACTTCCAGATCTACTCTTCCTTCCAAGTGAACAGCAGAACAGATCGCGGAAAGAGAAAAAAACACTATGAATAAGAAATGAACTACGGACAGTAAGCATGCGGTTCTGTCTGCTATAAAGCAACAGCTACAGGTAAGTTTCGCAATTACGTAAATTTATAACAAAGTATATATAATTTTACGTCAACTAGGTACACTGAAGTAGCGTTTGGGTGGTAAAGCACGCGATATATGATATGTATATACGAATTTGGGGCTTTGTTTTAAATTAAGACTCGGCTTTCCCCTCTGGAAGGTCAAGTTCTAGATAATTTGATCACTTTTCATGGGTTTTGGCAGTTTCTTTTGTGCCCAGCCGAGTATCTTTGTTGAAAGTGAAGTGGAGCAGAAATTAAGGGGTGGTTTTGAAAAGAGTGTGGGTGGGATTTTACAAGGGCACATCCTTCACGTCCAAATGTGCACTGCACTGGACGTATCTTCTTTAGCAAGCAGGCCACGGTTCTTTTTTCCTTGTTCTTTTTTCATACAATTTAACATACATAGGCTAAAAGCGTGTATCATATGGATTTATGAATAGTGACAATATTATTTTTTGTGACTTCCAGAAGTATTTCAAAATGTGTGTACATCTGGTGGCTGTGTTAGCTTCCACACAGCAGATTATATTCTAAAATCAATATTAGATATATACTTGATCTGTAAAATTATATAATATTGATTTAGGTGCAGTGGCCAATTCTGATCACAGTTGTTTGAGTTGGGAAACAAATCTTTAAGTTCTCAGTACACACAAATGCATAACATTTTTGCATGTAACCATGTTGGCAGAGTGTATGTATTCAGGATAGTTGGGTATCAGTGTAGCGGCGTGGGATTAGTGATTTTTTTCTGGTCTAATAATCTCCACAGATTGACCACATTGGGAGCTGTCCATTCAGATCTCTCCAAAACATGGTGCTGAATATTAATAAGATCGCCTCCTGTGCCAAGTAGCCTACTGGCTCTGCCAAGACTTCCGACTGAAATAATTTCCACGGTAATTGTAACTATGGCAATAGTAAACACAGGCCTACTTGTCCTTCGGTTGTTTTTTCCGACATGAAATGCTTAGCCCCACCCATTTTCGGTTGAATATTGCGTTTCTTTAAGAGTAAAACGTTTCATGCACATTGGCCTACATTCATACATACATACATACATACATAGTACATATCTGCACATTGGCCTACACTCATTCATACATAGATGAATAGGCCCTACATACACACATCTGTGTTCCTAATTCATATGAACATACATACAATAATATACGTGAAGTACAGAGAAACGAAGCCCCATCAAGCCGAGTGTGACCGTTAGCACTAATCGCAATGATTTAGAACACAATTTGAAAAAACTGTACTAATCCCAATTTACAGTGTTAATCCCGTGATCTGTTAGGTCCCAAATGGGAGCAAGAATTAAACTCTGGATTTTCCACAAAGTGACCTCGATTGTGACGCATTTTTGACCATCTGTGTGTAGAAAGACAGTTTAGGGGTCATCCATAAATAGTGGCAACACGGGGATTAGGCTACAAATTCCAATGTACAAAGCTTGTGTAAACCATTGCTCTAAAGAGGGTAGGCCTATTTGCTTATGGATAGGATACTGTAGAGGTGGAGGTATTTTTTTAATTGGAATTAAAAAGACTATGGCTTTTCGAAGCATTCAGTCGGTTCGGTGGAAAAGGGTACTATACACACTCCCCGTCAAGTGAAAAACACTTCAAAAGTCTATAGTTCTCGTGGATTTTTAATATTATTATACCTCCAACGTAATCCTCACAATTGTTTCCCCTAAGCGCAATTTAAGGTATTGTGCTGGGTTTCTAATAACTAGCCCGAAAGATTCGAGTACCTTCACTAGTACTTTTTTACGTGGGCCCTTCACGCTCCCTATAGCTCACACTCAGAATGCAACTGCAATATTTGAGCTTGGAGTGCTCTAACCGGGGACGCATTTCATTCAACCCCAAACTACTTGCAGCAATAGAACCCACAGTGGCGCTCAAAGAGTGACGTGTCTCTCAATGGCTGGAGCGGGGTCCTGGCTAATTGGTTTGATTCAATGAGGGATACAGGATTTGTGAAAAGTCCGAGAAAGGTTTTCCCACGATCAGGCGGAACTCTTCTTCGGTGAGGTAGGAGACGGTTTACAGCCATTAAAGGCGAGCACTGGTCAGTGATGATGGGGGAGGTGTTAGGGTCAGGAAATAATTGCCTGACTAATATTGCTAATGTAGGCACCATCATTCTGTATTGTCATTAAATCGCACATAACGCGTTAGGTATTTCTGCATAAATGTAAATACAAAAACAGACGCCTATAGTCGCACAGAAAGTACCCTCTTGTGAAAACGGAATTAAACGTATATGAATAAAGTAACAGTTTCAACGATATGAACAGCAACTCTGAGGCCTATTATTGGTTTTCATTCTTAATCTGAACTGGTGCTCGCTCATCCCAGATAATGTATCTCGTATCATGCGCTTACATTGATGGGCAGTACCATAATATCCATAGTAATGTATGAACCAATTATAATTCAATATAGATGCACCCTATGCATTTGTTTGGGTTTAAAAGCTATCCCAATGTATCGATTAATTTAATATCGTCATGAATCATATGAAGGAATCGCAGCGGCGCTCATTAAAGCAATTATCACTTGTATTATTTTAAGATTCTGAGACTCTGATAAAAAGCTATATCGTTATGAATCATCATTAAATCCACGCCTCAAAGAAACGCTGAAGAAAAGGCCAAGAAAGAAGGCCTTGCTTTTAGGCTTGTGCCACAGAAGGCATCTTTACAACATGTCTGTGGTGAACGCTGAGGCGGATGGTGCTGCAGTACTGTGACCCTGAGACCCAACCTGCCCGATTGCTGGAGCACCCTTGACATGATTGTTTTATTACACATTTTATGATCTTCCCCTAATTGGTGGGGTATGTCTGTTCCAGTGGTTATATAGCAAGCGGGCAGCAGCATTTGCATTTGAGAGACAGAGAATGCACTAGCCTCACACCCTATCTTCTCTCACTGGCAGGGCAGTGTTTGCAGTGTGTGATTTCTGTATTTAATATGGGTAGATTTACCCTCTGTGGCAACTAAAAAGTTATATATACCGCCACCATTTTATGTTTAGCTTATAGATACATTTTTTTTCAGCTATTTTATATTTTGTAACGCAATGGGCCTACATTTAAAAATATTTATTGGGAGAGCCAACTGCCCAAAATAATTATCTGGAGTGAATCTCGAAAGATTTGCAAAAAAACATGTCAGTTTGCGGTTTCTTTATCAGGTGTGAAAAACCTATTACCCCAAACTATAATAAACATAGAATAATGAGCTTTGCTTCAAGCTAAAAGCACCCTTTATAATTCCATAGCAATGTGTTCATATATGCACACACATAGAACATTCAAATAATAATGTTCACAGTGAAATCCTTTTTGCACCAAATTTACTGATGGAACCAACATAGTTGTGTTTGAATCATTGACTAGAGCAGCACAGTATATAATATGTAAAAGTCAGTCCAATCCATACATTCAATTAGCACTTTATTAGGTATTTATTTATTAGACATATTTTTTAGACTTACTAAGTTTTTGTTTTTCACAGCATTCTTTGCAAACTCGAGAGACTGTTGTGTGTGAAAATCCCAGGGAATCAGCAGTTTCTGAGATACTCAAACCACCCTGTCTGCCACCAACAATTATTCTATGGTCAAGTCACTTAGATCACGTTTTTCCCCATTCTGATGGCTGATGTGGACATTAACTGAACTTCCTGACTCAAATCTGCTTGATTTTATGCATTGCTCTGCTGCCAGACAATTTGCTGATTAGATAATCGCATGAATAAGTAGGTGTACAGGTGTTCCTAATAAAGTGCTTAGTGAGTGTATATTTCAAGACCCCAATGATAATAGTGTTGGTGTTTAGTAAAGACTAAATGCTCATCAAAAAATATCATCATTCAATTTACATTCAAGAAAAGGTGATGTGATGCTCATATAGAGGTTCATACACACTCCAATTTAGTTCTGCAATGGAATTTGTCCTGAGTTCGCAATAATAACCTTTTTGGGAATGCTTATTACTTATACCGCATTTTCACGCATGTGACAGGTTCATCATTAGCCAGAAAAGCAGTACTTTCTCAGAGTTGTTATTCAAGTTAAAGACCAAACAGTATGACATTCAGTTTAGTCCTGCCCTGCATGTAGCTTGGTTGTACCTTCTCTACTCCTGTTTTTCTGGAGGTTGCCTGATTCCAAATCATCAACCTGCATGTTCCATTAGGGCTCCCTATGGGGACTAGAGACCGATACCCGGGCAGAGAAGCACCTCCTCACTCAGTGATACTGTCTGCTGCCAAAACCTGCTCACTTTCTCAAATGTGGGAGGGTGGAGTGCACTTAGGACCATGTGGGTGTTTAGGGATTTTACCATGCCTGGCTCTACAGAGACTACAAGTTACCATCTGACCCCATCAAACACGTCAACCCACTGCAAATATTTCAGATTGGCCATGCTTAGCAGTGTCATCATCTCATTTTGCCAATTGTAACTCATCCCTATGTATTCTAGCTCGTGCTTACCCTTTCTATCCCATATGACAGTTCGCTAATCACTCTATAGCTGACTGGAAGTTACAGCTCAGGCCACAAAAATAAGTTCAGGTATTGTAATGTATAAACCTAACACACACATTAAATCATATCACAAGTCTCACCTCATAAAGACAGTAATACTGCACACAATGCAACCACCAGACCGTCATTAACAGATATGGCAGGGACCCGGTGATTACGATAGTCCTGATAACACTGATCCTTGTTATAGTCAAAGTAATATAAGGCATAATGCCTTCAATAGCTGTAAGTGCTTATCAATTACTATTATATCCATAAATAAAGAAATAAATGAATGAATGAATGTATCAATTAAAATATCCACCAATCTAATTTTCTTAAAGAGTATAGGAATCAGTTCTAGTATCATTAGTGCAAAATATTACTGTTATTTTCTTCTTCCAGATTTAAATAACAAATCAATGTAATTAAGATGCGCAGTATATGACTCTTCTGTTGCACCAGTATGTTCGCACACAGTATTCCAGAATGCTAGTGTCTTAGCTTTGGCCTGGTTTCTGGAGTATTTATTGTGCTTGGGCTTGGTACACACGGTGGCACAGAGCCATTCTGCCTGGTTTTATGTGGGCAGCTGCCACACCTCCCCAGGCCCCTGTAGAGAATCAGCTCCTGGGTGTACGACCACCACCCATTCTTTTCAAGGGGCAGGGACACAAGCCTTTGCCCCAGAGGCTGTCTCTCCTTCCTCCTGAAATCCTCACACTCAGATGCGTACGCTGGTTTCACGGGAGGCCTCACTCATTAATCCAGCCAGCTTCACAATGGAGTGCTCCACACTGTCAGTTTCAATGGCTAAAGTCCCCAGAATTCAGCTAAATAATACTGCGTATTTTGGCCTGGCTGACGTTTTTCAAGTTCAAAACTATGACAATTTTACACATCATTGCTAACCTTCTTAATTTTTATTGTGATTACAGAAGTGATTACTATATTATAAGATAAATAGTTAATGTTTATTGGGTATGATTTGTACATTTGCACTTTGCTAGTATGTATAAAACAGAAGATAAAAACAACAGGAAAGTGATTGTAGCATTGTATACTAGCATGCTCTTTTCATGTCGTCTAGGACTGATCCGGTCAATGGCCAAAACCATTCCATTCCTCATCAATCCAGACATGTCATCTGAAGCCTGAAGTCCCATTGCAAAGGCTACAGCACGAAGAACAGGTAAGCCAATGAGGGGAGCGAATACTTCATTCAGTGAGTTTGGAATATGACAGATATTACTAACAAATGATCAAGCGAGTATTAATCTGAAAGTAATGCCCTTGTCTTATGATGCCTCTTAAACACAAAGAACCAAAGAAAATGCTTAAAATGAAAAACCACACCCTACAGGGATCTTGTCTGCATACCACCCATGTACTGGGTTCATGGAGACTAGAAACAAAAAAAGCAAGGACATTTCCCCATTGTTTTCTAATGCAGCAGTGAGAGTCAGGAAGCTGACAGTACTGCAGTCCAGAGAGGAGATGCCCTCTGACTGCCTGCAACTTCCTGCTCTGCTGCAGTCCAGAGAGGAGATGCCCTCTGACTGCCTGCAACTTCCTGCTCTGCTGCAGTCCAGAGAGGAGATGCCCTCTGACTGCCTGCAACTTCCTGCTCTGCTGCAGTCCAGAGAGGAGATGCCCTCTGACTGCCTGCAACTTCCTGCTCTGCTGCAGTCCAGAGAGGAGATGCCCTCTGACTGCCTGCAGCCTCCAGTTCTGCATTGCTTTGCTGCAGTGCTGTGATATGAAGATGTATGATGCCTCATGATTCACTGCTGCAAGTGGCAGCGTGACCCAGATCTCAGGCTCCCTGTTGAAGACAGGTATGCCTGGCTTCTTCTCCGCACTCTGTACCGGAGCACCCGGGAACAGCCCAGAGGAGGCTGAAGGTTCAGCACCTGCCTCACTCATTTTCAGCTGCTCAGAACTCAGCCTGTTTACAAAGAGGCTGTCTCCCCGCTCCGTATCATTCGTGTTTCTGCTTTGTTTTTGGGCACCCCCCCACCCCACCAGAAACACATAACCCACTGCAGGAGCTCATGTCCTGGGCGGTTCCACATAGGCCTGCTATTGTGTTTATGATACAAATCAACCCAGTATCCACCACCAATATCACATACTGAAAACCTGTCTCATACTAAATGAAGACTTCAATTCCAAAGGCATGTCGTAATTTTATCTTATATGGTTAGGTTTCATCCAAGACTGATTCTTGCATTTATTTAAACAGCCTTTGTTGCTTGAGGAGTGAACACAGGTCAATTGTTTATATTGATGAATCCAATAATCTGCATGTGATGCTGATGGAGCTCAGGAAATGGTTGAGCCATCGTGTTGTTTCTTCAGCAATAATTGTGAAAGAATAAGTCTGTGATTCATCTGTGTTTTCCAATGTATTCCAGCTTCATAAGTCATGGCATGTCAATGTTTTATTCTCTATAATGTTTAGAGAATTTAAATGAATGTATTTAAATGGAAGAGAAGGCTTTCATCGACCTTAATACTTAAGCCAACAAAGGCCACAATAGCTGTTTCTTCCTGCAGGATTGCAGAGGAGAAATAGCTCTATTATGATTAAAATATTATTGTTATTATTATTAATATTTTTAAATTTGTAATTGCAAATGAGAAATTCTGTATGAATTAATAATATAAATCTGTAATATAGAGCATATTATGCTTATTATCCACTAGGCAAAAAAGGGTTTAAATAGTAGTTCTCCTTTGTCAGCATGAATTGTAAAAATGGCAACATTGCCCTGCTAGTAACAGCGGCATAAGGACAATGCTTCTATCAATTAATCGGGCTTGTTGAGCACTTGTTTCCTTTTTATATTTACCTTCTAACGCACTGTGTATCTTAGGCACACAGATAATACCCATTTGTTTTGTAATTACTACATATAATGCTAAAGTGGATGCACACCCACACAAGGTACCAGTCTGCACCCGTCCATGTGCAAAGTACAAAGCCACATATGTGGTACTGCAAGAAATCACCAAAGCCTGTTCTAATATCACACAATCCATTTAGATTACAATCAGAAAGCTTTATCCTGCAAACAACGGTGGAACTAGTAGCTTGCAGTGCAGTAACTTCTTGGAGAATACAAAGGAATTACAGTTATTCCATCCCTGTGTTGTTTTCTTCTAAAGGAACAGATTATACAGTAGTTGCCATGGCATCGGCTTGGCAGTAATAAAAGGGGACTGTTTTTAGAGCTTTATTTTCTTGTTTCCCCACAGCGACTGGCCGTTATTCCTACCGTGCCTTGATGGGAGGAGGGGGGGGGAAATGGCGCAGTCGTCAAAAAGAAAGGAGGAAAAAGAATGGCCAACCGCTCTTCCCCTTTCCCTCCCACCTCACCCACCCCTGGGAGCCTTTAATGCCATCTGTGCCCCCTGAGAAAGCAGAATAAGCGAGACACTTCCACCCAGTGCCAACGGGGACAAAGAGGCTGCCAGTCCCCGGGCCCCCGCCCCTGCCAGATGCCAGAGAACTGTACGACAGCGTGTGTGCGCTGAGGAAGCCATCTTGATGGGAAATCTTGCTTGCTGCTCCTAAAATGGCTGTGTTGGCACACGAGGTAGGTTGCACCGTTGCCTTCTATCAGAATTGGGTTTTTCTATATACATTAGTCTTCGAATGCAGCCCTCCCCCATCCACTCCTCCTTTCTCCAACTACTCTCACATTCTCGCCTATCTTATCTGGCTAATTACCACAGAGGGCTGTGGCAAATGCAGAGTAAATGAACTGGCACGGGCAGGAGGAAAAACTGCCATCTCCCTCCTCCTTTTCTGCCATGCCTCTCCTTCGTCCCCATCCTTCTTTCATTCTCATCTAAGTGCACTGCCAGAATCCTTTCATTTAAAATTGAATTGTTTTTGTCTCGTCTTTTAGCAAAATATCAAAGTGCCTTCACATAACACATAACAGCACATGCATTATATTCTCTGCAATCCGTTAATGCTCCATGCTTTTACAGCATACCTTTGTTTAAAAATGCATCTTATACAAAGGTCCTCTCCACTCCCTTCATCTCACAAATCTCTCTTTCTCTCTCTCTCTCTTTCTCTCTTTCCCTTTCTTTATCTCTCTCTCTCTCTCTCTCTCTCTCTCTCTCTCTCTCACTCTGTCTCTCTCTCTCTCACACACACACACACACACAGATTTATGTAAATTGCAGATGACATAAATCAGGTCATTAGAGATTATGTGCTCTCAGCTTTAACCACATGACTAGGGTGGTTGAGTCTTAAGGCTGAAAAAATTAAAAATATATAAAAGTATATTCTGCGCAATAAATCTGTTTGTGGAAATGTCCTAGCTTACTGAAGTCTGAGAAACATGTTGATTATTACTGGATGTTTATTTGATCAAATACAGTTTGATCATCTACTTCACCAAGATACTTTACATGCCTAATTTTGCATTCTTTAACCTGTACAAACATGATATTAATATTGGAATTCTCAAATAATGGAAATGCAAAATGTTTTAAAAATGAGAAATATCACATTCATTATTTCATTATTTTATATACTAGTTTTAGCTATGCTTGAATGTTTTCATAATGTTACTACTCTAACCTGATTGAGTTAAATTTAGGTGAACTGTGTTTTTTGTTCAACTTCAGTTGTTTTGGAAACCTCTTCTGTTAAAATAGAATTGGCAACAAGGTTGAACAATACATTTCATGTATGAATTCATATTCTTTCTTTTAGTTGTCATTGTTACTTGTTTGGTCCTTTCATTACACATATCCAGCAGAATGTCCCCTACAGTATTGTTATTATAGTCAAAACAGTTCTCATGAACTTGTTTTAATCTTAAAATTAATATTATGTCATTCATATTCATTATAAAATATTGGAAAATAATAATTTGAAAGTAATACTGGTTTAGAAACTGAATTGAGAGATCTGATTTATTTTTCATTGTATATTCTCAAGTCTTTCTAATATTGTTTCAGGATAGACTATGAAATCATACTTACTATGGTATCCACTTATAAATAGTAATGTACAGTCTTTAATTGCTAACAGTGGTGACTTGCTTGGCTTGCAGAAAATCTGTCAATATGCACACCATTAGTCAGTGGCATGGAAATAGAATTATTTAGAATGCTTGCTAGGTTTTAACAGCTGCTACTCAACTACAGCATATTGCATTCATATTTGGTTGCTATTGTTATACGTGTATGTAAAAAAACATCTGCAGATCTTATTTGACATGATTAGTATAAATTGTGCTGTAGTATTTTGAAATGGCGGGTCTGTTGGAAGTATTCACATCCTCCATCTTAATATGGAGTGTATTGGACATAGCTCACTGATTGGCTAGTGCAGGAATTTATTATCTGTCATCATAATGTAACTTCATGCAAGTCACGGTGAATCAAATGCATGTCAGTTTTATCATTATTACTATACCCAGAAACTCTGGGAGACCCAGGAAGACGTATGCATATAAGACGTACATTACAAGGGACAAAATACTGTACAGCTCTTAAACCGAAATGAATAAGGGACTAAGAAGAGCTGTTGCAATTACAGCCATTGATTAAATCAGTGTGACGAGCATTTAGAGAACAACTGCTTGGTTTTTTTGTCATGACCACATTGTTACAGTGCAGACAAAGCCTGCATTTTGCTGGGTGCATATATGCAGCTTGTGACCAATGAAATGAGAGGGGGAAGGAATGTGATGTGAAAATAGAAAATGGCCCAAAAAACAGGGTGTGATATTAGACATATCCAACAGCCAGAATACCGCAGTGTTATGTAAATCCAACACAGAACACTTGTTATTACTGGGGGTGAATGCAGACTCAAAGCGGTTTGTCTGTGATTTACACTCAATTAATGCATGAACGAATGAAAGAATGAATGCGCATCACCTACGAATTAACGAGAACAATTGTATCGGAATAGGCATTCATCCCGCTAAAAATGTCAGAAAAAAAATCGCATACTTACGGATCGCAGAAGCACCTCGGCCTATTTAAAATTCGATGCCCAAAAGTAACCGATGAAGAAGGAGAAACCCCTTTTCATACGACATGTTAGCTACATCTAACGTAGCCTTTTAAAATATGTTGCAAAATAAACACGCCTTTACACGATACGCTATAGAAGTGTGTGTTTATTATATTGCACCTTGATTTAAAAAAGGTAACATATTTTCGTCAAATATAGTCTAGTGTATCGTTGGTCCCACAGAGATTACAAGTGAAAATACATGGGAGACAATAAAGCAACCGCTGCTGTTAATGAATAAGACCAGACAAGCTCCTCTTATTAACATAATTGCATTGAAAGGAGTAGAGAGGGGCAGAGCCGTCAGTTAAAGATACAGCAGCACCTTCCCAGCACGCGAGCAGCAGTGCGTTTCCCTGTGCCCATAAACGTTTGTGGGTTTTGTATCGTTGGCATCGGCACTGAATAACCTGAATAGGCCTAGTAAGATATATAGATATATATTTGCAGTGTATCAATAGATTTAAGGAAATATGAGGCTACATTGCTCTCGTGTTTATAACGTTAAGTTTATGTTAACGTCTGGTGTCATTTGAAGCGTGCGTATGTAGTCAAACGACATTGCACACTAACAAAAACACATTGCGACATATAAAAAATATACATTGCTTTTCGACTAGAGTGCCAAAGTGATTTGTAGTGTTTTGTGGACAGTGAGTAATGATTCTATCAATGTCACATGCATTCAAAAAGGCCTTTTCACTGAGACGTTAGTGTATCAAAACAAACGAATCTAAACATATATTTAGATGCTGAACCATTAAGAATAATGTTAATACCTGAGTGCCACAACAGTTGAATTGGAACATTTTCTATTTCTGGATATTCGAGAAATTCGCAAGTTGCAATATTAGTTAATAGTAGGGAGTTCTAAAATTATGAATTAGTTTGTGTTTAGTGTTTATTTATTTATTATTATTGTGCATGTTATCACATAACACACATCACATAACATAACGTAGTCATAAACATGCACCACATTTTTACATTTCCGTTTTGCGTAATTCTGTATCATATGCGCCATCCTGTATTGATTATATATACTAAAGGAAAATGAAAAGTGTCATTACACTCATACTGAAGTACTATTGTATAGCTGCATAGAGATGCAAGATTGCAACTCTGAGACAATAAAAGGAAAAAACATATTCTAGTGCACTTTTCGGCATAGCTGAAAACAGATATTTTTAGATTGTGCCTACTGTTCCTTTAATATCCATCAGTCTCTAATTAGACCCACTTTCTCTCCCCAATGGGAGGGGCTTCTTCGGTCCTGTTTTGCATTTTTCATCAGCGCTGTTATTTGAGCTGGTGATGTTCGAAGAGAACGAGGCTGTATTACGAGGATGCTTGTGGCCTTAAGCTCCACATCAAGTGTGCCGACAATATTCATTGTAAAATCAGAACAGTGTCATTCTTAAATATCTTAGTTTTTTAGGATATTAAAGAATTAAGCGGACATGCAAAGGCATTGCAGCTTCGTGGTTGTGAGACTCATCTGCATATTTGTGCGCGTGCATGTGTGTTTATGCTCGCGCATCTGCGTGTTATTCAGACACTAGCTGCACTGTACGCACATTTAGCATGCGCAATGGAAATGTAAAGTACACGGGTTCAAGGGCATTCTGTTTGTGTCACCCGAAAATGACTGAATCGAGTGTTGTATTTATGTCCCTCGAAGACCCCTTGCATTAATAGGCCTTATAATAATATAAATGGTTCATATACATATATTTTATATATAATATTTATACATTTAAATTATTCAGTTATAATAGTAGGACAGAAATCTTACATGTATTTATTTATTGAAAATACTGATGCAAAACATGCTTGGTAAGAAATGTAAGCCTATAAATCAGGTAGTCAGTTTATCAAGCAGATTAGCATAGAAGAGACTTAATTGACAATGGATGCAAGCTTTGCACTGCATGTTCAGTTTCAAAAGTTGGAATTATCTTTTACAGAATATTGTTTTTTTTTTGTTGGTTTTATTGTTGCTGTATGGTTGTTTTTTTTTCTTGGTCACACAGCATTTGTTTTGCTGATGGAGTTTTTCTGGAATGCAACCTGAACTTGAAGCAGGAAGTCATCTTTCACGGGCATGGCTTTGGTTGCAGTCGGGACGATGGGCAGTGGGTTGGTCTGCTCTGACAGAAGACAGTGCCTCAGGCATTATATGCAAGCTGCAGTCAAACTATTCATTATGATCTGTACACTGATTGTAAAGTCAGGGCCTAACAATTTAACCAGTCAATGAAACGGCATGAAACATTAGGCAATGGCTGTTGAAAAATAAGTCTAGAAAACATGTTACAGATATATGAATGTCAGTATTTCCGATTTACATTTTTGATGCTTTTAGAGTGATGCAAAATTAATTTTAGCTAAAATGGTGATTTAAATTGGTTGGTATCAGTAGATGGTCTTAAAAGGTCACTGAATCCATCCTAATGGTGGTTGTCTGCTGTTGTAGTGATGCTGTTGTGAAATGCAGTGACAAATATACAGCACTGGTCTGATTTCACATGCAGTGACAAATATACAGCACTGGTCTGATTTCACATGCACTGACAAATACACAGTGCTGGTCTGATTTCACATGCAGTGACAAATATACAGCACTGGTCTGATTTCACATGCACTGACAAATATACAGCACTGGTCTGATTTCACATGCACTGACAAATACACAGTGCTGGTCTGATTTCACATGCAGTGACAAATATACAGTGCTGGTCTGATTTCACATGCAGTGACAAATATACAGCACTGGTCTGATTTCACATGCACTGACAAATACACAGTGCTGGTCTGATTTCACATGCAGTGACAAATATACAGTGCTGGTCTGATTTCACATGCAGTGACAAATATACAGTACTGGTCTGATTTCACATGCAGTGGCAAATATACAGTGCTGGTCTGATTTCACATGCAGTGACAAATATACAGTACTGGTCTGATTTCACATGCAGTGACAAATATACAGTGTTGGTCTGATTTCACATGCAGTGACCAGGGAAGCACCTTTTAAGGTATATGAATTCCCAACCAATTTCTTTCTGTGCCAAACTCAGTAGTAAATTTGAGTAAACTAAGTGCATCTTACATTAAACCTTTATATTCATCTTAATTATTGCTCTTACAGCACTTGGAAAAAATGTGTTCTTTGACAACAGGACATTTACGTTCTGTCAGCAAGTAATATGGTTCTCACATCTTACTTTCCAGTAATATAGCTATACATAGGGATGTTTTATCATTATTTTAGGAAATGGAGTGTTACTCTTCTTGCTTATTAAAATGAGTTGGAGCTGAATGAACCTGTATGAAAGCTGGGGAAGAACTTTGCTACATGGAGTACACTGATACAGACAGTCGTTACAGCCTAGTAAGAGGGTGTGCAATGGTGTGCATTTAAAATGAAGAGATTTTGAGGAGATTTGGTGGATTGATGTTTGATACAGTGCAGGGGTATCTCCAAAGAAGCCTGGAGTTATGATTTTGGACCCAACCCCAGACTGAGTGAATAAGAAGTGTAGCAGTATTTCTCAGCTAGTAGTTTCTCCACTGAATTCAGAGGAACTCTTATTTTAACCTGTAGACGGGCTATACGTATAGTAGCACACATACAGTAGCCTATATAGTCTGTATTGAACTCTAAGATATTAGGCATTAATAAATACATATATCCTCAATCACATCTTGGCACACACAAACGCACATGTACACACACACGCACACACACACACACACACAAGCACACACATGCAAACACACACACGCATACACACACACAGTACCCGCACACTCCAGCCTTGTGTAAATGTTGTTTTTTGCCCCTGGTGTTCAGCAACAGCATGAAACAAAACTGTGCGATGCGAGGCCCCCGCTCTGAGGAGGGAGTGTGCAGCTGTGGGCTGTGTTAGTAAACAGTACATGGTCGTCCACATTACTATTCTGCTCGGCCTCCTCCCTTCCACAATGGCTGCATTGTGAGCGGAGTACTTGACGAGGGTCCACAACCCCTTCTTTCCCACCATTGTCTGACTTGGTGCTGTCGGAGGCAGAGGTTGGTGGGGTGGGGAGAAGGGGTGGGGGGTTGGGGTAGACTGGGTGGGAAAGGACTCTCAGACCAGACAGGGCCAGATGCCTAAATTAGTGTCAAAACCTTGAAAGTGTTGAGAGGACAAGCACTCCCTTTGTTTTTTTTTCCCTGTGAGTGTGTGTTTGTGCGCTCACGCAAATGAGTTTGTCCAGTTCCCATTGCATGTCTGATGAGGCTGCAGGCCCCAGGTTATGCTCAGTACTCTTGTTGCCACTGTATCGCATATGTTTACGAGGCATATGTATTTGTACCAGTGTTTACTTATGCAAGAGCCACATATGCTTTTACTGTACAGAACTTGGTTCTTGAAAGAAATGTGATTGCACAGCAAAATCTTAAATATAAAATCACTGTTGGAGTACTTCTAACTCTATGGAGTATATAGAGTGAACACTTTATTAGGTATTTATTCGAATTTTATTTTATATTGAGTCTTCTGCTGCTGTAGCCTATCCACTTTGATGTGTTGTATTTCCAGAGTTACTCTTCTGCGTATCACTGTTGTAATGTGTGTTGTAATTATTTGTGTTACTGTCACCTTCCTGTCAGCTTTGACCAGTCTGGCCCTTCTCCTCTGGCGTCTCTCATTAACAAGGGGTTTTCTGCCTGCAGAACTGCTGCTCACTGGATGTTGTTTTGTTTTTTCGCACCATTCTGAGTAAACTCTTGACATTGTGCATGAAAATCCCAGGAGATCAGCAGTTACAGAAACACTCAAGCCAGCCCGTCTGGTACCAACCATCATGCCACAGTCAAAATCACTGAGATCACATTTTTTGTAATTTGATGTGAGCATTAACTGAAGCTCATGATCTGTATCTGCTTGATTTTATGCATTGCACTACTGCCACATGATTGGCTGATTAGATAATCACATAATTAAGTAGATGTACAGTTGTTCCTAATACAGTGCGAGGTGAGTGTATATTGCCCCTATTGGAGTTGATTTAATAGTACTAGTATTGGTATACCACTAGTGATTGTGTGGTGTATATAAAGTTACACAATGAATACATTTTGAATTGAATAACAGCTGTGTGATAGGAAAAGGGGAGCATCCTCTGAGTGAGCTGTATTGCAGTGTGCAGTTATGCATGCTAGTCCCTGCTCATTTATCTTGCATTACCTCTGCATAGCAAGGAGGTGCTGGTGAAACAATCGACAGAATCATAGTTACACTATCTGATGTAGACCGAGGTGGGCAACGTGGACTGTCACTGGTTTTCTTATGGCCTTAATTTGCCTGCTCTTTCACCATTGCCATTTTAGCTACATTTGTTGATGAGCATTTGAATGACTACTGCATTCCTATATGAAACGTTGTACTGTGATCAGATCTACCAGTCCACCAGTTAGGGTACCCAGCCAGTTAGCTCACTCAACCAGGGTAATTGGTGGAAACAAAAACCTGCATACACACTGGCCCTTCAGGACCGGAATTGCCCGACCCTGATCGATGAGGAAGTTGGTGATCAAAGCCACTAAAGTCCTTCACTTCTTCACACAGAAAAAATGAAAATGATTAGCACTACTGAGAATTAAGCAAACCAGAAATATTAATTATTACACTATAATATCATCCAAAACCTTACCAAGTGAGGTTTTATCAGACACTGATATAATGTCTTATAGTCACTTTGTGTGTGTATAATCAAATAGGGGGAGCATATCAGAATCAAACATTTCAACAACTGTACCTTTAACAATATCTCATTTCTGATTATTGTTTCATAAATTAAATTCAAAATATAGGTAAAGTGATACCAAGGAGCACGAATATTTAAATGTAAGGACATATTGCACATTTCCTTGTTTTACTAAAGAATCAGTTTTGCTAAAGATTCACAGTCTTGTACAGACATGTTGAGTAAGTTCACTATAATTCCATTCACAGCTGAAGTATGTCTCATTTCATATTGTATATAACAAACATGTTAGTTTTGCACAATCATTCAGGGAGCAAGGATTGCTTCTGGATTATTCACAGTGGAAGGTTTATTTCTAAAATAATTGGTATAGAAATTCTCGCTGGGGAAGGTTCTGAATAACACATAGCACAACCTGGAAATTAGCATTGCATCTATCTAAATATTGTTGGTCCTCTGGCTGCAAACATACTCTCGCTTGGAAAATAGGATTTAGTTATTGAAATTGCAGCACAGAAAATGAATCTGTGTTGATTAAGCAAATATTTAAATCTGAGGAGGTGAGCAGACTACCCCCTCTCCCCTTATGCTCTGACGCCACAGTCGGGCTAGCAATTAATTAAACCTCCATTACAATATATTACCCCCATAAAAAGAGGGAGACAGTGTAAGAGAAAAGGAAAGAAAGAAGAAAGCAGGGGAGGGAGTTTACACCAAGGCAGACGACAGTATTTCACAGAAAAACAAAGGAGAATGTGGGGAACGGGGAAGCTCGCTGAAGCTGGAATAAAAAGAGTGAGAGGTGCAGAGACAGAAAAACAAACAGAGAGAGAGAGAGAGGGGGGGCAGGAGACAGAGGGAGAGAGAGCGGGGGGGCAGGAGACAGAGGGAGAGACACGTGACATTTAACTAAACGAGACGCCATGTTTGAAATAAAAGAGCTTTAATTCTCCAAACTGCATTTGGAAGAAGAGGCAAAATGACTACATATGTTGTGGTGTGCCAGGGGTACAGAACAAGCCTGCTAATTAATTCATGGCTTATAAGCGTCTATGTACTCACATCGCACGCAGGTTTATGCGGTGGGGATTCGGAGGGGGTGGGGAGTTTGTGTGTGTGTAGGGGGGTGGAGGGGGCTGCTGTCTGAGGCTGTCTGTGTTTCCATGTGGCAGACGCAGCAGCTGGCATGGTAATAACCCAGAGGCGAGCAGGAGTCTGGGATCTGGGCAGATTTGTCAGGTGCGCTATAAATGTATTCATATTGATATTGAAGTCCGCGCTGCTCGTTTGGACAAAAGCAGGATTCCATTTATTTTGGGTTTGCGGGGAACGGCGGTCATGTAAAAAGCTGTGACAGGTGCCCAGGCCCCTGTGATCACCCCCAGACGTCGGCGCGCCTTCATAAACCCCGCAAACGGCCATCGCCGTGCTACTGCGCCGTCCCTCTGGTCATCAGAACCGCTGACGCGGCGGGTAGCGTGGGGTCAGGAGGCTGTGGGATTCTCCTCAGGCTGACAGCGTAGGGGAAGAGGAGGACCGTGGGGTGGGCAGGCTGTTGCATTAGCGATGGCAGACAGGCGCTTGCAGGGCTCTGGGATAATGAACACAAAGCAGCGTGTCGCCTCCAAACTCACACTTCCACTGCACTCTGCGGTGAGCTGGCTCTCTCTCGCTCTCTCTCTCGCTCTGCTCTCTCTCGCTCTCTCGCTCTCTCGCTCTCTCTCGCTCTCCTATGTCACAGCTCTGAATCATCCCCCAGAGTCTAACTGATATTTTACCTTCAGTACACTTTAAACCATTCAGAGGTTATAGTCCAGTACTGTATGCTTTGCTTCTCATAATTAGAGTTTTTTAAGAGCACAGGGGTATGTCACCTTCCTGTTTTCTTTATGTCGATGATTCTAAAGACATTCTCTTTGGTAAAATAAAACCCTAATCGTCTTCCTATTCCTTAAGCAGTCATGGTATTGGTAGTGAATCTGTTCTGTCAGACTAGAAATTGAATATGAATAGCATTTTTTGTCAAGATGTGTGAGGAGCCAGGTTGAAAAAAATACTAAGAATTAGTGGGATGTGGAATGACATAGAGTCAGGATTCAACCTGGAATTTAAGCAGATTTCTTTATAAGCCGAGTAAAAGGGTATTAAATCTGCTTTTATGTGAAATGGATCTGGTCACAAGGGTGAGAATTATATTTTGAAACCAACATCTTGTGCCATATTGTAATCTGAAAAAACATCCAGTTGCAGACTCATGGACACACACACATCCACACACACTGACAAAGACACAACAACACACATAGACACAAATGTATACATGCGCACATACACTAATGCACACTCATATGCATATGCACATTGTCACACACATATACAAATCCTTGTACACAAATGCATACATACACAGACACTCATGCACGCACACACACACACACACACACACACAGGCAGACACC
This sequence comes from Conger conger, assembly GCF_963514075.1. NCBI lineage: Eukaryota > Metazoa > Chordata > Actinopteri > Anguilliformes > Congridae > Conger > Conger conger. The sequence goes on from NC_083765.1 coordinate 17,001,380, forward strand.
CACCGACAGACTGCAGATAGAAGTGCAGAAAAGCTGAATCTTTTCTGGGGTTTGTTTAAAAGAGATTGCGTGTCTTATGTTGCGATCCCCCTTCCCCCATGTGGATACCTCAGCTGCAGATCCCTGTTTAATCTGAGGATAAGCATGATTATCCCAGGCAGGACTGTCCTCAGCTTTGTAACAGCAACAGGGGAGCTTTCAAATCATTTTCTGCTGGCCGAGCGGACGCCAAAGGCTGGGGACGGGGATGCAGCCGTCGGCTGTGATCTCTCGGTGCCGGGAATAAAAGCCCCAGCGAGCTGCAGAGCCCTGCCCTGTCCCCCCCCCGCACATCCCTCAGAGGCCTGCATCTCGTACTGCGGCCTCAGTCCCGTGGACATAGGAACGCCCTCCACATGACTCCAGCTTCTGGAACCTTCCCCGCGTCCGTTATTCATGAATGCTTCCATATCAAATCCCGATTCTGTGGATGAATGCCCAGATGAATCATTCTTACTTACAAATTTACTAGGGTATTTGTTGTAATCATTAGCCTTTTTATTTTATTTTGGGGGTGGGGGTGGGGGGGGGGGTGGGTTGTAGGTTTTGCAAATTAATAAAACTTGGACAAATCTACAAAAAACATGAAATGTCAAAGATGACTTGGAAATGTGTGTAGTTTTCCAGATGTCATACAGAACATTATTGAGAAGCCATTGGTATTAATCCAAATTAAGCCCTGGTCATAAATCAGGAGCCTTGGATAAGTAAGTTCTAATGTAGGTCAAAACTCATCTAGCTTCACTAATTCAAGTTTGCCTGGGACTAATCTACTACAAAGCCTTTCTTAAGTATCTTAAGAAGAGGAAATAAAGAAGTTTTTTTTCAATCCCTGGCATATTAAAAGTGGTGGAGAATTGGGTGACAGTTAATGTGCCTCCTGGCCTTTAAATATATAGATTGAACAGTGTCTTAAAAGGGAGGGGGTTTGATTAAATCTGGAACATGACCTGCTTTTTGCCCAATTCTTTTCCTTAACCTGTCCTTACAAATCCCTTTTCATTTGTTCTGTGATTAATTTGCGTTCTCCCTGGCTTCTCTCCTCTTCTTGAGGCTTGTTATGGTTAAACGTTTGAGTAATCTGGCCGGAAGCCGACTTAGAAGTTCTCCTGTGCGTTATTCTGTGATAAAGCAGCAGAAACGAGGGAAGACCTCTGACTTCTGCTAATTCCTAAAAGAGGAATATAAATTGAATACCAATTGCCATTTTGTGTCACGATGTGAGAGCTGGGAAGTGATTGAGTTTTAAAATGAGAAAAATAGTCAAGGGGACACTAAACACTGAACATATTTCAGCTATTATGATTATGGACCCAGAGATATAGTAGTAATTTAGATGTACTTTATTGAAACATATTTGAACCGTATATTTTCAATAACCGTGAAATGTGCTGTCCATTTAGCAGCAGGAGTTGCTAGAAGAGTTTGGTAGTGCGCTGAATGATAAGAGCTTACAACTGGAACATCCTCATCTCATGTGCGCGGTGGTGCTCATCTTTATCAGCTCAGGGCCTTAGAGCCCTCTCATTGGCACTTTCATACACAGACTTGCGAAGGGTTAGGCCTGCAAAGGGCCAGGCCTCTTCTCACTCCCAGACCCCTGACTCTTCAACATAAGATGGCTGTGTTGACTCTTTGAGCAATCAATTGTGTATTGTGAGAATGCAACTGGACAGTTCACATACTGGACAATGCCATATTGTTCATCAAAAGGGAAACTAATTTTGCTTCAAGGACTTATATCTGCAACAATTCAAACAAATAACCTTCTGCTGAATTTGCTTGCATTGCAATTCCATTTAGCCTTAATAGTGAATAGCAAGTTTAAGAAAATGTAAATCATTCCTTTACTTAGACAGCATATACTGTATCTGCTGTGAACAATAATAGTAGCTCAGATAGTGTAAGCAGGCTGTATAAATGCTGATAGGAGAAGGATTGAATTCTGTCCATACTGAAATAGTCTGACTATAGCGTAGTACAAGAGTTGGACATGAGATAGAGAAGAAAATTAATCATGTATCTGTGTGTGTGTGTGTGTGTGTCTGTGTGCGAGTGTGCATGTGCGCATGCATGCAATTGAAACTGCTTAGTATTTGCCATTAATAACTTGTAATTTATACTGCCTGCTTACAGTATATATTGCTGGAACACGTGTATTATATCCCCTCTTATCGCATGCTATAGAAATTGCACGCTGTAGAAATCGCACATATTATTATAGTGTTAAGTGTATTCGATGTTGACCTGCAGTAGCCAAGTTCAAGTTCGCTGCTGTGGTAGTGTCTCCTCCCGGCTCTGCCCCACCCCCATCCTCAGCGCTGGCTCCCTGGCTGTAGAGCCCTGTTGCCCTGCGGTGTTGCTATGGGAGGGAGGCTGGCTGCCTCAGCAATGCGCTGGTGAAAAGGCCGCCCTGTCACAGCGTCTGAGAGAAGTCAGGCTGTGGCCCGTGCAGCTGGCCGCGGTGCACAGCGCGAGGCCTGGGAATGTGGGCTGTCAGGGGCCACCCCCCCCCCCTCCCTCCCGCACTGTGACTTCAGTAAACAGGTCCCATCACACCCCTCCCCGAAAGTCCACTCTCAGACAGGAACAATGTGTCTGACGGGCTCTTTTTAGGACCTCTGTGTCTCTCAGTGCCTGTTCCCCCCTCCACCCCCTCTCTTTCACACCATTCACGCTCTCTTCTGGCCGCATTGGGCCTTCACAGACTTGCTCGGGCGAACGCTTAAGGCACTCATACAAGAACATGCGTGTGCATTATTGTTAGCACGGACAAACAACAAAGTTGCTATGTGTAAATCTTAAAGAATGAGATGTGTTAAGCCTAATGGCTTCTGGTAGTACAGTAGGCACAGGGGACAGTGTACCCTATTGAACCTGAGCCATTGCTGTGTGGCTTTCAGTCTTTATGTAATGTGAATGGAGTGTAATGGTGTTAAAGACTCTGGCTGAGAACACAGGGAGCTGTGTGTGTGCGTGTGACTGTGTGTGTGTGCGCACTTGCATGTGTGTGTATGTGTGTGTGTGCATGGGTGTGTGTGTGCATGTGCATGGATGTGGGTGTGTGTGTGGGTATGTATGTGTGTGTGTGCATGGGTGTGTGCGTGTGAGCATGGATGTGTGTGTGTATGCACGTGTGCATGTGTGTGTGTGTGTGTAAATGTGTGTGTATATGTGTGTGCATTGATGTGTGGGTGTGTATGTGTGTGTGTGTGTGTATGCATGAGTGTGTGTGTGCATGGATGTGTGTGTGTGTGTGTGTGCAGGGATGTGTGTGTGTGTATGTGTACATGGATGTGTGTGTGTGTGTGTGTGTGTGTGTGTGTGTGTGCAGGGATGCGTGTGTGTGTGTGTGTGTGTGCAGGGATGCGTGTGTGTGTGTGTGTGTGTGCAGGGATGCGTGTGTGTGTGTGTGTGTGTGTGTGTGCAGGGATGTGTGTGTGTATGTGTGCATGGATGTGTGTGTGTGTGTGTGTGTGTGTGTGTGTGCAGGGATGTGTGTGTGTGTATGTGTACATGGATGTGTGTGTGTGTGTGTGTGTGTGTGCAGGGATGTGTGTGTGTGTGTGTGCATGGATGTGTGTGTGTGTGTGTGCAGGGATGCGTGTGTGTGTGTGTGTGCAGGGATGTGTGTGTCTGTGTGTGTGTGTGCAGGGATGCGTGTGTGTGTGTGTGTGTGTGTGTGTGTGTGTGTGCAGGGATGTGTGTGTGTGTGTGTGTATGTGTGCATGGATGTGTGTGTGTGTGCAGGGATGTGTGTGTGTGTGTGTGAGCAGGGATGCGTGTGTGTGTGTGTGTGTGTGTGTGTGTGCAGGGATGCGTGTGTGTGTGTGTGTGCAGGGATGTGTGTGTGTGTGTGTGTGTGTGTGTGCAGGGATGTGTGTGTGTGTGTGTGTGTGCAGGGATGTGTGTGTGCGTGTGTGTGTGTGTGTGTGCAGGGATGTGTGTGTGTGTGTGTGTGTGCAGGGATGTGTGTGTGTGTGTGTGTGTGTGTGTGTGTGCAGGGATGCATGTGTGTGTGTGTGTGTGTGTGTGTGCAGGGATGTGTGTGTGTGTGTGTGTGTGTGTGTGTGTGTGTGTGTGTGCAGGGATGTGTGTGTGTGTGTGTGTGTGTGTGTGTGTTTGAGGTCTCATTCAAGTTTAAGGTCTGGGGACGAGTAAGGAGAATAAAGAGCTGGTGATTTGCATAAGCTGCATGCTGTCTGGGGCACGGGGAGGGTGGGGAGGGGGGAGCCGTGAAGAAAAAAGATATCAGAACATAAAAAAGAAAAAGAAAGAAACCCCACATTGTGGATACAGAGAAAGAGAGAGGGGGCCTGAATGAAGGAGAGGGTGAAAATTGACGGAGAAAGGGTCTTGCCAAGTCCCCCGGAGGGATTAAATTGTCCAGAAACCTCTCTATATATAATTTGGAGAAATTGGTAATGGTGGAAGTACACTGCCCTAGTGCATGAATATCAAATTTGAGGAGAAGGAGATCTTTATAAGTTGTAAAACTGAAAGTTAATAATGTAACAACAAAGTTACTTATTGAAAGGCTCTCTGAGATCTTCAGCTGTACATATTAATATTTGTGCGCTGTTGAACGTTTATTACAGCCATTCATTTTAAAAAACATAATATTTTTGTATGATTAATAAGTCATGTTCATTTGAAAAGTACAGCAGTTACAATGTTTTTTTTTCCGCCAGATGCATGTCTTCCTGAATTCCCATGAATCTACTTTCAGTAATGTAACTTTGAACATATCCAGTGATACAGAGGTATAACTAATATGGCATATTTATTACATGATATGATATTATTCTTCTCACTCCCAAGCGTTCATGTCTGATGCATCCAGAATGAAATATTTAAATTTACTAGAAATTGATATCAAAGTCACCCCAGAATTTGAAATGCATAATTCTTTTCTGTACATTTGAGTGACAGATTTTGGCAAAAAGGCTTAAAAGAACCCATTCTTTAAAATTAGCCTGTAAACTCCAGTTGCAGACTGAATCAAATGGGCTTTCAGTATCTTTTATTTTGTGCACTAAATTCCATGTGGATGAAAAGAGGCACTTGGCCAGCCATGAGACAGTACCCAAGAGCAGCCCACTTATAGAGCAAATGACTTGATTATCATGTTATGTCTGGAAACAGTAATCTGTGGTGTAGCCCCTGTGCCGGGGTCTGCCCTCTCCAGTCAGTGAGGAGGGTCTCCCTGCTGCCCTGCCTGGGTTGTGTCTGCGCTAGGCTATGGGAAAGCTCACTGAAGCTATCTGCCATGAATGGAGCAGATGGTTAGGGTGTTGTACTTTTTAAGACGTGAGGTGAGTTACAAATGAAGTGAGGATTCTCTGCCGGGCCACGGTAATTTGGCGGGGTTTCCGAAGGGGAGGGGGTGGAGCTGCTCTCTTTCCCTCTCTCACACACACACTCTCTCTTTCTCTCCCTCCCTCCCTCTCTCTCTCACACTCTATCCCTCTCTGTCTATCTTCCTCCCTCTCTCTCTCTCTCACACACACACTCTCTTTCTCTCCCTCCCTCTCTCTCACATTCTATCCCTCTCTGTCTATCTTCCTCCCTCTCTCTCACACACTCTCTTTCTCTCCCTCCCTCCCTCTCTCTCTCACACACTCTCTCTCCCTTCCTCCCTCTCTCTCTCACACACATTCTCTCTCCCTCCCTCCCTCCCTCTCTCTCTCTCACACACACACACTCTCTTTCTCGCCCTCCCTCCCTCTCTCTCTCTCACACTCTATCCCTCTCTGTCTATCTTCCTCCCTCTCTCTCTCTCACACACTCTTTCTCTCCCTCCCTCTCTCTCTCACACACTCTCTCTCTCTCACACACACACGCTCTCTTTCTCTACCTCCCTCCCTCTCTCTCTCTCTCACACTCTATCCCTCTCTCTCCCTCCCTCCCTCTCTCTCTCTCTCACACACTCTCTCTCTCCCTCCCTCCCTCTCTCTCACACACTCTCTCCCACTCTGTCTCTTTCTCTCTCCCCCCCTCTCGCGTTCGTTTAATTCCTCTTTGATTTCCCCCTGCCCCCTGCTCCTGCTCGTGGGAGGCAAGGCGTCTCAGTCTCAGGCAGCCAGTGTGGAGTTAAGTCTGATGGACAGGCCAGTAAAAGTAGGAGACACTGATGAGCTCAGGACTTGATGGAGAGATGGTACTGAGGGGGAAAAAGGTGGAAAAACGAATGTCTGGCTTCTCAAGTCCTCATTTTTGTTGTACTGTAAGATCTTGTTCCCTTCATTTATGGTGTGCATGTGTGTGCATGCATGTCTGCCTGTGTGTCTGTGTGCAGAAGACTGTGTGTAAGTGTTTGTGTGTGTCTGTGTTATGGTATGTAGATGTGTGTGCAGGATTGTACGTGTATGCTTGGATGTGCGCATGCATTTTCTTGAACAATGAGCTGTTATTTCTTCCCAGAGAAAGCCAGCTGTGTAGAGTCCTCCAGTCCACTGTTACACCAGCACATTTCCCTCAATTATTTAGATCTTACAGCATTTACAGGATAACCCTGGAAAGTAAACAAAGGATAATGATAATGAACAGACTTTCAAAATGAACGAACCATTAAAATAACATGCTTCTAGTGGTTTTCTCTACCCAAGGGAATCGCACCAGCCTAAATTCTGTGACTCTCCTAATACATTCACATGCACGTACACACACACACACACACACACACACACACACACTCACACACACACACACACTCACACACACACACACACTCACACACAAGCAAGCACACCTGCACAGACATACACATGCACACATATGTCTGTGACACTCCTAATACATTCACATGCATGTACACACACACACACACACAAGCAAGCACATATGCACAGACATACACATCCACACATATTGAAAGTAAGAGAATGATAGTGAGCGAGAGGGAGATTGTGGTGCCAGTATACAGCATATGTAATACAAAAGAAAACGGCAAATGAAAGACATTAAAACTAGGACTTATTTACAAAAATGGCTCTCTCTTAAAATGGCAAATTACTTCCTCTCTCTCTCTCTCTCTCTCTCTCTCTCACCCTCTCTCTCCCACGCACTCACACCTCTCATTCCTGTCTGAAAGCGCTCCTGATGCAGGGTGCGTAATTAGAGAGAGCCAGCAGTCTCATTATACCATTGGGTCTGATGCAGTTTCTCCCCTCTGTCTCCTCAGGTCTGGCCATGGCAGTAGAGATGTCCATGAAGAGCCAAGCCTGCCACCCCAGGAAGGTGTGTGCCAACATGAATAACATTACCACCAAGCAAAGGACACTGTGTGTGTGTGTGTGTGTGTGTGTGTGTGTGGCTATGGCCATTTCTTATTTCGGCTGTGAGAAGCATCTTCTAAAATGGACTTGGAGAACCCCAATGGACAATGTTTTGAAGCACAGAAGTGAAATATGAAATGTGAAATGACTTCTGAAGGTCTGACCATCTGCACAAGCTCCATGGGTGCAGGAGGACGGAAAGGATCGATGTTTATGCTGCACATTTATGCTGTCGTTTAAAACTGTGTCCTGTTTTAGAGGAATTCTCAACCAAAAACATGCACGGTCTTCCATGGGAAAAATGGCATGAAGCCAGCGCAGCACAAATAAATATTTGGGTGGAGAAAAGTGTTACAGCTATATTTACATTTGTATGTTTAACTTTCATTTGTTGCTGCTAGATACATCATTATATGTATATCCAATGGAAAGCACAGTTGAAAGGTCTGTCAGCAGTATTAGTAAAACTTGAACCATTTTTGTAAGTGTTTATTGGAGTATATATAACCTTTGGGTGTGAACAAAAATGTGTTACCAATGTGTTATCTATCTAGGATCTCAATGATTAATGCATATGCCTGTTTAAACCCAATGTACAACATGAATCAAACTGTTTGCGTGTGTGTATGAGGAATGCTTTGTTAAATGTCCTATATTTAAAACTGTATGCATGAGGAGATAATATGAGAGCACATGACATGTGCTGCTGTGTTTGGATTGGCTTGCTCTCCGGAGCTTGGCGTGGCCAGCAGATGAACAACACAGAAGAAAGTGCCTTAATGTGTACGGTGTTTACATTAAAACTTTTAGCTTTGATATCTTTGATAGAATTATATTTGCTTCTGAAAATTGAACTGGCTGCTTTCGACAAATAAATGTGTGCAATTCTTTCAGGCTGTGATTATTTTTTTTTTATCACTTCTGATGTGCTGTTTGAAAAATTCTGCCACGAAATTCAGTTTTCAGTATTAATATTTTTATTTCCTCTGATAAATTGTTCAAATATAAAAATGAAAGCAATCTAAATAATGTTTATACTTATACATATTGCCATGTTGCGGTCTGTCTCTGCATTGTAGGTCATCTTTGAATAGCATAATTATTTAATATTTTTTATGTACAAACATTCAGAAGTCAGTTTTGAAATTAGAGGGTTTTGTAAATGTATTTGTGCTAAGTACAACAGCAAAGTGTATAGGGTTAATGAACTATCTCAGATATATATGATCACAAAACCTTCTTCTTAGTAGTAGTAGTAGTAGTAGTAGTAGTAGTAGTAGTAGAAATAGTAGTAGTATTTGTATTATTATTAGTATTATTATTATTATTCTTGGTTGAAGATTGTTGATATCTATACATTTGAAGAAATATCGACAGAAAAGTGTACAAACAGTTTAAAAAGTGCTCAAGCTAGGGAACAATATGCAGAAAAAGGTAGGCCCACATGCCGCCATGAAGGAAGAGGATCATGTGGGCTAGTCCTATTATTCAGATTCAGATTTCCAGTCAACCAAAGGCATTCAATGAGGCATGACTAGTGTTAAAATTACAGGGCTGGGAAATGCGCATGTATTGTTTAAAGTGGTGTGTTTTTAGGTCACAGAGGAAGGTAATAAGATACAGCACAATCATTATTTTGGCAAGTAGTTCGTTCCAGTACGTACTGAGAAACAGAAAAAGAAGAATCAAGATTTAAAATGTGAGAACAAAGAGACAGAGGGGATAATCTGCCAGCAGAGGATCTCAAGGGACCAGCGAAGTTGTACGAGGAAGCGATAGACTGAAGATGAAGAGGCGGCAGAACAGATAGCACAGTGGTAATCGATAACAAGGATTTGAAGTAAATAGGAGTTGCAATCTGGAGCTAATGAGGATTCCTGAGCAACAGGGTAGCATCAGCGAAACAATGAAGTGGGCCTATTTGGTAATCGGCTACTAGTAGTATGAATCAAGACGATATCTGTTAGGCTATACGCCATATTGGGTTGGGGGTTAAGCTAATAGTCGTCGCTTATATCTCCTCTTTGATTCACTCATCTGACTATTGCTTTCAATAAGTTTTTGAGATACTGAGCTAATGAGGTAGCGTAGCGCGCTAACCTTACGTAATGTAACATTCGAAGAATTATTCACCAAATCAAATAAATTGGTAGCAAACATAATTTAATATAACCCGTTTCTCATTGACTGGTTTTGGTTAGAATATGTTAATAAGTCAAACAGATGAACAGAAAATCAGCCAGTAATTAAGAGAGTAGGTAGATTAGTCATTAAAACAAATCATCGTTTCTCCGTAATTTTATCAGTACCCTGGACAGCACCAGGAGTGACCAGACAAGTGGGCAGCATTTTGGTGGCAAGAGGGCGGCCTTTATCCCTTATCAAGCAGTTCGTACAGCTCCGGGTGAGACAGTCAAACTGATCATACTATTGTGAAATTGAACAAACAGCAATAGGAACACACGGATCACAAAAATATCCCCTACACACTAATGTATCAATATATATCGGTTTAAATGATCGTGTAGGACAGACGAGGGCGTTACATAATTCATTTATTTACTTTACAGAGTGAAAGGTTGTGAAATGTATCAGTGATATGATTAAATATGTATTATTCTTAGCATGATAACAAGTTGCCCATATTCTTTATCATAATTGTACTTCTAAAATATATATGACCTTGTAAAAGTTTTCTGAACAGTTTGTAGAGAAACTATATCAAAACATTGTCATATGAAAAATTTGATTCGCAAGAATCCAGAAGTAGGCCTATCTCGTCATGATGAAGAACATTTTTAAATATAGCATATATATGTGGATCAGAGATCAGAAGTAAAGTAAATAGCTAGATATGCTTGTAGCAGGAGATGCATGAAGTGGAGAGCTATTGATTAACAATAACAGAAAAAATATCTGAGTGAGATACATATTACAAATAATGGCCTTTATGTTTCAAAGATGTTATTGTAATATGGGATTAATCTTGAAATGTTAATTTAAACATAACTAGAGAATATTAAAAAGCACATATGGTAATTATAATAGTGAGGATACAAAAGCCAGATACAAAAACCTGCATGGTTTCACATTCACACAGCCCCTGCGCAAATCATAAATGTGCAAGGGGTAAACAGGAGAGAGTCAGACAGTGTGAGTAGAGATGTTTTATTTTAGGTTGTTTAGAACTGAATAGATTTGCATAAAAATGTGTGAGAAAGACTGGTTTCAATGACCTCACCGCCAGCTGCCATTGAGGTTTAATTAACTATTGAATGGTAGCAATGGGGAACAGACCTGGGACGTGAATGGAATTCTGCCTGCTTCTCCAAGTGTGAGAAACTCTCCTGTCACAGGCCATGCGGCGGCTGGAGGTTCCACTGTGACTGTTCGAGGTGCCTCTAAAGGCATTCTGAATTGTAATGTAATACAATATCATTTCAAAATCACTTTTCTAGAACCAAAATATTGATGTAAAAATGATGTAAAAATATTTCTGCGCATATTTCATTGTTTGTTCCCGGCGTGGATCTGTGACTTTTGGCTGCTTATAGATAAATGCAATAAAAGTTATACAAATGTTATTACCTGCAAATATCACGACATGAATAATATTGGCCTTTTGATGCGTCAGTCGCCACCCTGAACACTCCATGTTATGTTATGAGGTACAGTGTATGTGTAAAAATATATAGCAGCTTGTGCCGTCAAATTATGTTCCTGTAAATTGTAACATTATGACTTTGTCCCTAGAAAGAAAGAAAGAAAGAAAGAAAGAAAGAAAGAAAGAAAAATAAACAGGGAGGGTTTAGGAGAGGTGTTTCGGCAAGGGCAGCTGCCTTAAAATATTTTTCTGAAGCGTTGCAAGCCCAAATTGCGTCCTGCGAGCTGCAGTAGGCTACTGGCTTCCATTACAGACGCTTTTGTTTTGCATTAACAATTGATCTATTCAAGTCTTGTACTTGGCGCCGTTTTGCTTCTCTACTCCAAACTTCGACAGAGTGGTCCATCTGCTTTAAACACCGAAACTGCCCTGTTCCACAAACATACCCTCGATGTGGCTCAACCTTTTCAAAACTGAAAGTGAATGACTACGAATTGAGAGGGTCCGTTTGGAACAGGGAATTAAAGTTTGGCACCCACTCTCCACACCGCTGTTAAAATGCAGGGTGTTCAAAGAAGAGAAGACATTGCATTAAAGTTCCTTGCGATGCTGCATCGTCCTCCTTAATGCAATTTACACAAGTTATGACTAATTCTGAACGACAGAGCCAAGGTAAGAAAACTCTTTGCTAACTTTAATACTAAGACCGTTCAGTTGAATTACATATTATGGTCTTCTTGAGTGCTGGTCGACGACCGTATAGCAGGAAAGCAGTCAGTTACACGCTGTCTGGTCCGAATTTTGCATACACCATAGGTCACTGGCGATTTCTATTCTTCCCAATGTTACACTTTGACCCGAAAGAGACCTTTGGAATATATCTATTAGCGGGTGTCACGGCACGACTTATTGAATCCGGGATAATACCACACAGTATCCCTGCGTTAGTATGTGAGGTTTTTTTTTAGGACCGAGTTCAATCAATATGTAGCCTAATGCAACCATTTTGATAATCATATCTCAAACTTTTTCGTGTTGGGCATATATATATATATCAGATCACAGGTAGATTGTATTAGATTTGTACAGTTTCTTAGTTTAAATGAAATCTGAATGAATGGATATTTACTCAATCATTTATCAATAATAACTTATTATTGATTATAAACTTTGGAGAATGAAAATATACAGTTAAAACGCGTTTATATTCAGTTACAGCATTAATGTATGTGTACTAATATAGCCTATATTACGTTGTAAACTATAAACAACACTGATTTAAAAAAGATTCATAGACTAGCCTACTTCAGAATAGTTTTCAAACGTATTTGTTGGATCGTAAATTTAAGATGGTTATATCATACTTGCCGATTTTTGTTTCTTGTTTTAATGTCACCAATAGACACCTTATGCATATGTGTAAATAAAGCTGTTTGTAGCCTAAAATTGAATTGGCTATGTACCCTAATTGAAATAAAACAAATCAATATAACGTTTTGGTTTGTCTTAGATGGATTATTTTCCATTGAGAAACAAAATACGATATAGGCTACACAATGTATTCTGGTCGGCCTTAATGTTTAAGTATTTATGGAAATGGAAATAATGCATACAACGTATCTAACATTGCCAACAGCTATGACAATTTGTACAAATAAAGTGGGACAATAGGTCCCCAGTCTATGTATGTAAAGGACAAGTGACACAAAACCTGTTAGGGTCATTTAAGGCGGTGACCTGTATATCTCGGGGTCAACCATTTGAGAATAAATGACACGCATTGACCACTCACATGGGAAACGTGCGGAAGGAATCGGTTCAGTGGAGCCTCAACGAGTCCCTTTAGGAGAATTACATTTGACTTGCTTAAAGTCTTTGGATTAAACACTTAAGAGGTGGCTAGCGGAGTAGCCTATATACAAATAAAGCTAGCAAATATTTAAGACAGACTTCCCTGATTTAATTTGAATCATTTCAGGCATCATGAATCCACATCAACCTCTCTCTCCATGTCTCTCTTCCCCCCCCCCTCTCTCTCTCTCTCTCTCTCTCTCTCTGTCCCTCTGCCTATCGCTAGAAAATCCCAAGATTCTTTTAAAAGGCTCATGTAAAGTAGTGCCTTGATTTGCACTATGCCACAGGCAAGATATACATTTCATCTTAGCAGGCATCAGGTTTATACAAATTTGGCATGTAACGTGTAAATTAAGAAAGGGATTTTTTTTTTTAAGTGAACAAAATGTAATTTATCAATGTGTTACATTCTGATATGTATTCTGGCTGTGAGGCACAATAACCGTCCCTCTATTATTATTATTATGATTATTATTATTATTATTATTATTACTACTACTACTACTACTACTACTACTACTACTACTGCTGCTGCTGTTGCTGCTGCTGCTGCTGCTGCTGCAATACCCCATATTAGTTGTTGAAGTAATATGTCTAGTAGTAGACGTATACCACAGCTTTTAAAGACATACATAATTTATTTTGAAATTGTTGTGCAAAGAAAAACACGATGGAATATTTATTCAAGGTACCAAACATTTCGGAAGTGACCATGAAAAATATGCTAGACTATCCATATCTTCTTACCTTTCATTGTTCCTAAGTCAAATCACAGGTGAGATATCCCAAGCAAATGGGAAGCAAAAATCTCAATAATTCAAACTATTTTCATCATACAAGCCTTGATAAAATGAAAACGGTTTGTACTAGCAAATCGTGTCGCTGCACCCAAAGGCTAACAAACCGATCGGCGTTAAAATAACTGAATTCTTACAAGTATAATTGTATTGTTGTTGTTGTCGTCGCTGTTCCTGCTTATAAGGAAGGCGTTTAATAACATTAATTAGCGAATATACATTTATCCCCTGAGTAAATTGATAAAATGGTTAGTAGACCCATTTGACTACTTAAGAAATATCCAATCCTTCAACGATTAAAGATCGAAATAAATGGTTTCACTCCAAGCAAACCGCAGCCCCGCCCACCGGGTTTTGGCTCGTATGCATTAAGGATGCATGGTTGCTAATGCTAACGAGCCAAGCAGCCAATCAGCATATTAGGGGTAAGACCATTGCTCTTTCATTAACACACTGAATGCCACGCATTGGAAGAACAGGAAGTCCTGGTGGCCATATTTGCTATAACACCATTGCATGTGCTGGATATGGTTCTCCCAAAACATCACATTCATGAGGTGCTTTCTGACATTACCTACTTGTTCTCTAACGGGGGTTCCACAGTAATCTACATTTTACACTACGCTACACTACAATATTTCTATTTCCTGTCGTGTACATGACCCATGACTAAGGTAGCTACTTCGTGAGCAATACATTTTCTTTTTTGAACAATTTGCTTCTGTATCTCGAGTCCCCTGTAATTTTACATAAATGCATGAACACATGTGTCTATTAATACAACTGTACGCAGGATAACTTCCAGTGTAAAATTAACTCTTACAGATAACATATGGTCCCTATTGGACTCATATTGTACTCTGTTACAGTTGAATAAATGCTGGACATTTTACTGTGTAGCAAATTCAGTTATTATTGTTATTAATCTACATCAATAGGCAATGGTAATTACGGTATGCAATAAAAGACTGGGGCCCTATCCGTAACAGCTTACGGTACTTGCTTACTATTGAGCATACAAGTAGCATTTCTATTTCCTAAGCTGATTGATTGTTTGATTGATTGGGCGCGGTTGGTTGATTGGGAGGTTGGCTGGTTTGTTCATTTGAAATGTCTTGTTGCACCTTACTTGTTGCCCAGCCCATGAAGTCTTATAAGACACCGACACATTGTATTTCAATATTTAGATATCTTTACAGTTGTGTCACATTTTTCATAGGTCAGTTCAACATTTACTATATCAGCCATATTATAACAATAACAGCTATTATTATTATTATTATTATTATTATTATTATTATTATTATTATTATTATTATTATTATACGATATTCTTGTGCTGGCCCAGGCCTTCTGAATATTTTAATAGGTCTCAAATATCCCCTTGCTAAAGCAACCTTCCATTCCAACCACATCTTGCATCCAAAAAGATACGGTTTTTATTTTGTTTACAAAAGCAGACATGCCTTGGGCCATTGTATATGAGACAGTAGAACATAAGATGGATTTTCAATCTCTTTCAAATCAGAAAGTAAACAAATATCTTCTTCTAGTGTACTGTTGTACTTCATCTCAATTGAGCATATACATATATTTGACTTTTTGTACTGTTCAGCTTCACGAAGGTTCTGATGTTTACTTGTGTTTAATGAGACTATGTTCCGAGTTTTTCATTTGTGCAATATATGAGCTGCCCACGTCCACTGGAGCTCAGAGGTTTATTCATCCACAAAAATCGTTGCGTATCATTTGCTTGCTTTATTATCACTGCATGGTAGGCCATTTTTCACGTTTAAATAAATATAAAGATGACAAAAACTAGTGTTTCACACAGTAAAAAAACAAAACAGTAAAACGAATTACAATGGGTACATCGGCAAATAAGCCATAGGCCATAGATTGCTTTGTCAGAGGATTCAAATTTAAGTAAACTGTTTTAAAATAAAAATAAACCACGCTTAAGGCCTGGTTTGTTAAGGTCATGAATGTTTGTTCACTCATCGCATGCTTTTCAAAAATACAAACGCAGCGCTCCACTTGCTTCTAACGTCGACTATGTGCTTCCTGTTTCACATTTTGATGCAAATGTGAACGGTGCACAGCAACTAAATTGGTAATGTATGCAGTGCACCCTACATCCCAATTAAAGTAAACAATCAAAAACACAGCTTCTGAGAGTAGTTGAATTAGTCGTCCACAAAGGAATTGTCGTCTACATTCCTTTTTATTAGTGGGCCAGTATTTGCCCCATCACATGCGTCAATAACTTAATGGAATTTTTGTAACAAATAATTGAAGAATTAAGGGAAAGCCTGGAGTAGAAAGTGGAAGCTAATTAATACGTCAGGGTTTAAATATTGTGCAAATAATTGCTGATTCGAAACTACGTAGCCAATTTACATGCTAGAAATGGCGCATTCAGGCACACAAACATAACTAACTATTGATATAGGACACCTTGCTTATATGCAAGGTATTCCCTGAGACAAATTCGAGAAAGTGGCAACACGAGGCAAGCCAACAGGCTAGTTTTAAAATACATTCGGTGTCAAACAAAGGCATTTGGTTCTTATTAACTTATGGAACAGGATTAAGAATAAGACAATTTTGAAGTTCAACCATTACGATCTGAATGTAGCTGTGCGTGTCAAGTAGGCCTACTAAAATAGCCGAAGTAATAGATTATTAATGTAATACAGATGGTTCGACATAATGATTTACGTTAAAATAAAGTTAATAGGTATTTATTGAATTTAAATAAGGTGATGATGGAATGATCTTATAGACATGGTTGGGCATTTTGGTGATAGATAATGATTTGTGACAGACGTAAGTATCAGTGTTTTGATATGACCAGCAGACATGCATCTGGTTAAATAAAGGGGATATTATTGAGAGTTTTTTTTTCATTCAGGGAGTCCTGCACATTGGGTTGCAGAACCGTTCGAATGGCAGCCATCAGTCAGCAATTTGTTGATCTACTGACCCATTCCTTTGACAAACACAATCAAAGGCCTGGATAGAAGCATGTTGGTCAGTCTCTGTTCATAATGCTGTCAAAGAATTACAAAATAAATTAAGAAATCTTGTTGAATACCTTGCTATAGCCAAAGTCAAAAGGCATCTTGATCAGACTGAAGCTGAGTTGATGCAGTTTCCCTCCCTGGATCCTGAAGCCATTCTCATTAGGACTGTTGGAGAATGTTCAAAGTGTGCCGGCCTTGTGTCCACTGCTGGTCATCTCAGAAGCACCATGAAGTCTGATGTTCTGAGTTTAAGGTCAAACAGAGTGAATCAGAAGGTCATGCCTTTCCTTATAAATGGAAATGCGATGGGCTAAGGGACCAGGCACGTGCGGGTCTGAAGGACCATATCCTCTGTCCACTACACAGCAGATGAGTACCACAATTACTGACAGAGGGAGAAGCTGTAGGACTTAAGACAGCCCCACGTTGCAAGTAACAAATCATGGATATTTAAGAATAAATTATCAACACGGGAAATGATGCATTCTAGGGTTGAAAACTGAAAGAATAAACCATAATAAGATCAAATAGTTGTAGTATAATGATTTTGTCCTGAAATATATTACTGTGTGTGTGTGTGTGTGTGCGTGTGCGTGTGCGTGTGCGTGTGTGTGTGTGTGTGTGTGTGTGTGTGTGAATGTGTGTGTGTGTGTGTGTGCACGCACATACTGAGGTTTTCAGTCTAGTGACCAGTGACTAGTTTTTAATTTTTTGTGCACATACCATTTACCATTTTAATTTAACTTACAACATTTTTACAAGCAGTGAGACATATACATTGTGGACATATTTTACAGAAGTAATATCTTACTCATCATGTGGTAGGAGCTTGTTGCTGTGTGCCTGTATGTTGAGCGGACCGATAGTGTCCCCTGAGAGGGGTTTATAGAAGCCTAGAGACTCCAGGGTCAAAGGCCAAGAGCCGGGTTAAAGTGGGATGTCCAGCTATTCCCAAATGGCCAATGGGATAAAATGCACTGAATGGAGCTGACACTAATACGTGTGTTTCCTGTCAATGGCTCATTTTTTATCATTCTCCTAATCGCCACTTCCACTCTTCTCACTAAATAAATGTGCCTATTAAAGGACCAACGAGCAGTCTTTACATTTCATTCCTTTAAAATTGGTATTAAAAAATAAATGTTTATGATGATATGATATGATAAACCATATTATCAGGCCTGTTTCTGGCTTAGAGGTGCAACATTGTGTTTTGTATACCCAAAAAAATAAGCTGCTACTAAATTTAAATGAAAATACATTTAAATGAAAAGTGCATTACAAGCATGTTTGTTTTTGTTTTTTTTGTTTTTTTAAATTGAATTGTTAATTTCTTAAACCCAGTGATGAAAGCACAAGTCACACCCTGGTGGTGAAAGTCCAGTTACTGTATGAGTGAATGAATGATCTCAAACGGACGCTGCTGAAGGAGCCAATAGGGTGCTGCCTGCAGACTGCAGGTGTCCTATCACGTGCCACGGATGATCACTTGTATTAATTCATTTATTCTGAGCAGATTTTCTGCTTGTCATAAGGAGATAAATAGGGCCTTTTGTATCAAGTGTCAGTGAAGTTCCAAACTTTCACAAATACTCTGAGATTAATCTCCAGGCCTGCAGTACCAGAACAAAACCATCTTTCATAAGTAATGTTACGATATGTAAATTTATAAAGCATTTGGTCATTATAATGTCTTAAATGCACATTGCTGTATTTTCAATGCCTCAAAATAAAATGGTAAAAAACCAAAAAAATAAACCTGAAGCATTGCAAGTCAATATTTTTAATTGTATATACATTTTAGTTACACAGACCTGTCCTATAGCGCATATTATTCTGCGCACAATAGCACAGCAAGATGTTGTATTCTGGAAATCGTCTCAATTTGATAACACTGAGTGTACTTCTTAGTTCAAAAGGAATCAATCTAATGACAAACCCTAATTAAAGATACTGTACTATGTTGTTTAGGGCCCTGTTTAACCAGTCAAAAGAACAGGGTGTTGCCTGCCAAGAAATGAACACCATTCAGTATTTCTGAACACTATACCTTGATATCAAAACATGATAGTGTACCTCACCAACTGCAAGCAGGGGGAAAAAGAGAAGAGAAAAACCACATCCTTATTTCTCAGGCATCATTATGGCAGCTCACTTATTGAAAAGCAGGCCCGACTGCAATTAGCTATAGAGCTGCTCTCCTTGCAAACAGAGAAGCTGGGATTATTGCCCAATCATTTATATCTTCCAAGCCAGTGAGCATTACAGCCTGTATTATATGTTAGCATAAGAATAGAAACAGGCCCTGTGAACTTCCCCGACCTATTGACCCTGCTCCCCAGAAATGAATAGCCCCACTTTGAGGCTCCCCAGCCCCTCCAGCAGGCTTGAACCATGCCTAAATTCCTAATCATGGTAATTTAATATATCATAAGCCCCTGGTTGCTTTAGTTTAGCTCCTCTATAGTTTGTTTTAGGCATTCACATCTTCTCACCCCATCATTAGAGCTCCTTATTTGGGAAATTTAAGGGGCTGCTATGAGACTACAAGACCCTTTTCATCACCTAAATAAGCTGTGCTTCCATATAATTACAACGCTTTTCCCAACTATTGAGTCTTTTCAGATCGGCAAAACAAAAAGAAGAAAACTTTTCTGAGGCCAGCTTCTGTTCGGAGCAAGAGCAGGAGCACAGCAGTGTTCAGTGGCTCACACAGACAGGCAGCAATAGAGCTGACTGAGCCTGAGACTGAGTAAAGCACACCGCTAATGTCCACAGTCAATGGAAAATTAACTACATGTATGCAACAGATTGAAAACTGACACATTGTTTTTCTCAAGTTTATTTGCTAGTGTATCGTATTTAATTACAGACATAGCCAGGCAGACTGTACTGAATCTCTCTCGTTTGTTGATCAACTTGGACAAAGATATGGGCAATTAGTTATAATGCATTTGCATAGCACTGAAAACTAAATATGTTTAATAAAATGATAAAAGGACAGACAAACCTAGACTTCTATTGATCCATCAGTGTACAATCAACATGGAAAAAGCTGCCTATTTGTAAAATAAGACTATTGCCTTAAATTAAAATTGGTTAATTAAATTGAAATATACATTAAACCCTTTCATATAAAAAAGCAAGTCTGTTCAAACTGCTAAAAGACTTAATTCTTAAATTCTCACATAACTCTGCAATCGTTAAATAGCATTCCTTTTTAAAACAGAATAGCCTTTCCTTGTCTATTTGTGTTTTTTTTCTTCTTTTTCTTATTCTCTATTATTATTATTATTATTATTATTATTATTATTATTATTATTATTATTATTATTATTATTATTTACTTTAGAGCATTTCATGCTCTAAACATTTCAACAGAAAAATAGACACTGTTCTTTTAAAAGAGAGGAATCCTCAGTTTCCGGTTTAATGACGTTCTACTTCAAAGAACTGAAATGATTAAAAAAGTCGTCGTGAAGGAACAATTGCCCTAAAACAGTTTTGCAATTAAGGCCAACAGAATATGTGTGAGCAAATACGCAATAGGACGTAACTGACGTAATCATAAATACATTTAAGTAAAGATTTGGTAGATGGTAAACTATTTTTACAATTTTGAATTGCATATCTTTCATACATCATACATCTTAACATTATGCATGTCGTTTTAAGCAAGAACACACTGTATAGGAAAATGCTATATAATGACTGTGTGTGTCTCTACTATGTGATGCGTGCGTGCGTATGTTACGATACACAGAAAGAGATATGGGGGGTGCGTGTGTATGTGTGTGTACTTACACGTGCTGGATTGCACATACATATAAAAAGGCTATATAGTGTGCACAGAGGAGTCAAATTAAACATTTTATTTTATTCCTCAGATTTATAATACATTTTCAAAACAACACAAGGGGAATGCTTAATATAATACTCAAGGCTTTGTGGAGGGAGCCAGTTATTCTTCGTGCAGCCTAGGCGTTGGTCGTCCGTTAAACGTTTGATTGAAAGGAGTGAAGACACAGACCTGCCCAATGTGTACCGTGGGTGCCACAGGGTGTTAGGCGTAGGCTTTCTGTCTATGTTTGCGCATTCCAGAAGTAGCGGGAAAAGGCGACCTCTTTGGGCAAAATAAAGATTTGCCAGTTACAAATGCGTATAAAAGAGGAGACGGACACAACCGATTTCCTAAGAGCATGGGTCAATAGTGACGCGAATGATCGCAGACACACACTTTCTGCGTACTCTATTTGTAATTTTAATTGTTTCAACAAAGGAGAGGGAACGCCAGCTGTGACACTACGATGTCCAGCTGTAACAGAAAACAGGAACTGTGAATCAAGAATGATTCACTATTTCATTCTTTTATTAATTATAGACGCCATTACCGTAAATATGTCGAAGCTAATCGAAAATGAATAGATATAGTCTTGCACAGAATATTGGTTATATGCATCTACAGTACATCTTTGATGTTGAGGGAAATGAAAACGTGTCAACCTTTTCCGCGTTGCATCACTCCGTGCATCGCGAGAATCAAAACACGTCCCAGATACTGCCAGGTCATAGTTCTTCGTTGACAGCAGGATGCTGTTCTAGCCGTTTAAACAACTGACGATGTCACCGAATTTAAAACACGTAGGCTACAAGTCACATTTTTTAGCAATAATTATATTTTTTCGCCTATAAAATGAAAAGAAAAATAGCATATATTCTGACTAATCTATAGCAGGCTATAGTAATGATGTGCCACATCATCAGCACATCATTCGCATTGGGTTTTCGATGTGACGAGTATGTCAGACCTGAACTCTTGTCTTAGCACTTGTCTTAACAATAAATAATGTTAAACTGTTCTTGAAACTTATAAGTTGTCCTCAAAAGTTACATTTTATGCATATTTATGTGCGTGCTTTGTTATAACGTAGTTGAACGGCTTAGTGAACAATCAATTACTAATGAAATTTGTATAATACATGTTTCATAAAGAGGTAGCCTATCGGCTGTTGTAGTTTTACACTATTGTACAGTAGGCCCTACGCGGTGTGCTATTCGATGTCAAAGTAGAATTGTTATTATTGACGGTCTGCAGGGGGCTACTTTAGAGAATGGTCAGATGCATAGTCGGGTAGCAATTATTGAGCCTTGGTGGTACTGAACGGACAGCGCCTGGCGTTAAAAGTCATGGAAAATCCTGAAGGAAAATTCCAAATTCACGTTTAAAAAAAGCCTTTATTTTCCAGTTCACCTTAGTCAATGACCAAAAGCACACACAACTATTGATTTAATGATAACAATGAGTTTCAAATAGCTGAGTTGATGAAAGACACAACACAGAAGGACATTCATTTAGCACAGTTCTAAATAATATTTTTCCCATTCCTAAGCTGTCCATAGGCTACTTCAGTAGCCTAATGATCATTTTTAGAACCCTTTCTAGAAAATAAGTGCGCTACGTAAACAGCAACCTTTGCCACAAGCAGGTAAATCGCCTTTTCCTGTAAGGGTGCAGGGTGTTCTATATCAATCTAGATATAGTTAAAAAGGCATGTGATTCTTTTATGTAATTTCATTATTTTGTTGTTAATGTACTCCTGGCAAACATCAGATGTGACGTTTGGCTGCTCTCCAGGGCTAAGACCCCACATTTCTCACACTTCAGAAATGTGGTGTGTGTGTGTGAGAGAGAGAGAGAGAGAGAGAGAGAGAGAGAGAGAGAGAGAGAGAGAGAGAGAGAGAGAGAGAGAGAGAGAGAGAGAGAGAGAGAGAGAGAGAGTGCGCGCGTGCGCGATGTCTGCATAATACTTTTCAACAAATACATATACATATAAGATGACCGTGTGATTGTTTAATACTGCCAAAAAATAAGACGTATTGCATTTGAATGATGTATGCTGTTATAGCCTAATGCAATGTATGTGGATGATGTGAATATTTAAACTGAACGATTTTATTAAATATTTCGGATATTTCGGAGTGAAGTATAATTGGCTATAGGCCTAGGTAAAGCAAGCCTGACGAAGAGAAAACAATTGTGCGTTTCAGATCAATTTTAACCATTCCAGGCCAGTTCTGAAACACAAGCGTGAATTCAATAGGCACTCGTCCCTCGTACCATAAATTACTTATTCCTTTTTTTTGTTGTTGTTGTTGACAGTGTTGCTTTGTGCAATTGACAATCCGAAAATGGACCCTTGCTGGTCCACTGTATTTACTCTTTAAATACGCTGTCGGATTGTGCTCGTTTTAATCAAAAACATCTACAGTATGTGCACAAACTTTAAATCTGTATAGCTAATGCAGCATATACACAGTATTTTTTAAATGTACGTGCTATCCCCCTCTTTTCCCCTCTCTCTCACACACACACACACACACACACACACACACACACACACACACACACATACGGTTATAGGTATGCCTCGGCAGCATGCATGCTCGTTGTATAACCAGTACTTGTATGTTGTAAGTAATATTGTATGGAGAACAAAATAACATGATGTTTAATGGTGACATGCATGACATGTCAGAGATCTCAACCTTTTTTTTATATCTGTGATGGAAACGTAACATTTGCCACTATAATTCTTTCTACTTTTCTAACTTATCTTAATGTTTGAAAATCGTTACCTAATTTGAATGAATCTTCATATTATATGCCAATATTTCATATACTCGTTTGTAATCGCTTATCTGTCAACATAGACCTACTGCAACAAATGTTTATGAAATTGTGCTACACGCTATATTTTCCCCAGAATTTACATGAAATACTCTTATTAAAATTACAATATACTCTAAAAATATATTCTAGACGAAAGAAATGTGTAGTATACTATGCCTACAGATATGGGAATGCAAAGTTTGAATCGGAATGAAACAACACTGCAAAGAGTTCGATGACACAGTATGCGCTCAGCCAAAGATTAAAAAAAAGTTTCAAACATGTTTCAAAATTATATATAATTCCTACATGTGATATGAGAGAATGCATGTCGTTGCTATGTGAAACGTTTTTGTAGCTAAACGTATTCCGTCCAACCAATCATTTATCCTTGTTTCTTTTCTATTATTATTATTTTATCTTTTCTGTTTATTTTTCATTCATTGTCTGTAATAGCCTATATTTATATTAATAGCGCAAATGAAAAAGGTGTATTAAAATCAGACATTACATAATAATCACTGAGCGAGCTCTTGTGTCCAGTGGTGAAAAACACTTCCCCCGTGTTTTCAGAATTCTCAGGAATACAAAAGTGTGATGTCATCAATGAGGAGGCATATACGGCCTCCTACGTGTAATGCTTATCATCAAACCAACAATTTAGTTAATCAAAATACCAGAAGACAAAACGACTATTTTTTAATGTTTTTTCAGGAAGAAGACAAGAGACGCGAACCTTCAAAAAGCCCGAAGAGACCGCTGTCCATAAAAAAAGTGCTGAATCGCAGTACTGTGCTCAAAGGTAGATAGCCTTCTGGAACGGCACCGTCCAAAACGTGTGCGCTTAAGCAGATATTAGACCGGCTCCCTCATCTTGATAAGTAAGAAAATTGTGATTAAAGTGAGAAGTGTTATTGAAATGTTTTTTCTTTCTTTCTTTCTTTCCCCAAGAGAGTAGCTTCTAATTGCATTGCATTTCATAGAAGCACAGCCTATGAGCAACTTAATAAGAAACCATGCCGTTAAAATACAGCAAATTGTTTAATGACTATTTATATGAAAATGTGTTTCAATCCTGGTCTCTACTGTAATATTAAACTTATGATAAACTCTGGGTACTCGGCATTATAGGAATTATTTAAGAATAAATAATTCTAGTAGTGCCATGCAATTTGTCATTAGTACCTGTGTCATCCTTGTATTTGTGGGACAATATTTATAAAACTCGTCGTGGGCAATTATAGGTCACGATGTTCTGACATATATTTAAAGATTTTAAACACTATTAAATATGTCAAAGTTAAATATAGGCTTTTCTTATTCGTAAATACTATGCCTATCGCACGTCTGCTGTCATTTTTACAAATGAAATTTAGTCATTTAATCGTCATAAAAACGTATTATATTTTAAATACAACACGTCAGGTTTCAAATCTTCACATTTTTATGCGCCACGCCTTAAATTGTTGTTATACCGCAAGTTAATGTAATTTAAAATTCGGTTATAGGGTGTGTGTTGAGTGCCAAACAAGATACGTTGTCATATTCCTTAATAGCTGGTATATTTCTAAACATTTTGATAAATATGTCCTATTCCACAATGTCGGTACAATTAACAGACCCAAGAATCAATAATAGACAGCCAGTTCTATTATTTCAGTTTCAGTTTCAGTTAGCTGAAATAAAGAGGGAGTCATTGGGTTTGTTTTAGAGAGATGCATTTTTATCGGAAGTGTAAACAAACTGCTGATGTTACCTTGTGCTTATTCAGTTAGGGAAGATATTCTCTTTGTCAGCATGCGTGTTCGTGACCGAAAGCCTAATGTTACTAATGCACTGCAGCTCTGCCTTACAGACACACTCTTTCCTGCTAATTAGATTAGGCTGTTTTACTCACCTAGTTCATCACCTTGGCAACAATTATGTGATGTCTTGCAGGAATATAGGGATTCAGATTGCATTAATACACTGAAATAGTTCAAGGATGTGTGCAGCTTTGAGTTTTTTATATATGGTTTCCCTGTATATGTAAGAGATGACCAATAAATATAACATACCTCCAATGACAGGACTACAGGAACATGCAAACTCTTGTCTTGCCATTGTAAATGTTGTTCTATTGGTAACCCAAGCACATTCTAAACCTAAAAGCAAGTCAGTGCATGCAATCATCACAGGTGAAAAACAGACTTCACAGTCTAATAATGTGAACTGAAATCCCTTGGTAACTAACCATTGCCATTTGAGGAAGGAATGCACACTGGGGGGTTTTAGCTTGGCTCCGCAGCAGAACTATTTTGTAGTTCTAACATCCTCTATCATAGGTGTGAAGTGTGAAAGCTCCCAGACCAAGAACCATTTCTCCAAAAAAAGAACCCTCTTCTATGGAATTACAGGGTTTTTCTGGAAGCATTTTTTCTGAGAGTGTCCCTGAAAGTAAATGTGCCTCATTCGGTTTGATTCTTTTAAAACAAAAGAAGTAGAAACTCAGCTCAGAAAAATGGCTTCTCTCAAAGACAGACTAAAAATCAGCCCAGACACTGTGGCAGTATTCTGACAAAATGCCAAACCTAAAAATTATTATTATTATTATTATTATTATTATTATTATTATTATTATTATTATTATTATTATTATTAATAGTACAAATATACAGTCTTATCACACTGAATTGCTTGGAGCTGAAGGTCTGTGCATTAGCATATGGGAGCCCAGTGGTTTCCCAGAATCATCTCTTTTCTTATTGTGTAGTGAATGAGGTGTTGACAGGTTTCCGGGCTCATGGACAAGGTGACATATGTAGCATACTGAACCCAGTGGGAGGAGTCTGTGTGAAATAGCAGGGACTTTGAGAACGTGATGTTCTAAAGCCCTGATTCGTTTAAAAGAAGGCAATGCATACTACTATGAGTAATGTTGTAATACTTCATAAGGAAATACAATATTCATACTTTACATTGAACTAATGATAGACTAATTCAAATGGCAGTTGTAAGTGTTGCTGTTTGGTCAGCATCTCATAAACAGAGCCATTGTGAGAATTAAGATCCAGTTTTATTCTCTACAATGAACTATAATAAAGCTTAACTTCATGGGTAACTATACAGGCAACTATAGCTAAAAGGACAAACACACCACCTGGACAGCCAGGTCAGCATGCGCTGATTAATAGTAGGCCAGATTCTTCTGGTTCACTCTTTCAATCCACCATCTTCAACACAGTGCAAATAGTGCTAAATGTGATATTATAATCACATTCAATGAAATTCATGTTAAACTGTATCAGCATGATAAAATATGTCCATCATACTGTGAGATAAAACTGCAAGATGAACTTTAACATTATAATTAGGTGTCTCACCACAATTGAAAAGTTGCCAATAACCACTGGTTAAATCTGGGATCTGGTCATGGCTTGACAAAACCCATCATCATTCAAATAGCCGTAGAATTAATTAAAGTTGCCCATTGTTTCAAATTGTACTTTTCTTAGATTAATTATAAGCTTCATAATTATTTATTTGTGCAGATAGAGGATCAACAAACTCATATGAATCCAGCTCATCATTGCACATCATACAAATATAATAATATATATGCAAATATTTTTGAAAAATCTGAATCAATACCTAAGGGAAATAATTCAGTTTAACCAGGAAACAGTATTGCCATCTCCTGTTCAGAGATCAGATATGAACATGCTAAGGAAGATATAGTTCATATTAAGCCTGTGAATGATATTCACATGACGTGCAAATCATTTCAAATGCAACAAGTGCCCCCAACATTACAAAATAGAAAATATCACCGTTGTTATGAGACCGATAGTAACAAACCTGTTTGGTAATAACTGCATTTTTTTACAGTATTCTCTGGAAAAGACTCAAATCACACATAACAAGGGATTTGTCGATCTGGTTCAATCAATCTGAGCGCGCATTCTGGTCATATGCCAATTAGAAAAAACTGTTAGAAATCCTTAAGGACGCATAGCAGAAACGGTGCTTGTAGTTGCTAACGAAGCTTTGAACGCTTTGACAACGCGAGAACACGCGTGTGACGGACGTTTAGGCTTCGCCGCGTCCCTCGGCGTTTTGTGTTCTATAACACCGTTTCCCACACACCCTGCCTTTCCTATAAATGCACTTGTTTTCCCACACTATAGAATAGAGATCTCAGCCACACGCACTGAGCTAATGAAAGTGAGTGTCCACTTCATTACAGAATGGGAGAACGGAAACAGAAGCTTCATTCAGGACAGTTATCTAAAGACAAGGTAACACCCAGGGGCTGCGGTAGAAGAAGTCATAACATGAGGGATAATTCTTCTCAGCAGCTGGCAAAGAGAGAGCGTATCATTTTCACTTTATTTATGGCAATCTACATGTGGGGTGGTCTTTTCGGTTAGTTCCCAATTCTACTCAGTATGAATACTTAAAGCTCAAAAAGCTTCTTTCATATAAAAAGCTGGTTAATGCTAATCAAAATATGATAGCAAGCAGTATGCAGTATATTGACTTATTAGCAATGAGCACGGGCCACCTCTTTCCAACACTGATGGCATCGGCAAAGAGATTCCTTCTCTCAGTGGGACCTGCTGGTAAAATAAAGGTAAAGCAAAGGAATCTTGAAACAGAGGAAGATCTGTTTGAAATCTTTGCCTAACATCCATTACGGCTCTTTTATCAAAATCCATGCCATACTACTATGCAAAAATGCATGCTCCTGTGCTTCGCTCTTTCAATCAGATTTAACTACGTTAAGCAGTCAGACCACTACAAAGCTCTCCCCTATTTTCAACCAGGGCTGATTAAGGACTGTGCATTCCTGTGGCACTGACTACATATTGTGTCCCCAACATTCATTCACATTCTTAGATAAACCATTTCACGTATCCCTACTTGATAATAGAAAGTTCATCATCTTGATTTGATTTCCTTAAAGGCTCACTTTAATGGCATTTATTCACTTCAGGCTGCTCTACCATAAACAACAACTCAACTGATTTCCAGATTTCCATAAACATTTAAACAAACCACAAATATTCTCAGGCTCATAATTATGTTATACCGTTTGCCATTGTCCTAAAACGCCACTCACGCAATATTATAGGTGTTGAAATGCTCACCCAACATTAAAGTTTCAGTTGAAACTTTTATACAATTATAACTTTTATGACCAAATAAAAAACTGCAGAGGTAGAGAGCATTATGGCCATTTCAGAACATAGCTCCTTGAGGAATTATTAATTATGGCAATATTGAGAGACTTTTTCAGTCTATAGAAGGATATGCATATGAAAGGTACCGATAAAATGAGTATAATTATGCCAGTTGGTAATCTACAATAATAATAATAATAATAATAATAATAATAATAATAATAATAATAAGCAGAAGAAGAAGAAGAAGAAGAAGAAGAAGAAAAAGTATTACAAAATAATCATAGTCATAATCATAATCATAATCATAATCATAATAATAATCATAATATAATAAAAATCATAATAATTCCATCTTTCATGTTGTGGGTAGCAATCCCTTCAAACTTGAATGTCCAGTAGACAGATCTTTCTAAATGGATAAGGAAATATGCTCGCCTAGGGTGGCATAGTGGTTAAGGTACATGACTAGGGCCCTCAAGCTTGGTAGTTCAATCTCTAGTGTAGCCACAATAAGATCCACCCAGCCATTTTAAACTTATTTGGTGACTACCAAATGTGTGAATGTTTAAATCATTTTTAAATCATTTTTTACTGAAAACTAAAGGAAACCTTTGGAGTTTGTCTTTGTTGAGTCAGAATCACTCTACATATTACTAAAACAAAATTACAGAAGCTCAAGCACAGTGAAAGTGGAAGCTTTTTCTGTTTTTGACTGGAGACAGATTATTGTAGCTGTGGTTGGTGTGCTTAGAAACACAATGGAGCCAAGTCACACCGCTGAACAAATCCATTTCCAAATTTGAGGACAATATCACCAAAATTAGCATTCGGCATTGTTTTTTCAAATCTATGTCTAGGCAGTTCTCCAAAATTTGGAGACTACAAGAGGATACATTGAAACTAAATGATATTATGATCTTATATAGTGTAAAACACTGCAGTTTGCTTATTAAACTTTACCACACTTTTTATTCTGAAAAAAGTGTACTCCCCCCGCTGGGCACCCTCCCCTACCTCTATGCCCCAAACCCCCTCTCCTTGCAGAACGGCAACCTTTTTTGGCATAACATCTCAAGAACTGTTTTTGCCAAAGCGCAACAGACTCCACATGCGTATTGAAAATGCAGCTGAAAAATTGCTGTGTTGTTTTATGCAAGCCTAACAAACTGTACACCATTGGAAGCATAATGTCATTAGCTGAAATGATTTTCAGTCGTCACTTCAATAACATGCCCGTAGTCAGTTCTTTGATGGGAAGTTACATTGTATTTGCTGAAGTTACATAGCATTTTCTCTGCAACTACATCCTGGTCAGAGATCGTTGTACTTGGGCCCATCATATTCGAGAGAGCCTATACAAAACATAGATAATAGATTTTCTATGTACAAGTATATTTGTAGAAGTATACCACAGCAAAAATGACAATTATAATTCCTCCAGAGACATTCTAAGTAAACAATGGACATTCCATCAATGTTTCTTTGAGTTAGCACATTTTTAGAATGAGAAACTATTATGCATTTGGTCCACTGGACGCTGACATTACTTTATTTCTTGTAGTATGTGCATTTCCAAACTGCTGAGAAGGTTAGGTCCCCCCACACTTGTTTTACCACCCACATGTTACAAAATAAGAAACTGTTCTCTTCTAAAGCAATGGCATCTTAAAATTGGTTATGAAGATAGAACTGTGAGTTTTAACGCTTTCAAACGGTATATCCTGTTACCATAGTGATTGAAAATTGTGCCCTGAAAAAGGGATGAATGCAAAAAAACCCTAACTGGCCCAGTAAGATTTTGTGCATTTACTGTGTCTGTGTAATTTGTACATATTTGAGGTAGAACATTACATCCATTAAATGACTATTCTTTGGATCGCATTTCTTTTGATTTAATTACCTACCTATAATGCTGAATACTGTACATGCAGTAAATCAGTCTAAGGCAGCAAGGCATTTAAGTGCCAACATTCCTGCAGCAATGAGAGTTCAAGAAGGATGCACCCTCAAGACTCAGATACTGTTCTGTATCAAAACTGTTTTCTTATAAAGGGGACCCAAGCTCCTTTATAAGAATTAGCTTGTGTGTAGTGTGCTGCTCACTCTTTTTTTTCATTTAGTGTGTGTGCATGTGCATGTGCGTGCGTGTGTGTGTGTGTGTGCGTGTGTGTGTGCATGTGCGTGTCTGTGTGTGTGTGTGTGTGTGTGTGTGCGTGTGCGTGTGCGTGTGCGTGTGCGCGTGTGCGTGAATGCGCGTGCACATGTACGTGCGTGTGACAGGGGTTTTTTATTAGTGACTTGGGTGAATGAAGACTCAGTCACACAGTGGTGGCATTGTGTGGCTGTCTGTCACAGTCAGGCATCATTACAGCCCAGTCTTTCAGCGCCCAGTCCCCCGCTCTGCACAGTCACAGAATGCTAATGCCATGGTGAGAGAGAGAGCCTGCCAGCACTCGCTGCTACCCTTTCATAAGCACAGCACATACAGCCCGTCCCCTGCTTTTTGTTTGTTTTGTTTATTCTATATGAGGATTTGAGGAGGGCAAGAGAAAGAAAAGAACATTCAGGGATTTTTTTTCTTGCTAGGAAGCGCTACACTAGCGTGTCTGGTGTGGGAAACAGCCCAAAGCCATTGGTCAGTGCCACCCAGGTGCCATACCAGCCCAGCTCCTTGGGCACTGACTTGGCTGCATCTTTCTAACATTGAGTTTCTCCTCAGTCTCCTCAGTCAAATTAAAAATGTTTCCTTTTAGCTAAATGAAAATTTCTGAGTGAATACTACATCATTTGAAAGTCGAATGTTCAAAGTGGAACCATGCAGACAAGCCGCCCCCTCTCCCTTGGTTCCCTTCATTACACCCCACACTGTTCTTTAAGCTCAATACATGACAAAGGTTTGGTGATTGTAATTTGCAAATGTTGTAAATGTTGTAATTTTCTACATTTGCAGCCCCAAAAACACAGTACAGATTAGCAAATGGTATGCATGCTTGGAAATAATAAAGATATTTGTATAAATGAGAGAAAAAAAGTTTTCATTAACATTAAGCAAGACCATTCTTAATGGCCATATAATCTGTCACATAATCACTTCGGAAGGCAGTTCTTACACAATACCTGCATACCAAATTGTAAATCTGCATGGCCACTGGAAAATCAATTCATATTCCATTAGTTAGCTCTTATCTTTCTTCTCTTTCTTCGTTTAAAAAAAAGCTTTTAAATAGTATGATGTAATGAATGGCATGAAACCCTCTTTCAAGGAGAACATGTAATTGTTGGTGAATATATGCTGTGTCACCTGACTAATTGCAAGTATAGTTATGCTAGAATGTAGTTTCAAGAAGGAAAGGAAGATATAAAAATATATAAAATAAATAATACCATACTTACATAAGTAAAGTTCAAAGAAATGTAATGCAGGACAATTAGCCAGTTTCTTGGTAATTGCTCATTTTATAAACGCAGCATATTCAGTATGTATCATATACTGTATGTATTGGACAAATGGGACAAAGACATTCTCAACATTAATTTAAGATCATATTTATAACTTTTTGATACACTATGTAGAAACAGTCTTTATAGAAGACTGCTGGAAGTCTTTATAGCCCATAGACATCACCAGGTGCTGAGTATCTTCTGTGGTGATGCTCTGCCAGGCTTGTACTGCAGCCTAAAGGTTTCTCTGCAGCATATTAAACCCATGTTCAGTTGGATTCAGATCAGGTCAATGACTTAAACTCCTTTTTTGCTTGGTTTCTGTGCTCTTTATTAACTCTGCTGCTGCTATCAGTATTCCGCAATTTAAGATTTATGATCAAACAATTCACAAGTGGTTAAAGTACAGATTTTCAGCCTTTATTGAAGAGTATGTTTATACATTTTAATTTCACCCAGTGGAAATTACAGCACCTTTTATACATAGTCACCCTATTTCAGAGTGCTGTAATATTTTGGACAAATCACAGGTGTTTGGCATTAATCAGGTGCATTCAATCACGTAGTGCACGTAGGAGAGAGCTCCCAAAATCTAGTCTTGATTCTAGGCTATTGCCTTTGATGAGGAATTCTCACAATAATTAAGAAAAAAACCCAAGTATCTGTCTGACAGGTCAGAAACACTTTTCAGGAGGTGTGGGTGTGCCTGGGATGACTGTCTGCTGAATACTTCAGAGAGAATACAGAGGCTGCACTGAGAAATCAATAGTGAGCTCCAAAAATAGGATGGCCAGGTTACAGTAAGCTAAGAGGTGCCTAAGAGACTGCAGAAGCAAAAAGGTATTGTGGGCAGATGAGGCCCAGACTGACAGTGGTGGCAAGAGCAAATTGTGGAGGCCAAAATAAATGCAAATGATCCAAAGCACCCCCCTCATCTGCGAAACATGGTGGTTGTATCCGGCACATGTAAGGAAGTTGGGTGGTAGGCAAAGGTAGATGCTGAGCAAAGGTTAAAAAAGAATTCCTTCCTTTTTTCTTTCTGCCTCCATCATGGACAAGCCAAAATTAGTCAGGCAGAGCATGTAGGGATTCAAATGGAAAATGACTTCATTGGAATAAAAGCAGGAGAGAAAGTGAATCGCCTGGGGGCATGAAAGCAGGCTCAATATGAGAAACCCTTCCCCTCCACTGCCAAATACATTATGCCCCATACTTCCTGTTAACTAACCTCTGACTGTGAGCGGAGATCACCTGGCTGAAAATCCCCTCACTGGAGCTTCATTGACTGAAACATAATACTTACAGATCAAGTGCAATTTCTTATAGGATAAAGCCTGCCCATTCTCATGATTTCAATTGAGTGCTAATATTTATGATTATAACAATTTACAGAAAAAACATCAGTTGTGATTTTAGACTCATCATGAATAATGTAAAAATAATGTGACGTGCACATTGATGTATTTACCATCATTGCAAATTCTTAAATATATAAAGTTTTTACCTAATAAAAAATGATTGACACTTTATATACATTGTAATGCTAATATTTGGTTGTTAGTGAACATGGATTTTGCTGTTGCCCTTGCTGTTGTTTCAAATAAAAAAGTATGGAACAATGTAATTCATATTTTGATCTCTTCCAGCTTCAGATAATATGGCTTCTGTGTGCACAACAGTTGCTGTCATTGACAGACAGCAGCTTGTTCTAAAATATTTTTTTTAATAAGGACAAACCCTATTATTGAAACCCTGGCTATCGTCTTAAGAGCATACTTACTCATGAAGGTCTCTAATATCTGAATTATACAATATGTGAAAATTATGATTGTTCTTTTTCATTTAATGGCAGAACTGGATCACAATCCTGCCTTTATATTGGATAACAGATTGCTCAATAACTGGCTGGTTTAATACCTGAAATTAACAATAGACAGTGTATACATTAAACATGCAGTGACACCACCTTAAATGTTTGAAGGTTAGTTAGGGCTACACAAAGTTGAGTCTTGACTGTTACAGTTGTGATGTGTCTCGTTACCTGGTGTGGAAATAAAATAGAATAAATGAACAGAATCCAATTATTGTATTATTGAGAAATATCTTAACATAATAAAAGCCACAAATCTCTTTTTAAGTATAATTCTGCACTGGGGCCTAGAAGAGCAAACTTCACAGAGGTGACAATAAACTGGAAAAATGAACTTCTAGGCCTGCTACAAAAGTAATTACATAGATTATGTATAAAATCTCTTAGGACTACTTTCTCCAGCTTTCATCTGCCCGTTGGTCTGAGGGTGAAACCCAGATGACAGCTGTGATTTGACGATGATAAGTAGGCAGAAGGCCTTCCAGAACTGACTGGAGAACTGAGGACCTTGCTAGGAAAATGTGAAGTGACAAGAAGTTTGACAGTGAAGTGCCCATTCCCTTAGTGATGGGTAGGCTGGTAATAAAGTCCAGGGCCACGTGTGACCAAGGGCAACAGGGAATGGACAGCGGTTAGGAAAGTCCCTGGGGCCACTGGTTGCTGGACTTCCCCCAGGAGTATTCAGGACAGGCGGCAACGAAGTCAGCTATATCAGGTTCCATCATTGGCCACCAGAAACAGTGGCCCAGGAGAGCCAGCGAACGGCTGACCCCAGGGTGACAAGCAAGTTGGGTCAAGTGAGCCCACTACAGGACAAGTAGATGGACCGCTTCAGGGACGAACAGGTCGTTGGCCGGAGTGTCATCAGGAACCAAACCAGCCCCTCAGGGCTTCTTCCACCTTGCTGATGACGTTGAGCTGCGTGGTGCCGACAAGGGTACAGGAAGGAAGGATGGTGGCAGGCTCTATGTCTGCTTAAGGAGGTGAGTACAGTTGGGAGAGAGAATCAGGCTTGACATTCTTTGAGCCAATGTCACTGTAATTTATTTCCGTGGGTGAGAGGCAGCAAAAGAAGAAGGCACAGGGGTGAACCTTGTTGTCCAGGGACCGCTGGGACAGCACAGCTCCGACCCCAGTGTCAGAGTCATCCACCTCAAGGATGAACTGCTTCTCTGGGTCAGGCATGGCAGGACAGGAGCGGAGGAGAAGTTGGCGACAGGCATCCAGCAGAAGGTGACCTTGATGGAGGTCAGGGCTGGCAGGGAGTGGCAACAGAGCTGTAGTTCCGGCTGAACCTCCTGTACAAATTGGCGAACCCAAAGAAGCATTGAAGCTCCTTGCGGTTTGTAGGAGGGGGCCAATTTGCTACAGCAGAGGTCTTTTCCGCATCCATTTCGAGCTGCCCCCTGGAGATGAGAAAGCCAAGATATTGGATGGAGGGTTGGTGGAAATCACACTTCCCGTCTTTGACGAATTGACGGTTCTCTAGGAGGCGACGAAGCACTTAAATTAATACGGATCAGGAGATCATGTCCCTGTAAAACCCCAAGCTAACCCAACTACGGAATTTAGCGAGGGCCGAAGGTATCAGCATGCTTGTCCTTCTGGTGTTGCTGAAAGAATATTAGTAGGGTTAAATATTAGTGGCCCCTATGCGGACAGTCTAGATCAGCCAATAAATAAACCATGATACAAAGACAGTAGTACCACTCTGCCTTTCACTCTTTACTGGTCCGGGCTGACCAAGAATCTCCACAATGGGGCCAATACATTCACCTTCGTTTATCTGACTCCATTTGAATAATAATTTAGATTAGTTATCCACATTTGGTGGATGTCTTATTTATAATTTGGACTTGATCGCTACAGGAATCCTGTACCATAACAGGCTCCCTGAACAAGCCTCTGCTGGTACCGCCGCATGTTACATCGCACATTATGTGCACGTCTCATGAGCTGGCTAGATATCTGCAGTCATTTCAGAGGTCGCAGGAATAGCTACTTCTGGGTATATCTGTTTGCAGCCTAGAGACCCAAGAAGACAAACAAGCTACGGCTGTTCTCGACATGAATGAACTACCACGCGGAGGTCTACAGGTGCTATACGCCATGATACATTAAGCGTAAAATTACATCCTCCCTAGACCAACTCAAGGGGGTAACCAAGCATTCCCTGTGTAACAGTGAGTGTTCAGTAAGCGAAACCATACAGATCAAGTTTTAACAAATTATTTTACCAGGCAGGTTACATACTTAATCACACTCTAGTTCCAAATAAAATATACATAAAAGTATTACAAAGGAAACCAAATTACGGAGTCTTAAAAGTCATACCTGGTAATAAAAGCTACATACGGGGGTCTGGCTACAGACACCCTGTACATAGAAGTGACGTGCATGGTGTGCACGGGAGTCTGATTGCATGCTCCCCGATTGCTTGGTTTGGTCTCCTTAAATCCAAAATCAGGCCTTTGATGTTGACCACTCAAATGGGTCCGCAATGAACCAATGAACCATCTGGCGTTTATAACCATTTGGAATTTAGAGCCAGGCTTCCCCAGGAAACGAGATTTGATCAGGGGGGTTGAGGCACATGGCTTTCACTGGGGCAGAGCTCCACACAGTTTCTCCTTGGTTCCTGGTTGGTTATGATGTCCAAGGTTTGCTGTTGCAGAAATGAAACCATTGCACCAGTCGCACTGAAACAATCAGAATAATGGCACAATCATAGGAGCGGTGAGGAGGCAGGGAACAGGCTCTGGATTTTCTGAAGACCTCTTCAATGTTGTGGTAGACAGGTGGGACGGAGGACAGGTCAGGAAGTGTCTCAGGAATAGCAGGACCAGAATCAGGCTGCTTGGAGGCAGACTGGCTGCAGGACTGGTGACAGTTGGGGCTCCAACCCATGATGGTTCCCCAGACCCAGTTTTCTTGGGGATTGTGCTGGAGGAGCCAGGGTCTGCACCACAGGAACCAGAGGAGACTTCATCATGTAGAAGGTGATCTCCCCAAGATCTGCAGCCAAACTGGGGAGGTGATCGTGTTGACTGCAGCCAAGGGGGTCAATGAGGAGGGCCTGGGAGAGAGTGGATGGACCACAGTGGGGCAGATCAGGTTGGCATTGGCTCCGGAGTCAATCACAACTCGTACTTGGTGGTGAGCCCCCTCCCAGGAGATATAAGCCATGATGGTGGTCCTTGCGGTTGAGGGGGAAGGATTAATTGTGGCACCCGTCATTACATTACATTACATTAATGGCATTTGGCAGACGCTCTTATCCAGAGTGACATACAACAAAGTGCATACCCATAACCAGGGATAAGTGCGCTGAAAGACCCTAGAGGGAAGTACAATTTCAACTGCTACCTGTACAACAACAATAAGGACCAGGGCCTATTTGATTTTTATTTTTTTATTTTTTTTAAACAAACAAATAAACAAACAACAAAGCAAAAGTGACCAAACTAACTAGCCAAACTAAAAATACCGATACATAAAAAAGTAAATCACAGAAAGACAACAATTAAGGGAGGTAGGGAGGGACGGGGAGAGGTGCTGCTTGTAGAGGTGCATCTTCAGGTGGGAAGAGATTCTACAGTTCTGACCTCAACGGGGAGTTCATTCCACCACCGTGGAGCCAGAACAGACAGTAGTCGTGAGCGTGAGGTGGAAGTTCGGAGAGGGGGAGGTGCCAAGCGGCCTGTGGAGGCTGAACGAAGAGGTCTGGCAGGGGTGTAGGGTCTGATGATTTTTTGTAGGTAAGCTGGGGAAGACCCCTTAACTGCTTGGAAGGCTAGCACCAATGTTTTGAATTTGATGCGAGCCATGACAGGTAGCCAGTGGAGGGAAGTAAGCAGGGGGGTGACGTGTGAGTATTTGGGAAGGTTGAAGACCAGACAAGCTGCTGCATTCCGGATAAGTTGGAGGAGTCTGATGGCGGACGCTGGGAGGCCAGCCAAGAGGGAATTGCAGTAGTCCAGGCGGGACAGAACCATTGCTTGGACCAGGAGCTGGGTCGAGTAGGGGGTGAGAAAGGGGCAGATTCTCCGTATGTTGTATAGGAAGAACCTGCATGACCAGGTCACCACCGCAATGTTCTCGGAGAGGGACAGTCTGCTGTCCATCACCACACCGAGGTTCCTTGCACTGGGTGATGGCGTAAGTGTGGTATCCCCGAGGGAAATGGAGAGATCCAGATGGGGAGAGTTATTAGCAGGGATGAATATAATTTCAGTCTTACCTGGGTTGAGCTTTAGATGGTGGTTGTCCATCCAGCTCTGGATGTCACTCAGGCAAGCAGAGATACGGGCTGAAACCTGTGTATCAGATGGTGGGAACAAGATGAAGAGTTGGGTATCGTCCGCATAGCAGGTGGGGTTCAGTAGCCAGCAAAAAAGGTATAGTAGGGAATAGGCAGTTCGTAATCAAAAGTCCAGGCAATGAGTACTCCAGCAGACATGTATAGCAAGGGTAATCCAAAATGTAATCGTGGTCACAGACGAAGGGTCGAATACAAGTGGGAAAATCAGACAGAAACTGAATCGAGAAGCAGAGGTAGAAAAAAAACAACAGGTCGATAATCTACAGATCAATACGATACAGACTAATACTATACGCTAAAGACGGAAGTCGAAAACAGGTTTTAATGGGAATCAATCAGTAATAAATGCTGGAGAGTATGGATTAAACACATAACAATCTGGCGACGAACTAGACAAACAGAGGGGTTTTTATAAGACAGGTAACAAGAGGGAATGGCAATCAGTTGTGGGGAAACAACCAGGAAGTGAAAGGCAAGTGAAACTAATAACATTGAATGAATGACTTGACAAGGTGACTACAGTGTGCACAGAGAGTTAAAAAAAAACATGGAAACGCTAGGTCAGGGGTCTCCAATCTTATCCAGAAAGGGCCGGTGTGTGTGCAGGTTGTTGTTTTAGCACAGGACTAAGACAGCTGATTCTACTCATCTAGGTCTTGATTAAAGACCACGATTAGTTCATTAGTATAATCAGGTGTGTTACTGCTGGGTTAAAACAAAAACCTGCACCCACGCCGGCCCTTTTAGGATAAGATTGGAGACCCCTGCGCTAGGTACTTAGACAAAGACAAGACATAAAAAAAACACGGAACCTGACAGTTTTCCTCCAGGTTTCTGTGTCCTTTTGCTTACATTTTCTGATATAAAGTACAATGAAAAAGAACAATACACATTATGCAATGTATTTCTGCTTTATAAATGAAAAAATACACTGAAATAAAATGTATGTGCAGCATAATATGCACTCTGAACCAGTTGGCAATGACCTTATGACCTTTCCAAATGCTGGATAACAGGTTTTGTATACAGCACATGGGCGCAGATAGAGGCAGAGGTATCAAGTAGCTTCTGGGAAAGGTTAAAAAAAGCAAATTCCTTCCTTTTTTCTTTCTGCCTCCATCAGGTCTTTTTTCAAATCAAATTTACAAGCCAAAATTAGTCTGGCAGAGCATGTAGGGATTCAAATGGAAAATGACTTCATTGGAATAAAAGCAGGAGAGAAAGAGAATCGCCTGGGGGCATGAAAGCAGGCTCAATATGAGAAACCCTTCCCCTCCACTGCCAAATACATTATGCCCCATACTTCCTGTTAACTAACCTCTGACTGTGAGCGGAGATCACCTGGCTGAAAATCCCCTCACTGGAGCTTCATTGACTGAAACATAATACTTACAGATCAAGTGCAATTTCTTATAGGATAAAGCCTGCCCATTCTCATGATTTCAATTGAGTGCTAATATTTATGATTATAACAATTTACAGAAAAAACATCAATTGTGATTTTAGGCTCACCACGGAAAAAAATCACGTGATAATAATCAATGCATTTACCATCACTGCAAATTCTTACCAAATAAAAACTTATTGGAACTTTCTATGCATTGTAATGCTAATATTTGGTAGTTAACCAACATACATTTTGTTCTTCTTTTTGTTGATGTGGTTGTTGTTTTTGTTTCAAATAGAAATGTATGGAACCATGTAATTCATATTTTGATCTTCAGATAATATTGTTATGTTTCTGAGTCTGTCTGTTAGTCTATTTGTTTATTTCTTGTAATTTATTATTTTCCATCATCATATCTGGTTTTCTGTTTATCATCCATTACTGTTCATTGCATTTCGTCATCCCCTGTTATGTCTGTGTCAGGATAGTTCTTAGACCGACTCACTCCCCTGTCTGCGTGCTGGTGGTTTCAGAGATTTCCAGGTTTCAATGATTCCTTCCAAGTCTCGCATTTCCTTACTTCCTGCTTTCTCGCTAGTTCAATTTTGTATAGCACTATACTTACTAATAACTAATATAGATATTGGACAGTACTAATTATATTAACACACTTACTGTCTGTGTAACTAATGAACTAACAGTCACTTATTTTGGGCAATTCAGGCTTAAACACGTAATTTTTTTATTTATTTGACCTTTATTTACACAGGGAAGTCCCTTGAGAGCAAGCTCTCATTTTCAAGGGTGCCCTGTTTACAAAAAACATATATAAAAGATACAGGTTGCAACAGACAAGATAAGAGCAGACAAAAAAATAAATAAAATAAAATAAAATTCTTATCTCCCGTTTCAATTCTGCTCTGTAACTCCGCCTCTCTGTTCTATCACTGATTACTTGCTTAGTTTCAGCGAAGTGTTCGCACCTGTCTCTCGCTATCACTACGTCTCCCAACTCCATGCAAATGTCCACTCCTTAATCCGGAGCTGTCTGTATTATCTGTTGGTCTATGTGCATCCAGTCCGCCTTTTCGTTTCCCCTTGTTATTGTATCATTACCCTATTATGTTTTCCACCTGTTGCCTATTTGTTTAGCCCACATCTCTCCCTAGCCCTGCTTAGTTTGTCACCTCCCCTCATGTATTTAAACCTCAGTCTCTGCATTGTTCTTTGTCAGAACGATGATCAATTTTTCAGTTGCCGATTCATAGTGGGCCTGATGAACAACTCCCTTTGCCATTGATTCTGAGTTTGCCTTACCCTTCTGTTTTGTTTGCCTTTCTGATTATTTGGTTATTTTGACTTTTTTCTTCTGCCTTCATCGACTTCATTTTTTGCCTTGCCATTTTTGTACTTCAGACTGTGATTTTCGGATTATTGACCCCTGCTTTGTTTTTTGACGATTCTTTTGCATCTCAATTCTGGCATTGTTTGAACTTGAATTGGACTGAATAAAGACAACGTTTTTGCATACTCTCTGGTCTGCATCTGGGTCCTCTGAACAGTACCTCACAAATATGGCTTCTGTGTGCAGTTGCTGTTATTAACAGACAGCAGCTTGTTCTATTAAGTTCTAAAATATATATTTTTTAAATAAGGACAAACCTTATTATTGAAACCCCTACAACAGTCTTAAAAGCATAGTTACCCATGAAAGTCTGTAATATCTGAATTATGCAATATGTGAAAATTATGATAGTTCCTTTTCATTCAATGGCACGACTGGATCACAAAACAATCCTGCCTATATATCAAATTACAGATTGCTCAATAATATACATTAAACACACAGTGACACCATCTTAAATGTTTTAAGGTTAGTTAGAGCTACACAAAGTTGAGTCTTCACTGTTACAGTTGTGATGTATCTTGCTACCTGGTGTAGAAATAAAATAGAATAAATGAACAGAATTTCCAATTGACTGCAAGTACCATCGGCATAAATCCTTTACCTAATGACCAAGGAGAAAAAAGTACAAATGAGCATGTCCTGCAACAGGATTATGCTGGTAAGAGGTTCCAAGAACAAGTGTTTTTATATGAGAAAAACCCCAAGCAAGAAAGCTGGGGATCACTTTTAGTTTTGGAGGAAACAATGTACTCTTGGGAAAGACAAGTATTAAGCATTTATTGGCTATAGTTTTAAAACTAAAAGGAATAGAAAACTGAAGGAGAGAAAATTGGACACATTGTATTCTGAATATTTGACAAATATTGTGAATCAAATCAAATTTGTGAAATGTATGAAGTTGAAAATGTTACATTGAATATATAGATTAAAATATAACAGATATATAAATATATTGCATTGAGCTTCCTTTTAAATTGTTTTTATGACTTAGCATTTTTTTGTGAATTGTGAATTGATAAAAACAATGTAAAAAAACAGAAATTAGACTTTCATTGAAACAGTCACCCTTTGACCCAAAAAGCCCCCAGTTGAAATATAAAGGTTGTATTCTTGTGAACAAGTTCTTTGTAAATTTATTTATTGAATATATTAACTTAAAAAATTTTTGATTAAGGTTCCAAATCAACCTTAAAGCCAACATGTACATGAGGTTACTACCTTGTTTTGAAAATGTGAAATGGTATTCCTGCCCAAGCTGGGATGATATGACAGGGCAGACATGCTGAATTCCTGTGACTTCAGAAAGCAATGAGGTGATGAGTGAGGGAGAGTGACACAGAATGAAAGGTTTGTGCTAAACAAAGCCACATTTTATCAGAAGGCATTATGCAATAACTGTAGTGGTTTTGTTCCCCCTGACTCCCAGAACCTAATTTAGTTATTTGTCTATTTGTTTGTTTGTTTGTTTGAAGGTCTACCTCAACCCTGAAATAAACAGTGGTTTTCCAGAATTCAAAAAATTAAGACAATTATTTTTAAGCATTTCTTTTTCAGTAATGCTATTTACTAGCTTGTTAATAAAATGCTGTACCAAGGGCACACAGTCCACCATGCTGTTTAGTTTATGATCTTAATCTAGATAAGGAATATGAGCTCTACCATCAAAATAGATTTACTTGACTTTATTTTAAAATTGTAAAACCAGAGACAGAATTATATTCAACAGCCTCATTGCAGATTAATTTTGAACACATGAATGTATAATTGAGAAATATCTTAACATAATAAAGGCCACAAATCTGAAAGTACACACTGTAGTGCATGGTGAGTGCATACTGAAAGAACATACTGTAGCACATGGATTAGGACTAGGATTAGGACATGTGTGATTGTTTTTATTCATGAAATTACATTTTCCAAAATAATAAATATTACTACTAATAGCAGTAGTGCTACATGATAGAGGAGGGGTTGCATCAACAAATGCAAAGGTACATTACTTTAGAATGGAGCTACAAATGTATGTATGTTTGTGTGTGTGAGCGTGTGAATGCGTGCCTGTGTTTGTGAGTGCGTGCATGTGTGCATGTCTCTATGTACGCATGAGTAGGGGCAGTGGAGGAGAACAGTGAATCATTATTCAAAAATTGGAGGTGAACAGTGTTCGCCTAGACTAATTGGCCTAGAAGTATGTAAAAGGAAGAGCCTGGCACAATCCCCCACAGAGCTGCTCTATATCCTCCCGGCCAAATCCTCCCTGCACCTCTGCTCATTAGCAGTGCTGAAGTGCAGCCACTGCCCACTGCTGATTGGCTCAGGACCCGCTGTTACTTTACACAGGGACTCTCAACTACCCACTTAACCACAGCCTCTGTGGTCAGGAGCAAGGCCAAACCCAAATGAGCGTGCTTAAAGACAAGTTCAAAATCAGCAGGAATGAAACCTTTGTGCTGCAGACACATCACAGACACATTTGTGTCTCACAACTGCAGTTACAAAGCTAAGCTTATTATCTTTCGGTCACTGCTTCATGTAAAAATGAAAATCTAGACCTGGAAAAAGAGTTGTTTTCTTCCAGATTTCTGTGTCCTTTGCTTCAGGCTGTACATTTTGTGATATAAAGTACAGCGGAAAAGAACAATACACATTATGCAATGTATTTCTGCTTTATAAATGAAAAAATACACTTGAAATGAAATAATATGTATGTGCAGAGTAATATGCACTCTGAACCAGTTGGCACTGACCTTGTGACCTTTCCAAATGCTGAA
The DNA here is from genome assembly GCF_963514075.1 of Conger conger. Classification (NCBI taxonomy): domain Eukaryota; kingdom Metazoa; phylum Chordata; class Actinopteri; order Anguilliformes; family Congridae; genus Conger; species Conger conger. The sequence goes on from NC_083765.1 coordinate 17,045,010, forward strand.
TAACAGGCCTATGTGAACAAAGAGGTTCATTATTTCATTCTGAAATACAACAATACTAGCTCATAGTCCCATATTCAGACATTTTATTTTCTATTGTATACCGCTCCTAATGTATCTGTGCTCCACATTTCCAAGAAAGGCTGTGAAATTTTCAGAATATACATGAATTCAATTAAGTATGGATAATTTAAATGTGCATGCATACTGTTAACTATGGCCCATTAGACACTAAAACACATTACAAGAGTTAAGTGGCATTTCAGCCCTGCCCTCCAGAGATACACCGGCTCCTAAGGAAACCATAGTGAATCTGGTGTAAATTGCTACATAAATTACTACTTTGCTATCATCAATGACTATTCATGCCAAAATGTACGCATCAAGTGCACCCTCCGTATAATAAAATTCCATGGTGCTCATTGTCTGGGTAGCTTGTTCTCAATGCATGTACCTTTGTAAGACTGATGCCTACAATGACATCACTCCCCCCATCCTCTCCATGGAGCCCTGCTGACAAAGCCCTGTAAAGTGAAAGGGGAAATATGGCACACCTCATGCTTCCTGCTTGTGCATCTGGACCTGCGCTCGGCCTGTGTAACCGTGGTGGCGGGCACAGGCCTCTGCGACTGTGCCAGGCTGTGTCACGCAGCGACAGGCCTTGGTCAGCAGGCACAGAGCGATGGGCCTGGGTCAGCAGGCATAGAGGGGAAACAGAGCGATGGGCCTGGGTCAGCAGGCACAGAGCGACGGGCCTGGGTCAGCAGGCATAGAGGGGAAACAGAGCGATGGGCCTGGGTCAGCAGGCATAGAGGGGAAACAGAGCGATGGGCCTGGGTCAGCAGGCACAGAGCGATGGGCCTGGGTCAGCAGGCATAGAGGGGAAACAGAGCGATGGGCCTGGGTCAGCAGGCACAGAGCGACGGGCCTGGGTCAGCAGGCATAGAGGGGAAACAGAGCGATGGGCCTGGGTCAGCAGGCATAGAGGGGAAACAGAGCGATGGGCCTGGGTCAGCAGGCACAGAGCGACGGGCCTGGGTCAGCAGGCATAGAGGGGAAACAGAGCGATGGGCCTGGGTCAGCAGGCACAGAGCGATGGGCCTGGGTCAGCAGGCACACAGGGGAAACAGAGCGATGGGCCTGGGTCAGCAGGCACACAGGGGAAACAGTGCGATGGGCCTGGGTCAGCAGGCACACAGGGGAAACAGAGCGATGGGCCTGGGTCAGCAGGCACACAGGGGAAACAGAGCGATGGGCCTGGGTCAGCAGGCACACAGGGGAAACAGAGCGACGGGCCTGGGTCTGTATTTTCTGGAGATCTAGCACAAAAACTATTAATTTGCTTATTCTCATTTCTCTGTGCTTTATCGCTGAATGTTTTATTCATAATCTCAGACTAAGGAAATAATCTTACTCTGAATGTGTTCTTCAGTATACAGACCCTTCTGTTATAACCAGAAAGCACAGTATTCTTGGAAACGTGTGATTATATCAATCAATATATACGAAATCCTTGATATACCTACAGCTCTATCAATGCTTCACTTTCTTTTTTGGGTAAATATCAATCATTTTGTCACAATACAATATAAATTGCTCTCTTTTAAACTAAAACCCTTTGTTCCTGCTGTGCAAGTCTTAATACAATATGTTGCTATTTTGGTGATGACTATAAGAAACAGTATTCACAAGTGTTGAGGTCCCCCCCCCCCCAGGCAGTGTCAAAGTGTCCCTGAGCAAGACACCTAACCCCCAAATGCTCCTGACGAGCTGGTCGGGGGCCTTGCATGGCAGCCAATCACCATCGGTGTGTGAGTGTGTGTATGAATGGGTGAATGGAGAAGCATCAATTGTACAGTGCTTTGGATAAAGGCGCTATATAAATACCTGCCATTTACCATTTACCATTTACTCTACGTTGGACACAGTGGACACAAGTAGAGTCTGTCAGGACTTGAGACTCCCTGTCCATGGGACTGGGGTCTGGATTGGTATGTTTTGTTAAATGCCTGGGTCACTTTCTTCATATACTGGTTGAAAGCCTGCCATGCCACTGTGGCACCATCTTGTGGCACTTCCAGCCAACCCTTTCTGCTCCTCCTTCCTATCCTGCAGTCTCAGTCTACGCTGTATATCCATAGAATACTTCAACACTGTTTTTAGTTTCTGTTTTTGCACTGTTTTCTCTACCTAGTTAATTGTTTAGCATTAGAGGTGCACAGTAGGTTGGGTAACAAGGGCGGAGAATTCCAAAAAGCTGCATTCATTAAAGTAGTCTTATGAAATGTGTTGTTGTCAGTCCTAATGTATCACACAACAAAGCTTTCTCTCTTTCATTTACTGTCAGTGAATTCACTGGCATTTCAGGATGGATTAACGCACAGGTGTGTTACAAACAAAGGTGTGGGTTCTCCTGTCATTTTACGGTGAAATATCCAGAGACTTACATCTTTATCTAAAGCACACTCACAGCTGTATGGTGCCATAGGATGGGAAGCAGTTTTATAATTAGAAAGTTAGGGTACTACTGTTGTATTAAACATTTCCAACAGAAATACCATGTATATGTGATTTCCGGATTACTGTTATGTGAAAAAGGTATGTGCTTGGGTAGGTCTTTTTAAATGCATGATGAAATCCTGAAACCTAATCATTCATGTATAATGTGATACTCTTCATTTGTGTCTGAAATAATTGCAGGTGTTTTATACTTTTAATTCTGGAGGGTGTGATGTAGTTGAGCTTGCTGCAGATGTTATTACAGTGTACCTTTAGATTGGCACTAGCCAGGAATTACTGTAGCCAGTGAATAATAATATTGTCATATTTTCTTGTTTACAGTAGTTACAGCATGGTTTTTTTTGCGGGTTTCTGTTTTCTGTTTTGTTGTTGACTCTGAATGTGTTGTATTTTTTTGAATGCCTTGATTGCTTGTAACAGGTGTTTCTTATTGTCTTGATTCTACCTATAGAAATTGTTGCACTGTGTTTTCTGTAATCATTGTCTGAAAATAAATAAAAGCAGCCCTGCATACTATTTTCAGAACCCTTTTTCAGTATCCTCATCCAGGTTTAGAATTAACCCACCTACCATCTGAGTTAGTTTTCAGATTACTTTTTTGACGTGGTGATTGTCCTATTAGGCAGTGCTGTTGAACCATTTTGTAATGTTCTTCATCTGAATTGCACAAATAATCAGTTGAAAACATGGATACTCTAATTAAGCTATGCAAATCAACCTGAATAAGGGTGTTTTCTACACTCATCTGCTACTCATCTATACACCTACCCCACACTTTCCCTTAAATCACACTTTATTCCAGCATGCAATTATACTGATCAATAATTCACCCTGTTTATTAATAAGTGAAGTACACATCAATGTTCTGCATTAGAGGTGATTCAGAAAATCATGCTATAAATTATAAACTATGTTGGCTACTGTCGAAGAAAGGGCTATTATTATTATTAAGTAATGTATTAAATTCATACATCATCTGTTAAGTAAATATGTTGTATTTTGCCATGAACTATATATTTTATACTAAAGAATTTTATAAACGAATGATCAAATTTGGAATACACAACGCAAACAGATTCACAGAAATGAATTGGTCAAGGGAGCAGTAAAATACCTCTATATACGAAATTATTAGAATCATTGCACATGTTGTGCTGGGATGGATTGTCTTATTTGGCATATGGCTCTGTTTGGAGAAATCATGGACTGGTTTTTCAATTTGAGGCGGTGAAAATGAATGTCTAAAATGGCGGCGTGCCAAGAGGCTGTGATGGCGATAAGAAAGGACGCTCTGTTGATTTTGCCTGGGCCTCGTCATCATCATTACTGATCAGAGGGCTTGTTCCAGCAGTCATTCACATAGTTATCACCGGAGCTCATTGTTTTAGCTGATTAAGATGCTGAATGCAATCTGCTTGATGGGTACTGTGAGGCGACCGATTCGCTCCAAAAATGAAGCGCCCATGATGAGCACAGGGGGCTGCAGCCTTTTTTGTCAACACGGGAAAAGTTTATGCCAAGCATTGTGGGAGAAAACAAAACACGAGCGTTTCCATCATTATGCTCCCGGCTCAGGCTGTTTGGAGCCCCCAATTAACGCAGAACGTTCTGGAGGAGACCAAAGGCCTGCAATTATCTATCTGGACTTTGATGTTGTGGGCTTCCATCATCACATTTGATTGCACCTCTAAAAATGATCATCTGGGGCCAGTGTACATTATAATGAGTGGGGAACGAGTTCAGCAAAGGATTCTGTCTTCTCCACAACGCCCCTCTAATGATAGTGTTATGAAATACGCATCATAGGGCACAGTGAGGACCAGAGATGCCCTGGTACAGGTTCTATTGTTCTAATGTACCAACAAGGTCCAAGAACAGAGTCACTCAGTCACAGTCAGATTAGTTTTCTTTGCAAGTATTCTGGGTGTTAATGACAGAGGGTGTTCTACAACAGAAGTGTGTTAGTTATGAAGCTGTTGAGGGTACCTATCCGATTCATGAGAAGGTTGCGAACATGGCGGAGTTCGGTCACAAACACGGAGTTTACAATGTCCCTCGGAGGACAGAGCAGGAAGGCAGCAGACGTCAGTCTTTGTCAGGCCCAGATATGATGTGACAGCTCAGCAGTAAGACACTAAATCCTGCATTTGGTCAGTTTCCCTGCCGTCCTCATTTACAATGCTCCAGCGGAGACTTCTTTATTCCAGCAGAGACAATGGTCCCTTTCTCTTTGGCTCTCTCCATCTCTTCTTCCCTCCCTCCCTCCCTCCCTCCCTCGCTCTCTCACACACATTTACACGCACACACACAGGCTCGCCGGCGGACGCACGCACTCTCAGTGTCGCACACATTTTGATGGTAATTAATGACATCACTGCTAAGTGAGGGGGAAAAAGGCGAGGTGCGTTTGTTTGCTGAGGGGACCGTGGGAACCAGGAGGATCTCAGTCAGGGGCTCAAACAATGTTCAGCCTGTCGCCATCCGCCCAAACAGCCTCAAACACCCCCTCAACCGCACACCCCTCCCTTTTTGCCCCAGAACACCCGCGCTCCGTTCTCACTGTATGACTGCAGCGGGAGTTGGCTGCCCCCTCCCTGTCTCTCATTGAATTATCAGCCTCCTCCACCAGCATCTGCACCTCTAAACCTGGCTACTGTTCCCAACTACACCAAGTCTATGCGATGGATACCCTCCATTTTTTGGCGGAAAGTGGTGGAATGAGCTGTACAGCCCAATAACAACCAACAGATTCATCACTTTCAATCTCCTTCTGAAAACGTATTTTCCGAATGCTGCAGCATAGCCAGTTTTTCCAGCATATTCTCTGTGACACAACGCCTGCCTGCCTGCAGATTAGTTTGTATTTGTAGCCTACATTTTATGAGAATTTGTATTACTGCTGTTTGATCTGTGCTTTCGATGCCTGGGGGGATTTATATAAGATGTAGCTGTCTGAGAATGTGTAATATGTATGGTGTTAGTTCTGTTTGCCTTGGTGGTTGTAGGTACTGAATGTGTCACTGAACTACATTTACTCAGTTGCAATTGATTCTGTCATTTCTGATGCATTTTCTGCAATTTGTCCTGTCCTGTATCAAGTAGAACTTCCAACCTGGTGATTGGCACCTGAGGGCAAGGAGAAAAAAAGCATCAGCAAAAATAAAATACACATTTCTCATTGGCTGAGGTGCCAGAGTTGAATATTATACCCAGCATGCACCAGCTTAGCAGATATAACCACCCACCTCACAGCTGGTTAATTGCATTTCTCTGTTCAGCACTATGTCATTAGCCATAATTGCACCTTTTTGTGTGCTTTGTCACTTACCTGAGCTGGCATTTACACTGTCAGTGGTGGTTGGGGGGTTTAACTGGAACGCTCAAAGGAGAGGGAAAAGGGGGTCATGGGAGCAACATATGCACAGCCACCACAGAAGATATGTGTGGTTGTTAACAAGGATGTCATTGTCATTTGCTTAGAAAGATGGCTCTAATGCCTTTCTAAATAAGCACTATGCCAACTTCAGGGGCAAACTCACCTCTCTGCTCTTTGCCCCTGTACCATAAGTCCTGCCTCCCTGCTTATAATGAATGGAAGTAGTTCTCCCATTTTATTTTTTTCACCTTTTCAGTATTTTTTTTGTGCGGTCGATTTGTGGTTTTTGTAGATTGTTGTCTTTCAGTTACGCACTTGTAAAGTCTTGTGTCTTCCCTGTAATGTTTCTCACTCCAAAGGCACATTTACTCTGTCTGTTGTCCATGCAGGTATAGTTTTACACTCCAATACACTAAAGCATACTAGTGACTGAGTAGCACAGAGTGAGTGATCTGCCCTTGCTTCAGAAACTCGTTCAGGCAGATTATCTGCACAGCCGTTACTGTGACTGTGATCTAGCAGGACAGTGCTACACTCTTGCTAACTGATGGACAGACTCTTGTACAGAGAACAATGGATGCAGATTGGGCCGTCCTTCAGTTAGATACTTAAGGGAAGCAGAATGTAGAGCTGATAGTCACTGATTGGATCCATTTCCTGCCATTCACACCCTGAAGTGCATTTCCACCTGAGATGACATAGTCTGAGGACCACATCAGCGGTTAACCCTTCAATCTCCTTGTCACAGGCACGTTCACCTGCACACGTGTACTCACCCACATCATGGCTTGGACCCTAATTCAGGAATTATTCAGTATGTCAGGACTGAGCAAAATGCAGTCAACTGAAAACAATAAAATTCATCATATCACCAATGGAAATACAGCCTTTATATAATATTATATTATAATATATTTGAGCCCAACTCATACAAGAAACATTTATGATTACTTCAGGTTTATGATTACATTAATTAGGAAGAATACTTACATTTAATCCTTGTCCCTAAAGCAAAAACAAGTTGTGCTGGAGTATATCATTACACTCAGCTGTAGAGCAGTAGTTGGAAAATTGTTGTCCCGCTAGGTGAAAAGTGTTTTCCTTTTCATGGCAATAGTGTTACAGACTAGGAGTCAAGACCATGCTACTGATATCTGATGAAACAGATGATTAACTGTGTGCTCGGATGACCTCAGAGCACAGTTACAGCATGTGCTGACTGGAGGACCGACTGTGACTATTCCCAACCGGCAGCACAACTGGCTCACTTTGACCTTTCACCCTGGGGTCTGGGATTATATCCCAGTCCAGTTACATGGTGAAAATACAGTAGGATCCAGCCTGGGAACCGACTGGATCAGACAGTGCTGAGGGGGGTGGGTGATGGGAACTATGGCTCCTTCGCCTGTCAGTGTCTACCGAACCTCTGGCACACTGTGGCAGGTGCTGTTCCCAGACAGGACAGGGGGGGTGTGCATTGAATCTCTGTCCTGGGGGGATTTCACTGGTGTTAAAGGGTGGCGCCCACCCTCCCTCCCCACCCCAAACCCCCGGCTTTCCCACTGCGGGTTCAGTCTGGCCCGAGTTCCCTAGCTTTGCATACATCTGCATGCGGCCATATGAATATGCATGGGGCGGAAAACCAGCCTCTCCAGCCAGATCTGACATGCTCAGCCGAGACACAAAGGACCCCGGGCCCACCGAGCCGCCATCCTGTCAGCGAGTGTGTGCCTGTCAGAGGTGGCCATGGAACTGCCTGTCCTGCCCAGCCTCCTGATTTAGATGCATGAGAATGTCTGTGTTTCGCCACCAATGTGTCTGACGTGAGCGCCGTCTGTGTGGGTGGGTGAATACAGGCCAGAGACGCTGTCTGCTACAGAAAGAATATAAACACCTATCTTAAGCCAATAACCCATCATTTGCCAGTAATATGAATTACGATAGTGTGCAAATATTATACATTTATGACAAAGTGTTGGCGTAACCATAAAAATGCCACATGGAGACATTGATATTATACATAAAACATAAATATTGATGTATAAAATGTAATTGCAAAAAAAAGGTATTTGTGTATATCGCCCTTTGTGAAGCTGAATGTTATATGTTCATTACTGTCACACATGAGTCACACCATGGTAATGTCACTCATTATTAATGCCCGATTAGCCGCATGCAAATGAAGTCGCGCAAAGGAACGGAAGAAATAAATAAGGCGCTTTTGAGCGGACGGGCAGGAAAGGAAGAAAGGGAGCAGGAGGTTCTCACAGCGCTGCGGAGGCATTAGTGAGGGATGTGAAATATAGTGGTGGTGGAGAGGACAAAGAGCCGTAATGGCGGGTCCCTCTGGTCGCCGCCGGCTGAATCGGGGTCCTTCCCCTGGCTGCGCAGGAATGCGCGCGGCTTCTTTCAGGTCAGGGAGAAGTCAGCGGCGGCCCGTCAGCACCCCGCCCAGCGGGGCCCCTCCCCCACGAGGAACACAGGCCGCCGTGCGGAGCGCGCGGGGACCTGTCAATCACCTCCGCCCGCTAAAAAGAGATGTCTCGCCCAGGACAACAATACCGCCAGACCGGGCCTCCGCATGCACTCGCGGGTCCTTCGCCTTGCCTAGCAACCGTCGTCTACCGAGCGGCTTCGTCCATAGCAACGAGAGCAAAGCGATGGAATGGCCCTGCACCTTAGCAACAAGCCCCGTCAATTGCAAAAGGGGCCTTGTCTGAGACCTACAGAAAAGGCTTTTTTTTCTGAGGTTCATCTGATGGCCCTAAAAGGAGGCACCTCCCCCTTCCAAACACTTGTCAAATGAGGCAAAGAAAGAGGGAGACACTCAGTGGATAAGATCATGACTAATCTGTTGTTCTTCGCAGCAGTGATCCGACAGCAGCTCTGAAACAACTTCACTGAGGTGCTGGCTGCCAGCGGTGAATACTGATGACTGTGTGCCTCTTTCACAGGTCAGAGAGAGAGGCCAGGCTTTCTTCAGCAAGACAAAAAAAAAAGCGGGACTGCTGTGGCGGGAACAGATATTTAAACAAGTCCATGTCCTCTGCCTTCGGCTTAAAACAACTACCAAGTTCACTGTTTTAAGCATCTGCATATACAGACTCACATACTAAAGGAAACCATGTCTAAAAGCTGATTTATTTTGTTGTGATGTCATTTTTAAAAATATCACAGCACACTCGCATCGGACACAGTCACATGGACATTTTACAAAACAAAATAAAATACATTGTCATGTGTAACTAAAAAATGACACTGACTTAGGCCCTTAGAGGAATCAAGAAATGGACTTACTACAATCAAACAGAACAACTGAAACAGAACTATTCACCATTATCATAGAATTGTCTTACACATGCAGGCCATATACAAAGACAAACCATCTTAGCCAAGATACAAAGTCCTCTTTATACACAATACTCTGTGCTATAATTTATAAATATCACATTTCGACCAGATCCTTGGTATTGTGAAAATAACTGAGATTTTGCCTACTTCTTGGGGTGCTCAAATTCAAAATACAGAACACATCATCTCCACCTCCCTTTTTACTTAAACATTATTGCACTTTTATTGTACTGTATGTCAGGTTAGGTTTCTGCAGAGGAATGAAATGAACACTTCGCCACTGCTAAAACACATTCTAATCTTCTACCAAACCTGTTTTTGCCATGGAGCGTGTACTGTACTGCCTTCCTGTTTTTCTTCTGTCTTGTGGATTCTTGTTGTTATATACTGTTGAATGGTAATTTCTTATTGGCTACTGGCCATCTCTCTCTTAAACCTGGCTTGTTAAATCCCTTGGCATATACAGAATGATTCTGCTGAAATTGTTCTGACTTGCCAGAAATCAGAACACTGTTTGCATAATTTGGCACAGAAGCTCTTGACCAGGGACTCTGCTAAGTGCCAATTACTCAGGAGGTCCCAGGCTGGATGGGGACCGAAATGTCTGGACTGATAGGGCAGAAGATTATCATTGTCATCACTATATTTTTAAGGGGCTCAGTGTTATATATTTTAATGGGGCCCAGGATTCCAGGCCAGGTCCCTTCTCCTGACACTATATACTTTGTGCCGTTAAGCTGGTCCAATGAGGTAATAATATTTGCACAGTCTTCGGTTTGCAACTTGCTATGCAGCTTCTGTATTTCACTTCAATTTAAGTCTTTTGTGGACAGTTGTCACTCATAAATCCCCGCCTGCCTCCTGTGTTTCTGATCTGCCGGACAGGTGTTTGGGGGTCTTTCCTCATTATGCTGAGAATTCTTCAGTCATTAACTGTAGAGGTCTTCCTTCGCCTACCAGGCCCTGCAAGTATTCAGCTAACCATGTTCCAAACAGGGGGCACGGATGGTGCAGTGGGTAGCACTGCCGCCTCACAGCAAAGAGGCCTGGGCCGTCGGCCGGGGCCTCTCTGTGCGGAGTTTGCATGTTCTCCCCGTGTCTGCATTGGTTTCCTCCGGGTACTCCGGTTTCCTCCCACAGTCCAAACACATGCAGGTTAGGCTGATTGGAGAGTCTAAATTGCCTGTGGGTATGAGTGTGTGTGTGTGTGTGAGAGAATGAATGGTGTGTGTGCCCTGTGATGGACTGGTGACCTGCCCAGGGTGTATTCCTACCTTTCGCCCAATGTATGCTGGGATAGGCTCCAGCCCCCCTGCAACCCTGTTCAGGATAAGCAGGTTAGGATAATGAATGAATGAATGAATGTTCCAAACAGTTGATTTTGGTAAGCTTAAGGTTTGGCCTACCATATGTCACATACTGGGGTTTTTTTCTTCTCAGCCACAGAATGGCTTGACTTTCATTGGCACAACACTGGTCCTCATGTTGACAAATGCCAGTAACAGACTCCAAAGGCAATAAAAAGCCTAGAGTCAAGACTAGATAATGAAAGCACTCTTATACCTGCACTAAGGAAGCAATTGAACACACCTGAACTAATCAGAAACACCTGTGAAGCAATTTGTCCCAGAAATGGTGGGTATGTACATATGAGAAGTGCTGTAATTCCTACATGATGAAACCAAAATATACAAAAAAATACTGTTTGATAATAGCTGAGCATCCACACTTTAACCACACATGAATTGTTTGATAAAAAATTCGAAATTGTGGAGTACAGAGCCAAATCAATAAAAAATGTGTAAGGATAATTACACCTGTCCTTTCACACTCACTTTTGTCCCAAACATTACGGAGCTCAATGTATTCTTCATCACACAATCGAGAGCCCTGTGCTGAGTAAGCATGATACAAATAAACAACTGTTCCATGCAGTTATCGGCCATCTGTGATGTTCTCACTATACAGAAACAAGTCTTCCAGATATCAACAATCCTTTTGTGCTTTTTAATTCCTCACTTCCATGCTGAACTGGTTAATCATCCTATTCTCAGAACATACACAATTTGAATTTACACAAGCAAGAAATCTTTTCCTTTTCTACCTAATCAGGGTCACCATTAAAAAATGCTCAGCATTCATCTAGTTATTCAGTGTTTTTATAAACATACAAACTTTCCAAAATGCTCTGAGTTTCCATACTCCATACCTGCATCTGAGTAGCACTCCGGTGAAGACATCGAGGCAGGGTTACCGGAGCTAAATTAATTGGCTGAATAATTCAATCAGCAATCACTCAGTACCTTTGAAGCTCCTTCCAAGATACAACCCTTTCAGGCTCAAAAACAGTTAATGGCTCCTTTACAATTTATAATAGTGAAACGTGTTGGATGTTCGAAGGACACAATGTTTTGTGAATCATTTCAAGCCCAAGAACCCAGGTGAGATGAGTTAATAGTGTAATTAATTTATTTAACTTATCAGTTCAGTGAGTCAAAACATAATATATGAAAACCCTGAGGGTGCCCAAGATCAGGGGTGATGACTGCTGTTTTAACTATGAGGACAGCATTAGGTGGTGCTTATAATGCAGAGTGCCTGTTACAAAGCCTGCTGTGTATGCACCATTCCTAGAGCACATATTATTATCTATTAGTTTGTTAATAGATGGCATCTTTTATTAAAATTGTCATTCTAAGTAAATGTTCATATAGTGACCATGACCATTGAGGATGGCAGACAACCATTTGCTTCCAATTCCAAGGTCTCTATGGGGAAACATCCATGTATTCTGTATCACTGTGTGTGACTGATTTAGCCTCAGACAACTATCACGCCCCTCATACAAAATTATACAATTAACTCAAAAGCTTTACCTTAAAACAAATCCAGAGGCTCTGTATTAGAGTTGGGATGAGGGCAGTGACAATCTCTGAGCTGAAGCAGGCATGGGAGACAGGCCAAACACTAACTCCCATGAACACTGATTTGACAGATTCAAATTCACTTGGGGGGGTGGGGGCGTTCAATTATAACAAACCGTTTTCTCAGGTTTAAGCGTGTTAAAGACGTCCAGATGGCAGCAGAAAAGGGCTTTAAAGAGGGATGCTTTCACTTTTGTCATCGCGCTCATTGTCTCAGATCGGCCTGTTTTTCTGAAGCCGTTTGTTGTTGTTGTTTGTTCTTTCCTCTCTCCTCTCTAGAAACAGCGCAGAGCTGTGAGCCTTTTTTCTCCAGGCAGTGAAGGAAGAAAATTTAAACACTGGTGCTTGTGAACAGAGCCATTGATTAAAGGAGCCTGTCAATCAGTTTATTCCAATCAATTAATCCCCATTAGGACCCGGCCCCGGGCTCTGGTAACCCCCCACATAATCAGGGGTCCCACCTCATCATTAGCTGTAATTCTAGTCCTCTGGCTCCTTTCCGCTAGATTTGTGATTGGGGACTCATTCAGACGGTGGTGGGGGGGATGCCTGCTCGGGATGACCTGAAAGCAGCCCTGATGAACACCCCTCTGCCTGCCCTGAGCAGATGTGCTCCTCCATTCATTTCCTTCCTCATTGTCTTCCCTCCAATGAAAAGGTTTTGCGTAGGTGGGCAGAGCCACGTCTCCGCTTTCCGCAGAGCTGCAGAGGTTTCCCCTCCGAGCCAACGGCTGGCCCGAGAGCGCCGTGCGCGTCTCTGTGGTAGCAGGGCGGCGGCCTGTTCTGTACGTGTCCTCAGGGACACAGATGTTGTGAAATGGAGTTGTTGTTTCTCATTGAAGTTCCTGATGGGAAAGCACTTGCTTTGCCCTTTCAGAAATGCTGAATTATTTCAATATTTATACGCAGTATTTTGCTGTTAAATTATGAATATTCAATTTCATACTGTATAAAATGTCCACAAATATGTGAGGTAACTGAAACCCTAGATATTTCAGATTCTGCTCTGTTGTTTACATACCTTCAGCTACAGTCTTCAAACTGCCTCAGGCTTCACATTATTCAACAGAACTTCACAGTGTTTCAGGTTTTTTCCATTATGAGAACACCACATACGGACTAAGCTCAGCCACAGAGACCATCGGCCAAGCAGTCCTTTGCAACTGAATATTTCCTGACACAAACTCCTGAGAAGTTAGTAAAAGTAAGTTGAAAATCCAACTATACAAGGAGTGAAGCTCTTACTTAAATCTGTGTTTAATCGATCGTGTACTTGGAGAGCCATGAGAATAGGGGGATTAGCTGTGTATGCGAATGAAGAAATCAGTAGTAAAAAGTCACTGTTAATCAAATCAAATTATGTATTTTGTTTCAAACCCCTAATGTGTGCCATGATTGTGTTTGAGGAATCCTCTCATCTTCCATTCGTGGGGAAAGAAAGATGAGCTTCACAACAGGCAACTATGCTAAAAACAAGTGCAGCTAATTATGAATTTCATCAGGAGCATTCCACAAACTCACCGGCATCACTGCTTTTTACCCCCTGTTATACCTCTTTCTGCTGAAACTACTCTGGAGAGGTCTCCCATTTACATTTCCAACATGTCTCCCACCCTCAAGCTCCTCAGTCTTGTCAATCAAGCCAGGTTGATTGACTGAGAAGGCAAGCAATCAACTCTCCAATTAGCAGCTATTATAAGACGTCTCATTCACTCCCACACTGGTGGCCTGATGCAGGTGGATCCTCTAATTGGATGAGTCTTTCAGCTTAGACCCTCACGCCGTTCTTTCATGTCTCCGCTACCGTCCCTTTCATGTGGCCATTGGCGTGCCTCCAGAATCAAAGGCGCCGTCCTCGTTCTGAATGGGATGCCTCTTCAACGTCAGCCCTCAGAGCAGCATTGTCCCCGGGGTCGCGCCCCCTAGGACCAGACCGATTGACCCCAACCTAAGGAGCCGTGCCTCATGAAAAGGCGCTAGATTGAGTCTTAATAAGGTCCAATGTCCATCCCGTTAAGTAGGTGATGAATAAACATGAGGCGAGAGTGTCTGTGAAGAGCAGTTAGCGCAAAACCAACAAACAAGCCATAGGGAGCAACTGGAAGGTCTTCCTACAAGGAGACCTATGGAAGGGTATTAGCATGACAAGACCAGGTCAGGTTTGGGACGGCTTGTTGGTAGGAGGGGGAAGCCTGCTCGTTGTGGGGAGGAGTTCAGGTTGCACGTCTCACCAAATTGGGAGCTTCTGGGTTAATTGGAACACTTGTCCCAGCATCCAGTCCCTTCATGGTGCTGGAAGGAACTGACACAAAGACACCACAAAGACCCTTTTACAGGAAAAGCAGGGGCAAAAGAGAATTTCCTTAGCTGGTCCTGGGAAAGACTGGGCTCCATTTTTACTGATCATCTTCTCAGAATCACAGGTCACTTTGGTGCAAAGAGGAGTCCTCACTTTTCCCATCAGACCTCTCCTATAAGATACCAATTAATTGAAGCCATGGCTATATCCTATGACATTGTTTTAACGTTTCATCATCTTCAGAAGTTGTTTACCACAATGTTTGTAAAGAATAACACATTTCATTAAACTACAAATGCCAAAAAAGTACTTTTCACAAAACCAAAGGCAACAGAACAATACATTAAATCCAACAAAGCTTTTAAATGAGAGCAGAAGCAGACAAAAGCACTAAAAGGCAAAAAAGAAGCAAATTTAAACACAAGCCTTTTCATTTTATTGGGCTTTTGCTTGTTGGAAGCAGGCAAATAAAAGTTATAGAATAAATCAACAGACCTGCCAGTGATTAATACATGTTTAAAGTGCTGTCAAGTTTTTCTTTCTTTCTTGATCATGTTTTGACATAAATATAAATGTGCTCGGGTTATAAAATGGCAATTTATAAATAAATAAAAATTCTAACCAGGAAGTGAGCCCTGGTTTCTCACGCCACAGTGCAGTGGCATTGCCACCTCACTCTAAGCAGGAAGACAATGTACCACCACCACACTCAATCAAGCTCCTTCCTGGTAAACACACAATTGCTGTACAATGCTTTTTCAGCCAGCTTAGAGTTATATGAGCCCCTAGCCATACAATTAGCTTGCTCAGCTTCCTTTACAGTAACTTGATTGGCTTTTGCATTAACATGTGTTAACCCACAGTGGTTAAGTTTCAACTTAACAGCCTTTCCTTGCTCCAGTCTTTCCAAGCCAAAGGACCCGGTGCCTTGTAAGGATCTCTGCTTTGTTTATGGTATGACACATACAGAATGACAGCTAAATATCACTGGACCTGGGAAGCTTCATAGCTGGCCTGGTGTTCAGTTACATTTTGGCTCATAGACCAGGAAGTCCCTGTCTGTCCCTGGAAAAGCCATATTATTGTTTCATATAAGGAACACATTCAATTGTCCCCCACTTAACATATATTATTTGACATACATGTAAACTAAATCCAGTTTTGATATCTTTGCATTTAGTTGTGTGTTGCTTCATTGCATGTCTCAATTCAGATATCACAGCTGTCAGATCCTGTATCTTCCACATATAGGTGCCAGGTGTTAGTATAGATTTAATCTTTGAGTCTCTGACAAACATTTATATTACCTCAGTAAACATGACAATTATGGGATGCTTTGATGTAATTTTGTGGAAACCTGTGAATGCTACAGAATTACTTTTTATCTTTATTCAATGCTACAGCAGATAATGCTGTGATCTCTCATATCCCAGTCTCTGCAAAATGATCTTAGCTCCGCACTCTACAGAAAGGACCAGGTAGATTGCTCTTTGAGTTGTGTGTGAGGATGGGTTATTCCCATATCCTGGCCTCTGCCTCTAACACAAACCCTCACAGATGCTGTGACATCACCAGTGAACCCCTTACCATCTTTTCAAATGTGACTCAACCAACAGCACAAAAACTGTATCACTGCCGGAAGCACAGATATCAGTTTTATTACTTCCAAACGCAGCTCTGGCCGCCATCGTCTCAAAGGGGATACGTTACAGAGCTCTGAGAGCCCGTCTGGTCTTAGCCAATCAGCTCCCAAAAGCGATATAATTACCCAAGGTCAGGAAGGAGAAGAATTGTGAATAAAAGACACCCACCTTCTCTGCTATCTGCCCCATCCCCCCTACAGCATCAACAACAGGCCAATTTGTCCATGAGGCCCTGTACCCACGCCCCCCATGGAGTTATTTAGCTCCTCTCCTCCACTTCAATGGCAGGTACTGATTAGAGGGGCAGCCACCACCCCCCACCCCCTCCCAAAAAAAATACCCCCCTCATCCCGGCAATCTTTAATCTGATTACAGGCTTTCTACAGCTTTTTAGACAGGGCTAGCCGTGAAGGACAATGGCAGGCCAAGTGGTTTCACATACAGTCTCAGCGCTATGTGATCTGAGTGAGGACCACTCCTGCCTCTCCTTCCCTTGGCAGTCCTTTTCAGGCCGGGGCTATAGCAGGGGCCTGCCTGCCTGCCCGCCCGCACTCCTCAGAGAAGGAGATTAGCCAGGACATCTCTGTTACATTCGGCCCCCCTTCTTCTCACGCCGTCCACCTCCCCACCTCCCGCAGCTGTGTTTGATTAGCCAGAAGAAGGGATTTGACCCCAGCTCTGTCTCTCACTCTCTCAGCCCCCTGCCCCCCGCTCCCGCCCATGGGAAAGCCACATAAAACCAGTAAAATCACTTATCCACCCACCCCCCTGCCGGCCACCTAATTTGTACCTTGTAATCCCCTAAACCTGAGATAGCTGCCCTGCTATTTCCCCGGTCATGGTTCTCTTGTTTGACTTTCCTCCTGTGAGATTAGGTGATGTGGAATAAAAAAAACACACACACAAAAACTCAGTGCAGGACGTTACAGTGAAGCTAAGCTAACTGATATGTACAGTGTAATCCTAATAAACCGACGTTATGCACATTCAAAACTTTTACATCAAACATAAGGCCTTGAGAAATAATTAAAGCACCGATGTTTAAGATTAGGTTCCACTATATTTTGGACTGGAGACAACGAAAATGCATATAAGCAATTTATTATATAAACTGCTGTCAAAAATGAAATGTATATTTTTACAAGTGTACAATTTGTGTGAATGCTCCTGGAAAAAACAAGTAGAGAGAGCTATGTAATACATTTTTTAATTCACAAGATTAGCCATAAACAAGCTAAGAATAAATAAATAGCCTTTCAGTGGCAATTCGATACAGCCTAAATGACACAGAGTTAGCAGGCACAAAGATTCCCCCTTAAACGTGTGTTTAAAGTTCATTAAACGTCATCGTGATTGATCAGGAAATGGCAATCTATTGTCTGCTCAACATGTCCCTCCATCAGCCCCCATTACCATGAGAATGCTGGGGCAGAGAGGGATGAAGGGTGAACTACATGGGGCAAATTACTTTGGACAGCCAGGCTACACTCCCACTCTGACCACAGACCACAGCTTCTCCCTTTGTCTCTGAAAGCACAATACAGTCTGCCATCAGCAAATAAACTAGCCATTCATGGTAGTGTAAGGACAGAGCTAAACTGTAAAAATGGTTTAGCTCTTTGTCCATGTGCACTCTAACCTCTGAGCCAATGTCCTACTGTGAGATCCATCCAATCGTACTATCTGATCACAGCCAACATTTCTGAGCGGGGTGATCCCACAGGTAATCTGCATTTGAATTCAATGCAAATCAATTGGCCGAGAGGTACCTGCTATATTTACAGGCGAGTGGTTCTGTTGGGAGGTGACCTCAATAGAGAAACACTGAAGGCCCCTGCCGTGGTCATTGCGGCCAGCGGAGATGAGGGTGCAAGGTGGCCTGACCTCCAGCATGTCCAATCAGCAGGCTATACAAACAGCTTTAATGGGCTCCAGCTTCCCCTGTCAAACTGTGGTCCCAGGGCAGCACAAGGTGGTGACCTTGTTTAACCAGCGAGACGCGGTCCTGTGAGCGCAACCGCCCACTAGTGTTTACAAGCCTCAGAGCAACACAAACGGCATTACCACAAAACGAGAGTATTTCTGGCCAGAGAGGCCAGGGGTGTGAGTACTGGAGAGAGATGATGAAAAGGGGGCTCAAACTGATTTTAAAAGGCAAAAGTTCTGGAGGGCCTCATCTCTTACACTGAGTGAGAGGAACATAGCTACTATAGCTATTACACACATACCAATTGAGTAACATATCAAAATGAGAGTATGTCTACATGTTCCACTGGGGACTCAAAAGGTCGAAATTACAGTCCAGTATAAAGCCCATGTTTGGGACCTTTATTCACGATGACTGCAGTATTGTACTGCACTCTAGTGCAGTGATGTCTGATAGGTACCTTGCCACTGCAGTACAGCACAGTACTATTTCATCCGGCAAGGCTATGGGCATGGCAAAATCACATATTTAAGAAGCAGAGGCTAGGAGGAATGGGTGGCTAGAATGAGATAACCTGAAGATGAGATGTTTACACTCTCCTGCTTTTCGTAAGGGGTGTCATGCAATCTAATGAACGCATGGAGTGCAAAGAGGAGGAGTGAATGTGGAGGAGTTTCCATACCAGAACAGATAAATAACAGAGGGACTGGAGCACAATCGATAGACTAAGGAAAGCTAAGGGGTATAGGTAACACTCAAGACCTGTTATTAACTAGGTCATTTGGAGGAAACTTGCAATGCAGCTGTATTTGTCTTTTACAGAAAGTGGATTGAAGCAACATTCATTCTTAATTAATGGGAATACCATAACAGTGGAGTTCTTCTGAACAAACATATCACATATTTTATTTTATTTATCTTTTTTCTTTTTTCTTTTTTTTTTTACAAATGAATAGTGTTCACAGGGAGATCCATTACATAAACAGAATGCCATGAGTGAGTTTATATTACAAAAATCAAAAGATACATTGGGAAGAGATGAAAAGGGAAATTAAGTAAATACATGCTCAAAATATACAATAAATAAAAATAGCAGATTATCACAATATTCAACTAAAAGGTATAATAAATCAATTGGAAAATAAGGCCATAATTATTAGAAATATTGAGCATGTATTTTGTGATACTATTTTTTAAGTGTCTAGTGGTTTGTTTAAAAATCACCTTTGGCCATGAATTGAAGTTACAAGTTATATTTCACGTACCGTATACCGCTATGTATTATTTAAACAAACACTCAAATCATAGTACTCAGAGTAAATACTAAATGTTTTGATTGTTATACATTCATTCATGTCACTTTACTACAAATATCTAATTGTGGCCAATAGTACTCAATCTCTCAAAGTGTGTGTGTGAATGTGTGTGTGTCTGTCTGTGTATTCATGTGTAAAATAATCAAGCAGAAAGTTCTAGTACGGCCATTGTATTTGTCATAGCCGTTGAGAGGACAGAGATTTAAAATAATGTGTAAAACAAACCATATGTAGTATGGTTCAGAAGCAGCAAACGTTAAGGTTCTCTCAACATTAACATAATTTCCTTTTATGGTTAAAACAAAGGAATGTTAAAACCTTAAATTTAAATTCATATTCATATTTATATTTACATACTTGGGTGTGTATATATATATAAAAATGCTTTTCTCCTGGCATCAATGCGGTCCTTCAGTGGTTGTTGGAGAGGAAAGGCGTGGTCCAGCTGCCCCACTATCTCTGCTCCACACAGAAGTTAGATTCAGACCTGTGAGCAGTGGAGAGGTCACTCACAAATGAAAAGTTAATATCTACAGCCTTTTCCATGCCCAGTGATGTATACACCTCTATAAACAAGCAGGCGTTAACTTTCCCGGTAACATGCTGCGCTCGCCAAAAGCAAAACTGCACTGTTGTTACTGTGAACAGCCACAGTACTATGCCAAGGTCAGAATTACCTTGGTGAATTTCCTACAATAAAGAGCCACTGTTCATGTTTGTGTGATTCGTCTCCACAGCAATAGAAATAAGCCTGTGCAATAGATACGGGTTGGTTAAAGGACGATTCCAGAGTGTTCAGCGGCACTAAACAAAACACAAATTCAGTCATTAATAATAGAACGCGCAC
This sequence comes from Conger conger, assembly GCF_963514075.1. Lineage (NCBI taxonomy): Eukaryota > Metazoa > Chordata > Actinopteri > Anguilliformes > Congridae > Conger > Conger conger. The sequence goes on from NC_083765.1 coordinate 17,065,210, forward strand.
CGCTCCACACGGGCTACACAGGGCCCTGTAAGTCTCCTCCACCATTAGGAGACTTGTTGTGTTTTTTAGTGATAACTTGTATTTTCTCAGGTGGATAGCAACATGGATAGACAGCATACAAGGGCATCTAGAGTGTGTGTGTGGGGGGGGGGGGGGTCTCTCGGGGTTTAAGCACCACCCAGTTTTAACCTGTGATTCAGGAGTGGCACTTTTTAAGGGTAGCATTCAGTAGACCCCCTTGGTGGTGCCCTTTTCCATGCTATGAGTACCAGTTCCCGAAACTGAACATACATATTGTTGTTTTCATAGCAGCTTGTGCCATCTTGTGGTGGAAAAAAGTATAGCACCCTCAAGAAACACTTCATTAGACCCTGTATCACACTGATCGTTTAGGCTATCAGTGATTCACACATGTTATTATGTTATTGATCAGAGTACCAATGGTGATAGGTATGCCTCAGCTTATATTGTCCTACCCTTCTTCACGATGGCCTCCATGCTCTGCATCAGTAAAAAAGGAAATACTTAAACTGGCTGACCACTCATCGAACACACACTCACCTTCATCTTAGGTTGACTGTGTGCTGTTTCAATCAACCCCATTCTTTCCCTCTCCTTACCCCTATTTACCGGATAGCTATTTTCAACCACAGAGTCAACAAGTGCGGAGAATGGAAACAGCCTTGTGTGAGTAGTACTTCAAGTACGAGGTGAAAGCAGTGCATAACAAAACCCGATATCCCCTGTGCTAGTCAACTGAACAGAGGAGAGAACTCACATTTCTGGGTGCTTGTTCATCATGTGGTTGTTGTATTCAAGAACAGGAGGAATACTCTCCTCATCGTCGGGAACCTATATGGAAAGAAATGTTGTGATAGAGGCTTCATTCCAACTCCATACTGATACAATTACATTGTATTGGGGTCATAACTGAAGTCTCAATAAGAACTTTCTTCTTTAGTGGTCTGAAGTCAAATTTCTAGAATGTAGAAAAATGAAAAAGCATGGCACCTTCAAAATGTATTAAGGCTGACTTCTTGTGGCAGTATGCAGAAAGACTTCCAGCACATATGCAGATGATGTCGGTTTAGATTTGTGGCAAAGAATGTGCTGTTGCACATGACTTTTGTTCAGCCATTTTAAAGCATTATTGACGATAGCTAAGCAGCATTGCCAGAAAATGTATACGTTTTGGCCAAATCCTGATAAAAAATCCTTAAATATGTGCTTCCATCATTGTTATTTTTTATTCTCACCCAGGGGTTTAGCAACCGCCCATTTGTCCTCTCATACAAAATGAACATTTCATGTCACGTGACCCTTTTTGGGCACAAATTTGGGAAAGGCCAACACCACCACCTTGTGGTGAATGCTGTCATGGCCTAAAGTTTTCTTTTTGTTTTCAATGTGATCTTACCTCCCAATAGATATCGTCATTAAAGCAGTTCTCATCTGCCGGGTCTCCCCAAATCGGTAGCCGCAGGATCAAACCTGTAGATTTCACAGAGTTAAAACCTGCACCAGCTTCCACAACATACTTCTCCTAAAGAGCTTGCAGCAAATATAACTACTAGCTTCTGCTGAAGTAGCTGAATGGACTTCAGTTTCTGCATAGTTATTGGCTTTTATCTTTTCAGAATCCCTCTGTGCCTTGTTACTCTGTAAAACCTATTTGTGACATTCTGCTGTAAAAAGCACAATACAAATTAAATGACTTGACTTGTCAGTGATACTGCATTGTTGTAGCCTATTCCTGAGAGTAACATCAATGTTCTTCACTACTGTTTATCATGCTGGATAAGAGCTCATGTAAAAAATAACAAAATAAATAAATGACACTTCTCACCAACAAGAATTCCTCCTCCAACCCCGAAGACGATGGCCACGCACAGCCCGGCTGCCTGGAACCCGCCCTGAACTGTAGGAACCCGATCTTTAAAGTCTCCCTCGAAGTCAAAGGTGTTGATCAGCCTGAGGACAGCAACACTCATGTTCAACTGCAGCCATTCCAAAAAAGCATTTCTTCACTATATCACTCTTTATCACATCAACATCCCATGAATCCCACTAGCGCACTTGTCCAAGCCCGTTGTACGAAAAAAGTAAGAGAAATGTATTATAAGAATATGAAAATGTTCTTGCATGAGGCCCAATGTGTGGTAAATGCTCACTCCCCTAGATAAGGATTTGTGAGTGAATCATCTGACTGATATTTCCGGGCAGGGAAGGTCAGAGCCAGTGTGAAGGTCAATGTGTCATATGATCTGCCCATATTGCCAGTTTGAATCCTCCTTGAGGCACTGCTGATTCACAAACTCACAACATTACAATCTCAGGCTATAGAAATGGTCAGTATGAAAGACATATGCAAGAAGTGTTCCTGGACACCTTAATTAAAATAATAATCAACACATCAATAGATATCGAAACACAAAATACATACACTTTTATTCAAGAAAAAACCCAGAAAACAATATTATCAGTGCCAAAAAAAGCATAGAATATTTAAGCAGAACATATGACGCAGTGAGCGGCCATTTTAAGATTAGTTTTAGTAACTAGTAACAGTTATATTGTCTCTGTGACCCTTAATCAATGCATCACTAATCTGTAGATAATAATATATTAGTTAATAAGGAAAATCCATGGAACGGCTTCCTTCCTCAATGACCGATAATGAAGAAAGAAACTATTATTTGATGAGTGCTATGCCAAAGCATAGCCGGGGATGGGAGATTTTCCTCACCCTTCTTCCCCATAGACTTCTTTGCTGGCTGCTGCAGCTGTAATAGCCCCTACAATGCCGCCGATGACACCGGGCATTGCGTGCAGGTTGTGAATCCCACAGGTGTCCTGAATCTTCAGCCACTTCTCAATGAAAGGCTGTGTAGGGGCAGAGAGAAGCCAAACTGTTTTAATCCCCATAACATAAAGAGATCGTCTCCACCATCTGTGGCATATCAGTTATTCATACAAGTCTAGAAGTTATTAAAATCACAAGGGTGGAGAAACTGCTCCCAAACCTGTCTAAAATTTTAAAGGGAAAGACTTCCACTCCTCTAAGAAAAAAACTTTGTTTGCATAAATGAATGTCTAAATTATACATCTCCCTCTGAATATTATTACATACGAGAATGAAGTCATCCATGGAGTGTAAGTCATGCATTTATAATATGCAATTGCCAGTCTGGCAATCTGAGGATCTGATAAGTGAGAACAGGCAGTTCCCAGTAGACCCAGGGAATGTGGAGAACCTCCGACTCACTGTGACAAAAATGTAGCCGAGTGTGGAGAGGATGCCACAGCAGAAGCCAACAATCAAGGAACCATAGGGAGTCAGCATGAACTCCGCGGCTGTTCCCACGGCAACGCCACCAGCCAACGTTGAATTCTGTATGTGCACCTGAAAATCAGCAGCAGATATCAGTCAGCCACGGTAAGAATGCGGGCAGCCTTGTGCTGATACAGTAGGCTGTACCTGGCCAATAGACCTTCTCAGAAACACCCCTATTCCCCCTTCAAAGCAAAGTTCACTTTGTGTTTGGCTTTTTTTTTTCTTTTTTTTTTTCTCAGTTTCAAGCAAGACAGGTTTCATTTGTGTCAGTGACAGTAGGGCTTGTGATGTTACCTAACAGGTGAAAAACAGCAAGTTGAAGCAAAAAGCATGCATTATATTTTCTTTGATGCATTCATTCAAAAGTTTCAACTGATGTGAATGAAGTTTGGTGAAATTGGGAACTGTACCATATCCAGCTTGCCCTTCTTCTCAAATACGCTAGAGATGGCAAACGTGGTGAGGACTGTGGAGGCCAGCGCCAAGTAGGTGTTGATGGCTGCCCTGTGCTGGCCATCCCCATGGTCGGTGATGGCTGAGTTGAAACTAGGCCAGAACATCCAAAGGAAGAGCGTACCTGTGAAAGAGAGGATTCGTTACAAACAGACGTCTCTGTGAAAGCACACACTGCTCTGACTGCTGAACAGAAACATGGCTTTCCTGCTCAGTGGTAACTATTCTCTGACCGTTGAGGACTCACCAACCATGGCGAACACATCTGAGTGATAGACTGAGCCCTGCAGGCGTTTGCTCTGGTCCAGGTTGGGTCGATAGAGGACCCAAGAGACAGCCAGACCATAGTAACCCCCGAATGTGTGGATGACCATGGAGCCACCAGCATCCTTGGCCTGTCGAGCAAAAGTAGTCCAAAACACACATGCTCACACAACTACAGAGGACAAATACAGAAAATATGCTTGTTGTATTTAAAACATGTGACTGTTGAAGATATAGGTACGTACAATGCATGCGATCCACTTTAAGACTGCTGCGGTAAAACTTACATGAATAAGGTCGAGAATGATGTACTCCTCCACTGCAAACAGGGTGACACCAAACAGGGTCATGACCAGCAGCTGGACAGGGCTGACCTTGCCCAGCACTGCGCCGTAAGCAATCAGGCATCCTGCCACGCAGAAGTCAGCATTGATGAGGCTGGGGAGCAGAGAGAAAAGCCTTTGTAGGATGGCACTTCATACTCAACCAACTACATACACATCTCTCCCTGTGGTGTTAGACATAGTGCAGTGTGTTTTAACGTTGTCATTTAAACATCGCCGGCCAAACAGCACCCCCTACCTACATACTGTATCCCATTAGCAAAATGCAAACATGTTTACAGTAAACAAATCTCACGGTTAAGTGACAGAGCACTTTCGTAATACCTTTTGGAGAAAAACCTGACAGACAAGATTAAGTTGTTTCTCCTTTTAGCAATACCTGCATACACTCACTGAACATTTTGTTAGGAGCATCTGTTCACCTACTTAGTCATGCGGTTATCTAATCAGCCAATCGTGTGACAGCAGTGCAATGCATAAAATCATATGGGTGGTTTGAGTATCTCACAAACTGCTGATGTCCTGAGATTTTGACACCAAACAGTCTCTAGAGTTTGCAGAGAATGGTGTGAACAAAAAAACATCCAGTGAGCAGCAGTTCTTTGGGCAGAAAGGTCTTGTTAATGAGAGAGGTCAGAGGAGAAGGGCCGGACTGACCGAAATAACCACACATTACAACAGTGGTACGCATGAAAGATCTAAGTGGACTGGCTACAGCAGCAGAAGACTTGATAAGTCAAAAACATCAGTCTAATAAATACGTAATAAAGTGCTCACTGAGTGTATATTTCTAACCTGCATACAAGAGCTAGATCACAGCAAAAAGTCTGCACTGTGAGCAGATACCGTTGAAGAACACGTGGAAGTGGAAAGCATGGGCCTGCATATCTACCGTACCAGATGCAGATGGGCTTAACAGGCCGCTTTACATTTTTAAGTAATATGTATGTATACATGCTTCTTATTATAACCAGACATTATTTTTGTATATTATATTATATTATTATAGTGTATTCAAAAAATCTATATTAGGAGAGTTACACATTTTTTGTTGTTTGGGCACATTGGATATGATATATTGTGCTAAATCTTGATTCATACTTGATCTGCAATGCCTAGTTTGAAAGTTTGGGCCGAGTTCGGTGTGCCATTGCCAAGGCTCTTGTTGACATGACTCGTACGACAGGCTGAGACAGCTCGTACATGTTGTCCCTACACTGTAACCACGTGAATTGTTCGATTACAAATCTAAAATTGTGGAGCATAGAGCCAGATCAAGACAAAATATGTGTTTGTCCCAAGACAAATGTGGAGCTCACTGTACACACTCACACTCACACACACACACACACACACACACACACAAATACACAAAACATATGCACACATAATCTATATATTTATGCAATAACTAAATTTGGAAAATGAAAAATGTCTCTAAATTTAGTGTGTTTTTACGAGAAATGGTCTGTAGTCAGGTAGGCAGGAGGAGTATGTTGCGACAGTACATATTTTCATGACACAGTAGTTAGGAGGTTGTTTTGGACATGGCCACGGACTCAACTTTAGTGATTCAGACTTGAATTTGGACTCAAACACTGAGGACTGGAAACTCAACTTGGAGTGTTAGTGTATAACACTGCACACTCCTTGGTCATACAGTACCACCTCCTTAATGCTGTCAGATGCCAAATTGATTAATTGAATCTGCTTTCTGCTTACTTTTCGACCCCAATCTTGATCTTCCCGTCCGTGTAGTCCAGGGAGTGGAACCAGCCCTGCATGAGCAGAGCCCACTGAATGCCGAACGCAGCGATCAGGAAGTTGAATCCCACGGCGCCGAAGCTGTAGCGCTTCAGAAAGGTCATGAGGAAGCCAAAACCCACGAAGATCATCACGTGGACGTCCTGGAAGCCTGCGGACAGAGTGGAGAAATGTGCAGGCCATCTCACTGTCAGCAACATCAATCCTGTGAGCAGCGGGCAGGAAGTCTGCAGAGTTTGGTCACCTGGTAGCTTTTGCTGCAGCTGCTGACCATTGATTGGCCTCAGCAACCACTTGTCCTCATACTCAACCAATCACACACACATCAATACATGTTCTCATACTCAACCAATCACATACACATCATTACATGTCCTCATACTCAACCAATCACACACACATCAATACATGTTCTCATACTCAACCATTCACACACACATCAATACATGTTCTCATACTCAACCAATCACACACACATCAATACATGTTCTCATACTCAACCAATCACACACACATCAATACATGTTCTCATACTCAACCAATCACATACACATCAATACATGTTCTCATACTCAACCAATCACACACACATCAATACATGTTCTCATACTCAACCAATCACACACACATCAATACATGTTCTCATACTCAACCAATCACACACACATCAATACATGTCCTCATACTAAACCAATCACACACACATCAATACATCTCCTCATACTCAACCAATCACACACACATCAATACATGTTCTCATACTCAACCAATCACACACACATCAATACATGTTCTCATACTCAACCAATCACATACACATCATTACATGTCCTCATACTCAACCATTCATATACACAAACATGTTCTCATACTATGTTCTGACTGAAATACGGTTTGGCCTCTTTTTTGGTGGAAATACTTTTTTTTAACTAAAAAGGGAAAGTACATTTGTTTATTTGTCATTTTGTCGTTGTTTGTCGTTGTTTTCACCTGCAGCAGCACTCCCAATTTTTGACCCACTGCTACAAATTACACATTATGATTCCTTGTTTATTATATTGTTCCCCTTTTATTGCATTGGTTTAATGTTTTAATTGAAATTTTATTATTTTATTGAATCATTGGTTGCGGTAACAGATCATCATATGAATATGCCTTTGGTATAAATGAAAGAATCTGTGCTAAAATGCACCCCCAGCAAATGACAAGGGTGCCTCAGAGCTTTGGGCAGTGCCTTATGTTTGGCTTGGATGGAAGCCCTTTGTGTATATTACATTTCACAAGATAGGAAAACAAACATTGTGAGAAGTTTGCATGTTCCCATTAGTCACGTTTGGCTTTCTTCTCTGATGAACCACCAAGTCGAGATGATACCACAGCCCTTAATTATTTATTAAAAGCATCAGATAGAGTTGCAGCTGCCTGTGTAAAAACAGGTTTTTCTATGATCAGAGCACACAAGGCGAAAGATGGGTACTGGGTCAGAGATGAAGGTGATTGAAAATAAATGCTCACAAGTTCACCACCTCCCATGCAGGTTGGCTTATTAGATGAATAATTAGAAAACACCCCTGTGATCCTGTAACTTGAGCCAGGTAAATACAGGAAACAATTTAGACAAACAACTTCCCATTCTCAATTTGCCCTGTTCACTTTCAGCAAAGTATATAGCACCTGTTGACAGACAGGTCCACCACATCAAAGCAAATAAATGGTTTTAGTATTGTATTTATTTACAAAAGCATATCCTTTAAATGAATTGAGGTTTGTTGACGTGTACTGTAAGCCAAATTATATAACATCCTCTAAATTCAGAAATACCACACAAGAGCCAGCAAGATGCAATAGCCTGTAGCTACTGTTTGCAATACAATCATATCGTGCTTGTCTTGTGTTCGGCACTAACAAAGGTGTCGGAGAAAGGCTACTGCACTCTAGTCACATACTTGAGAGAAGTTACTCTTTCATTTTATATAATATGTCCATCCATCTCTCATGCAACAATAATACACCCTGTCTACATAAAAATAACCCGATATCTTACATAAGAAAATTTAGGTCACCAAACAAGAGCAAGTGACACTTGACTCACATCCATAGACACCCCATGACCAAGAGTGACACATTGTGAGTTGGAGAGATTCTTTGACCACACCCACAGGTCAGGTTCAATACTGAACAGAGGTGCCTCTTTGCCTCTTTGCCTCTTTGCCTCTCTGCACCAGGGGAACTATCATTACGGTATGGAGGTTTGGTAGGTATCAGAGACCAGACTGTTCCTGCTTTGTGACAAGTGAAAGCACAGACGTGATTAGCACATGCAGCATTTCCAAGTCAATGGGTATGAAATGCTTGTCAAAGGGATCTTTGGGTAAATAAGTCAACAGGTAATTAATGAGATTACATCGCTCCTTCTCACAGAATCAAAGTGGCAAAATAACATCCCTGTCTCCCTGTATGAGCCGCACTGTCACCCTGTCATATTCTGGGTTATGATGGAAACAAAATTTAAAAAAGTAAACGGTTTTGCTCGTTGTTGATAGCATCGCAACTTGTTACAATCGTAGATAAGAAGTGAAAAAGCCTTACACTGGAGGCAAGCAAATCTATAATAAAATTATTAAGCTTTTGCAGAATGTGTTGGCGTATAATAGTCCCGATTACTTAAAGGGTAAAGGACATATTTCTGATATAATTTCCACAGAAAGATGCAGATTGCCACATTGGGGGAAAAAAAAAAAGAAGAGAAAAAATAATAAGGAGTAGGAGAAACGGAAAAGGAAATCCTTATAAATAAATATTGCTGGAATATGATAAAACTATTATTGTTAATGATATCATTATTGTTATTTTGTTATTATATATATATATATATATATCTTTATTTCATATTTATAGATTTTTTTTTTTTTTTGGTGTAGTTCTATGAATATGTTTCATCTTATGTTGATAGAGTAGTTTACTGTGCCTCATTTTTAAGATATGGATGTAGATTAAAAAAATATATTTTCCTAATATATACTACACTCAACCTCAATACTGGTACCCTGAAATACCACCCACTACAATACACTAATGTAAATGACTTGGCCACCTTCATGATTCAGCAGGCAAAACAGAAGATAACAGTAGCACAAACGAATGAGCACAGCAAGAGTTGAGTTATCTGTGTAATACATCATGATTAACTTACTTGGGTATCTGTAGTAGTAATCATTCTCTGCATCACTTGTTATGTTCTGTGCCCTTTTGTACTCAACCCAACGTGTGCTGGACTCGGAGTTGTAACGGATGAACACTCCGAAAAGAATGATGATGATGATCTGCCACACAACGGCGAAGGCAGGGAGGCTCAGCCGGACATTGGGGTTTTTCGGTCGTGAAAAGTAGTCCTTAACACCTTGCATACAGTTCCCCATTATTCTCCTGGTCTATTCTGGGTGCATCAGAGAGGCAGATCCCCAGAAGCCTAAATCCTATCACACCCTCTAAGACTTTTATAGACGTGTATGGAGGTGTGTCTCTCAGAGTGGTCTCTACGGACACTTCTCTTCACTCATGCTGCGTGTTATGTGGACTTAAGGCAACAGGTAAGCGCCATGCTGCATATTTCACATCACTTTCTCATTTTGTAAATATATTTATACTGTACATGATACATGTGGGGCGGCACAGATGGTGCAGTGGGTACCACTGCCGCCTCACAGCAAGGAGGTCCTGGGTTTGAATCCCTGTCGGCCGGGGCCTCTCTGTGTGGAGTTTGCATGTTCTCCCCATGTGGGTGGGTTTCCTCATAGGTATGAGTGTGTGAGTGAATGGTGTGTGTGCCCTGCGATGGACTGGCGAACTGTCCAGGGTGTATTCCTGCCTTTCGCCCAATGTATGCTGGGATAGGCTCCAGCCCCCCTGTGACCCTGTTCAGGATAAGCGGGTTAGGATAATGAATGAGTGAATGAATGAATGATACATGTGCCATAAGGTCTGGGTCCAGTAAAAAGTATCAAAGGATAGACTTATATTTTCATAGCACAGTTGACAGTAGTAAGCTCCCAGTGGTGATGAATATTTGGAAATATGAATATATCTCAATGTGTGTGTCAAAGAAATACAAGAAGAAAATAGGAAGAGCACTTGAATTTGACCTGTTTTAAGACAATTGCAAGACAATTCTCACAGTTGTGCCATCCGTGTGCTAAACGAGTTGAAAAACTGCTTAATTTATATCATCTGAAACCAATTGATACATCATAGTCACAGAAGCAACGTTTGAAATACAACCATGATTTGGAGGTTGTCAGGTATGTGTGTCACTATCTGCAAATGTGCACTCCCATTGAGGCCAAGTTACTGCATGCAACCCCAAACTCACAATTCAAGCAATCCTGTAAAGCTACACAGTGCCAGGTTGATAGATAAATGGTTACTTTTCAGTTATAGTTTATCATTCTAGTATAATTTAGCGGCCTCTAAAACAACTAAGATCTTGTTTTTCTGTTTTTATTTTTTTCTGTTATGAACACACATGATACAAGTGTAAATACAAGATTTTGTAAATGTTTGAATGTGTTTTCCCATCAGTCATTAGCAATGCTAACGTTGCTTCCATCCGCAGCCATTCATAGTAGTAGCAGAGTTATGCTTGGGTTTTGTTCTGAAAGACAGACCTATGGCAGCATAGCTGTGTTCCTTCAAGGCTGTATGGTCTACACTGACCAACTGTTTCAGGTTCCATGGTTCACTCATCTCTGTATCAGCTATGGATTTGCAACACTTGCACTTCAGCTATGTTTAAATCTTTTTATGGCATGATGACACATTCTCCAGCTCCTTTAGGTTGTGCGGGTGTGAATGTTTCCTGCTGGAAGATCATTCTTGTGTTTATAGCCCTGTATAGTATCATTTGGCTTATCCTTCTTAAAAGCTTAAAATTAGTTGGAACCTGGGTTAATGCATTCTGGTCACTTGCAAATCACTTGCATATTTGTAATATCTTATGCAGGACTCAGTTTCCAGCTGAGGAGTAAGGATCGTTTATACATAGTTTAAATATCAACTATTGTATTAACCCCACCCTGAAGTACTGCACATTCTTTGCCACCAGGTGAGGTATGAAATCCTGAACCAGCCACTGATAGGAAATACCTGTTTGTGTCCTTATAGTATCAGACGCAAAACAGATGAATTTGTTAATCAACTTGTTTCAAACCCAGATTAGTGATAGGTGAAAAACCTCATATTGGAGGCAGACAAATCTATAATAAATGGAATGACATTGCAGAATCTGTCAGATTATGACAGTTAAATTACTTGAGCAAAAAATGACAAATCTATATGATGCCGCAGATGGCAATCATATCAAATTTGCCATAAAAAATAATTTAAAGTGAAACATGCTGCCAACTAGCTGCCAAACACTAGACTACATATTTTTAATGGTGTACTTGTATCTTTACAATAAGTTTCATGAATTAGCATTAATGAATGTAGTTAATAATGAATGAATTATGTAAAAATACATGAATTAATTATGAAAATAACTTTCCATTCGTTCATTTATTTATATTTTAACTACTAATGTAATATTAATCCATTAGCAAACCATAGGATAAACACTTAATTAGTTAACAAGTAACAAATAATGTACATGATCTGTTTTAGTTTTTTTCTATTACAGAATGAATTGGCATTAACTAATGCAGTTTCTAACATGTATGTATATTGTTCTTCATCTATATTCAGATTCAGGTAGTCAGGTGGTGGGCTGGGGACAGAATTATTTGAATCTCATTAAAAATATTAATATTTTTACATATTATATTTTTATATAAATATTTTGCTTCATATCAACCTCATTTGAAAAGTTAAGTTTTAGTAACATTTAAAGCACCAGCCCTTTATAATAAATGTAGCCTAAACGATTGATCAGCTTCATGATACAACAGGCAAAACACAAAATAACATTACCACACCCTAAGTTGAGTTATCCTTGTAATACAATGAACTTACTTGGATATCTGAAGTAGAAGTCATTCTCAATGTCACTTGTTATGTTGTGCGACTTTCTGAACTCAACCCAGTGCGTGTCAGACTCCTCATTGTACCGGATGAACACCCCGAAAAGGATGATCATGGCTATTTCCCATACGAACGCCACAGCAGGTAACCTTAGGCGAATGTTGGTATTTTTTGGTTGCAAAAAGAAGTCCATAATGCCTTGCACACAGTTCCCCATTATTATCTTGTGCAATGGCCTATTCTGGGTGCATCAGAGAGGCAGATCCTCAGAAACATAAATCCTACTGCATTGTGCTGTGGGAGACTTTTATAGGCAGGTATGGAGGTGTGTCTCTCAGCTCATCTGAGTGGTCCTAAAGGGCACTCCTCCTCACACGTGCTCTGCCTGTTATATGACCTGGCTTTCTGGCAACAGGGCAGCACCATGCTGGACATAGCAAATCACCTTTTCCCTTTTAAAATATGTTTATATAGTATGTCTGCCATAAGAGTCCCTCTAAAAAGTATGAAGGGATGGACTTACATTTTCATGGTAATATTGATAGGAATATGTTTTCAATCATAATAAACATGCAGTCTTACTGAATGACCACAATTAAATTTAAGTTAATTTAATTTTCATATTGATGATAGAAATGATCATACTGAAAAATGCAAAACAAGGAGCACATGGTACAGTAAGTGCTTTGATTTTGACCTTTACAGGTTCCAGTGTTAACATTACTTTCCCTTCCGTTCTTCCCTTCACTGTGTGCTGTATGGTCATGCTGAACCGGTTTAGCGTATTTATAAAAACACTGTGCTGCTCTTAAATCAAATAATACCTGTTTTTTTTCATATTCTTACACAATATTCAGTGTCTGCTGAACACATGATGTACTATAGAAAACTCATAAAATACAAATATAGAAAACAAATATAATACTGGCACATTGCACTGTAAGGCGGAAATGATTGAACATTCACACATGAACAATGGGCCTCATTTATAAAACGTGAACCGAACGAAATTCACCGTAAAACCATCGGAAATGCTTTTCCACAGATAATGTTAATAATGTTTTCTCACGTCAGTTTTTTCGTAGGAGCCGTTTGTTATTTCAGCAAACTCGTCGTGACAGGGGCGACATTCTGCATTTCCGTGTTTTTGTTACCTCACACCGTAGCCACCCTGTCAGTTTGTTCACTCCATTCATTCATTTCACCAGTGTTTCACTTCCTGACTGTTTCCTGTTACCACATCCCACTCATCCCACTCATCTCCTCCTTTTCGTCACTTCAAAAATGCCAATTCTTTACCAAACTAGATCTTCACAAAGCTTACCACTTGGTCTGCATCCGCGAGGGCGAATTCCATCAACCTTCCATCCAGTCTCTCGGCTTTGTCGTCTCCAGGGGGCAGCTGTAGCTAATTGGCCCTCTCCTACCAACCGCAAGGAACTCCAATGCTTCCTGGGGTTTGCCAATTTCTACAGGTAATTCACACGAAATTATAGCTCCGTCACCGCTCCCGTCTGCCTTGATATCAAGCAAGATCACCTTCTGCTGGACACCCGCTGCCGACTCCGCTTTCTACAAATGAATGTAGTTCATCCATTACACTGTCACTCAGATGAACAGAAAGTTCCCTGGCCTGCTCTTGGCAGTGCAGTGAACATGCTTATCCTGCTGTTCTATTGACAGATTTATAGCAAATAGAAAATACGATGAAAATCATTTATATACTTAAATGTACTTAAAAAAAAATCATCTCAAATAGAGCCTTGAAATATTGCATTGTATCTGGTGGTACCCCCATAGTGTTTTGTAGCAGTCTCTCTTATGGGATATTGTTGAAACGAGTACAGATAGAAAAAATGATTCAACTATACAATGCTACACTGAAGGGGTTAATCAGTGCGACAACGTGTATGTTCGCAGACAATGAAGGGCTTGGGTCTCTACGGGCAAACAAAGCTCTTAAGCTCAATCGCCCAAGTAAAACAAACAGTTTTGAGAACCGCTGCAGGTCACATAAAATACTTTCTATCCATTGATGAAGGATCAAGAAAGTTTATTCCAGTTTCCATTCAGCCTAATTTTCCTCTGTGTGTGTTTTCTGTTTATAGGGCCCCCCTAAAGTCTTATAAATATGTCTGACTGGTTTTAATGAGTCATCTAATGCGGGAAGTGGAGTCAAACACGGGTAAGAAGTGCTTGTTCTACATACAGAAGGAACTATAGGGGTATTGTCAGCTTTATTTGAGAGGAAGAGAAGTCACCACAGATTCTGTTTGGCTGTCGGCATGTCATATTCCTGATTCTTATTCTTGGCCAGATAAAAACACTGACCACTGAATTTTCATATCTAGTGAAAAACAAGAGCAGATCACTAGGTGCTCAAATAAAAGACTGAGGAGCTCTGGGGAAAACAAGGTTCTCATTGAACAGAGGGAAACTAAAAGGTGAAAAAAGGTGAAAGTAGAACTGGGATGAGTTCAATAAGGTCCAAGGCATTCTCGTAGAGGAAAGAGTCAAAATACCTTTATTGAAATGGTATATCCATGAGGATTAAGCAAAAAACATGTTTGGCCTAAACCCCTTGGCATCAGATGTTCTAAATTTAATTCTCATGGATATACCATATCAATAAATATTTTAACTCAACTCCATCCCCTGTGAGACTACCTTGAACCTCATTGAAGTAAGCCAAGTGACTCGGCTCTGGCACCCTTTGTGTTCTTTCTGAGAATGTTTTATCTGTTTCCATCCTTAGCTGAGCTTGAGCGATGTGTCACATTTTGCTTTTATCTCCAAATCATGTCAGTCTTATTTAGAAATAATTATTTCATGTGGATTCCTGATAGAAGGTGATGTGCTGTTCAAATCTGAATCAAAATAAGAAGAACAATATTAGGGCACAGAATATAATAATTATGAGACAAGCTAATATAAATATCAAACTGTGCTGTTCAAGTTGTGGTCCACTGCATCATTGCCATTCATTCTTACAGAAATGTATGATAGACAAAAGGTATGCATTTTGGCCCTCTATTCTTAAAATAATGATGCACAGGTATTATATATCATTCATATCTGATTATAGTGTTTTTGTAGCTGATTATAATATATTTAATAATTATTTATATGGCTTATTTTGCCCTCTTAAAGTGGTGTTTCTGGCAAATTTGGAATGCAGAACTCATTGTTGCAAAGAGGCTCAGGATTTAAAAACTTAAATTAAATGAAAATTTAAATACTAAATAATAATATAGACCAAATTTCTATATTTCAGGGACTGTGTTTATGTATTGTATTTATTGTAATGATTGAATGTTTTGTTACGTATTTGTGTTTTCTTTTTTTCCCCTCCCTCATGATGTGTGTGTGTGTGTGTGTGTGTGTGTGTTTCCACACGCATGCACCTACAGAACACCTGATTTTAGTTCTGTAAAAATCCTGGGCTGCACACATGAGTGTGTGTCTCCAGTCTGCAGGAGCTGCGCTCGTATTTACTCTCTGTTTCCAGTGTTTGAGTTAGATTTGCTTTCTTCCACAGGGTTAATTACCTTTTTTTTTGTTACTTCTTGTCTTGTTTTTGCTTATAGTGCTGAACTTTGGTGCTGTAATTTTTTTTGCCATTCACATGTCATACATGATAGCAAATCAACAGCAGTCAGGTCCTCCTTCCAGCAGTGGTATTTCTGCCAGTAAAAAAGTGTAGATTTGAATGATCACACAGAAAAAAAGACACCCCATTCTTTTCAGCTTCACCTACTTGGCTTATAAGCAAGCAACGGTATTATAGTCATTACATGTGACAAACTTTGTTATTAATGCCATTATAGCATATAATATAATGCCCATGTCCATATATTTAGCATGGGGAGACACAATGCTATCTCATAAATCAGGCTAGCATTTGTATTGTTTGTAATGAACATGAGAACAGCAGTAGCCTAGCAGTCACAAGCAGTCTGTGTCCGATCCAGTAACAAACTCAGGGTGATCTGACTGACTATCACACCTGACATTCTTCCATTTGTCACCTCCCTTGTCAACTCCTCCCTGTCTTCTGGCTGTTTTCCAGCATCCTCCAAGAGGGCCCACATCACTCCGCTGCACAAGCCTACTCTGGATCCCTCCATCATCCAAAACTACCGCCCGGTATCTCTTCTTCCTTTTCTTTCTAAAACCATAGAATGAGCCGCTTCTACTCAACTTTCTTCTTTCTTTTCTAACAAAAACCTGCTAGACCCCCATCAGTCTGGCTTCAGATCAGAAATGCTAATTCATGTTCTGTCTTGTTTTTCTCTTGGCTGGCCTCCCAGCGTCCGCCATCAGACCCCTCCAACTTATCCAGAATGCAGCAGCTCGTCTGGTCTTTGACCTCCCCAAATACTCACACGTCACCCCCCTGCTTACTTCCCTCCACTGGCTGCCTGTCATGGCTCGAATCAAATTCAAAACATTGGTGCTAGCCTTCCAAGCAGTTAAGGGGTCTTCCCCAGCTTACCTACAAAAAATCATCAGACCCTACACCCCTGCCAGACCTCTTTGTTCAGCCTCCACATGCCGCTTGGCACCTCGCCCTCTCCGAACCTCCACCTCACGTTCACGACTACTGTCTGCTCTGGCTCCACAGTGGTGGAACGAACTCCCCGTTGAGGTCAGAACTGTAGAATCTCTCCCCACCTTCAAGCGCAAACTGAAGACGCACCTCTTCCAGCAGCACCTCTCCCCGTCCCTCCCTACCTCCCTGTGAACCTTAATTTGTGATTTACTTTGTGTATCTGTATTTTTAGTTGGCTAGGTAAGCAGTGTTTGGATAGTTAAGTTTGGTCACTTTTGCTTTGGTTGTTTGTTTAAAAAAATAAAATAAAATTCAAATAGGCCCTGGTCCTTATCTTTGTTGTACATTACATTTACATTACATTATTAGCATTTGGCAGACGCTCTTATCCAGAGCGACGTACAACAAAGTGCATATCCATAACCAGGGATAAGTTCGCTACAGGTAGCAGTAGCAGTTGAAATTGTACTTCCCTCTAGGGTCTTCCAGCGCACTTATCCCTGGTTAAGGGTATGCACTTTGTTGTATGTCGCTCTGGATAAGAGCGTCTGCCAAATGCCATTAATGTAATGTAATGTAATCTGTGCAGCATTCTATAGCTCACAGCGTTCCATACACTTCTAAATAATCTGCAATCTGGATATAGGCTATTTGTATTAGGCCTACAGATAAAAACTAGTTGCAAAGTACAACTCTCCCTCTTTCTATCAACACCATTGACAAGAAAATCACACCACACACCTTGTAGGTAAATAGGCATACACACTACAAGTAAATACTGTTTACTAGCAGCAGCTTGTAACCGCTACTGCTAAATGGCGGCGGGGAATGAGATATTCTGTAGAGAGTTAAGTATTTGTATAACTGTATACCAGAGGAGGCTTCTCTTAGACAACAGGTGAAGCAGAACATGCATATCATACATAACACATTTTTCTTGAATTTTAAATTATCTTAACCATGACTGTTACCTTTGTGATTTTGCCTCTGTTCAAAATCATGTCTGCTTCGTGAAAACAGCGCTCCTGGTCGTCACGCATTTTTGCTTCACTCGGCCTACATACTTCAATGAGATACCTTATAAAGCATAAAAGGCATTGATTGGATATTTGAGGCGTTTATGAGGCGTTTTTAAGCGCACCCGTGAAGCGTGCTTCACTCAGGTCTTCTAATCATGCATGCATTGTGCTCGTTCTCGACATGATGATTGACATAAAGTCTAACCAATCAGAATATCACAGTTCAACTCAGTAGGCACTTGCTCCACCATTTGGATCTCTTGGGTTGTGAAGGGCTTGTGTCTATTGTATTGAGAAATGAGATCGAGAGAGATAGTAAAGTAATTATTATAGCAATTGTTGAGGTTGAGGCGTTGTCTGTGTTGCATATATTATTGTAAATAGCTGAGCTTAGATTTTTTATTATTGAATGTTATTCATTGTTGTTACTAGCATTTTGAAATTCAAAGACCAAATGTCTAGACTCTAGAGAAAGACTTTAGCTAGCTAGCTAGACGTTAATGTTAGCTAACGAATTTGACTGCATTAATTTCATTTGGATTTTAGAATTGGAAGAAAATAGCATCTGCGAGTGTGAGTGAAGTTAAAACATCCTTGGCTAAAGAGCACATTCTGGTAAAAGGTGATAAATGAATGCCATTTTCTGGTGGTCGAATACTGAGCCTACTTCAAACTTAACTTACTGTGTTCCGAACAGAACGGTAGTTTTTCTCCTGAGGGATGTGGTTTATGATCATGGTTTCTTATTGGCTAATAGGTAAAACACTTAATTATAGAACATTGTTCGCTCACACCTATTTACGATGTTACGACGACAGCACCCGAAACTACTACAGTTTTGCTCTCTGTTATGCAGAAAAACCTCTATTACATCTTAATCTGGTTAGTTTTAAAGTTAAAGGTACAATAGGTGATTTCGGACTCCTAATGCGGTCAAGAGAGGAATTGCAACAACAAACAACATCAGACCACAACACTGTTTAAGCTTCCCACAGTCTATGAATATAAAGCGTTATTATACAGTTCAATTAGCTGCCTATATAACTAAGATATGATGGTCCACCACCACGATGCAACTGTAACTTAGAAATAAAAGTTTAGCTAAATACAGATTATTGAACATGTAAAGAGACAAAATGAACGTGTAGCTGCCCAAATTGCACTCCATACAACTCTATACTATTGCTTATCTAGTTAAAAAAAAAACAATACCAGCTATTAGCTATTACTAATTAGCTTCCTGAATTTACAAATATCCACCTGAAGCACAGTGCTTGTGCAATCGCGACTATGTTCGTATTGGCTATATTTTATCGCAAGTGGATATTTGTAAATTCGTCAAGCTAACTACAGCTAATTTGCCAATAACAAACTGGTTTGGTTTTAGATATATAGTATTCACTTGGATAGTAAGCAATAGTATACAGAGTTTCAGTGATCGCTTGTCTGGAGTGCAATTTGGGCACAATGTTGTACAATGTTTTGATACAGATTGCCGGCCCGACAAATGTACACTTTGAAACACAATTTAAGGACTATAAGCACAGGCAGAGGGTGAGTCAACATGTCAGTGAGCTTTTTTCAATGATAGGAAGGGATTTACAATGGACTTGTAACAATGTTTCAACACAAAAGTCGGACCTATTGTACCTTTCATTAAAAATGAATAGCGTCTATATAAAACGATGTGTGTACGTGCGTGAACAATTTTACAAGGAACACTTTTGGCTCAGATGGATAAGCCTGCCCGGTTCGTAGTCTGCCGTTAGCAACAGCTTCCCCACCACACTGTCACTGGGAGTAGGCTAATTTTGTATTTTTCCTAATGAACGTTACACCGTTTGTAACATCGTGAGCTAACTTGGTGTTTGGGTATGGTGCAGGAGCATTACACAAAATATAATATTATACAAAGGTTCTCCTTTATGAAGAACACATAGCGATAACAAATGTGAATTATTTTATCTTATTAATTGAAAATTCCATTACAATTGATCTGTGAAAGTAAAATTAATCAGAGCAGTGACCAACAAATACATGTTTGCACTGTGAAAAATTAAGACTGATGTTCGTAGTGTTAAATATAATATTCACTAGAAGGTTATGATGGCATTTGAAATGGCGTTACACTGTAGAGGGAATTGATAAATGGTAGTAAGTTTAGTTTGTGCAGAACAAGACTTTAATCTAATTTATACTTAGTTATTTACATGGCAGCATATTATTAATTATTTTGATGAAAGTCCCAACAATAAATATAAAAGCACTTTATATCTTTATATATCTTTGTTTAATCCATTAATTGAATTTGGACAAAAATGAATAATTGTGTATAGGCCCATATACATCACCTTGGTCTTGCATAGAACCCAGCTTATATAAATTCAAGTGATCTGAGAATACGATTGTTAACCTGTTCAGTTGAGGATTCAACAGGAAACAAGGAATATTGACAACTGGAAGAATTGTTTTGTGTACAGCGAGAACATGGCAGATGTCAGATAAGAGAATGAGTTGTCAGTTCTCTTTCTCAAATCAAATCATGCTTACTCAGTACGGGGCTCTGGGTGGTGTTCTAAAGAATGCATTGAACTTGAGATAGGAGGAATCACGTGTGTCGGGTGAAGTATGTGTCTGTGGGATTTGTGGTATGTAGTGGTGAATTTTCTT
Organism: Conger conger; assembly: GCF_963514075.1. NCBI lineage: Eukaryota > Metazoa > Chordata > Actinopteri > Anguilliformes > Congridae > Conger > Conger conger. The sequence continues at coordinate 17,085,625 of NC_083765.1, forward strand.
CTGCGTAGGTTGCTTTCAGGCTTGATTTCTGTGTTCTTTTTATAATCTGTAAGATGACTAATTTTATAAACAATGATACACATATAACAGTGTGTACAGCCTTGTGCACAATAAATGAAACTGATTATGCATTAATGTCTTTAGAATGTATGGATTAAGCCCTTTTCTTTGGATAGCCAGGCGAGCAGGCAGGCCTTAATGGCATAATTCCTCGGGATTCCTTGGGGGTGAGACTGGTCAGATTTCAATCAGGTCTGTAATTTTGTGATATAACACTCATACATTCAAGGGCAAGCAGGGCAACCTAAGCCGGTAAGCTCAGTTTTGCTGTGTACTCTAACGCTATGAGAAAACATAAACATACCCTCCTGCCAAACAGGCGCCGGGCACTGCACGTGCATCAGTGCATGAGCCAAAGTAGTCAGCAGACATAATCAACAAGCCCTGTGGGTCTTTCCTAGCTTTCTTCTTTTTCATTTGATCTCTAACCATCTAAAACATTAATTCCTTTTCCAAGAGTACATTAACGCAAGGGAAAAATGACATATTTAAATATAAATTATTAATGTGAAATATGAATGTAAATGTTAATTGTAAATGTAAATGTTAAATGTGGAAATTAAATGTTTGGTATATATGCTAACTGGCATCTGATTTCTAACCATGAGCCATGACACCACATGGTAGTTAGAGATGGTCAGTATTTTAAATGCATGTCATGAAAAATGTTTATATGCACAGTACTTAATATGTGATGCAGTACAGGCCATCTCTTTTCTATGGTTTATGTCTGTAGCAAAAGAGCTGAAGGAAAATTGGGTTGAAGATGGATAGGACTTAAAATGGAGAGTTTTTCTAGGAATGTAATTACATTCTGTTGGGGAGGAAGGCTTTTCTTTGGATGAGATAAACAGTCAATGCCACAATACAGCAATGGGAATGTTGTGATACCAGTTGTGATATCATACTGGGGCCTGTTCAGCAAAGCAGGATTGCTGAATTAGCCAGATCATGAAGTAAAACCTGGAACAGCTCAGTTCCAGACATGTTCCAGTCTGGGTTTTACTCAATAAAGTTATCTTGCTAACACAGTAATCCTGCTTTGCGGAACAGGCCCCAGATGTGATGTGAAACCAAACTTTATGTTTGTGATTAAGAACATTTGAACATTCATTGGGCTTTCAGCTCTCTGAATTCTAGGGTGTTTCCTCCTTCAAAGTGGCCATGAAAGATGAGACATACTGCATACAGGCTCTTGCTATTTGCTGGGACGACTACATTTCTCTTTCCTGCACAGGACAAAACATAAGCAATCTATTACACATGGGATTATTCAATCCTGGGTATAACTATGTAGGAACCAGAGGAAATTCCATTCATGGAAACTATTATTTTCAAAATATCTCTATACCATACCCAAGATACTATCATAAAGGAAGTTTCCATCCTGAAAATGTGTACATAAAACATCCTGAAATAGTCCCTCATTTGGCATGTCCTTCTTTCAACGGGTCATTCAGATATCAACATAAATACTGCATCAAGTTGACTTCTGTAGTCTCCAGTGCTCCATGTTAATTCCCATGTGAAAACACCCCCACCTGCTGAGCAACCTTTAGAAACATTTATGAATTACCACTTTATCACCATCACACTGCTATTGTCATATTCGGCACTATTCAGTATTCACCATGTTGACAGTCCAAAGCAAGTTCTCTCTGCTATTGGAAATGACAGACAAGCCTGTGATTTCATTACTCCTCGGCAACCATAAACCCTGCACTGTTTTTCCCTCTTCATAAGATTTGAGAAATAATGTCTCTTTTATTAACTAAAGATGATTTAACTTTGAAGGTACTTATAAGTGCTTAACAAAGACTAACAATACATCATGTTTTATTACCTCCCAGTCAAATAACTGCCTGCAGCTCAGGGATGAGTGATGTGCAACCACTCCCCAGAAAATATGAAATCATCCTGCCTCTTCTCATCACAGTAAACTGAGTATTATTGCTCATATACAAAATACAGGTACACAAATAAGTACAAATGACACTATTTATTATTGGGCACTGGCGAGAAGGAGACAGTCTCAGTGCACAGCAATAGCTTCTTCACCTTCCAGACAATAATCCAAACGCCAATGAGCGTTAACATTTCTATTTTTAAAAGCATTCTTATTTTACAGCATTTTTTTAACCTGCCTAAAACCTTTGCACAGAACTGTATATGTATCTATTCACACCCTTTGTATCAAAATTGGGTTAAGGGTATTCCATTTCCTTGAGCAATCGGAAAATATGTCAACAAGGTCCATCTACGTACCGGTGTTCAGTTGCATGATTGTAATACGTAAATATCACTGATTGTGATCAGTTACAACTGAAAAAGGAGATAAGATTAGTCACGCTCTTATGAAGACCAAGGGCCTGCCTGTGGAATTCTGAGATACAGCCATTCGGAGCCAAAAGCAGATTAGCAAAGCTTTCAACCTTCCTAGAAGCACCATTATCACCACCGTCATAAAATGTAAAAAGGCACAACTCAGGCACAACCGTGTTCAGGCTTCCCTACCAAAATGAGAAACCATGAGAAAGCAATAGTCCGAGAAGTGACCAGGAGCTGAATACTTTTGTAGATGAGAAATGTGACTGATTCTGCCAGTAATCCACAGGGAAGTAGGCATTCCAAAAAAAAATTGTTAGCACCCTCTAGTGGAATAATTGTTGTCTTTTTGAACAGTGTATTCTCTGAATACTTTGGCCTTATATCTCGAGGTTTTGTTGATTGTACAAAAAAAAAACTTGGGCTGAAAGTTGAATGTTGAAATGCAAGGAGTAAGGGGTGTTAAATATGATATAAAATGTTAAAATTGAATATTACTTTTTATCCAACATTTAACCAATAATCACACCCACCCCCTTATTCATGAGGTTTTAAATGAAATGCTTACAAGTCTACCGCAAACATTTTATGTTCATAATCATGCAAGATGCCAAAATACTTAATTTCAAGATTAACAATATGTTTGGACAGCGTCATACATCGATGATTTTAAAATGATGTTATACAAAGTACATAACATTCTCTCCAATGAGATAATGACTTGCTATTGGAAACCAATGTTGCTTTATTTTTGTACAAAGTGCAATGTAATTTTTCTTTTAATTAACATGACATGTAGTGACACCAAACAGTTACAGGTGTTAAAGGCACAGTGAATGAATGGACACTGAGTGAAGCCTGCAGACCACTGTAATGTTGCAACAACAGAATCAAATTTGGAATGCAAAAGTAATAAAACACAAAGACATCAATAAAGATGCAGTGGAAGTAATAATGGATTTGGTCTCAGTTGAGCTGATGGACAGGTGTGCGTCCGTGCATAAGCCACTGGTGAGAACAGCTGGGGCGCTGTGCTGTGATACTTCATAGAAGTCGAGGGACACATGGCTGTTTCCTAAGACTGGAGTACTTCTGGAGTACTTCTGGAGTACTTCTGGAGTGTGCGTCCGCACGGCAGGCTCTCAGGGCTCCGTGCCCTCCGCCCCGTCGCCGCGGTTGCTTTTGATGAGGCCGTACTGCAGGGCCGTGTCCAGGCAGCGTTGGGCCACCTGTGCGACGGGGCCCTGCTCAGGGGCGCCCCCTTTGGCCAGCACGGAGAGGATCTCCAGCGCCTCGCTCTCCATCAGCTCCTGGGCCAGGCTGCGCTCGGCCTTCATCAGGTTGAGCGCCACGGCCGCCCCGCGGTGCTGCAGGTCCCGGCTCTCGCTCAGGAGCAGAGCCTGCAGGATCTCCAGCCAATGGCTGGTCTGCAACACAGCGCACAACGTCAGCCTCGGGGAGCAAACATCCGCAGCCAGCTTATCCTACCCTAACCGCACTAACACTTTCCACAACAGGTCCTTACTGTAACCCTGGTGTGCGTGTGCATAGTCAAATCACCTTATGTAACCATTTCATTACTCTGGACTCTACGGGCATCTACGCCAGGGATCATGAAATCACGGTCCTGGAGGGCCAAGAACGGCTGTTTTTCCACCCTCCCTTCACCAGGGACCCAGGTGTGAAGACAGTCTACACAGTAGCACTAATTGCTCAGTTCATTACCCAGAGTAAAGGCCAGATTTTATCATCCATACTCTACGCTAAATTTTATCCAAGCATGTGTAAAATTGAGAAATGTAGGAGGAAACTAATAGTGCCCAATTAGTAGATGTGCACTCCATTTTCCCAGTTAGCACATATCCATTTTTGGAGGAAATGCAAAATGGGAGCACTCTACAGACCTGCTGTTGTGATTCATTTTGTCACACATGCATGGACCCCATAAGAACATGTGCTCTAAGTTTCAGCCTTGACCACACAACTCACAAATGTGTGACAGATTTAACTTTCTGAAATGTATGTTAAAAACAGACCCCAGTGAAATACAGCACAGATGTGTTGACAGTACAGTACAGACACTAGTGAAAGTGAGGTGAGGTGTTGTCAGTGCAGTGCAGACAGTGAGGTGAGGTGTTGACAGTGCAGTGCAGACAGTGAGGTGAGGTGTTGTCAGTACAGTACAGACACTAGTGAAAGTGAGGTGAGGTGTTGAGTACAGGGAGGTCTCGAGCCACACTCACAGTTCCAGGGATGCGAGCACACAGCTGTGGCTGCTCAGACGTCAGCATAGCGAGCGTTCCTGCCGCAGCCTTCCTCAGCCGCTCGTCATCCTCCCCGCTGTACAGCACCAGCAGCTTCAGCCGGTCGTTCCCCGTGGCCACAAAGAGCTCCTGGACCTGAGAGAGCAGACCAATCAGAGCCTCTGTGACACATCTGCAGTCACGCCCCTGTGCTGAGGGGCGCTTTAAGGACCAAAGAGCTCCTGGACCTGAGAGAGCAGACCAATCAGTGCCTCTGTGACACATCTGCAGTCACGCCCCTGTGCTGAGGGGCGCTTTAAGGACCAAAGAGCTCCTGGACCTGAGAGAGCAGACCAATCAGAGCCTCTGTGACCCATCTGCAGCCAACGCCCCTGTGCTGAGGGGCTGTTTGAGGACCAGGCAGCTGCATGTCAGTGTATTTAGGGCCGTTTCTGCACAAGTCAGTAGCCAATCAGAGACAAGTATTGATGGGCAATTTTAAGACCAGTACGCAATCAACTGTCATATAGTAGGAAATGTGTGAACCAATCAGCAGCGAATCAGAGGTTCTTGTCTCCCAGTGGTTCTCAGACTTGCGCCTGGTGACCCCTGTGCATGCTGGGTTTTCTTACAGCTTATCATTAAGGCTATTGGACACGTGTGTTTTTAAGTCAGAATTCTTTCCTATAACTTGTTAAAACAATGCAGGTTTGGCCATTTATCATTTGCTTTGTCTTTGAATTCAATATTTGCCAAAAGTGTCCACACACTTCAGTCTTTAAATAGGTCGGTTGATACTTTCCTTTATTTAGTATGTTTCACACGAACAATTATGACTCAGAAAAATTAACAGCTTTTCAGATTTTTGGAATTTGAGCTGTGGTTAGAACAAAAACCAGGATACACAGGAAGCCCTAAGGACCAAGTTAGAGACCCACACTTGTAGCCTGTTGTCATGTAATTATCGGCTCATTTTCACTGGTCCTTACAGAGTAATATTACAATACTTTTGTCATTAAGCACTTTCCATCAACACACTTTCATTACTTTATGAACTGTCTCCATTAAAAAAAGGTTCGCGTGGGGCATCTGGCTCACCTCGGTGCTCAGGACCAAGTTGCACATGCACTCAGTAGCGGCAGCGCGGACGAGGTCATGCTCCTCGAACATGTAGCCCTCCACTTTAGGCACAGCCTTCTCCTTTATGATCTTCTGCCTGTAGGACACACACAGTCAGAGCACACTCCTCCACGGGGACTCGGGGAGGCTCAATTCATATGATGTGGGCAATGCCAAGCGCAGTAGATCTGCAACAGAGAACTTCAATAGAGCCACACAAGAGACTGGCATGTTATCTGCTCCTGATGGTTACAGAACATATCAGTCTCCATTATGTAGCTGTATAGAACATTATCACACAATTATGGCAGTTGTAAGTGCCTGTTACCACAGAATTGCCCACGTGATGTTCTCTGTAGACCATTGAGAATATTGTGAAAGGGTAAAAGAAAGGCCATGAGCCAGGCTGACAGACCTGAGCCTCTCACTGATGCCCGCCAGGTTGGTAAGCGCCATGAGGGCCTCGAAGTTCTGCAGCAGTGTGCAGTCCAGGGCCAGCAGACGGGTCAGGGGCCGCACCACCTCGTACACCTGCAGTCCAGACGGGGTGAGACACACACTGCGTTACACAGCAACACACACACACAGCCCCTGCAACACTACAGGTGTACCCACATCACGGCGTCATGGGAACACAACACTAGAAACTAAACATCAGCACACTTATGAAAGCTCTAAGTAGTGTCAGAAGGTCATTGTGATTGATGGTGCTGTAATTGGCTGGGGCCTCACCCGCTCTCCCGGGAAGGCTATCTCTGGGTTGGACGTAATGGTGATTTTGGCCAGGGCCTGTGCCGCTTTGATCTTCCCCACGTCCGTCCCCTCCGATGCCAGAGGGATTAGAGCCTGGAGAACAAAACACGCACGTATTTAAAAACCATTAAGCACAACACACAACGATGTATGCAGAACAGGTACTGGGCTTTCAACAGGCACCCCAGGGAGAGGCTCTGAGGTGATCATGTGACAATGAATCTCTTACTTTCCCACCACCCTGTGCCACCACTGTGCCCCTGTCCTCCTGTCTGTCCACCACTGCCAAGAACACCCTGCCAAAACACAGAGGGGTGTGTTAGAAAAGCAGAAACGATTAAACAATGACACAATGGAAAGATGAACAAAGGGAACAAAAGACAGCGAAAGCATCAGCAGCCCTTGGTAGTGGCACACCAAGAATTAAATGCAGAATTTAAACCTGATATACACAGCAGGCCACAGTGCCTAGAGCGAAGGAAATGCACACTATTTGTTATTTAGCAGACACTTTTATCCAAAGTGACAGTTGTCTAGGCTAAGGAGGGGACAACCCCCCCTGGAGCAATGTGGGGTTAAGGGCTTTGCTCAAGGACCCAACAACTGTGAGGATCTTATCATGGCTATACTGGGGCTTGAACCCACCAACTTTCAGGGTCCCAGTCACGTGCGCGCTCGTTCTCGACACACACACACACACACACACACACACACACACACACACACACACAGAGGAAATGCACACTAGGCTGCATGTTGAGGGTATAGGATGGGCATTATGCAGTGGGAGATAGAGTGAGTGAAGGTAATAGAGCCTGATGGGACAGACTGTGTCAGGAGAGGGAGTGGTGTGTGCTGCTCTCAGAGGACCCACCTGGACATGCACTCGCGGCAGGAGTCTGTGAGCGCCGGGCTCTCCTGCTTCACCATGCACACCAGCGCTGACACCACCCCGGCCTCCAGCAGCTTGGCCAGCCGCTGCTGCACGAAGGCCGGGGCGTCCTGAAGGACACAGACACATTATATCACATTATAACTCATTACAACGCATTATAACACATTATAACACATTATACCATGGCCACACACATTATACCACATTTCAAAATTATTACACATTATACCATGGCCACACATTATATCACATTATAACACATTATATCACATTATACCATGGCCACACACATTATATCACATTATAACATATTATATCGCATTATACCATGTCCACACACATTATACCACCTTACAAAATTATAACACATTATACCATGGCCACACATTATATCACATTATAACACATTATATCACATTATAGCTCATTATAACTCATTATAACACATTATACCATGGCCACACACATTATAACACATTATACCATGGCCACACATATTATATCACATTATACCATGGCCACTCACATTATACCACATTACAATATTATAACACATTGTACCATGGCCACACACATTATATCACATTATAGCTCATTATAACACATTACACCACATTATAAAATTATAACACATTATACCACGGCGACACATTATATCACATTATACCATGGCCTTGGTCAATAGTCCATTCTGATTGGATGCTAGGTGGTTATTCAATTCCTATAATCATTCAACGTTTGGCAGGTAGTCTAGGTCAAGCCTAATCACCATTCTAAATTCATACACTTCCTGTACTCTAAATTCATACATGAATTCTACAAGGGGAGACCCAAAGCCCAAAGACCCAAAGTGATACAAGTTAAAAGGTTTTTTTGTATTGACTACAACTTTGTCATGCAAATAAAGCTACTTCCATTTAAAAATTGTGAAATGGCTAAATAGTGCGATATAGATGTGCAGTGTGTGGCCCAAGACGATTTCAGCGTAAACAAAAAAAAGTGGACTGGGAATTATAAATAAGAAGTGCCGAATAAGAAACCAATAGAAGCCTTGTTTATAAAAAGATAATTTATGAATCATTTATGAATTATTGTAAAGATAAAAAAAAAAAACTTTGCCATCTGTCTAGCTTCTTCATACTTAACCAACATATGTAACCATAGCAACATGCTGAAACAGTAGCCACCTTAACAGCTTGAAGTAGTTTGTGCAGCAAAAAGTTTTATTTTGAGGGGGAATTCCCCAAAAATATTGATGACACCTGCTTATATTTTAAAACCATGGTATAAGACGAAAAAACACTCCATGGTGGTCATTAAAGGTTTTAAAAGGCTTCGCAACGTGTTTTACAACCCTTTCATGACCACCTCATCGTGGATTATTCCTAACTTACACACACACATGCAGTATACATCAGTGACAGTGCCCAGCGGGAGACCCATGCTCTGTGGAGATGCCGGTCACTCTCAGCCCCTACCTTGGGGTGCTCCTCAGGCACGTGCTGCTTGGCGTACTTGGCCAGCTCTACCATCTGGGGGTCGGGCTTGTCCACGTCGTAGCTGTTGGTGCAGTTGACCAGCGTGGAGCCCACAGCAAACAGCACCGTCTTATCCTCGGACTACACGGACGCAAGAAAACAAAGGCACAGTTACCATCGGTTCCAGCCATAACAGATCATCAGCGGTGGCTTTGAACAGTGTGTGCCGGGAGGACCTTTGCTAACTGGAACATGGCCGACAAGGCGTGGCTGTCTTCGGCCAGCTCCTCCTTCACGTCTGCGTCAAAGGTGAGATACGCCAGGCCCTCCACGGCCCAGCGCCGAGAGTTCTGGGGCAGAGACTCGTTACACAGCCACCTGAGGCAGGAACAGACACAGCAAAGCACTGCCAAGTCAGGGGCTCCCCCTTGTGGCAATAAACACTGTCCTTTAGTGTTCCAATGTGTCACTTAATACTGCTTACTTTAGGGAGCCTCACTTAAATAATATCAATTTATGTGTACTTTTTTCGGTAATCCTTGTCATCGTCAAATTGTGTCTGAAATACACTAACAGACCTTAGGAAGCAGGTATTACATCACTGATTTCCCCAGATTCTGCCGGTAATGAGTTCTGGGAATCTCTGTTAGCCCATATTTATGGCGGAGTTTGAAAGATGAGACAAAAACGAGCGTACTTCCTGCACTGCTTGGCCAATTTCAGCGTTGATCCTTCTGCAAACTGCTTCATGCTAAAGTCAGTCCCTCCTGCTGAGCCCAGCTTACACAAACCCTGCAAAGCAGAGACACACACACACACACACACACACACAAATGTTGAAGAAATGTGCTTATTTTCCACTTCTTCTTACAGTGGGGCAAGATGACTCAAATAGCTGTAGAAGGATGGTATAACCACATCTCCTACATTATTTAAGAAGGTAGGGAATATGCCTCTACCCTACATAACCCGAGAACGTTATGCCGTTTGGTGGGTTTGAGAGCCCCATTACATTACATTAATGGCATTTGGCAGACGCTCTTATCCAGAGCGACGTACAGTTGATTAGACTAAGCAGGAGACAATCCTCCTCTGGATCAATCCATCCCCAGGGTTAAGGGCCTTGCTCAAGGGCCTTGCTCAAGGGCCCAACGGCTGTGCGGATCTTATTGTGGCTACACCGGGATTAGAACCACTGACCTTGCGTGTCCCAGTCATTTACCTTAACCACTACGCTACAGGCCGCCCCACTCACCACTAAAGCACTTCATGCCGTTTGGTGGGTTTGAGAGCCCCACTCACCACTAAAGCACTTTATGCCGTTTGGTGGGTTTGAGAGCCCCACTCACAACTAAAGCACTTTATGCCGTTTGGTGGGTTTGAGAGCCCCACTCACAACTAAAGCACTTTCTGCCGTTTGGTGGGTTTAAGAGCCGCACTCACCACTAAAGCACGCACTCTGATCCTGTCATTCTCGCTCTTCTTGTAGAGGTCTTTGAGCAGCGACACTCCACTGGCAGTGATGAACGAGGCCCTCTTGGCCTTGCCTGCCGCGTGAATGAGAGCCTCTACTGCCACCTGCTGGTGTGTGAGGTCCTGTGAGGCACACAGGGAGATCACGGTGTCCATGACACCTGACATCTCCAGGGCGCGGTTGCCGACATCACTGGGCCCCTGCAGCAGCACTGACACGGTCTGTATGGCCCGCAGCTTACTCTCCATCCCAGAGGAGTCGAAGTGACGCCTGCCCAGGAAACAAGAGATGTCTCTTCACAACAGCACAACAGTACGGAGCTTTCTAGAAGGCTCCATAAAAAGACCTCAATAAATCCATTAACATTTGCCACTTATTCAGCACCCTGCACAGGAACATTAGGTGTTCCATAAAAATGTCAAATGTTTACCAGTTGCAGTGGGACAACTTAGGGAAATTTGATTCAAATATCTAAAACTATTAAACTTTTCCTCTATTTCAACCAATTTTCTTTCGACAGAATATTCTACATTGCAAAAAATATCCAATATAAAAGTCTTTTTACACATTCTTGCAGCCAGTGAACATTGACAAGATAAAAAAAATGTTTTGCATAACATAATATCAAGATCAATATCAATATGTCTACTAAGTGTTAGTTGAAGAATTACTATACTACTATTCCTATTTTGTCATTGGAGTGGGAGAAAGAAAACTGATGAGAGCTCCCACTGCCCATTATTGATTCAAATGACAAAGAGCCTCTACCACAGTATGATTTGAAAACCCCTCTCCTCCCCAAACTCACTGGACATATTCCTCACAGAGACGGTTAAAGTTCTCTCTCTCTCCATCACTCTTCAGGTCATCATAGAGTTTGCTCAGCAGCACGGAGCAGCTCATATGGGTGTTATCAGTGAGGGGAGGTCCATCGGAGAGCTCGGGAACAGTACCTCCAACCTCCAGGATCTTCTTCAGTCCTGGGGAAATCAGGAAACAGCCCAGCTCAAAAGAGAGCACACAGTAACGGTTTTGAGTAGCGCGTGATGACGTCATCCCCCTCACCTTGATCTATCACCCACAGAGTGAGGGAGTTGTCCGGGTCTTTCTGAGACTTGCGGGGGACCTGTTTGACCAGCAGGTTAATGGCACTGTCCCGGCCGGGCCCTGAGACCTTTGACATGGGCAGCATCTCCACAAGGTGCCGCAGCATCGAGCGGAGTTCACGAGACGGCTCTGCAGGGCAAAACAACCATCACATTTCCCAGATCCTACTGCAGCTCAAATCAGTGTCCAACAGTTAATAACAGTCATAACAATAATATAATAATAACTTTATTCGTATTGCGCCTTTCATATATAAAATGCATGAATGAGCTTTACATTAAAGGAAAATAATAAAATAATAAAATAAAATAAAATAAAACAAGATACAAGAAGACAATAAATACAGTAGTAAGAATGAGGACTGGCCACTCCTGCACCTTTAAACAGAGAGCAAGAGCAGTGCGGATAAAACAAGTACTCTACAAAAAGGTCACTTAAACTTGTTATTACTGTAAGGCATCATAAAGGTGATGTTTTTTCTCCAACTGAAGGTAGGTGTACTGTAATGTGACCTGCCTACCTGGAAGAATAGCTTCATCTTTGCCCCGGACCTCCCGCCTCATGCCCTCAGTCAGAGCCTCGAACATCACCTGCAGGAGGTGGTGGGCGGCCAGGGAGACCGCCTCGCCCCCAGAGCCCATCACCACACACAGCCCCTCCATCCCCAGCTCGTTCACAATCACCATGGTCTGCCAGGGAGAGGGGACACGGCAACAGATGCGTTATCCTTCCACACATTTCTGCACCTCCCGTATTGCCGTTAATAGTCAAGCTCGTAGCTGTGGGTGGGCAGTGCCAGGCCCAGTCATATGACAGAGAAAGCGGGACTGTGACCCACTGCGCAAGAGTGGCTGAGCAGTACTCACCCTGGACTGGTGCCCAGTGCAGAGGCCAACCAGAGTCCTGAGAGCTGAGAGCACGACGTCCTCCTGCTGGGCCTGCAGCAGCTTCTGGAGCAGCTTCACCCCGTCGTTCCGGAAGATCTGCTCGGCCCCGGCCTCCTCCCGGGAGAGCACCACCAGGTTCTGAGCCGCCTGCGTGGGGAGAGGGATACTGAAGCCCTACCCCGCCCGCAATGCAGTAAGACTGGAGTCAACCGACACCCGACCTCTTCACTTACCTTCTGCCTGTCCGAGGCTTGTGCAGACGTGTCCAGGAGGACCGTGAACATTTGTTGCACGCGAGCATCCGTAGATGAAAGCTGCGTGGCCTGCAGTAAAGTTCAACACAAGAGAAAAGAAGCCTGTCAATGTGAAAGATTTAAATTAAATCAGATGGCGGTAAACTCTTGTGGATTCAGAAGCTACCTTTTGCTGTATCTGGGCACCGAGTTGTCGGAGCATGTCCTGGAAGGCCTTGTTCTTGGGATCCATGTGCGCGCACTTCTGAACGTCTAAAAATGCCTGGTCCAGCCGGCCCAGTTTCTGCATGGCCTGAGCGCGCCGGAACCGAGCCTTCACATCACCCGCATCTGTGTCTAGTGCTGGACAGGGACGGCGACATGGAGTCAGGGCTCAGGAAATAATGTGCTTATGTAAATTGACATAAGTTTCTTATCATCATACCTTTGGAAGCATCTGCCTCTGCTTTGGTGTAGTCCTCCAGTTTGAGGTAGCACGCAGCTCTGTTGCGGTAGAGGATGGCACTCTCTGACTGATTGTCACATAAATTCAGTGCCTTAGTGTAGCAGCACAGGGCTCCCTCCATATTACCATTCTTGAAGTGGCTGTTTCCCTCCTCCCTCAAGGAAGCAGGCTCCTATATTGGAAGAGTGACAGAGAACATTGGGTCACAGTACTACCAGGATCATTGTGTACTGTAACACACACACACACACACACACACACACACACACACACACACACACACACACACACACACACTCATGAACACAAACAGATGGTAGTTTTCTTCCACATAAATGCAAAAGGCATGCACATAACAGAGACTTAAGACCTCAAGCTTCACTCTACCTGGCTGTTGAAAAACAACATAGCCAGCTTGCAAACAGCTACACAAAGCAACAAAGTTTAGCACACACACACAGTCATGATGCAAAACCGCTTGCAGCAAGGCGATGTAACTTTATCTGATAACATTGTCAGCCGGCTGACGATGCACATATGGTGCCCTGAAGTAAATAATTGAGCGAGCCAATACTGTGGCTAGCGAGCTAACGCTAGTTAACTATAGTAGGTCCAACTCAAATCAACTCACCTTTTCCTTGCCGTTTACATTCATTCTGATGTGCAGCAGGACGCTTTGCGAAGGTCTCACTGTATGTGACGCGCACCGTGACTCCTTTCGGCTACTTTCACGATATTGTCGCAAATACGCTTGTTTCTTTGTTTTACTATCTTATTTGAGCTTTAAATCTGTTTTTAACTATATGGTCTTATTTTATCATGAGAAATTACACCAGAAATCATCCCACCCTCTTTAATGGTAGTACTCCCTTCTTCCTGAAGATGGGTGCAATGTGATGACGTATTTGCGTAGCGCCGCCTCTTCCCGGCGTTCCATAACCATAAAAGGCTACCTTAAGGAGTACGCGCGCTACCTTACTTTATTACACAGCATAGGACTGCTGTGTTTATAATAATTTTTTTATCTGTTTATTTCCAACCTCCGTTAATTTTTTTAAATCGTATTCAGAAATGCCATTCAATATAATATTTTTATTTCACACTGATAAAAGCTTTACGCTGAATCTATTGTCTTATATCTAGTTTCCCTCAATCAAAAGTTACAGCTTTATGGGTATTTGATGTATCTTTTGCCAGGAATTTGATACTTTGAATATTATCAATAATAGAATCCTTTCATCTCACCATACAGTACCGTTTGTTAAATTCCAAGATTTGTCAGATATCTTTTTGCTTTCGTCTGTCAAATTATTTAGAACAACGTGAGCTATGAAAATCATGGTATTCTTAAATAAATAAATTTGATTATTATTATCATCATCCTCATACCGTCTTGTTGCTCATTTCAGGGGGGCCTTCCGGGATCTTGAGATGTAGTAGTGGAGCTAATTCCCTGTTGCTATGGTATCGCTGCCGCTTTTTCTCATGGGGAAATAGGAAATTCTTCACCCATCGAGGGCAGGTGATATACTTCTTCAAAGCTGCTGTCACCGTGAGTCCTCGCAAGCGGCAAAACCACAGGAAATCCGTCACCATCAGGACCAGCACCAGAGACCCATAGAGGAGGACAACCACAAGGGAGAGAGGCCTGCTGCTGGGCAACAAGCACAGTCATCACACACTGGAACTGTTTTCCCCGTCTCTTGGCCACCATATGCGATATCTGTGTGATCAAGAACTAGAAGGGGAGGATTATCATATTTTATCATTAGAATTATGCATCAGTCAACACACACTATTTGTAGAATTATAATTATGTTATTTAATTTCTTCAAATTTACACAAGTACCTATATTTACAAATAAAACTAGAAATATATAATCCTAATTACTATGTAGAGTAAATGTAAATTGTATTAAAATAATAACTACACCCAGAGTACTTACTCTGAGTACTTTTAAAACAAGCTCTAAAAGCCATAACAGAAGTTTATTCCAAAGTGTGACATCTGTTTTAGCAGCTTGATTAATTATTGAGGCTTTACATCAGCTCAAATATCCCTCTTAACAGCATGAAAAACATCCCTTAACAGCAATCACCAAAACTCAATTAAGGTTCTGACTGCTTTCACAGGTTTCAAAGGTATGGTTCCTGTGCGATTAGAACTGACCTGTGAACCAGCTCTGTGGGACTGACTTCTGTTAGGCTAATGTTCATGATATGTTGGAACTGTGATTGGTTGCAGCATTGTTTGAGGCTCTCTCCCTGCCAGCAGCAGTATGATTGCTCTGCGGAGTCTGAGAGACGAGGGCAGTAGAACCCTATGTGATGAACCCCCTGGGGATCCCAGTATCCTTCACAAAGCATAACAGCACGATAGAGACACCCTGAAGAAAGAAGTGAACAATCCAGGGAAGTGCGGTGGATTTGCATGCATATTACCATAACACAACATAAATCTGGATACTACTTCTACTACTGAAGATGTGGCATTTAACACTACAATTATTTTTCATACAACTAATATAACAACTAGTGAATAGTAAGAACCCTGAACATACCAATGAATATATAAATGTTATATTTTCAGCACTGTACAGTATGCCAAATGTACTACTGTACATATAGAAACTGTTGTTTTTCATAATATGCACAACATATCAGACAAGGTAGAAAGGTGAAGGATGTTTTTGAGATGGAATTTCTTTCCTTTGCTAGCGGAAATAAGAGTGACATTCTCCTACAACACACTTTTTTATCATAACATTTTGATGTTTTGAAAAGAGTACCCTGGCACCCTAAATGACAACAGACTGTCAGATAGACAAACAAATGTATTGCAGAGACAATACGTTCATATTTTAAAAAGCAGTGCAAAACACATATTTTAGTTACCTCTTTTTTCAAATGTGATGCCAAATCTTAAATCAGTTGTATGACAACCATTTATTGTATGAAATTCAGAGCATAATTGGAAACTAGGCCATCGGAATACCTTGACATAAATAAAGAAAAGAGAGTATCTTACCTGAAGTAATGATGGTTCCTCGCTATTTTTTGCATGGAGAATACACAGCTACGTCTGTGTTTTACCAGGCACAACTGGCAACGATGCAAAGGAGGAAATGTACCAGTCTTTCCACTGGGAGTACCTGCCTAGAGATCTGCTAAATTGTCATGAGTCTTGCTTCTACTTGCTAATGTAATGATGCTTCTAATTCTCTGAATCAGCAGGTTGGGAGGAGACCTGAAGACACATACATTACTGACCTAAAGCATGGAGAGATGTCCATACTGGAGAGGACATCCATTACTTATCATTACAACCCTTTTTCTGAATTATCCCATGGCTCGGTTTTGGATGGACAACTGTGTCTCATTCTTCCTCAGATTACAATGTTATGTTCCTTTTATGTAATATCTATATAATCTATAGCTGGTCTAGTCCTCTCTTTATGGTAGTATTTAACACTTCTATGCCTACATCTTGGAGAGTATTCTTGATCTGTTTGACAGTTGAAAGGGGTTTTACTTCACAATTGAAAGTATTCTTTGGTCTTTCATGGTCTACCACATCATTTGCTATTGCTGAGCTCTCCACTGTAGTCTTGCTTCCTAATGTACCAAGTAGTTCATTTTCATGCACCCAATGTTTTGCCTATGTCTCTGATCAATTCATTCAGATTTGTCAGTCTCATCAGAGCCTGCTTTACTGGCATGGGTACTTATTTTTACATTTTGTTTTGAAAAACCCTTTAAACAAAATGTATTATTATTATTATTATTATTATTAGTATTATTATTATTATTATTATTACCACTATTGATCACTCATCTGTCACAGACTGTCCAGCGGCAAAGCATCGGACATGGTATTCCGCAAAATGTTTTGACTGATTTAGCGCATTTTTCTCTGATTGATAAATGTAGCTGTTGCACTGGAAAATAATACACCAATCATGGACAAGTGCGTATTGTATGAGGCGACAAAATACACTGGATATCAACGCCAGTCAGTGTGCTCCTCAGTATCCCATAAGGCTTTGCAGCAAATCCAGCTACGGAATCGGAGGCAAAGAAATTGCACTACGGCCGGGGGCAAATGTTTGCATTCAGGCGCTATGTGACCTGTGTCCGGCGAGGGATCGCCTCTAAACTCTAGTTATATTTTTCTACTAATTCTGGCGTGGATCAGGTAGCTATTTACTTACTGTGTCTTGTCGCTTTTTGCCTAGCTAAATTTATATTCTAAATAGAAGTCATGCTAACATTCCGTACGGTATTTGTGAGCAAGTACCGATGTGAGAGAAGGATGGTAAAGGATTAGCTAGCTAGCTAGCTAGCTAGCTTCAAACGTTTAGCTTTTCGGTAGGCTTGGTTAATGTAAAGGAATTATAAAATGACACGACTAAATTAGCTAGCTAGCTGGTGGTGTGCGTTAGTTAGCTTCTTGGTGCTTTTGAATGCGAGGACGTCACTGGATAGGGATGACTGACCAAGCCACTAGCCAGCCCTGAAGTCTGCATACAGAGTTAGCTAGTTAGCTACTTAGCTACAACTAGTGGAGGACAGTTCCTGCGCTAATCCGGATTGCTAATCTAGTCAGCAAACTCGCTGGCACGGCAACAATTTGTTCTTAGCTTGCTTGTTAGCATAGCCAGCAAGCCTATGTGCTGAAGCAGGGGTAGTTTCCTTGCTATAGGCTAGCTAATGAACTCAACCTGGTGACGTTAGTAGCCTACACTTAACGGTAATTAGCAAGCTAGCTAATGCCTAGGAAATCCGAGATGTAAGATCCTTTTATTAATTTTCTAATTTTAGCAATGTAACGACAGCTAACGTTAGCTACAGTGCGATTAAAGTAGAAAAGTATAAATCAACTCTATGTTACTAGCCATGTAAGCTATGTAGCTTGTGATAATTCCATAGCTGAATAAGACTAAATCATTGTGAGAGTGAACTGTTACCTAGTTAACGTTAACGCTACTAACGTTACATGATAACGGCACGATTGCTAACTCTGCCTGGGAAAGATGCTGACCGCCAATGCCGTTCTGGGCTGGGCATCAATGCGATTGAGTAGATGCCGTAATTATCCCAAGGTACATTAATTAGGTTATCGTATATGTTTCTCACACAGGGTGGTAGACTGAGTGCTCCGAGTCTAATACCAACACTCACATTTCCAGGTTTTATGAGCAGGCGAAACTTGTAGTTAACGACCTTGCCGTGAACTTGCCTGCACGTTTAGGCAGGTGCTGATATCTTGACAGTGTTAATAACAACATAAATAGTTGTTTGCAATACTGTTACTGCAGTTCTGTCTAGCCAGCTTTATGGTAATTTTCTCTTGATTAAACAGACAAAAATGTGTTATTCTTTTTAGTAATAAGTGAAATTACATAAGTAGGCTAATCATACTTGTTTCAACTTGCTATGGATGAAGCTGAGAGTATATGGTTTGAAGTGCAGTTTATTTTGTGCTGATTGAAGGAAGAAAGAAATTGACCTCCCACATTTAGCCATTTGTAAAATGGCACATTTAAACTGGACAATGTGTTCATATATTGAGCTCCAAACCTGTATGTATCTGAAAATATCCAAATTCCTTTCCATAAAGTGTGCAGAAAGACCTTAATTTGAGTGTTTGTATTGGAAAGAAAAATTTCCATAATTTCTCTTTGGCTTTTAACTTTCATGCTTATGGGCAGTAATGTAAAGACATTTACATGAAATGTTATTGATATATTAGTATAAATATTAAGAAAACAATTGACTTTTCAAATATGTTGCAGAATCTTGATTGGACCAGTTTCCAAAATCTTGAGACATAAATAGAGAGCTTAGAAAAACATTTTCATGATTTTCAGAAATTGAACCCTCTTGGATGTTTACCAGCCAGACAACAAGACCAAGCAACCATAAGTGAGGGGTTTATAATACAAAATCCTCCTATAGGACTAAGTCACTGACAGACTGGGAACTGATGGGATTAAGATCCTACTGGGTTTATTCTCAGTGCCAACAAGCTGCACCTGTTTGACTGAAACCAACCGAATCCAGGCCACCCAGCCTGCTGGATTGGACAGTTGGAATATTCTCTGCATCGCAATACTCCTTCACCTATTTTCTTTCTAGGATTAAAGAAATAAGGCCGCATCCCTTTTTGCCGCATCCCAGTCAACTGTGATTAACCTGGCTCAATCTGGGGAGATGGTGAGAGCACAGTTCTATAGACTGCCCGTGTGAAAGAGTTGGAAAGAAGCAAAGTGTGTTTGAGAGGATGAAGAGTTTGGTGTGCGATGCGGAAACGACAAAGGGCAGCGAGAGCCAGAGCTGCTGAAGCTCTGGAGCCCTGACAACTGGGAGAAGGCTGAATAAAGAGCTGTCAATCCAGAGCCAAGGCATTGTACAGCCGGCCGATGCGTGAGCGTGCTGCACTCACGGTCATGGCTTTGGCGCAGCAGCTGGTCCATCCAGTGGGACGTTTGGAATTGCAGGATTAGACACATTTGCAAGTTGGACTGGTCTGGGACCGTGCTGGAGGGACAATAGGCTCCCTCTCTGGGCCGCTCCAACTTCTTTCGCCCGCCGACCGGTTTTGAGCGATCAAACAGTCACTGTGACGAGACTGCAGTGGGCTGCTGCTCACAGACCGTTCTCCAGCTCCTCTTGAAGACATCGTTTACCTCTCACTGTGGCCACAGGTTGAAAGGTAGCAGGTGACGATGCTGACAATGCTGCTGATGGATTTTCCTAAAAACTAAAAAAAAAAAATTGGAATAAGAGTTCCTACAACGACGCTGTGGGCTGCAGAATGAAGCTGAAGAAACAAGTGACGGTGTGTGGCGGGGCCATATTCTGCGTGGCCGTCTTCTCGCTCTATCTGATGCTGGACCGTGTCCAGCATGACCCAGCTCGGCGGCAGAGTGCTGGCAACTTCCCAAGGGTAAGAGGGTCGCCTGCCCCCCCCCCCCCCCCCCCCCTTGCTGGCACAGATCCGGCTCCGGCTGCATTCAAAAGCATGTCTGCAAATGTACTCCAACAGCTCTCCAGCAGCAGCTAGGGATAGGGAAAAATAGCATCACATGTATATAATCCAAGAATGTTTTTTAATCCATATAGTAAGTGCTCTAATGATGGGTGTTCTTAATTGATTTTTGAATTGATGAAATATTTAGACCGTATTTTCCAGTGCGTGTATTGCAGGATTAAATGGTGAATGGTGTAGAATGGCAGACGCCGGCTGACCCCGGACTGCACACGCGGGCAGAGCCTGAACTGTGAGCTGTGCTTGTGCCTGTGTGGTTTCAGAGCCAGATCTCCGTGTTGCAGAACCGCATCGAGCAGCTGGAGCAGCTCCTGGAGGAGAACCACCAGATTATCAGCCACATCAAAGACTCTGTGCTGGAGCTGAGTGACGCGGGCGCCGTGGCCCCCAGCGGGCAGCTGCCTTTCCGCAGCGCCAACGGCTCCTGGGTGCTGCCCTTCGACGGGCGCCCCACCTTCCTCTCCGTCCTGCCGCAGGACTGCCAGTTCTCCCAGGGCAGGCGCAGTCGCTCCGACCTGCAGGTGAGTCGTGAGGGTCGGGCTGTGACTGTGGGCCAAGAGTGGGACTGTTGATTGAATATTAGGGGGGGTTGGAAAGCATAGATCCTTTTGCAACCAGTGGGGATATGGGGGCGTGACTCCCCAGAAGACATTTAAGAGAACAGTTGTGAATTCTAAGTGAATTTATCTTTCTGGTGAAGGGGAAATTGAATGCTATATTATTCGGGAGGGGGGGGGGGGTTAATTTGGCCCGGGGGTTGTAACATCTCTATTCCCTCATAAATTATGCTGTTGATGGGAGATCCCTGTTGCCTCTTGTTAATATGTTTCATGTGCTTCATTCTAATGCAGAGGGAATAGCTCCTGCTATATAGATTCAGCCGATATCTTCAAAGATGGTCTTGCATAAATAATAGAGGTCCTGGCTGCAGCCAAATAGAATGTGGTCAGTGAGTCTCTTGGGCTCATGTCTGCAGACGCTGGACGTGTACTCCCTGTTGAATTTCGACAATGTGGACGGCGGGGTGTGGAAACAAGGCTTCGAGATCACCTACGAACCGGGCGAGTGGGACAGCGAGCCGCTGCAGGTGTTTGTGGTCCCGCACTCCCACAACGATCCAGGTGGGTACTGCTCTCCGTTTCTCTCCCTGTAAAATCGGGACCGAGCGCTACATATCGGTGAGAATGCTCCAGGGCTTTCAATGACATGTACATTGAATTGGTACAGTGCAACCCTTTTTATCTGGGCTTCATTTTGCAAAGGTTAGTGCACTAACATGGGCCTTAGGGTGGATTCTTAGGGACACGAAGAGGACCTGAAACACAAAGATTATGATGGAAGAAATATGTAATAGCCTCTATGTCTCCAAAGCTACCATCTTCTTTTAAAAGCAGGGTTAAGAAACAGACAGGCTCAAGTTAAAGTAGGTCAAGTCGACATGGCCAGCATGTTTTCCAGTGTTAAAAGGATTGGCCTTTGAAAGCTGAAGCTTTGTATTTTCTGTGTTTCTGCAATCTGAAGTGTCAGTTTTGTCAGAGATACCTGACCCCTCTGCTTACCGGTGTGTGTGCCAGTGACTAGCCGCTAGCAAATGACCCTTTGCCCTTCTGTTCTCTCTATTCCTGGAAAGAAAAGCAGTTTTCTGCCCTTCTCCCTGAGATCTTGTACAGTCCATGATTTTTATTATAGCCAGACTCTTGACAGCTGAGGCAGGTCTTTTCCACCAGGCTCTGGCCATTAGTCTTGGTTTTTAAAGTAATTTTACAAGGTCTGCTGTGTCATGAAATTATTAAGGCAACATTTTTGCCAGTTGCCTTGAGGCTAATGGAGAATGTGTCCTCTGACATCTGTGTTTCGTACCATCAAGTCTTTCACGCTTTGAGCATTTTAGCTGCCCAGAGGGGTAGGAGTGTGTGGAAGCCTGGAAGCTCTTGTGTATAAGTCAATTATTAGGCATGAGGGGGGTGTCTGCAGGGGTAGTGTAACTCAGACCCCCCACGTCTGCTCGACAGGCTGGATAAAAACATTTGACAAGTATTACACGGACCAGACCCAGCACATCTTCAACAACATGGTGGTGAAGCTGCAGGAGGACCCACGGCGCAAGTTCATCTGGTCTGAGATCTCTTTCTTCTCCAAGTGGTGGGAGAGCGTGGATGTACACAAGCAGGAAGCCATGCGCAAGTAAGGCACCCCACATCTGCATTACAGACGGAGCGGTGCATTTCATCTTTTCCTTCAACATTTTTAGGCCGGATGGATCACTCGTTTTTGGCATACGAGCTCTGACTCTTTGACAAGGCCAAAAGGAAGCCTTCCAAGTGCTAAAGTTAATTCATCACACTAAATTATTCTGTAGTTCTCCAAGGACTGCATCCTTCCAACAGGGACCTTGCATGCCACTTTGTCAGAGTCTTATAACGAGCTACACGTGCAGCTTATGAAAAAATGGAATTCTCACGTTAGATGCCTTTGTTTAGACCTAGACTGTAAGTGGTAGCTTTTTCCTCACCTTTAGCAGGCACTCGCTTTGACCTAATGTGCCTTAATCCTTTCTTAGGCTAATCCTCGGAGGTCAGCTGGAGATAGTAACAGGAGGCTGGGTGATGACAGATGAGGCCAACGTGCACTACTTTGCCATGATTGACCAGCTCATTGAAGGCCACCAGTGGCTGGAGAAACACATAGGTGAGGCAGACTTTGAGTAGACCTGCACTCTGCTCACAGTTGGTCTTCGTTGGAGGGGTGTTTCATTGAGTGGCTGAATTTTGCCGTAGGCGTGACTCCTCGCTCGGGCTGGGCCGTGGACCCTTTTGGCCACAGCGCCACCATGCCGTACCTGCTGAAGAGGGCCAACCTGACCAGCATGCTGATCCAGAGAGTGCACTACTCCATCAAGAAGCACTTCGCCGCCACCCGCAGCCTGGAGTTCATGTGGAGGCAAGCCTGGGGTAAGCGTGTCTGCGGCTTCGCCAAATCCACTTTCAACGGTTGTCACACTGTGTGAAGGCGCGTCTTGATCTGTGGCTGCTTCCTCCCCCCCGCCTTTATATCCTGGCTCACGGCTCTCAGATCCCGAGTCTGGCACGGATATCTTCTGCCACATGATGCCCTTCTACAGCTACGATGTTCCCCACACCTGCGGGCCCGACCCAAAGATTTGCTGCCAGTTTGATTTCAAGAGGCTGCCGGGGGGCAGGGTTAACTGTCCGTGGAAAGTTCCGCCTCGTTCCGTTGCCGAGGCCAATGTGGCCGAGAGGTGAGGCTCGCTCAGGGATACTCTGCTGTGGCGCTTCTCGTAAATACTGTTTTTAAAAATGTATTCCATGCACAGCCCTAATCATATACCCACGGAATAAATGAAACGCTCACAGGGCACAGCTTCTCCTGGACCAGTACCGGAAGAAGTCCAAGCTGTTCCGCAGCAAAGTGGTTCTGGTTCCGCTGGGAGATGACTTCCGCTACGATAAGGCCCTGGAGTGGGACCAGCAGTACCACAACTACCAGAGGCTGTTTGACTACATGAACTCTCACCCAGAGATGCATGTGCACGTAAGTGTTCCTCAGATTCCTTAAACAACTCAAAAATGTTTCAGCCAAGTATATTCATTTCTTGGTGTTTTAACGTGTGTGTTGTGTGTGCTTGCAGGCCCAGTTTGGTACACTCACAGACTACTTTGATGCAGTCTACAAGATGAATGGAGTTTCGCATGGAGTGAGGCCTCCAGACTACCCCGTGCTGAGTGGAGACTTCTTTGCGTACGCTGACCGAGAGGACCACTACTGGAGCGGGTACTACACCTCCCGGCCCTTCTACAAGAACCTGGACCGCGTGCTGGAGTCCCATCTCAGGTGAGTGCAGGCTGGTGATCGCTCCATTTCTGTGCAGCCATATGGTGCTGTATCTGGTTCTAGGAAGGTGAGCACTTCCGCTGACTTTGGCATTGATTGTGGGTCCGCAGGGGGGCAGAGATCCTCTACAGCCTGGCTGTAGCCCACGCCCGGCACGCGGGCATGGAGGGCCGCTACCCCGTCTCGGACTTTGCCCTCCTGACCGACGCCCGACGCAACATCGGCCTCTTCCAGCACCACGACGCCATCACTGGCACCGCCAAGGAGGCTGTCGTCATCGACTACGGCTCCAGGTAAGGAGGAAGGTTCTGAGGATCTTAAGCTGCACTGTGGAGTGACTCCCATGTTCGGGATTGAAGACTGTTCCTCATTCTTTCCTTCCAGGTTATTGCGCTCTCTTGTTGTTCTGAAGAAAGTGATTATAAACGCAGCTCACTTCCTCATATTGAAGAATAAAGACGTTTACCGCTTCTACATGTCAGAACCTTTCCTGGAAACGGTGAGAAACTCATGGGTGTAATGGGGAATATTTTTTGGGGTTGCTGTGATGGTGTATTGCATATCACAGCATTTTACTGCTAGCTGATGTGACAGCCTTGTCATTCTG
The DNA here is from genome assembly GCF_963514075.1 of Conger conger. Classification (NCBI taxonomy): domain Eukaryota; kingdom Metazoa; phylum Chordata; class Actinopteri; order Anguilliformes; family Congridae; genus Conger; species Conger conger. The sequence continues at coordinate 17,110,175 of NC_083765.1, forward strand.
ACCTGTGTGTGTTTGTAGGATGACAGGCGGGCATCGCAAGACTCCCTGCCCCAGCGCACTGTAATTGAGCTGGATAACTCTGCCAGGTACAGTAGGCCTCTGCCCCTAACGCAAAGCCTTCCCATGCGTCTCTGGAAGCCTTTTTTTCAGTTGTTGATTATGAATCTTCTATAATGGCATCTCACACCAATGAAAATCTTTAAATCTTATGATAAGAACTAGAACATCCCTTTAAGATTAATTCTAAAATCATTAATTTGCAATTGGGGCCCTTAAAGCCAATCAGCTGTCCTGGCAAAGTCTGAATTTTTCTTTGAAATTAGATTAAACATATTTCCTCCTGCCTCCAGGTACGTGGTGCTGTTTAACCCGGTGGAGCAGGAGCGGCTGTGTTTGGTGACGGTTCTGGTGAACACGGCGCGGGTTCGAGTGCTGACAGACGAAGGGCAGACCGTCCCCGTGCAGCTGAGTGCCCAGTGGAGCTCGGCCAGCGAGATGAGCAAGGAAGTCTACCAGGTGGGTGAGACTGTAACAAGATTCAAATATGTTAATGTTTGTTACTTCCTGTTGAAAAGTCTGAAAGCCCTTTTGACCTGCCCCTGGACAGGCCTCCTTCATGGCCCGGCTGCCGGCCCTGGGCCTGGCCGTGTTCCACCTGTACGACTCCCTGGACGCGCCCATGACCCTGCGCTCCGACACCCTGCTGCGGCTCCACGGGCGAGGGGTGACCGCCCGGGGGGTAGACCCCCTCCCGCTGCGCACGCAGGCGGCGGACGGGCGCGGCTTCTACGTCCACAGCCAGGCCCTCACGCTGGGCTTCTCTGGCACCACAGGCCTCCTGCAGGTGAGACATCCACGTTACCCACGTTACCCACTGCAGTGACCCCTCAAAGTGCACCGCCGGGGAAAAGGCCAACACCACTGTTCAACCAACAGCCATTTACCAACAGGTTAATGTAATTGTGGACAACTGGGGGTTATTTTTTGGTGACAAAACCCAGAAAGTTTCATAACATGGCATAACGTATGAACAGGTCATTCAGCCCAGAAGCGCTTGCCATTTTCCTAATGCTGTATCAAGCCTGGTCTTGAAAACCCCCTTTTTCTCCCTCCGCTAGATGACCTGGCAAGCTGTTCCACACAGCGATACGTTTGTTATGGTTCATGACAATGTGTGATATTCCACACAGTGATGTGGTTGTTATGGTTCATGACAATGTGTGAGTGCACACAATTGGAGGCAGTCTGTGTCTCTCTCAGACCATCCGGCGTAAGGACGACATGCAGGAGATGAAGGTGCAGATGGAGTTCCTCATTTACGGAACGCGGCCCTCCAAAGACAAGAGCGGAGCTTACCTGTTCCTCCCGGACGGGAAAGCTAAGGTGCGCCTCCGCAAACACTCTCTCTGTGCTGCTGACCGTTAGGTTTGCGTGGGTTATGAAACGTGCCATTTCCCCTCTTCCCCTCCTAGCCTTACAGTCAGAGAGAGCCCCCAGTGGTGAGAGTGGTGGAGGGCCCTCTGTTCTCTGAGGTGTCTGCGCACTACCAGCATTTCACACAGACTGTGCGCATTCACAACGTACCAGGTGTGTATGAATGCACATAGGATGGTATAGATTGTATAGTATAGCTTGTCTTGGCTGTGAGCTATTCTACTTAGCAGGCCGAAGTGATCACAGTGTTCGTGTGTGTGTGTGTGTGTGTGTGTGTGTGTGTGTGTGTGTGTGTGTGTGTGTGTGCGTGTGCGTGCGTGCATATATGTCATGCCCAGGGGTGGACGGCCTCTCTCTGGATGTAACCACCATGGTGGACATCAGAGATCAAGCCAACAAAGAGCTGGCCATGCGTCTCGTCACGGACATCCAGAGCAAGAACACCTTCTTCACAGACCTCAATGGTTTCCAGGTGACTGACGGGATTCCTCTCCAGATCTCCCCACCTTCTGAAAATGACAAGGGTCTCTGTCAGGCCCTGTCAGGGTTCAAACTCACTCCCTCTGTTTGTGTCGTACACAGATCCAGCAGCGGCGCTTCTTAAAGAAGCTCCCCCTACAGGCCAACTTCTACCCCATGCCCACCATGGCGTACATCCAGGACAGCCAATACCGCCTTACCCTGCACACAGCGCAGGCCTTGGGGGTGACTAGCCTGGAGGAAGGTCAGTCCCAGACTACGCCTTCCCTCACGTGGAGGAGACATGTTTTCATGCTCTGATTCTCCCCCCCCCTCCCACCTCCTGTCAGCCGCGCTCATTCTGGCCTCTCCGCAGGTCAACTGGAGGTGATCATGGACAGGCGCCTGATGCAGGACGATAACCGCGGTCTGGGACAGGGTCTGAAGGACAACAAGCGGACGGCCAACCGCTTCCGGATCCTGCTGGAGAGGAGGTCCAGTGCCAGCCAGGTTAGCAGCGGGCAGCGGGCCGAACCCCGGTGGAGCGGGAACTCGCCCTTCTCAAGGACAGGGCCGTTCCACAACACTTCACAACTAACACAGGACCGTCGCACTGCTCTGCGCTCCGTGCAGCAGCGACCTTCATCAACTCTGTCCTCCCAAAACTTCACTCACTGTACTGGGCCTTCAAGCGGGTCTAGAGGAGGGAGCATTTATTAAGGATGTCTGCTCTAAAGAAGTCTCTTGGAAACGCTTACTGTCTTTTATTTTGAGGAAAAAGACACATAAAAGCTTAGCAATTATTCTTAAGCTTTTATGTTTACAGCATCTGTTTGCTGTAAATATACAGTGAAGCTAAAATGTTCAATGGAATATTTTCCATTGTGATTCTTTTGCAGCAGATTGCATTACCTGTCTAGCTGCCCCTCAGTAATAAACCAGACTGAACCATATGTAAATCAGCCTAAATGAAAGAACTGCCTTAGTCTTTTAGTGTAGTTTAACTAGGGCACATAAACAGCAGAAAATTGGTTTCCCCATTTCATTCTGTGTCCTCTAAGTCTCACACTCCTATTCTGAAAACCGTAAACAACACAAATAGAATACCTCTTGACATCTTGAAAATAATGCAGCAAACAAGATTTTACTTGCAGAGTAGGTTTGCTTCTGTTCGTTTTGCCGGAATTTAAAAACTGAATTTGAAGTAGATGAGATTCAGAGTTGGTTTAAAAAAAATAATAATTCTATCACGGCGCCTTAACGAGGCCAGAAGAACAGACAGCAATTAAACCTCTTTCAAAGGAAAGGGTGGTCTGGTGTGTAGAAAGAGCTTCTGAGTGTGTCTCTGCATGCATCAGACCTGATTTAGAAGGGGAATTGGTACTCTACTCCAGCGCAAAGGGTTAATTGAGCCAGGAGCGTGCTTTTCTGAGTTGGACTTGGCTTTGACTTCTCCTTGCCCTCTGTAAATTGCATGCTGCATGAAAAATTGTCATTTCTTTGTGAGCTCATTAACTCCATATCCTTCTCTTTGTCACCCCATTTCCACTCCTTTCAGCGTGGCTTTTTTTCAAAAGTTTCATCCGTCTTTCACTCTCTCGTGTCGTTCGTCTTTGGAGGCGAAGCTGAAGAGGTAACGTTGCCGGGGTGACGGCCCTCCCCCCGTGCTGTGCCGTAGTCGGCACGGGCGCGTCTCTGTAGCTTCCCCGGCCTGTACTGTAGACCCAGCCCTAATGCCTGTCTGTGTAGTACTCCTCCCATAGAAATGACCCTTTGATTGAAGAGCTAGATACCGCTGACAGAAGCTGGAGAAACAGTCTGTGAGCCCTGTGGTTTGGCACCATTAGATACTGTTTTTGCCACTGTGGTGCCTCTTGAGCACTGGGGTGCAGGTGTGTGCAGTGAGCCTGGGGCTGTTTTACACTTACAGTCCTCTGCACCAGCTGCAGGAGAGGCCTGCCTTTCTCACCAATGGGAGCTGCTTGGCTTTGGCCACCTGGCAGATTGTTTAGAGTATCTAATGCTGCAGGAGCGAGCGCTCTTAAACCCACCCTGCTCCCAGTGACCCAGCCACACGGGAGACTCAATATAATGTTGCAGCCTGTGCAGTAGGAGAGAGGTGTTCATGCTGAGAAGGTCGTTTGAGTTGAGCAGTGTGAAGTAAATGGCAGGGGTCATGCGAGGAAGAGGAGGGTGACGGCCTTGTGTTCCCCAGCCCCAGACAGAGGAGGCGGAGCCTGTCAGTTTCCCGTCGCTGGTCAGTCACATGACCTCGGCCGTGCTGAACCACGAGGTGCTGGCCCTGCCCGTGCTGCCCAAGAGACGCGGGGTGCCCCCGCTCCGCTCCTTCTCCCCGCTGTCCAGCGCCCTGCCCTGCGACTTCCACCTGCTCAACCTGCGCAGCATCCAGAGCCAGGTACAGCCACAGCCTATGAGTGTGGATAAATGATAATGATCAGTTACCAATTATAAAATACCAAAGTATTACAAATTGTTATACTCATTTGAATTTCAATCCAAGTTGAATTGGATTATTGGATAATTGTTTGTGACCGTTACAAACTGAACAAAGGCCCGAGTGCAGCTGTGTTAACCTTGGTATGTCCGATGTGTTGTCCGCCAGGAAGACCACACGCCCTCCCCTTACTCCGCCCTCATCCTGCACCGCAAGGGCCTGGACTGCGGCCTGGAGACGCCCAACCCCGGCTTTAACTGCAGCACCACACAGGGCAAGGTGGGTCTCAGCCCCCCGCACACACACAGCGAGCGTCCCGACCAACCCCGGCCCCACACTCACGCTCTCTGTCCTGTCCTCCCAGCTGGCCGTGGCAGGGCTGTTCCAGGGCCTGGACGTGCACCTGATCCAGCCGGTGTCCCTGTCGCTGCTGTACTCGGGCGCGCCGCTCTCCAACAGCAGCCTGGTCAGCCTGGACCCCATGGAGATCTCCACCTTCAAGCTGAAGCTGCGCTAGGCCCCACACACACGCGCCGCCCGCGGCAGCCGCGGCCGAGGGCTGGCCCAGCCCGGCCGGAGGACAAAACTGTGTGTGTGTGTGCGTGTGTTTACAGAGGTGCGCTCTCCCAGACCCCCCCAGAGCGCCCAGCGGAGGCAGGACTCCCTCAGGACTGACTGGGAGAAGGGACGCTGTTCACAGGGACGAGCCGGAGGAGCGGGGGTCTTGAGAGTAATGTAAGGCACCTCACAGCGAGAGGACTATCCAGTCCGGTGCTGGAGCAGGAAGTTCATTTATGCTACGTCTTGCCTCGCTATCTGCAGTCTATCAGAGAATCTCCGTAGGAAGTCCGTGTGAATCTAATTGTCTCAATCTTGATCAAGATGGCAATGCCGTGAGTGAGCTTGGAATTTGAACTGAGCTTGAATTTTAGTTTTTTTCAGTGATGGACAAACTTACTGTCCTGAGTAAATCTTACTTAAGGATTTCTGAAGGCATTTTTGAAGGAAAGGCACTGGAATTATTCTGCATTGCAGTAGCTCAACTAATTTCCAGTGTCACCATTACCCAATCTCCTTTTGACTCCTAATCTTGAAAAGCAGCACTTTATTCAGCTGATGCCAGGCGGTTTTAGCGCCATAAAGGATAAAGGCTATAGTCTTAATTTCAGGCACCGATTCAATCACATGAAAACTGCAGTGAAAACTGCAGTGAATCAGATCCGCTCCACTGTCACACACCCTCTGCCTGCACGGGCTGCTGCCTGGTTCAGGTTTGAGATGGCTCCCCCCCCGCCCCCATCACTCACTCCTGACTCAACAGAGGAGCCTCCCGTGCGGCCGGCTCTCGCGTGCTTGGATCCTGCTCGTGGAATGTTCTGGAACTCGCCGACTCGCAGGCCATCTGGCCTGGACCAGGCGCTTCTTCCCTGAGCTACGACGGACTCAAAGCAGTTAACCCAAACCCGACACCCGTAAGCCACATGCGTGTTAACCTATCTGTCTGCCGCCAACTGAAGAATAACATTCTGCATTATCCTGTACACACTACATGACAATTACCTCACGGACACAGAAAATAACGGTGTCCGTTTGACTTAAAAACTCCCAACAAATATTGGAGGGAAGGCAGGCAGTTTCAGACGGGCAGCTCTCCCAGTTTACCTAGCTGGAACCTGTGGAGGCGCTGGCTAGCGGGAGAGCTGAATGTGTGCAGGGGGTTCTGCCGAGGAGAGCTGCCACATGCTGGCCTGTTCTCTCCCCAGACCCCCCCGGTGAGACCCATTTTGTAGATGCGTGTCTTTTGTATGTAATGTTGTAGCTGGTTTAAATTAGAGAACACTTCTGATTTTGCCATCAGTGTTATATTTTCTTTCCCGTGTATTTATTAAAAGCTAAAATGCATATTAAAGAATAAAGGCAATACCAGATATCGTTCAGGTGTGATGTTATTTTTCTCTGGTTTTGTCTACTGTGAAAATGTAAACATTGGCAAATACAACTGCAGCAAGTATCATTTAAAAATACGCCACCGTTTATTCCAACAAATATTAATCCATATATTATTGGCAAATATATTAACACGAATAATTACAGCTGTACAATACACCTGATTATTGCTCTGGTGGTACCGTTCATGTAAAATGACAGTATAAATTACAGCTGTCCATTTAGAAAGAATAATACAACAGCATGTTTCCCCAAAATAACTCCACAAACTATAATATACATGATTTTAAAATGAGCTTTTTGGCATGCGTTTCTGCCTCAGACAGAAGCTCTATTTGAATTGGCAGACACAGCAGGTGACTCTGTTGGTATGGGAACCCCACAAGCTGCCTGACGTCACCAGACGTGTTGAGCCTCGAGTGAACCTGGCGGGGAAAGTGCAGACAGTGCTGTGAAGAGGCTGTGTAGACCCGACGCTCACTGATGCTTGGAGTGCAGGGCGGCCAGTTCTCTCTTCAGCGTGCGGAAGGAGGGCCGCTTCCTGCAGTCGTACTGCCAGCAGCGACACATCAGGGCGTAGGCCTCCGACGGGCAGGCTTCCGGAATTGGCATACGGTATCCTGGGAGACGGACAGGCGATGATGATGAATGATTACAGGAGGGAAGGAACTGAGTAGTGATGGCCAGACAGAAGCAGTGCTGTCTTTCCTTGCAGTTGTGTGTGGCCATAACGCCCCAATTTACACACCCTGGAACCTAGCATATTTTATTTTTTCCCATAAACATGCAGCAAAAATGTTTTACAAAATATTTCATGTCCCTGGTGTAGGTTTCATCATATTCATGGTTCTTGAGATTAAGGCAAGAGACTTGTACCCTACAGCGGACAAATATGAATTGTCCACACTTATTATACTTATGCACTTAAGTATATGCCTCAGCAATAAACAAACATGCCAAATAATTGTATTTTTACATTCTTCAAAGGCTTCAAAGATGCTGCTCTTTATTATGAACTGCATTAATCCGTATCTAAATGTTTTAGAAAGCAGCATGTCTGAGCATATGGGCAGAGTAAAGGGTTAGGGTTACCCCTCTCCACTTCATCGCGTGTCTGCTGGTTGTTGAAGGTGGGGTAGGGGCTGGAGCCCCGAGAGAAGGTCTCCCACAGCAGTACTCCAAAGCTCCACACATCGCTCTCCGTGCTGTAGCGCCCTGGAACATAGGCAGAGGGCAGTGTTGAGACACGACGGGAGCCAGCACAACACGGGCCATCGCAGCTCTCTGTGAGGAGCACAGGTGAGGTAGTCTCACTCCGACATTAAATTCAACGTCTGCTGGCCCTCGGTAGCGGCACGGGGACACCTCATGACTCATTCTGACAACACTGCCCCAGACCCTCCGCACACACTGTCTCTCAGGACTGATGAGACGCCTCGATGCTTTCAGAACCCGAGTGACCCCAGATAAGCGAGCATCTGTTGCGGACGTTTTATTTATTTATGTTTACCGCACGGAAATGTGAATCACCCAGGGTGATGCTATCAGCTTTATCAAGCTGACATGGACGGCAGAAAAAGTGGCA